>NC_136108.1:17608668-18208668 GCF_965212315.1 Lampetra planeri | reverse complement strand
AATTCCATTCTTAGAATTAACGCTGGTGAAAATCTGTCAGAAATTTGCGTTCTGTTGGATTGATATTCAAACTAAGTGATTGCACTTACGATTAGTTTATTCGAATTGATATGAGATTAAATGAGCACAATCAGAGGTTTTCCGAGAAATAATTAACCCTGCCATATAAATGTGAAAACCCTCACCACCAGTAGAAGACTGCCAAGGGAGAAGCGTACCACACCAATGCTGATGTCAGCACATGGGTATCTTTACTTAAACTTGACATCACAATATTTCTCTAGGTGAGCAGTGCAGTAAATCGTGTCTTTAGAAAACACTTCGGCAAGGTGCACCGGTGAACTGTGTCAACTTACCAAAGTTATCTGGAACAACAAAACATCGGTTTATATGTTTAATAGCTACATTGCTAATTGTTGCACAAGTTCATGCACCCCTTGGTTGACCTTCCCTGCGAACCAGATCCTGTGGTACAAGGATGGGCGGCGGATCTTCACGGGTCCTCACTATCAGCTGGTGGGCCCGACGAGGCAGGGCGAGGTGGAGCTGCACATTCCCAGCATCCTTCCCGAGGATGAGGGCATCTACACCGTGCTGGCCTGCAACTCCTCCGGCAATGCCGTGTGCTCCGCCAAGCTGTCCATTGAGCCAGCGGGCAACGGGGCTGGGGGGCTGCCTTCGCCCATGTCTCCGGCACGCCAGCAGATCCACATGCCGGCCTGGCCCGGCACCCAAGGTTCAGCCTCGCAGTCTCCTCGTCCTCCTGCCAATAGGTCCCAACGGTGAGGTCCACTCTTGCGTGTATGCGGAACTTCTTTCGCACCGTACGTAACCAACCGTGCGAGAGGGGGCATCCTGTGCCTCGGCGGATCCTGATTCATCTTCTGCCCCGCCACGGGATGCAGGCCCCTGTCCCCTGAGCGAGCAGAGCCGGTGGGGGCGCTTCAGGACACGAGTGCGGAGATCCTGGTGGAGCGGCTGCACAAGCCCATGTTTGTACAGAAGCCCGAGTCGGCCAGCGTCACCGAGGGGCAGACGGCGCGCTTCGACCTCCGCGTCGTGGGCCGGCCCATGCCGGACACGTTCTGGTTCCACAATGGTACGCGCAGGACACGTGGGTTTGGCGTGAGGGGTGAACGGAAAGGCGCACGTGAAGGATGTTGGGCTCAGCCAGATTTGAAGTGAAAATTAAAGGTCGTCTCAAATTGTTGGCCCTGAATGTACGTTCTGAGGCAGGAACCAATCCTATCCACAGTTGAACCACTGTAACCGTTCGGCAAAATAGTACGAATTTACATGGTCCCATACCTTGATATTCTACACTCGTTGCTTTTAGACACTAGGGGTTCAATTCATGTGTGGGTTACACCACATTTTGCACCTATTAGTGGCAGTTATACATACACGACAAATGATCCCCCGTATAGCCCTAACAGACTGCTGCTGGTGCAAATGCCGTAGCGAGCACTCATTAGGTTTGGGGTATTGTGGCAAACACCATGCCCTGACCACTTTTGTTTTCCTCAGTACTGAAGTGTACACACCAAGTACTCATTTAATGCTGAATTGGCATAGAGGGGGGCCCAGAACCAGTTCCGATATCACGTGACCTATTCCAATCTTATAAAATAAAAAATTAGAAACGTGATCGTTTGCAAGCCCTTGCAGTGTCCGCGTGATCGCACCTTCATCGGTGGGTGGGATTTGCGTGGCAGGCAAGCAGGTGCTGAACGACCAGACGCACAAGGTGGTGGTGAAGGAGGACGGCACGCAGTCGCTCATCGTGGTGCCGGCGACCCCAGCGGATGCTGGCGAGTGGACGGTGGTCGCGCAGAACAAAGGAGGCTCCACGTCTGTGAGCGTAGAGCTCGTTGTGGAGGGTGCGTCGGCGCACCACACAGCACAACGCAAACCCCCACCCATCCGTCCATCTCGATCTGTTCATCGCTCACTTTAAGAGTAGAAGTCAAAAGGTTACATTCAGGTCGTTGAACTGTGCTAATCAGAGGTGCGGGGGCAAGGACAACAAACTAAACACAAAAAACAGTTCTAAAGAAATGTGTTTTCAATGTAAGGTCAAGGTGTCTCCACGCTCAAACAAGAATCCGGGGGGGGGGCTGCAATCACCTGTTTAGAGCCAGTGGTAGAATGTCTCTGACCACTCTTTTTATATCTATTCCAGTGCTGGGATGGCAAGGTTTTAAAAGCAGCAATTCAATGTAATTCCACAGTGGTTATTTCCAGCTTGATTTTGTCCGATTACTCACGTTATTTCACGATTGTATCTAATTCACGTAAAATGCAATGACTTATACTTTCGAGTAAATCTACAGTGGCTATTCAGTGGACTTACTGGCAACTGCCATCACACACTGGAGGCCAATTCAGTGAGATAAGTGTTGCCAATGTTGATTTAAGTATGGCAACTCTTTAGCTTTGGCTCAACGTCATTGTTGAGGTTTTCGATAACTCAATATTAGGCAACGGCAGGGGCGGTTTCTTCATTAGGGCGATTGGGCGACGCACCACCAATGTCATTCAACCACAGAGTCACGCTAGCCATCACTGTCAGCCTCTGGATATAGTCCAATCAGCGTCATGTCACGTTCTGTGGAGTACCGCCTCTTTTTGGGCGATTTCACTCCGGCTGAGAATCGCCCCGAGTGGCCCCATAGACTTACATTCAAAGATGTTTTTTTTCGAACGGGGGCGCTGCAATGCATTCTCTATGGCTTCCGGGAGGGCATGCACTAACGTGCTTACGTCATCATACGTGCTAACGTCATCATACGTAAGCACGTTTCATCCAACAATATAATTTATCGCCACCTAGTGGAATCTTTAATAAATAAACTTGAGTGGTTTGTTTTAATAGTGAGTATAGAAACAAACAAAATGTATTGTAAGAGTCACTTTATTTTTCATTAATATTAAAGAAGTGAAGTTGCCTTTACATGCTTAAGCTGTTAATTTATTCATTGCATGGGTGGGCCTTATCAATCATCCAGACATTTGCCCCCCCTGAGAGATTTTGCAGGAGCCGCCACTGGGCAACGGTCGTCGTCATTTTGCGTCGCTCACCGTTTGGTCGTCACCGTGCCATTACAAAACCCTGGCGCGACGACGCGTGACTCTTGCGGCCGTGCACCGTCAGGCTGTAGTCGTTGCCGGCGCTCTATCTCCTCTCTCTCTCCCTGCTTTTGATTCTGCCGACAGCCAAAGAGCGCTTGGAGAAGCCTCGCTTTGTGGAGAAGCCGAACAACGTGTGCGTGAAGGAGGGCTCCGCCGTGCAGCTCACGGCCCGCGCCATCGGCAACCCCACCCCCGATATCGTCTGGCAGAGGAACAACGACATCATCTTCCCGCACAAATTCCCACACTACGAGTGAGCAATTTGCACCCTCTCCACACACTCTGCTGGCTGGTCTGGTATGCACGCCCTTCCACCCCTTGCATTTCCATGCGACAAAATGCAGTGCGCACTGGCGATGAAGTGTCGTGAAGATGCCTCGGACGTGCAAGAGGGCTCGTCAGGGCCATCGCAAAGCAACAGGTCGACACTACTCAGGTCCTGGCCTTGAATCTAGCCAGCAACATGACTTAACCAGGTTCTTAAGAGGAGTGCATCTATTCACTTGGCTTTATCTTCAAATGATTGTTAGAAAGAGGTCAAATGAATATTATTACATTTGCTTTTGATGTCCACTCTTCTCTGGTCATGAAGGGTTACAGCTATAGTGACGGGAAATAGAATCCTACTGAAGTGGCGTTAGGATTAGCAGTCCATGTGAAGAGTAGTGATCGTTAATCTCTGTTGGTGGTCTTGAACCAATTGTGGAAATTTCACATTCCTGTGGAAAGTTTCAGGCATGCGCAAATGACGTCTGTTGACTTGTCACAGGACGGTGCTCATTTTATAAACCTCAGATAAATGATGGACTGAGTTGACCCCTATTGGAATTTAGACACACAACCTTAGCATTGTATGTACTCTGCTACACCTTTACCCAGCTGCATATTCAGATGGGCCATCAGAGATTCTCTATGTAATTGTATTTATTTACGTGTCCTATATTCCTCCGCACAGGGTGGAAAACACGAAGGGGGAAAGCACACTGACAATTTACTCAGCGAAGCCCTCGGACATGGCCTGGTACACCATCATAGCCCTCAACCGGGCAGGCCGGACCATGGCGCGCTGCAAGGTGCAGGTGGAGGCAATGCTATCGGACCGGCAGCCCGAGCCCGAGCGCAAGCTCATCATCCCCAAGGGCGTGTACCGCGACATCGCTCCGCCCGTGCTGGAGCCGCTGCACCTGCGCCACGGCCAGGACCAGTGGAACGAGGGCGACCTCTACGACAAGGAGACCCAACAGAGGCCCTACTTCAAGAAGAAGCTGACGTCCGTGCGGCTGAAGCAGTTTGGGCCCGTGCACTTCGAGTGCCAGATGACGCCCATCGGGGACCCCCACATGGTGGTGGAGTGGCTGCACGACGGGCAGCCCCTGCAGGCCGCTAACCGCTTCCGCATCGTCTGTGAGTTTGGCTACTGCAGCCTGGACTACGAGGTGGCCTACCCGAGGGACAGCGGCATCATCACCTGCCGCGCCACGAACAGGTTCGGCTGTGACCAAACGTCGGGCTCGCTCATCGTCAAGGACGAGAAGAGCCTGGTGGAAGAGAGTCAGCTCCCGGAGGGGCGCAGGGGATTCCACCGCTTGCAGGAGCTCGAGAAGGGCATGGCGGGGACAGTCGTGTCGAAGGAGGATGTCCCGGATGCGAGGGAGAAGCCGTACTTTGTGATGTACCCCGAACCGTGCCGGGTGTACGACGGGGAGACAGCTCGGTACCACTGCCGCGCCACCGGAGTGCCCCAGCCCAAGGTCTTGTGGTTCCTCAATGGGCAGCGGATCCACCGCAGCAAGCGGTTCCGGCTGCGCTATGACGGCATCCATTATCTGGAGATCGTCGACTGCAAGTCCTATGACACGGGAGAGGTGAAGCTTGTTGCGGAGAACTCGGAGGGCTCGGTGGAATGCAAAGTGGTGCTGGAGATTCTGCCAAAGCAGGACTTCAGGGCTGTGCTGCGCAAATCTGTGCTGGAGGGCAAAGCTGACGGTCACAAGGATTCCGGGAAGGCGCTCTTCGAGGTGCGCAAGCCGAAGGGACCCCTTCAGCACACGCCCATCGAGGTCGTGAAACTCAAGAAGGCCGAGAGGATCACCCACGAGAAGCAGTCCGAGGAGACAGATGAGCTCCGTGGGAAGTTCAAGCGCAGGACCGAGGAAGGATACTTTGAGGCCCTTACGGCCATCGAGCTCAAGAGCCGCAAGAAGGACGCCGACTACCAGGAGATGCTCAAGAGGAAGCGGGAGGAGCTCGTCCACAGGGCCACAGAAGCCACCGCGGAGGAGCTGGAGCAAGAGAGCAGGGCCGCAGCGCAGGTCTACAAGGTGGAGCGCATGCAGCTGGCGCCCGGCATGGAGCCGCCGAAATTCACCGAGCGAATCCAGAGCCAGACGGTGCCCGAGGGGGGTGAGGCTCGTTTTAGCGTCCAGGTGAAAGGCAAACCCCAGCCCGAGTGCCAGTGGTTTCTGAACGGCGTTCTGCTGGAGAGATCAGAGAGGCTGAACTGGCACTGGCCCGAGGAGAGCACGTGCGAGCTTGTCGTCCAGGAAGTGACGGCGCAGGACTCGGGCAGTGTCATGGCCAAGGCGGTGAGCGCAGCCGGGGAGACCACGAGCCACGCGTTCCTGCTCGTGCAATGTAGGTAATCCGCCCCCATCTGTCCTTCCTTTGCACTGACGTG
Source organism: Lampetra planeri (assembly GCF_965212315.1). NCBI lineage: Eukaryota > Metazoa > Chordata > Hyperoartia > Petromyzontiformes > Petromyzontidae > Lampetra > Lampetra planeri. The sequence continues at coordinate 18,202,859 of NC_136108.1, read as the reverse complement.
GGCCCCATTCGTGCGCTGTCGGATATGCCCTTTCTGTTGCGATTGAGAAATGCAATTGGCCGATCGCACGTTTTGTAGTCTGAGAAAGACAAAGCCAAAGATCCCCGTATAGCCTTAACATACTGTTGTGGCCAGTGCACCACGCCCGACCACCTTTGTCTCCCTAGTACTTATTTGAGGCTGAATCGACCTAGGGGAGGCCCAGGACCGGTTCAGATAATTGTTATTGGTGTTGGCTGTGAGCGGGAATCGAACTCGGGTCACCGAGTTCGGAGCATAGCATGCTAACCGTGACACTACCGCTCCCCACAAAGACACCCACCTGCATACATACATACATTGTGGTCTGCAATGTAACTGAATAGACTAATTTCTCTGTGCCTTTTGTTTTAGCGCCATTTCTTTAATTGTTTATATTTTTCTGAGGGTCTTTCATTTGCTTGGTACAAATATATAATTTGGCCCTTCTAGATAATGTACAGCGTTGTGGGATGCAATTAGCATGAATGATGCGCTATAAATTGTATTCATTATTATTGTTATTTAGGACCCCCCATGGAGATGAATCCCACTGCATTGTTAGTTTCAGCAGGCAGACGCTCACTTTCTGACAGCGAGTACACATCGAGAACAGCGTGTGCAAGGCGCCCCGACAATTAAAGCAGATGGGCAGGAAAGAAGTTATGCTGCCGTTTTCATTCTCATTATGTCAAGAGCTTTTAAGTAATTTGCAACCTCCTCGCTCCAAGGCACGCACTCCATCGCCAGGCCTGGTATAAAAATTGTTATGACATTTTAGCCATTAAAATGTGTTTCTAATGTGGATATGTTGAGTTGTGCGTGTTATCCCTGCACTGGTGTTGCACGAGTTTCTCCCCTGGTACGCTACCCTCCTTCCACACGACACAACCAATAAAGAAAACGGGCAAAAGTAGCAGGGCCCTATTGAAAAAAATACTTATAGATTCAAAATTTTTTTTTTAGGTTAAAGATGATTAAATTCATTATAGTTCCGAGAAATATTGACATTGCACTGTAACTCAGCAATGAATACCGTTATCTCTTAAACGTGCATGCTGCAGTGTTTTAAAAGCCACCTTCTGTAAAGTCAGCCAGACGTGTGTGTATGCGATATGAATAATTTACACTCTGATTTTTGAAATCACGTACACAATTATTTTCCTGTGTCATCAAAATTACATGTAATTTCATGACATTGAATCGTTGGTTTAAGTATATATTACTGTATCCTGATTTGTTGAACCCATTCCTGTGTTAAAGTCTTACTACCAGTCCTGTAATATATTTTTGTTAATCATTGAATTTTATTTTATATCTATCACTTTGCTACATTTTTACTGTCAGTAATTTATCTCGGATAGTAATATAACGATAACTTTGAGTTATGGGCACCTTTTTACTCTGTGTTATACTTAAATCTATACTCTGTAAGGGCTTCTGAACACTTGGTTTACAGTTTAACACCTTAAAACCGGTTTTCGTCGAAGCCTCTGCTGACTACTGCAGGGCCACGGCAACATTCAAAGAATACATAAAAGGACTTGGGACCAGATTTGTGCCACTATTTTGGCCAAGTTACCTTGGTTTTCTCTGGCTACTCTAGTTTCCTCCCAGCTGCCATTAAAATAATCTTATGAATTGGTACTTTATCAAATGAGAAAACAATTGCTAAGAATTTCATCGAATGATGGGATAAGCAACTTGGAAGTTCATTATAGATAATAGCAACAACATGCTGTAGATGTAATGAGCAAGAGGAGGTTGGGATGGGTGGGGTCACGTGTTCAGGATGCAGGAGAGCAGGTTACTGAAAAAACACGCATCGGAGTGACCGCCCAGAAGTCACCAAGCACGGAAAAGACTAAAACCCAAAATTGGTGGGATACATTAAAAGCAGACCTTGAAGGTCGGATGTCAAACGACAGTTACGGTATTTAACGAAAGACAGAAGGCAATGTATATACGTATGTATGTATGTTGAACTTATTTCACACCGTACATAGCCAACCATGCTAAAATGAATGGCATAAATGGCCTTGATGATCTCACGTACTTGACACCTCTCTGCAATGGCCCCCTTTTCACCTCCGCCCACCTCTTGCAGCAAAGCAGGTAATCACCTTCATTCAGCCCCTGTCGGACGTCTTCGCCAAGGAGAAGGACACGATGGCTACCTTTGAGTGCGAGCTGTCGGAGCCCTTCTTCAAGGTGAAGTGGTTCCGGGACGGTCGGGCGCTGAAACCGGGAGACAAGTACCGCATGCACTCGGACCGCAGGGTCCACATGCTCTCCGTCCTCGCCATCGAGGAAAGCGACGCCGACCTCTATTCCTGCGAGCTGGCTGAGGACAGTTCCGTCAGCTGTGCTGCCACGCTCATTGTGGAAGGTAACGACGCACGTGCCGTACGGCGCAGAACCTGGTCGGGCAACGGGGATATTTGAAGCAATGTTTGTACACGATGGACGGCTTGCCCTTCCATTCCGTGATCAAAGCCCTCCCAACGATGCACACGGTCCAAGCTTCGCCGTATCACTTCTTGAGCTACTTCAAATGCATGTTGCACGAAGGAGGGTTCATGTTTTTCTGCTACGGTTCCGTTTCGCCACTCCCCACCCGCTTCCTAATGCTACCTCAAGTGTGCTACCAGAGTTATATCGTGAGATTAGGAATCCATTCAGAACTCTAGCAGAGCAGTTCACCACCCTCGTTTGATTAATGTCAGTTTACTATGAAATGTAGGCAAAAATTGTAAAAAAAATTACTCAAGAAGCCCAGCTTTGAGAAATAAAGACGGTAATTTCATCTCCATGGGATAATATTTTATTTGGAGCTTTTAACGTTACACCACCAGTTTGTTATATTGCTTTTTTGGGTTAAATGAGGTCCAATATTTTAGATGGACTCCTCTTGTCAATAACGTCTGGTAACCCAGCAGCATTTAACAAGCCTTGCTCTGTCAATGAGACCACGAATCGTCAAAACCAGTCCAGAGTTCGTGTTTTCAAAACGAATGCTACTTTATATTCTTGGGTATTTCGGTAAAGTCACGTAGATAGGTTCAACAAAAATAACACAAAACTACGATGTTTCGATCGAAACACAAGCAATCATCATCAGGAGAAAAAATAGCGGGACAGCTGCTGAGGCAGGCTGTTTTAAAGGTTTGAAATGGGTGTAGCCCAAGGGTCATACTACTTTATAATATTGATCTTCAAATCCAATAGGCCACTGAACTAAAATATATATGAATTTATATGTGGAGACACTGATCAGAATTCTGCAAATATATGGCAATGACCAATATGGGTGATGCATGTGTAGGGGTGTCAGTGGAAGGATTCCCACCAATAGGTGGGTTAGGGGGAGGGGTGATCGAGGAGATATAAGGGGAGAACGGGCGGGAAAGGGGGGCCTTTGGCGGGAACGATATTGGGACGGCTGGGGACAGGTGTGGATGGGAGAAAAGGATTAAAGGACGAAACCCCTGCAATCTTGTGTCGGCTCTCCTTTACACATGTACTCGCATGCACATGCCCTCACACATTGTCTTCTATTTACGAGAGGATAGACAATAGCGGCTCGGCCTATCATCTCTCCATATGCAAAATTTTACAAAATGAGTACCACATAAATTTCGATTTAAAGCTTTCGTGACTGCAGGGATTCATCTTCTTGGTTCTTTCGGTAAAGTCACGTAGAAGGGAAGTAATAAAATAATAAAATAATAATGTTTTATTTTTATTATTTTATTACTTCCCTTCTACGTGACTTTACCGAAAGAACCAAGAAGATGAGTACCACATAGTAGATAGCCATGAGTGGTCAGGGAGACTGGCCACTAATGGTATTTCTACCACCGCCTTGGGTGTGCCAGCCATGCCGCTCCAATGCTCATTCAGGCATGGAGACACTTTGAATCAGAATCTCTATTTAATACGTTGAGCTATAAAGCTCTTTTACGCAGATTTCCAGTAGGAGCAGGTCAGAAAGTTACAATAACAAACAATACAAAAATGATAGGAGTTAAAAGTATAGGAAAGGTAAGCGAATCACTAAAAAAAAATACGTTAAATAAATAAAGTATATAAGTTCACCAATCTCCAAGCTTGGCCAAGGCAGCAAAACAACAGCAAGAACAATCCCAGACCACACCAAGGCAATACAAAATCCCTCAATAAAAGTGCACATTAAAATGTAACTATCGATGCGCAGATAAGGATGAAATTACAAATCACATTGCCAAATGCAGTTCGACTTGCCGTTTAGCCACCCAGGGAAAGTTTTACGCGACTTGAGTTTTCGAATTCATTTTGCCGCCCGTGCACGGCAGGGACGCTGTTGGAGATACTGAAGGAGCTGGAGGACGTGGAGGTGCCCGAGTCTCTGAGCGGCGAGTTAGAGTGCGTGGTGTCACGCGAGGACGCCGATGGCGAGTGGTTTCACGGGGACCGTCCTCTCCAGCACGGAGACAAGTACCACGTGTCGTCGCGCCGCGGCAGACACACCCTGGTCGTGCGGGACGTCGTCCGCGACGACGAGGGGGAGTACAGCTTCCACGTGGACGGCCTGACGAGCACCGCGATACTCTCCATGCAACGTGAGGCTCACCCCCTCCCCCCCACCCCCCAAATTGGTGGTGAGATGTTAACTCCCTCGCCTGGTATGCAGGAGGTTGTGGGTTCGATCCCGATCCCGACCCAGATGCCTGCTATGTATTTGGAGTTTGCGTATTCTCCCCATGGATGCATGGATTTGTCTCCAGGTCCTCCGGCTTTTCCTTCCACAGTTAGAAACGTGCGTTTTGAGTCTTGGCCTGCTATACATTTCTACTTGATAAGTCACTTCGTTGAGCTATCATTTGTGGCCAGGTTACTTCTGATAAATAACTATATATCTCAGTGGACCTTACCTGCCATAATATAAAAAGAACTCATACTTTTTAGATTAGTTTTAAACGATCTGAACGCAACCACAACTCACAATGCGTACTTATAGGATGTCAGGGCAGCTTAAAGTCGAATCTTTTTTCTTTAGGATGTTTTTTTAATCTTTCAAATTTGATGCTTTTATGGGTAATGGGCTACATGGTAAGAGGGGAAGAGGAAATGACAGCACGGTAAAGTGCCACTGAAGTCAGTTTGTATAAACAGGCAGATGAAAATGGGAAACTCTTGAAATTGGACTTGAATAAGGGGAGAGAATCTGCCGTACAGACCGCGACACAAAATAGAGGCAGTAACTGAGGAGGGGAAATTTCCCATTAAGTATTGTGGACAACATGGAGTGGGGAGGCCTGGGAGTTACAATCGTCGAGCTGAGATGTGGCAAAGTTAATGTACAAGGATCTCATATCAGAGGGAGCGATAGAGTGATGAGGTGCTACCATAATGTGATCCTGCAGAGAGATCAGGCAGGAGAACCATAGCTCACAATCAAAACACGGTGGTGTTATATGCTTGAAGAATAAAACAGGTGCTGTAGGCTGTTGCGGGGCTACATTGTCAAGACGATGCAAGTACAGCAAAGTTAATTGTTGTACTGTACCATGCTGCAAAGTCTATGCCCTCCACTTTCACCAATCCGGCCTTGACCAACATCGCAAAGCGTGGTCAATTCACCACCCGTAACCTGCATTATAATACGTAACTGAGGCTGTCATCCAGCAGTGGACTGGGCAAACGGATGATATGCACGTGCATGTGGTGTACGTCGCATCCTGACGTGCCTGTTTGCCCGTTGCTGCGTTGCGTGCGTTGCGTGCAGTACGCCCGGTGACGGTGCTGCAAGGCCTTGGAGACACGGCGGCGTGCGAGGGTGAAGCCGTCCAGCTGGAGGTGCGCTTCCTGCAGGAGGCGGTGGAGGGCGTCTGGTGCCGGGAGGGCCACGAGCTCACGCCTGGGGGCCGCATCTCCTTCTGCTCCAGGAAGCAGTCCCACCTGCTGTGCATTGACAATGCGAGCTTGGCTGACAGCGGGGAATACTCCTTCGAGGTCCCGAAGCTCCAGTTCGTCACGGCTGGACGGCTCTCTGTGCAGCGTAAGGATTCGGCTTCCATGGTAGCTGCCAGGCGGTCTGCAGCGCGGCCTTATTCTGCCACTAGTGTACCACATTTAAGGGAAAATTGTGCATAAGGTCTTCCCTATTAACAAAAAAAAGTTTTGCTTGTATGATGGTCCCATAGGAAACTGACCACTGTCAAGTGAATGTGGGATTTACGTTCCGGGCTCAAGCCACTAACAGAGAAGAGTACTTCAGTGGTCTTTTGAGCAGGGAAACATGTATTTAAACCAAACTGGGTAGCGCTGTAACAGTGTGCTTGACTCACAATTCAAAGGTGACAAGTTCAAATCCCTGTCAGGTGGTGACTCAGCCCATCATCCGTTTGCACTGAATGAAATTATCATCACGTTGTAGTAGGAAAATGTTGTTTGTCTTATGGATTGACTGGCCACTGCCATATGAATGTGACATTTTCACCTCTGGCTCAGGTCACCAATGGCGACGAGCACCCTTTTACTACTTACGACAGCATTTGAGACATTTTGAATCTGATTGTGATCGTGTGACGTACTTCACGAGTATGTGTCATTGCGCACTGGTTGTCACAGCTCAAATCTGGGACGTTTGGCCAATTTTGGGGTTGGAATGAGCTGCCAAAAAACCTCCACAAAACCATTGCAGCAATCGCAACACGATAGTTAATTCCATCGACTGTCGAGATTAAACGTGGACGCGTGCAACCCTTACATAAATGGACCGGTCCGTTTCACAGAGGCATGTTCTTTTGGACCCATGGGCAACCAAACATTTTGTCAGTAAGTCGAAATGTGGTCAGCGTCACACTCAACGTTACTTAAATTGGCCACCGCCTATTTAAGGTTTGAGATTTAACGTGACGGGGCCCACTTCTAGGATTGCTTTAACCCAGCAAACTCCCAGTTTGCCGATGATCCAGTCCAACCCTGGTCAGAGTTCACACTGTGCAAATGTTTTCTTGTTCACAACAGGCGTGGAGGTGGCAAGGGAGCTGCAAGATCAGGATGTGCTGGAAGGCACACGGGTGGTGCTGGAGGCCAAGTTGTCCATCGCGGACGTGCAGAGCCGCGTGTGGCTGCGCGATGGGGAGCCCCTAAGCCTCGGGGAGCGTGTGCAGCCCGTCGTCAAGGGAACCAAGCAGCGCCTCGTATTCTCTCGCGTCTTCGCATCAGATACGGGCGAATACACGCTGCAGGCGGGCAACGCCTTCACGAGCTGCGTGCTCGATGTCAGAGGTGCGTTGATGTGAGATGTCAATTACTTCGCCTGGTATGCAGGAGGTCGTGGGTTTGATCCCGACCCTGACGCCTCTCTATTTTAAGTTTGCATGTCTATAGAGTCAGAATCAGAATATTTATTTATACTGGAGGAATCCAATGAGCTACAAAGCTTTTTTTCACAGATGTTCAGTAGTGAACGGTGAGCAAACACAGTCCACGCAAGCACGCAGAGTGGACACGAACCGAACTTCCGTCGCGCCCCCCCCCCTCTCCCACCACGCAAGACGTGTCCATCGTACGGGGGCTGGAGGAGCGCACGTGCTGCGAGACGGAGGACGTGACGCTGGAGGCAGAGGTGTCGCACGCCGGCATTGAGCCGCGCTGGACATTCGGCGAGCGGGAGCTGCGGCCCGGCGGACGCTGGAAGCTGGAGATCCAGGGCCAGGTGTGCCGCCTCACCCTGCTGGGCGTGAGCAAGTCTGACGAGGGCCTCTACACGTTTGCAGCCGGGGAGAAGCAGAGCTCCGCCAACCTCATGGTCACCGGTGAGCACAGCACGACGAGTGGCAGGTGGAACCGAATGACTGGAACATCTGCAACGTTGCAGAGTTAACTTATCTCGGTTGTGTATCCCAGGCACGCCAGCGTTGGTTTGAAGCATTGTTCATTTAAAAGGACATCATGAAAAAACGTATTTTCAGCAAACCGCCAAAAGCACATTCCAGGAAATCACTGAGATACGACTGTCTTGCATGCGTTATGTACTTACAGGAAATATAACCGATGCTGTTTGTGTAAATGAAAAAGCCTCTGATATTTTGGGTCACTAGGCTCATCGCACAAACCCCCACCGACATTTCCACCCACCGCTCGATCTGACGCTTCCCCCGCGGCACACGGTGGGGCGGTGATCTCCCCGTCGCTCGCCGCTCGTCGTTCGCAGGCAGCGCCATAGCGGTGCCGCCGCAAGACTCGTGCGTGGTGGAGTCGCAGGCGGCCGTGTTCGAGTGCGAGCTGCACAACGCGCAGAGCGAGTGCCGCTGGCTCAAGGACGGGCGCGAGATGGCGCCGGGGGGGCGCGTGCGCGAGGAGAGCGACGGCGCCTTGCGTCGCCTCGTCATCGACAACGCGGGACCGGCCGACGTGGCCGAGTACTCGTGCCACGTGGCCTCGTCGCGGGCATCCGCCCGGCTTTCGGTGGACGGTGAGCGTCGTTCCCCCCCGTCATCGGCTCGTGCTTACATGAAGACGCGGTCGCGTTTAGACACTGCGTAAATGTTAATTGTACAGGCGTTGCATACGGGAGGAAATGACGGCAGACAAATAACGGTGTTATTCATGGTATCTATATTAGTATCACTTATTTGTATCTGTTTAACACGTATCTACGTCAATGAACTTTAACACGTGTCTACATCAACTACCTATTTGTATCTACGTCAATGACCTTGTGTTGTGCCTTACTTAGTAAGGTCGCATTCATTACACATAAAGTGCTTGCCAGAAGTTAACCACAACACTTTGCTGAGCTCCTTAAGGAGCATAAACCATCACGCGAACTCCAGTCATCCTTGCAGTGGCTTTTGGCTAACCATCGAACACAGACAGTCACCTCATTGCGGGTTTTCAGATGTGCTTCTGCGGTCATCCTGCAATGCTCTTCCTATACTAAGAAGCCACTGGAGCTATGCACTTTTACATCAAGATTTAAAACAGATTTATTTACCACTGCTTCTTGTGTTTAGTTTGTTGTCCTTCTCCCGCACCACTGATTAACATGTTGAAGAAGTTCAACATACATACATTCTAAGCAATAATTTTACTGTGTCATAATATTATTTGGTTAATAATAGTAATAAAGTAAATACAATTTTAAAAAACCACGACGTTTCGATCGCAACACACGCAATCGTCATCAGGAAAAGGTGGTAATCTCATGAGGTAATAACAGTGTTGAGCCTAGATAGTGCTTGGATAGGTGACCGCCATGCATTGACTGGCTGTTATTGGCCGCAGGGCTGCATAATGGGCAGCTGAGTGCAGTGTAGCAGCTCCGACGTCTATGCTCCCCACTTTCACCAATCCACACTGATCAGAGCGGTGCAGTACGGTCAATTAACCCTCATGACTTGCACGCCTTGGGGAGGCCCTCTTCCAGCAGTTGATTGACGAAGGGGCTGCACAAGTACAAATGGTGTTAATTATGATGTGTGTGGTTTGGCCATTATGGCCTTATTTCCATGACCCCTTAGAATATTAGCTCTGCGTTGGGCCATGGCCCATGCCATGGGAATGGCCCAGGAGACAAGCCGACATCCGAACCACCTGTCTCCACACCCGATATTCTAAATGAGGCTCAAAACCCTTGCTCTATCGCTGTGTTCCTCTGACTCTCTCCACAAGCTCATTCCTGCCTCCCTCTACCTCCTGTGGCCTAGTGACCTAGCCCGGGAAGGTGCAGCTTGACGGGGGGACATCTAGGTTATGTTTGGGGGTGATAGTCATCAGGCAATGTTTCAACAACGTTACAAAGTTAAATGCAGGCATAATTGCGAGGCCATTTTAAGTAAAAGAATGTGCCTTTGTTTTATTTTATGTGTAGTTTTATATTTAACACAGATGGGTAGTATACCTGTCAACCCCTTATCAGTGCCTACCTTATTACAGACCAATTCAGACCTTATCGGTCACCCCGTGCCCTTATAAATCTCAACGTTCATTCTACAAAGTCCCATCACAAAGGAGAAACACAAACAAATAGACAACAAAAATGTGCCCGTATGAACCTGAAAACTCAATTTCCCTGTACAAGAATACGGGTAAACCCTATGGGTTGACAGCTATGGCCGGTAGCTAAGCAGAGTGGCTGTTGGCACCGGCTCACCGCCTGGCAGCCTTATAGCTGCTCGGTGGTTCCTCCAGCGATAGTGAGGGATGTAATTTGCATGAAAGACACCATGTGAAACTAATCATTAGATTTGTTTCTTTTTTCAGCGATGTCACGGTGACCTCGTGACATGATATTTCTAAAAGAGACTATTCATAGAGTGAGGCACCCCCTGCTGTGTTTATATATTGCGAAGATCAGACAGATCAGTGCAGCGAAATTCTCAGTGACCAATCTTGGCAATCCCGGGCCACTTAAAGAAATTTCACTTTGGGGGAGTCGCTAGTCTCTTCACAGGGCAACCATTGTTTTGTCCGCCAACATACATTATACATGTATCCACCAGGGCACCATATTATATTAGTAGTGTTTAGAATGTGGAGAAAGACCGGAGAATTTGTGATGTGTTGCCATCATACACGTTGCACTGGCCATCGCATACCACTCACTGTAGGTTGCACAGAATCTGCATGGTCCACCAACCCTGCCTCCAAAGCAACGTATTACAGCCTGACTTAGACATCCCGCACCTCCGATTAGCATGGTACATACGGTGAGAAAGAAGTTCAACATCAAGAGAAAGGAATTAATTTTCGAGCAGCGTGCTCACTTATAAGACTCGCGTTTCCAAACTGTTGCTCTTTGACACGACGTTTGACCTTCGTTACGATTTTCCCTTGCCACCTGACCGTTTTGCTGGTGGGTTGCTGCTGCCTTTGCTCTTTACCACCGCCATAGCTGTGAAGATTAAGAAGACGCTGAAGGCCGTGTCGGTGCTGGAGACGCGTGCAGCCATCTTCACGCTGGAGTTGTCGCACGAGGACGTGGCGGGCGGCGTGTGGATCCGCAACGGCGTGGAGCTCGTGCCGGGGGACAAACACGAGATGTGGGCGGAGGGCACCGTGCACACGATGCGCATCAACAACTGCTGTCTCGGCGACGAGTCCGTGTACAACTTCAAGCTGGGAAAGCTGTCGGCCAATGCACGGCTGCACGTGGATGGTAGGAGTCTGCACCTTTGTGCTGTGGGAAGTTTATTTTTTGAACCCGAATGAGATATCTGGTTAGCGTTTATGTAACATAATCCCATGTTTAGTATTTTCAAATACGTGCAGTATATTTACATGGCCAACTTATTCGAACTCTTCGAATGAACATGTATTCCATTTTACCTATGAAAAAATCAAGTGGAAATATCCTTACTGTAGGCTTTGTAGCGTGATCTACGACTATTGCATTCGTCTCTTTAACCAAAGCTGCTGAATTTCGATTTAAAGCTTTCGTGACTGCAGGGATTCATCTTCTTGGTTCTTTCGGTAAAGTCACGTAGAAGGGAAAAAAAAACATAATAAAATAAGATTCTCACGACGTTTCGGCCACGACGCTGTCTTTCCGACAGCCCTGTTTTTTCACCTGAGGACGGCTGCTTGCGTTATGTCCGAAACGTCATGAGAATTGTATTTTATTATTTTTTACTTTTATTATTTTATTATTTCCATTCTATGTGACTTTACCGAAAGAACCAAGAAGACAAAGCTGCTGATATCATCATTTCTCCATTTCATATGTGTTTTAAACAATTGTGAAGTGTAATCAGCAACTACATGCTAAGTAATTGCAATCTGATTACACATTGAACACATGGAGTGATAACGTGACAAACAGTACCTTGAGAAATGTGGTTATAAAAATGTATTGTATAGATTTACTCCCCAATACATATTGGGAGACACTTACACACTCGTGAAAATTATGCAATGGTCAAACTTAACAAAAAAGGTCGTTTTCTTTAATTTAAGACCCAAACAGGGGGATGTATCCACAATTCTGACTGTCGCCTAATGAGGCTAGTTGTAATTACTGGCGAAACGTCATACTCGAATAGTAAATGTTGTGAGATTACTCTCCAACACACCAGTGTGCTGAACTACTAATTGGCATGTTTTGTTTACGTGCTAAACCTTACAAATTAGTTGAATTGGGTGGTGGCGGGTTTAACGACACATTAATATTTACACGATCTAACACAAAAAACGATTATCGTTTTGCTTTGTTTGATAATAATAATAATGCCTTTGATGTATTAAAAAAAGAAAAGTCTTCTAGCATAACTGCATCCATCCCCGCCGTTTCTAACAGCTGTGAAAGTGGTACGCAAGATGAAGGACGTCTGTGTGACGGAGGGCGAAGTCGGAGTCCTGGATTTGGGCCTCTCCCACGAGGGCATCGCTGTCAAGTGGCTGCACAAGGGAGAGGCCGTCAAGTCCGGCCGAAAGTACCGGCTCAGTGCCGAGGGGAAGACCTACCGCTTGGAGGTGCTGGCTGCGAGCGACGAGGACAAAGGGACCTACACAGCCGTCATTGGGCAAACGGCAGTCTCAGCTGAGCTCTCTCTCTGTTGAAGGTGAGGTGCATCCTCATTCTGTTGGTAATAACGAGTATTTTATTTGCCCCCTAAACTCAGGAGTTTTACGAATTTTTCACAGTTCCTGCTTTGGAAGGTTGATTCGTTTGTTAGTCATTTTGCATCAAGGAAGTAAGACTGAATACCCAGCAAACACCCATGTCCACGAGAGGATAACACTGATACTCCTGGGTGTATATATATTGACATTGTTAATTGCATTTTTTTGGGGGGTGCTATTTGACTTTGAATTTGAGGTTCAATTTGAAAATTGGCAATCTTTAGCAGAAAGACCCTTGTCCAAAATGTAAGCCTCCTATATGTGTTTTCTGTTATCAGGCAGGGTTGACGATGAACACAATATTCAGTATACCTGTCGTGCCTCTCAACTTCCTGTAAATTGGTAATATTTGTATTTATGCCAGGGGGATGATCGGCTAATTATGCCTTTGACAGAGATTTCATATTTAAACCCCAGTTTGGGAGCCAATATAGCCCGTCATTCAGCCACAATCGGTGTTCGTGTATTATAGCAAGTCCTCATTTAAGGCAGTAGATGCATTCCTGAAAAGTGCCGCGTGAGGCGCAAAACGCTTTCAGAAAAAACTATTTCCCCATAAATAATGTAACGATGAAGTTTGGCGAGATACGATGAATGCACATACAGTGAGATGGTGGGACAAATAGCTGAGGGTACGCCCCAGTGGGACTGTATCACTCCACGTGCCGTATCACTGCACCGCTAAGAAAGTAGTTCGTCCTCGACCCCTCAGAAACCGCGATATAACAGGGTGCGCATTCCGCGTTGTGCGAAAAGTGTTTTTAAATGGAAGAACCGCGTTATAGCGAAAAACACGCTGCGCGAACACCACATGCGAGCGAGGACTTACCATAAATTATTGGTTCTTTCGGTAAAGTCACGTAGAAGGGAAATAATAAAAATAAAACTATAAAATTCTCACGACGATTCGATTGCAAAACCACAGCAATAAAATTTTTGAAAAAAAATATTGCTGTGGTTTTCACACCTGATGATTGCTTGTGTTGCAATTGAAACGTCGTGAGAATTGTATTGTTTTATTTTTATTATTTTATTATTTACCTTCTACGTGACTTTACCGAAAGAACCAAGAATATGAATCCCTGCAGTCGCGAAAGCTTTAAATCGAGACTTACCATATGTTTTTTTAATTCATTTATATAATGCATTTGGTGAAACCTCTTTAATCTGGCCTTCCATAATTCAGGTGGATCATTATGTGTGACCTTAAAAATGCGTGTAAATAAAATATCAAACCTGCGCTTACTATTGCAATGTCGATAAAAGTGTAATTTGCTTGGTTCTTTCAGTAAAGTCACGTAGAATGGAAATAATAAAATAATAAAAATCAAACATAATAAAATAATCCTCACGACGTTTCGGCCACAACGCAAGCAGCCGTCCTCAGGTGGAGAGCAGGTCTGTCGAGTAGACAGAGTCTCAGACTCCATTCTACGTGACTTTACCGAAAGAACCAAGAAGATGAATCCCTGCAGTCACGAAAGCTTTAAATCGAAAAGTGTCATTGTTATTACGTCCTTGTTTCTGGCAGGTTGACTGAAGAACAAATCACGTGGTCATGAAGTGTGAAGTTGGAAAGCGCGATGTCAACGTTGGTGGCGGAATAAAATGAATCTGGATGTTGTTTTTGAATAGTGCAGAAAACATGAAATGAACATTACGTTGGCTATAAAGGATAACCCCCGAATGAAATGTGTTGACCAAGAAGGCAGTGTTAATGATGTCGAATGATTGACTTTAATGTGGCAGTTGGGTACTTTGAAACCTTGCTTTGGATCACAGCACGGATGTCCACTATTTTAAGAATTTAGCTAGAGTTGTAACGTGGCAAGGAGAATCGCGGATTGCGTTCAACACTACTAAAAACTAGAGACAGACACGTATTGTATAAGCATGTGAGCTTCCCGAGCGCCTGGAAATGTAGAGGACATTTTCACCAAATATGGGCCATCAGCTGTTTTACTCGGACAAGAGCCACATGGCTTGATGTTTGTTTCACCCACTGATGCACAAGAATGTCCTTGGTAGCATAAACAAATGAATGATTAAAATATGAAAATGTGGTTGCATTTCTACGTGGAAGAGTGAGTGAAGAGACCGTTCTTCCATTCCCTCATAGCTGAAGATGATGTAATAACTTGGCCGTGAATTCCCAACACCTTAACGTACTGATGGACAAGTAATTACAACGGACTTTGAATTCCTAGGAGGCCCTCAATGTATTTTACTGCATGAATACAAGCAAACAATTAAACCGATATTTTTATAGTATTTACATTATTACAAATTCAAGACTGTTATGAGGTTGGTTTTTGGTAAATGCTTCAGCTAAAAGGTATGTTTTGCAAACAGTAAATACTGTGTGCATTAGGAATGTCCTAAGATAACTTTTATTTGCAAATAAAAGCCTATTTTATGATAAATTAAAGAATAACACCTAACTCACTACTTGATTTAAAAAACACAAGGGTTAGTCTGTGCTCGTCTGCATTGGTGGTCAGTCGCGGAAATTCCACATTCCTGTGGCGAAAAGAAGTCTCTCCACAAGATGAACACTGTTGAATTCCCAACACCATAGAGGGGTGATGGGCTAAGTCACAGAGGTGTGGACTCGAGTCATGTGACTTGGACTCGAGTCAGACTCGAGTCATGAATTTGATGACTTGCGACTCGACTTGGACTTGCATAACAATGACTTTGTCCCACCTATGAAATGTGGACTCGAGTCATGTGACTTGGACTCGAGTCAGACTCGAGTCATGAATTTGATGACTTGCGACTCGACTTGGACTTGCATAACAATGACTTTGTCCCACCTCTGCTAAGTCAACCCCAAATCTGAGTTAAACTCACATCCCTCGAATAGAATCGAGCACTTTTCCACAGCACTACCGGGCAAGATGGCCTCCACAAAGCATATGCAAAGTAGAAATATTCACAGCACCTTATCTATCTGCTCCTGGAAGGCCTCCCCCATGCTGTGTCAGTCATTGGGGTTATTTGACCCTCGTTAACCTCGCTGGCCACGCAGATTTGGTGGAGAGAGGGCCTAAGACTGGTTCAGATATGTTGCATTCATATGTGCAGGAGATTAAGCGAGCCACTGGGCTTGCAATGCTGGGAGTGGCCACCTAATGAGTAAATAAAATGGCAATTATTTACAACCATTATATTATCAATGACTGCCAGGAAAATATAGCCCTGATACAGCTTTGAGTGTACCTACAGGTACTGGTATACAGGAGGCCCCTTACAACAAAACTTAACTGTGTTGATCCCAACCAATGAGATTAACAATCAAGTAAAACTATTTTCATCAACTTGTTTTTTTGTGAAGTGCTAACTAGTCATCTTGAAGTCCATTTTCAACTATATATGTGCAGAAGATGGTCATATGATTGACCTAAATAAGGTAAAGTATTCAATATCATTGTATTACTTAACGAAACACATGGTAACCCATAAAGAAAATTTAACAAATGTAAAGAAATTCAATCAACTTCATGGTTATCCCATCTCTTTTGGATAAGAGCATCATTCATGAAATGGCATGTACACTGTAGCAAGCACAGATGAATAACTGATTTTAATCTCATGATATTCTCAGAACATTTTACAGTATTTCGAAAGGCAGACTCTTCCAAAATTTTGGAGCTCTCGTGTCGTTTTGAAAGACGTACTCCCATTTTATTACCAAAACAAGTCTTAGTGGCCAAACCCTTTATTAATCTTGCAGTGTTTTCATACCGCACTAATGCTCAAAGGAGGATGTAGTTGTAAGTTCATATTAAATTCACCTCGACATTAAAGCCTGCAAGACCATCCCTTTCTTACCACTCCGAATATTATTGCACCTAACGTCCTCGTGTTACACCAATTTTCACCATGCCTGACTTGATGAAAATAGAGTGGCCCACATGCTTATTTAATTCCCCAGGTGTGTAGTGAGAAAAAATGTAAACGTCCTTTGGATTGTCAAAGATAATTAATGGGTCTTGTCTTCATCTCTTGGATGCGCCGACTCAGCTGGCCTCCTTAGCCCCACTCAGTCATGAGCTCTGGTTGATATTCATTACAGGTTAAGAAGTGATTGCTCGAAGAGCTGCTTGTACGATACATTTAGTTTAGCCTTTAAAAAAAGAAAGAAAAAACATGTCATGGAATGTGGTAGGAAAAGGTGCAGCCCAGAGTGTTTGGTCTACACGCTGGCCAGACATCTTGTAAGATGTGTGAGTACCCACACTTTACCCCACCACATGCGACCTTTCAAATTAGGGACCGTCCATAAATGACGTCACGCACCTAGGGGGAAGGGGGGGGTCAGACATTTGTGACGATGTGTGACGATGAGGGAGGGGGGGTTTGAGAAATGTGACGTCACATCAAAATGCACAAATAAATATAGACAACACGTTCTACTTAATTAAATAGACGTTTTAATAAATGTTTTCTCCTACAACATCAGAGTGCAGCGCCACATTAAATACGCACAACAATGACAATAGTTTAAAGCGATTTGAAGGATGTTTTTTTGGATGGGGGGGGGGGCAGAGATTTGTGACGTCATATTTGAGGGGGGGTCTGACTTTTTGTGACGAAGGGGGGGGGTCAAAATCGTCCAAAATCGCGTGACGTCATTTATTGACGGCCCCTTAAATTAGTGGTGTACCCATTTATACTGCTGTTTGGTGGATAGAAGTGGTGGAGGTGGGGGGGTTAAGAAACTTTCACCTGTGTTTCAAGTGACGCGTCGGAGGAGCAAACTGGCAACATCTGGATTCCAAGTCCAGCAATCGAACCATCATCACGTCCCGACAGCATTCCAATGGAATGTGGTACTCTCCTGGTCTTTTGTGGTGAGGGAATAATTGTCATAATTCCACAGAAAACCAATGTGGCTTTTAGCAGTGACTACCTCCTCCTACACTTAACGAGATGTATGCTTTGGAATTGGAATTTAAAATACGATTATTTTGCAATATATGCGAGTGATTTTACTGTAAATGAGAATACACACATTTACCCTTTTATCTAATAAAAACTTATGTTTGTGTTAAGGCGTGCCAAAATGGCATCATTTGTCCGTCTTCTTGATTTCTGGAAGGTGATATGCCCACGCCATTTATAGGGCAAGACCTTAATAGCAACGCAACTTCAAAATAACTCCTTTTTTACATAAGATCATCTTTTCGATAGTTCTCGTGACCCCAGCCTCAGACAGAGAGACAAAGCTAATGCAATCATTCAAACTTAGTTGGGAAACATAAACAAATGTGAAGCTAAACTGTTGAGCAACGTGGGTCAGTGCTGGGAAGTCACCAAACGAACATATAAAAGTCACTAGATATACCTACGCTATTAAACAAAGTAAGCTCAGACTAGATCCTAAATAATTACTTCTAATTGCTCCTAAATCTACGCTAAGTTCTCGTCCCGTAAAGTCGCTGGATTTTTCGATTTGATAAAAAAAATTGCGAGGAAAACTCAAAATGATCAAGTTGCCAACTAAAAATCACTAAGTTGGCTACACAAACGCGGGCCTCTGTGCTGTTGTGACCACGTAACCACCGATGGCCACTGTGGGGGGTAAGGAGAGGAGCACAAGGGACAGGAGTGGTGCGTGAAATCCCCCAGAAGACGGAGCCTCAAGCAGAGGTCGCAACCGGGTACCCGATACCCGCACCCTACTCGATACCCGGCTACCCGTACCCGGCCGGGTACTTGTACCCGTTTGCGACCCTAGTGCGACGGGTACGGGTAGACCGTGAGTCACTGGTGAGTAACCGTTTGTCACTCATTTCCCAACGTCTTGTCTCTTCTCACAATTCAAGTTCCTAGAATAAACCCACCCACGCCTGCAACATGGCCTCATTCCAGAGGTCGCAATCAGGTACCCGATACCCGTACCCTACTCGTGCTATACAGGTACCCGGCCGGGTACGGGTAGGGTACGGGTACGGCCGGGTACGGGTACCCGTTTGCGACCCTGGTGCGGCCGGGTACGGGTAAGGAATCAAAACCCGTTTGCGATCTCTGGCCTCAAGTTCCAATCAGCTGAGAAGACGTGTGAAGGTGTTTTTTTGTTTATGCATTTAGCATGAACACATGTTCATTATACATTTACCACATACAGTACATTCAAACAACCGGATGATCTGTCAAAACAAGTGCTAGTTGAGCATGGACATTTTCATGGACTACATGATCAGTGAGTGTGAGATGGCAGAATATGGCAACATTAAAAGGTCGGTGTTTGAGCCATAAGTGATGCCTGTGCTATACAGGTTAGACAGCTGAACATTTAACAAAGCGACTTGGAAAGAATGCCAACTTCTGTCCCCGGAATATCAATGTATGTAGAAGACGCCAGAAAAACATTTTTGCAAGTGTCGCAGATGTCAGCAGCACGTGGAATTTGAAATAGGCGAGACACGAGTTCAGAACAGAATCGGGCATGTTACATCAGCAGGGATTGGTGTGGCAACCACAGGTTGACCACCAGACCCAGTCAAATGGTGGTATTTCGTAAGAGTTTACTTTGGAAGTCAGATGTTGATTTTGCAACAACAGGATCTAGCAGAAGAGATGGTAATGTATGGTATCAAAGGCATGCGCTGATGACCTTTTGACCTTGTGGCCTGCAACGTTACTCTGCAACACTGTAGGTACTCCACTGAAATTTTATTTACAAATTACATGAGCAACAGGGTGGCACAGGCCCTGTTTGTTGGTTCACCCCCTGTTTGCATGTTCTTCCCGTGGTCGCATGGATTTTTCTCCAGGGTCTCCGGTTTTTCCCTCCACATTTCGAAACATGCGTTTAGAGTATTGGGCTTGCTTTAAATGTCCACATGATAAGCCACTTCGTTGAGCTATCATTTGTGGCCAGGTCACTTCTGAAAAAGATATGTATAGCTCAGTGGGCCTTACCTGGTAAATAAAAAAAACAGTTTATAGATCCAGGGTCTAGTACGTATAGCAACATTGCCCCCTACTGCAAAAAAAAACTTGGCAGGACCCTTCTGCAAATCAGTATTGGGACTCATTGGGGGCTTTCCTGGGTAAACAAGCATAATAATAATAACATGAAGAAAAAAACGAAACTTTTCAGTTAACGAACACGGCTTCCTATTTGAGCGACAACTTTTACAGTGTAATGTTATTGTGGAATTTATTGCAGAAAGTTAAAGTATGCATGGCAGACAATCAACATCGCTTAATCAACCCAATAATTGTTGAAGAACGTGTGTCATTGAAGACAATCGGACAGATCGAGTTTGGCACGATGCCACGCATGCCATGGGTGTCCTATTGTTTCAGGTAAAATGTAAAATTCACATTTATGAAACCATGACATATTGGTCATAAACCACTGTAGGGCAAGTTTAACGTCATGCAACAAATACAAAATTAGTTTTTTTTAAACGGAATGCTAGAAAGCATCTAAAGGTCATCTACATCTTTACACAGGTTGACAGAATTTACGCTGTAATAAACATCACCAAGATGCAGGCCTTTGTGCCATGGTTTGTTTGCAATTTGTGATAAAACATCATTACAGGGTTGTCTGTTTAAATCTCCATCGATTTGTGACATCTCTGTTTAAAACTATTTACATATGACCAAACATGAATATTGCGCAAAGGAATTTAAATGTTTGCATTGAACATAAACTACCATTATGTTTATTTTCTCTTTAAAACACAAGTTCCATAATCAAATAAGAAAATATATAAACAGCATACCAGGCACACAAAATCTAATTTTTATAAATATCACACTGTAGTCATATTTATCGAACATCAGGATGCTATTAAGATAATAAGTTACCAGTAACCCACCACGTAGTCATTTCAAAGCAAGGATCGCTCAAAAACTGATAATCAAAATACCAAGGCTCAAATAAGTACTCGGATGACATTCACCACTGTTAATAATCCTAATCCAATGAGGGAAATTCAACATTCCTACAGCACAGTCCAGTTTCTTCACAGGAGAACCACTGCTGCCTTCCCACAAGGTAATACTTATTTTAGTAACCCTGGAAAGATGATCTTCAAGTCCCCACCTATGAGGATTTGAACTCACGGTCTTCCAAGAATAAGTTGAAATATTTATCACCCTGCCAAATATAACAAAATTGAAGTTAGTTCATTTGTCGTTGCCGAAACATCCATAGCTATGGCCTCAGCATAATGTACGTGCATATGGTGACAATTGAATTTATTGGACAAATGACAAGTACAGAACCAATTAAAAAAAAACATTACATCTGAATCGTGGGGGCCGGGGTGAAGGGCTAGACTCCTGACACTGAAGCATTGTAGTAAGGGCCCAACTACCTTTGCTCCTCGGACCTAGAGCCAAACAAAAAGGATAAACCCAGATATCGCTCTTACGTGTTACTTTGTTTCCTGTTTTGTTAGGTTACTATTATTCCCCTTCCTCCCCCTCTCCCCTCTTCCTCCCCTTCTCCGTTAATCTGCTGCGCCCCATCGTGGTAGGGCAGTGAGCCCGAGTGCCTCCAGACGGCCCCCCATTTGAGGGTGTAATTTTTCCGGATTCAACCACATGCACGTCATTTGCATCTCCCGTGATGTCCATGCTACATCTGTGAAAAATGGTGCGAAATTGTTCGCTTGGAGTGAACAAACTTATTTTTTTAGTTATACAGGTTACAGGGTTATGAAATAGCCCAGCAGTGTTTTTTTTTAGGAAGCTAACGGCTGGCATCCTGCAGGCCACCCTGGTTAATACGGGGTGTATTGCTAAAAGTGCATGAACCAAGCATTTTTATGGCATCTGCTTCACAGTGAACGTTTACAAATACCGGAAGGTAATTTAAAGAGTAATCCATCGTGTGCTGGCGTAGTGGTGCAGATTTTCTCAATTTCAAAATATACCCACGAATTACTTAATTGTGATTACACACAGCAACATAGCTCCCTCCTAAACTACTGTCGACCAAGTATGTGAAACACAGTATCTTTGTGGTAGCCTCGTGCTATAATGGCACAAATGCCAAATGTAATCAATTATATGGTGCCTTAATTGGTTACTGGCTATGACGTAAAAATGGTTGATTGAAAAAAAAAAGCTTATTCACGCAAATGCTGTATTCAAATACAGACATATCTTTTGGAGCACTGCCTCTCATAGCGATATTTGTTTTGGAGGAATATTCCTGCGCGAATCATCCCATATATTGAAGTCGGCATGGCGTAACCAATAGGTGTGTCTTTGCCTACATATGGTTTTGTGGAACCTTAATCGAGGTTATTGTATTCAGCCTGCTCATAGTCGATCTGAAAGCGACGTTAGTATCGAATCATCGAGGGCTAATCACTGCGTCGATTAATTGGCAATCCATGGATCGAGTAATCGACATTAGGAAGTACTGTTTCGCTTCCCGCGGAACGTGTTACGCAAGCTCCGATTGCACTGGTGAGTAAATCATATTGGATTTGTTTATATCATTGTAAATTAAGTGATTATGTTTATTTATAAAATGCTTTCATACATTTATCATGTGTACAGTATCATTATTAAGGCTATTACTGATACCCCAAGGAAGCCCTCATATCGCTCAAATGTAAAAAAAAATCACGGTCGGTAGCGTATCTCCATTGGAACCATGTTATAGTGACCTCCTACAGCGCTGTGTCGTATAGCGCTCCGTTTACCAAGAACACATCCTGAGCACTATTAAAAGTTGTGCCTGTATACACACACATTTGAAATGCATCATTTTATTAATCTTCTGTCAGGGTTTTTAATTTTTCAACTTAAAACCCACAAAAATTGTATCTGTTAACTTGAGCCATTTTCACAATTTTTTAAATATTATATTTTTCTTTGTTGCAGGTGTAGCAAGTCACATGAAAAAAAGTATCCGTACAATGGAAATGAAAGCCTGAAAATCATTTGCAAAACGCTTCACATATAATCCGGGTTGGGTTGGTTTCACAAACACACGAGTTGTGAATTGCGAATTGTTTTAAAAGTTTCGTGTACGAGGCACACCTCTGGCACAGAGAACCGTAAAAAAGCACAGCGGTGCTTCAGCACGTCTCTACTTTATCTGAAATATCCTCCTTGTTATCAGTTTATTTTTTCTTTTACAACCACCACTAAAGATAAACTCAGCAAGGATTATGACCCAACATCCAAAGCAGGACTTTTTCTACGACACCTTAAGACGCCTTAAAGATGATGTCATTTGGATGAAAACAAATGTCTCAAATGGGATACGGGTGGAACAGCAAAATGTTGATGGATGATACTTACTGCTAAGCACTTTAGAAATGGCAGTGTAACTTTTTTAAAAGTGGCACAAACTTAAAACCGTATCCAGTATTCCCCCCCCCCCACCCATCTTTATATGCAAAATCATCAACTTATTTGAGCAATTCTTATATTCATTATAAAATGTATATAATTCACATCCTGTATGTGCAAGTGCTATGAAATATAAAAAGTGCAACATTTCAATAGCAAACCCGATATTATGCATAAACTACACTGTACAAACAATATATAAATGCACAGTGCACATGAGTTACAAGATCCGTTTATAAACTGGGGCCAGTTCAAACACAATATACAACACTGCATGGCAAGGTAGGGGTTGTAGTGATATTATGCCATGAGCTATTCTGATACAAGTCACGATGGTCTGATTTTTCCCGTTGAGTTATCACAGGTATCAGTAGTTATGCAGTGCTATATATTGCATCACACCTACGACCAAATCACCCGGAATGTGCCCGATCCCACGATACCTCGGAAGTCAAGCAGGATTGAGCTTGGATAGTGCTTGGATGGGCCAACACGAACAGGTGTTACAGGCTGTGGGCGCTACATGGACAGCAAAGGCTATTACAGCAAAACATTGTTGTTTTTGTATGTTCCACACATTCACCAACCAGCACTCCCCAGAACGAAGTGTAGTCAAATAACCCGTCGTGACCCACGCGGGTGTCCGAAGGCCCTCATCCAGATGTGGATTGACAAGAGATTTACATGCACACAGGTACATGTGTAATACAATGTGCTTCAAAGAGACCAGTACACTTGGTGTGGAAATGTGTAATCACGTTAGCAATGTAACAGCAACAAATACATGTTGTGGATGCACTCTTAAATAATTCATTTACATTACCCAGCGACTATGTTGTATTAACAAACGTGGCGTTGCTGCAGTAAATTCTCTCTAGACGTTGCATATACCAGAACATAAACTCTGTAACAAACACATTTTAGGGCTGCAACAGATAAAGGACTATTTATTGACCAAGAAAAACCAGACTGCCATAAATAGAATAAGTATTTATTTATATATGTATAATTGTACACGTATGCTTGTATAATATACGCATCTAGAGAACACATTATACATGGACATATGTATAAACTAAATGCATAAGAAAAGCCTCCATACATGGCTCGAGAACAGGTGATTGGCAAACACTATTTTCAGATTTCTAGTTTCAAAATATGATTAGGTCCATATAGATTTACAGAAGAATCAGTCTGGTCACCTCCTGGCATGGGAGAATTAAATATTACAGATTACATTTCATTTTGCTGTTTCAGCTCATAGATAGGCTTATGTTTGTTGGATTTACTTTCACCTAAATAATTTTGGCTATCCAGCTAGGTGGTTGCTGTGGTTAGAGCGCTCACCTTACAATCGAAAGACTGCAAATTCAAATTCCAGCCGGAGGTTGACTCAGTTGATCATCCCTCTGGGGTCAATAAAATGAGTCCCCTTTGTGGGAAGTCAACAGAATTCTTGCAATGGGAGAATGGTCCCCCGACCATTGGAATGTGTCATTTCTACTCGTGGTTCAGAGCAATGTCCCATTGTTGGTAAAGCAGTGAAATGCTTGAAATGTTTTAGTTCCTGATGTCAAAAACAGACGTTGATTGGTTGCAGCACTAAAATATGTATACAACCTATGAACCCTGAATAAAATGAGTTGACAGGACTCTAATATGTAATACACAACACACATGAACACCAGACGAAAAATGTGTGCCTAGATGAAAGTTCACATTTAAATTATGCTTTGTTTTGGTTTTGTTTTTACTAAAATACACTTATCCCTCTTAACACGGTTTATTTGGCTGAAGAACAATTATGAATTCACTGGGGAAAAACACAATAACTTACAATCTTCCTTTCATACACATACATCCTGTACGATATCACAAAGCTTCAATGGCAACTGCAAGTTCCAAAGCAGACCTGCCACTCTGACACAAGCATGGTAGAATATAAACACTCAGTGATGGTCCCATTAAAGCATTTACTTCTTCTATAGCTACACACCAATTGGAGAGTCGGGTTGTGGAAGTGCTTGCTCTGAAATCACATGAGACCCATTTAAGTCTCCGTTGGCATCCTTAAAATCGTGTGGAGATGGAGAGTCTTCAGATTCTTCTTCTGCACGCTCTGCCGAGCACTGGACACTGTCCATTTCTGATGGAGCGGTAGCCGAAATTGAATTCTGACCTGAAAATGAAAGATACATGATAAGCGAATTTTTATTTCTTGTTATTACATTTGACTTTTTACAGAAAAACCTTGTTAAGATTGTAACAAAATAGATTTATTTTAAAAGCAGTTTTTTTTGTTACATTAGTGAAATAAAACATTATGCAAAACACTCACTTATAATGCAAACAAATTTTTTGTTCTACATTATATGTCTACATAAGCCAGAGGCATTTGAAAATATTGTACATTTGTATATGATTTAGAAGTTTGTGTAAAAAACAATAATGTTGCTGTTTGTATATGTTGATGTAAAGAAGCAAATCTTTCCGAATCAACACACCTTGGCGATTCTATTATAATTCATCCAGAATCTGACATCTCACATCGTTCTACATCTAAGCAAGAATGTGACATTCCTGTTTCTTAATTCAGTTTCAGCCACCATGTTTAACATCCACTACGGTTAATTATCAAGCTCTTCGGTATTTTATCCATGTCCCCACTTGTCACACTCATCTACTAAAAGCATGAGAACATGATGCATGGGCATCATATCCAACATACACTACATTTCAATATATAAATGCTATGTAACAATTTTAACCATCTCAGTTGATGCAGATGGTTAAAAAAGATAGCACATCACAATGTCTTCATGAATGTATTCTCATCCACTGGCAGAATATATTCTGCAATCTAATTTCTAAATAATTTCTAGATCTGTTCAATCCTCTATCCACAAAATCAAAGGGTGTAATTATCTATGACCATCAAAGTGAATCTATCCATCTTGTTGAACATGTCTTACAAATCATATTCTAAGGTACAAATTCTCTACCATGTGTACCTTACCCACTTGACAAACGGTTCACAATACTCCATATCCTTGGGTCTAGTTGAAACAAGGTTCAATAACACCATATTTGTATCCTCCAATTTACCTGAGTGGCCTGCACTGACCTGATTAATATCCAAACGTTTACAGCCTGACCAATTTGTTTGTTGCCCAAACAGCAGATGTACATAAATTTACCGCCCTCCAAATATTCTACATTCTGCAACTATCAAGTAAAGTCAGAGTTAGATAATTATGAGTATCTCTATTAATGCAAAGCTAAGAGCATTATATATGCAATAATATATGCAATGTAGTGGTCACATGACATGCATGCAAGGCATGACGGGAGTTGTGCTTTACTGCTGTTTGTGAGCACTCCTCTGTGTGTCGTTTAATGTTTCCCGTCTGCACACATTTTCCTGTTTTAATGGGTTTTTCATCATTTACGGAAAGTGTTGGATTTGAATAATTGTTGCTTTTAAGCAAGTGTTCACGGGAGTCACTAAAGTATAGGTGTAAATCCTCTCCATAAGTCGGGGCTACCAGAGGCAGTGAACAGTGATGCTGTACTCTTCTGATGAGTCCTAATTGATGTGGTGGTTACATGACATGGATGCAAAAGAATGATAGGAGCCATCCCTTCCCGTTATTTGTGAGCGTAACATTGTATTTTGTTAAAACTATTATCAGTCAGCCATTCGTATGGATTCCACATTCCTATGGCAAGTCCCAGTTTATTAACACCAAAATCGCTGTTAACGTATCCTGAATCTTGAAGGGACAAACTGCTCAATCAAACTCCCACCGGGATTACGGCAACGCTCACAACATTTCGAATGCAAGTCGCACACTCTAACCACATCATCATGTCAATCCAATAAATGCAACATGTTCGCGTCACCATTTACCCTCTGGCACAGTGGTGGCCGCGCGGAGGTGCTGCTCAGCATCTGTCTGTGACGGGGATCGCTGCCTCTGGAGCCGCCTCAGGGATCGAATCGATGCCATCTCTTCCAGGTCCCTCACAACTGTCGTGCCTCCATGCTGCTGATGTTGCTGCTTGCTGTCCATCCTCCATGTTTGAGTCGCGTGCCTTAAACAAGAACGCAAGCAAAGCAGTAAAAAATGCTAATTTAGGGAGATACTCCTGCCATATGAATACTGAGTTTCATCATTGAAACAAGGCCACCAGCTGACATGATCACCAATGCTGGAATTTACAGAGATGCTTATAATTTTCTTAAATGTTTTTGGAAAATACAGATTAAGTTTTCCTGTCCTGAGAGTGATGCATTATGACCAAAGTTCACTGTACAGTGCCTATGTTAAATAATGCATGACTTCATGCACCAGAGTTAAAAGGAAATATAAAAATCAATTACTGCTGCAGCAAATTATTTCTAATTGCATTTACATTTTTCGCAAATAGGCATTGATACTTTTATTAATGCCTAGGATTGCAGGATGGATAAATGTCAGAATGGAATCACATAGCTGTTTGTCATTGACAATCATTGAGATGAGTGGTCAAATGTTGAGATATTGAGCACTGTAGGAAAAGCTGCAAGCTATGCCTTAGACACACAGTGAGGAAGCACATTCAATGTCTCAACTCAAGCACAAGCCATCTCAAGTAAGACAGTTTATTAATAACTAGCTTTACTACCCGGCTTCGCCCGGGACTTGGATTCACAACGCCCGGCCGCCTTTGTCTCCCCAGTGGCAATGTTCACACCACACGAGTTACTCGTTTGAGGCTGAGTCGACCTAGGGGAGGCCCAAGACCGGTTCAAATAATCGTCACCGGTGGTGGCCGTGAGCAGGAATCGAACTTGGGTCGCCGGGTTCGTAGCGCAGCGCGCTAACCGCTACACTACCGCCACACAAACGCACGTGCGTCCATAGGTACACATACACGCAATTGCAGCAGACACACACAACTTTCAGAATGCGTACAGCAGTAAACGACTGAAATAATAAAGCAAAGCTGTGCGAAAAACACCTTAGACCTACAACACATTTGTATTTCACTTTACCCGCGATCAGCAGGCACACTCCGTTACGCTTTTAAACAGACACATGATCACAAATATCCCTTTATATAGATGTAAAGCCATTGCTTGTTATTATCAAAGCAAGCCCGAGTACACATCCAATATAACAAAACACTAACGCTATGTGTAGCTTTCTCAGATTCATAAATTAATAACAATCATTTATATAACAACCAAAATCAAACAACATCTACTAACCTTTCAAGGGACCCAAAGTTTGGCTGGCTTGTACGTTTGATCTGGGGAATACAATTTTAAACAAATTAATGCATAATTTAATAACGTTAGCATGATTATACTAACGACAATCCTTTAATCTCTGCAGAAATAGTTTTAGAATCTACTGTGCCACATAAAAAGTAAGCGATTCATTAATTTGAGATCAATTACAATAAAAGAAAAATGTATACATGTAAACATGAATAATGCACGCAATTTGTTATATCCTCTATATGTTACATTTGAAAATAAACATAAGTTAAATGGAAACGCAAGTGTATACGGTATTTCACAAGGTTTGAGAGGGCTGCATGAGTTAACAAAACACTGCATTCATTTAGAGAAAATTATTCTAACAGCCATTTTAGACACTAACATTATTGTGTGGTTACAGTCTACAAGGCCTGCTTTTAAGCAGACATGAAATACCATAACTGGTCCAATTAATTTCAAATACGGGTTTGCATGCACTGCCTTTAAGTTATTTCATAACATTCAAATGAATGATGTTTTCATTTGTGAAGATATACACCACACACACAGACGCATATTTTTTGGGAAATATGATCCAGTGGTCTCAAGACAAGTAACATTAGGCGGTCATTTTCCACACAATTTTGGGCCATTTCAACTTGTCAAGTATCACACACATCTGTGGAGCAACAGATGCCCAGCTTTGTTTAATTATTCAATGACAGGCTGTTGAGCAGAGTTGGAATTTAGCAACACGCACTATTAAGCAATGTGTGTTAAACTATATTTGTATTGCATCAATAGAATACTAAAAAATGCCACAATGGCTCCAGTCCAAGACAAGGAATATTTAAACATTACTGCCCATAGGGTTGAGGCCAACTGGAAAGTGGGCTTCCAAGGGTGACTTTGAGAGGCCTTCTGTAATCTGTCAATGTCATCATGGTTCATTTGTTTACTGATTATTAAGGCAGTCGGTAAGTTAAAGCTTACACAGCGATTAAGATGTTGCACTTAGGTAAAATGCTTTTTTTATAGTCTGTACCTGTGCACATTTTTTTTTATCACAAAAAGCAAGACCATCAGGACACAGTTATCCAAGGAACTTTTAAATAAATAATTAAACGAGAGCCCTTGCCCTCATTCCAAATTTCTGAAAAACATACAGGCCTTTGTCAATTCACTGCTGGCACAATACTTCCTCATGCTGTGTAGGACCTGAGCGTTGTTTGACCATACGTCATCACAGAGGTCATTGTGGGTTAGTGATGAGGCCAACTTATTAATAATCGAGTTGTGTTCCAACTTAAGAGTCCTTTTAATGTATGACACTATTTTACAGGTGAGTTGAAGGAAAAACAAATACCAATGGCCAACGAATGTACAAAACAACCGATCTGCTCCCAAAATATTTAATCAATCTGGCATAACATCAGTGAGATCGGGTAGTTATGACTGCTTTGAAACACTGTAATCATAAAACCGTAACCAATATCTTGACTTAAAGCTTTCGTGACTGCAGGAATACATATTCTATGGGTCTTTCAGTAAAGCCACGTAGATAGAAAAATAATAAAAATATCACGACGTTTCGATCGCAACACAAGCAATTGTCTTCAATTGCTGTTTGCTTTTAAATGTTTGTAACCTTAAAACTGGGAGCAATAAATGAGCAACATCAACAAATGGCTTCTGTTTCAGGTTTAAAACATGAAAATGCCAGTGTAATGACTGTTAGACAAGCGGTAGCAGGGTGAGCTGATTACTCTAACCGTAGTGTCACCCGGTCAGATATAATATGGAAATGCAGCACTACATTTGTTTCTTAAAAAATGCATTGATCTATTTATTTGTACATAAATCCAGGTGGTGTTTCATGCTGACCCTTAGAAATTAGGCTCCTTGTCCTGGCAGACGGACCTACCCGATTGATATGGAAGGGAGCGGAGGCAGGAGAGACAGGGGATACAGGCGAAGGTGGTGGAGAGAAGTGGAAGAGCTCTGGCTTGAAGCTGGAATTGGCGATGATCATGCACTCCTCCAGGGTCTTTAGAAACGTGCCGCATGTGGCATCCAGCAGTGATGATGCCTCATTCATTTTCTGAAAACACAAACAGGAAATGTATGAGTGCTGCAGAGTAGGACGAGGAAAACTCATGTTACTTTTGCAAAGTGAGCAATGCACAGCTTAGAATGTGTTTTTAGATAAACTTTATCATTGAAAAAAACCCAATGTTAAAAAACACAAACACCTCCATATAATTCAATATAGTTACATGGGGGTGGAAGGGAAGGATACAGAATTGTAGATGTAACGAGAACAGTAATATAGATCTCCAGAGAAGGAATAATGAGTGTTGCACATCGGAGAACGGGGTAAACGGCTGCCATTGAAGCAGAGGGACTTTGTCTATGTTTATAGAGATGCATGTGCATGAGAGTAATTACACTTGTTAATAAAAATTAGAACATATACAAGCCCAATTATATGAAACCGTAGGAAAGATGATCTGATGAACATTTACAGGTGTGCAGTCTTACTTCCATGTCAGGCCGTGTCCGACTCTCTCCTGGCTGGAGGGACTCCCGCACTGTGTTTATCTGCTGTTTTATCAAGTCGCTGTAGAGTCGCAACTCTGACATTTTGGTTTTGAGGAAGTCGCTGGTCTCGCTAATCTCTGCACAAACAAAAATGAAAATTAACCCTCAAAATGAAACATTACCAGCAAAGTCTTACAGAGTTCCCTCCACATGCTGAAAATACTAGTTCTATATGTAAAGTATTTTTATAATTTTAATTCAAAACCATCATCAGCCATTTGCTATCCACAAACCTGTCGAATTGTTGAAGGTTTCCCCACACTGTCACCATTTCTCACAGTCATGTGACGCTGCAATCCAGCTCATTCCTGCACACTAACTGATCGCAACGCCCCATATCTCTGCCATTCCATCACTAGTCTCATCCATTGGTGATCATTAATTTTTGCGATATATTCTGCCCATCAAATCAATATGATGTCAATATGAAGTGAATAATTTACATTTGTTCCCTGGTCCATGCTTTATTATTACTGCTTCTCAGTTTAATTTTAAGAATAAATCTATCCATACTTCTTTGCACACTTTCCAATTTTTGCTTAATTTTCTTTGTCACTGTGGATGTTTACGATCCCTATGTCACACCGGGAAATAAGCACTGACTGATAATTAATTCATCAGGTACATAGATACACTGCTTTTCATTAACAAATTTGGTTTTCCAAAACCTAATGATGTTCATTTTCATAATTTTAAGACAGATAAACTATTAATAATTTTGCAGCTTGTATATATTGTCGTGTTTTTCAAATGTTGTCCTTAACAATTGATTATGCTTGGCAAACTTGTATATTACTTTTTTACTTAATATTTATTTTGAGCAAAATTTTTCAGGCTTCTATGCAACATTCATTGATTGTATGACATCAGCAAATTTGCGATGGCTATACTCTCTCCATGAATGTTTATGCATGTATTTGTCAATTCTAGTTTTCTAAAAAATTCTTCCAATGTTTGCTCAAAGTAACCGTGGTGAGTATACCTCCTCGCTCGACTCCTCTTATGAATTGTAATTTTCTACTGCCCTTATGCAATCTCAGTATAGTTGTTCTATGTTCATGAAAAGTGCAAATACTTTCTACATATATTTTATTAAGGCCTTGTTTTTTTATTCGGACTGAATTTGGTTGCATTGACTGAAATACCATATCACAGTCTACAAAAGCTAAGAAGAATGGTATTTTAATGGTATTTTACATTAATTTGTCTTCTTTGGGTTTTCGGTCTGTTTTTTTCCTGATGACGATCGCTTTTGTTGTGATTGAAACGTCGTAGTTTTTTGTTAATTTCATTTTCATGAATTTGAACCTATCTTCGTGACTTTACCAAAAGACCCAAAGAATATGAATTCCTGCAGTCACGAAAGCTTTAAGTCAAGAATTAATTTGTCTTTAAGAGCACCTGATTGATCAATGGTAAACAATATCTCCAAAATTCAGATTGTTCAAACCATTGGTTGGCCTCCAAAATGTCAAGTATTTGGTTCTCAACAATCTACATCGAAAACATTACACACATGTGATCGGAGGCTAAAGGATCTGCAATCAATTATTGTGGCAACAAAATGTGAAAGGCTCTATGGCTATATATATGTCATGCATGAATTTAAACAATTTAAACAGCCCCATTGAAAGATTATAAATGTATATCATGTGCTCTACTTTTGATTGTTATTAATATAATAATTACATAAGCTTGAAATAATATTGCTACGCACCTCCGAATAGCATGGTTGGCTATGTATGGTACAGAAACAGAAAATTGCATGTAAAAATCGCAGTCAAGGGTTAGCTCTACCATCTCTTTGGGGTCAATGATGAACAGTAATCTCTAGGAATTCAAAATCCATTATCTTGTGGAGAAACCAATATATGACGAAAAGAATATCTAATTTCCATAACTGCCTGAAGAAAGGCAATGGAGATGACATCAGCCAAATGCTTATTTGAGAATGGGGACACAATTTGCTTCAAATAATTGGTTCGTTTTAGCCATGTTTTCATATCTCATAGGCTCGATCACATTCATTGTATTAGCTTAACGGTACCGTTTGCATATTACTTAAAATAATGTGTGTTTATGCAGTATTTGATGTATCATAAGTATAACAAGTGATTGTATTTAACGAGTCGATCAGTGTGTATATCCCAACCTTTCTCTTTCTTGGAGCGGCTGTCATGCAGGCAGGCCTTGGAGCTGCCCAGGGCCACAAGCCAGGATTGGCGTTCAGCGGCGTTCATGGCGCGCAGATAAAAGTGCTGCTCCCCAGGGATGACGAGATCCAAACGCGTGCCATCTGATGAATGCACTGCCCGCAGACACAAGACACGATGCCACCGGTTCTACAATGATCACTGCATTGTGCTCTATATCCCATTGATGCCAATTTATTAAACACTATTCAGCATCCCAGAGCGTTGTGGGATGCTGTTGGCATGAATGACGCTATATACAGTTATAGTATTATTATTGTTATATGATTTGGATCTGTAAAGTGTATAAATATGGCCATATCCCCAGATGCTTAACAAAGATGGTAACATGTGCTTCATGCAGACATGGGTGATGGGAGGCTGTGATGAGGGAAATTCAGAGGAAGAAAAGTGTGAGTTAGACATGCAGAGTACAGGAAACTCCTAAATGTGGACTTGAACATGGGGGAGATAGCAGAGACTGTTTAAAAACAGGTTTATTGCTCTATGTTGGCTTCTTAACAGTTCGGTTTCTCTCAAGGAATTATTTTTACTACTTGAATATGCAGACATTCATATTAACACATAATGCAAGTTACAAACAAAAGTAAGCCTGATTATGTTTACGAATTGATGAATAATATATTTTTTCAGAATCAGATTCTTTACCAATATAATCTTATTCCACTGTTTTCCCTTCAAAATTAATAAGACACGAAGTTAATTCTAAAATAATGAACTTCATAGGGTTTGTGCTTTTCAAAATTTTACATTACGCTTCACCCCATCCACAACGCATACCATATGATGTTGATAATAACAGAACATGCTTAAGTGTGCTGTCCTAATTATGTTCCCATTACTGTATTTCTTAGACTTTGGTGATGATCAAATGCATCACCTCGCCTTACAATTGTGAAAAGCATTTGTGTGCATAAGATATTAGCAGTGTGTGAATCGTAACGGAGCACTCACCTTGTATCTCGCACACTGCCATTTTAATGCTGCCCTTGCAGCCCTTACTGACATCATCCTGGGAGTCGTAATACGAGAGAATACCGCCATCCAGAACAAACCACCGTGGCTGCCAACCTGTCAATACAGCAATAACCATCAACAATACAACAAATCTCGCATCACTGCACCAACTTGAGTAATCCAAGTAAATCATTACTGTAACCAGCCCCTCAACACTCATTATCTACTATCTGTCATAAGTCATAGAACTCCTGATGGAAAATGCACCATTTACAGGGTATTAGAGGCTCGATAGGATTCTTCCTTACAGGCTAATCCTAAATCTAACCTGCACATACACCCGCACAATACTATTGCTGCAGAGATACATATTGATTTTGTAGTGATAAACATTTTTGCTGCCAAAAAAACACTATGGATAATAACCCTATGGAAGAAATTATCCCAACTAGTCTACAGCTTGTCATTATTTGTGATCACAGATTTCAGAACTAAATTAGACAATGAGAATAGGTTTTCCCCTATTATCTGGCAACAAAACAGGTGTTGAGATGTTAAAACACCAAACCGAAACCTTTTACAAGGAATCATGTATGCATTAACTACAATACTTGTGGTTAGAATGCAAACCAAAAACACACTCTGATAATATATGCATTCTTTGAAACTAAATTAGACAATGTAGTTTATGAAACAATACATATAAAATGATTGACATTATACTATAGTAAATTGAACTCACAGAAAATCATTATTACCAAAAAGACCCACACAGACAAATATTCTCATCACTGATTGACAACTCATCTATCTTCAGGAAATGTGTTATTTAGTTGGTCTCTTAAATTGCATGCGAACCTATAGGTCGCATTTTACCTAGTTATTTAAACCTGTCATAGAGTTACATTGTCGCAATGGGCCCAAAAATATGGTGAAATAATGTGAAATGAGCACTAGTCAACCGGGATGATAAAAAGGTAATTTCACATTGGCCTGATATGCCAGTCGAGGAAGCTGGTGATAAACATTTCATGAGCCATGGAGGGCAAGAAACGCGCCACTCGGGTTTAGGCTGATGGACCGGTTCGACGTTTTTAACAATCAGCACTTTGCCAAAGATAGTTTTCCCTGAGCAAAGTGATGCAACCTGTATTCTCTGTGAATCGAAATATACTGTACCAGCTTTGGTGGCAGATCACTCGGCCAGCCAATAGGTGGCATATCCGTATTGCCATCATCATCATCTGTCATGGTCAGTCCACTGCTGGATGAAGCAATTCAAAAGTTGTCGCTATCTCAGAATCCGTGTCATGAGAATGACGGTGCAGACACTGACACCTTGGTTGGACAATAGGTAAATGTGAATGCTGTGGATGCTGTGAAATGTCTATGACGCGATGCAACGTGTGAGAATAATCACATGTTACTTGTAAATACAGTATATTATAGTTACTTGCACGTAACGTAAACCAGACTACTGTTAGTTATTTCTATGACAAAAATGTATTGTACTGTATATGAAACTATACTAATAACTTTAAACTGCCCTTGGCATTGTTGAAAAATATGTTACAAACATGAACATCACAAGTTAAGAACCCTAACGTTCTTCGGAAACACTGCCCTTGTACTAACCTACCGATACAAAACATTGTATACAAAACGCCACTGCCATCATTTGCTTGGAGCAACATTCTTGTATATACAGCCTTTCCATTATATTGTCTGTAAACTACCTTAAGCCGGCGTTAAAATATTCAGAACTTGGGATTGCAGCGTTGATTTTATCACCTACAGCACACACGTCTGAGACGTCCCTGTCAAGCCAGACTGGACAGGGGGTTACCTTAAGCCTTGACAAACCAAGCAGCCCATGGGCGAAATATAAACAGTGTCATATAACTTTTCCTTAGTCTCACAATGCATGCTGCTGGCACCAACCATCACGTTCAATGCCAGGCTGTTTTCACGTGTCAAAGTTCAACCCTCATATGCCTGTCCTGGCACACCCATTGTGGACGTAAAAGCCACCACCAGGACTCTCTGCTCACTTTAAACAGAATGATTGCCAATGGCCTAACATGTCATTATAAAAGGTAAGGATTTCAAGACGTCAATGCTTGAGGGGGCTAATGCAACGCCTCGAGCAGTAACCAACAAGCCAAACCGTCTTACTTAATTTTAAAATAACCAATCTGACTTTGCGATTTATTCGCACAGAGCCGCGTTACGCTGCCTCGAAAGTGCTTTGACCATCTCTACCTTGAAGCTCTATGGAATGTGGCCGTGTTCGCTCGTGTTTTCATTCACGCATCTTCTCGTTCGTAATGGATCTGAAGAGGGCACGAATCGAACAGTGGCAGCCCCCCGTGGTGTGCACCCCGAAATGTCGCATGTCTCGATGGTGCCACAAGGACCTCACATCCTCGTTATCGATCGTCTGTCCGGACTTCACAACTACACAGCCGTCGAACCACTCTTGGGGTGAGGTAAGGTGAGCCGAGGACGTGGTGACAGGGCGAGGGAGTCGGGCTGAGGGGGTGATGTAGTGGGGGTGGATGGTTGAGGATGAGGAGAGATCGGGGTGAGATTTCAGAATGAAGAGGTGAGTAGCGAGTGGTGACGGGTGAGACGTGGGGAGTGAGGAAAGGGGTGAGGAGTGAGTTGGGTGAAGGGGTGAGCGCTGACGATCACGACCCGAGTCGAGTGTTGGTGGTGGTGATGCTGGAGGAGGAAGCAGGGCTGACAAGAGGATATGGAGGCTCAACAACAAAATCAGCGTCCACCACTTTCCCCGGGGGGCCACAACCACAAGACGGCGGAACCGTTACGACGAGCGGGGCCAGACGATCCGCTCAGTGTCGGGGGGCGCCGCTTGCAGTCCGAGAGCCGACAGCTCAATCACCCCACGGGCCTCCCTTCCCCTCCGCTCAGCTCCACTCGCGCCGCTCACCGCTCAGGTAGTTTGTCCATTTGTAGAGAGAACCCTCCATCGCCAGGCCGCGTCTCGCCGGCGTGACGTCACCGCCACCGACGCCCCGCCCCCCTGCGCGGTCACGTGTGCGCCACCGGAGCGCGGACGTCATCGCGCGCGTGAGCCCACGCCGTGTGTCTCGTGACGTCATCGCGCGCGTGAGCCCACGCCGTGTGTCTCGTGACGTCATCGCGCGCGAGAGAAAAGCCGTGTCTCGTGACGTCATCGCGCGCGCCAGAGAGAGAAATTACAGGTGGCGCGTGACGTAATCGCGGGCGTGAGGGGAAAAAACTTGTCTCTCGCGACGTCATCGCGCGCGAGAGAAAATCCGTGTCTCGTGACGTCATCGCACGCGTGACAAAAAAATTGTCTCTCGGGACGTCGGACGCGCGCGTAAAAAAAACCGGCTACGTGACGTCATCGGGCGCGCGTTAAATCCATTCGCGTGACGTCATCGGGCACGCGTGAGAAATTCGCGACGTGACGTCAAATCGCTTCTGAAAAATAGATGTACAGTGCAGCTCGGTGGGCTTTATCTGGTAAAATAAGTTTAGTCGATTTCTTTTTAGCGATTTTGCTTACCCTTCCTATATGTTGCACTCGTATCGTTGCTGTGTTTTGTCTGTTGTGTAACTTTCTCATCCGCCCCTACTGGACATTTGTTAAAAAATAGCTTCATAGCTCATCGGATTTCTCCAGGATAAATAACGATGCTCATAATTGTGGCGTGACTTCACATCCATACAAGACCCTTGCGGTTCGTGCGGGTTCATTTGACCAAACTTCTAAATGAGAATCTGTATTGACACTGGAGGAATCCGACGAGCTGTAAAGCTCTTTTTTTTTTAAACGTCCAGTAGGGGCAGGTCAGAACGTTCCAACAATACAAAAACACGATATGTGTGTAAATTATAGGAAAAGCTAAACAAAGCACTTTTAAAATACACATGTAATGAGCGTCTCCGACACGATAAGAACTTGAATCGTTTATTAATAAATCTTCGGTACAGCTTGGGTTGTCTCTCGTCTCTTCTCACTCGCACTACGGATACATGCCGCCACGTGGCACCCTCAACCACTCTAACGCGTCACGTGGCCGACGGAGATGGCCTTGCTCCGGCCCCCACTTATATACCCTCCCGGCGACTAAACCACGCCTCTGGCCACGCCCCTCATAGAACCTTCGGGAGCGTTCCAGAAGCTTCCAGGGTGGCTCCGCCCCATTGCCGTTGACCGAGATGGAATCATACTCTTAGGTTTTTTTTCGGTAAAGTCACGTAGGTAAAAATTTATAATAGAAATAATCGAAATAAAATAATATTGTTTCTATTATTTGTATTATTTATGTTAATTATAAAATAATATAAATAATATAAATAAAATAATAATATAAATAAAAGAATAATATTTTATTTCTATTATTTTTTTATGTTTATTATTTATTTTCCCCTACGTGACTTTACCGAAAAAACCTAAGAGTATGAATCCTTGCAGTCACGAAAGCTTCAAATCTAGAACGAGATGGAATCCTTCCCCTAGATCAAGGGTCCCCAACCCCCGGGCCGCGGACCGGTACCGGTCTGTGGCCTGTTAGGAACCGGGCCGCACAGCAGGAGGTGAGCAGTGAGTCCGCGGGTGGCCTGCAGATTTGTTTTATTGACCACTTCCGTCCGCGCCTCTTTCCCGCACTTGTCTCAGTCACAGTTTTAGTAAGCCCACAAGCTCTAAACCCTAGCCAAAATTAGTAAAAAAAAAACGTCGCTGGAGAGCTTCTTTGAAAAGGGGTAAAAGACCCAATGATGACCCCCCCCCCGGTCCGTGAAAAAATTGTCTTCTACGAAATGGTCCCTGGTGTCAAAAAGGTTGGGGATCGTTGCCCGAGATAACCCATAACTGCATATCACACAGAATGACGGTGCAGACATTGACACCCCACATAATACAGGAGATGGCGCTCTCATTACACATACAAATACAAAATATTTTTACCAGTAAATCCCACGCATTAACTAACAAACCAGCCTCTCCAGGCTGAACTGAACTCCAACTGCCACTTTTCACCCCTTTTATTTGCTCTTCAACCCCCTTAACTCCCTTAATGGTCTTAATTGCCTGAACTGACAACCTCGTGGATGTCCGCTGATCAACAGCCGCCGCCACTGCCCACCACGGCGCCTGTGCCAGGCTGGGTGCACTTTGGAGGCTATCACGTGAAATGGCGAAGGCTCACTGCTGGCAGGAGGCCACGGGACAGATCCAGCAGGTGCCATGGGTTTGACCGACTGAGATGACTGGCCGATGAACCATCTGCGCCCCCCTAATGTGCCTACCTTATTACAGACAAATGCAGACCATATTGGTCACCCGTGCCCTTATTAATCTCAACGTTCATCCTACAAAGTCCCATCACAAGGGAGAAACACAAACACATGGACAATTTTTTTTGCCCGTATTGAAACGGCTGTATGCGGTATGGACCTGGAAACTCAATTTTCCTGTACAAGAATACGGTAAACCCTATGGGTTGACAGGTATGGTATGTGTACACGAATCCATTGGGTCTATGTTTGTTTTATTGTTAAAATGCGAACTTGTCATCTGTGAAAATTGCGGATAATAAGATGACTTTCGCAGAGGGCAACGTGGCAGCGCGAGTAGGGTGGATGGCTGGACGTCATCCTATGGGTGTTGTGTGCAGTGCATACACAATGACGTTAGAGGGCATATCGTGCCGGTATTGCACAAGCTGCGCTGATCATATTTGGGATTACATTCCCTAGATCAGTGGTTCTCAACCATTTTTGGCTACCACTCTGCACCCCTGGTTGAATTTTGTTTCAACCGAGTACCCCCTTTCCTTGATCCGCCAGCATGGTTCTGAGAAATAAATGTGACTAGTGAATATCAATATTTTAACCAAGTGCCCATTTTTTGAGGTATCTGAATAACTTGTTAGTAACTGCAAGCGAATAAAAAACATCTACGGGCGCTCTGCATGCACGACGTAATTTGTTCGCCCTCACTGGTTACTTTTGGAAACCACATTGTTTACGATCAATGAATTTAGAAAGGCTTTTATATCGTTACTAGGTTGTTGGCACAAATCACGTCCCAGTGAAGTCAGCTGTAACTGTACATTGTGGGACTTTAAGAAGCATTGTCTGTAAGTTCGTTTATGTTCTTACTAGGTTGTTGGGGGGGGGGGGGCACCTATGGCGCCCCCCCCCCAACAACATAGTATGTGCACAGCCTGCAGCGTCCCCGCACAACCACAGCCTGTGGCACCCCCCAACAACCACAGCCTGCAGCACCCCCCAACAACCACAGCGTGCGGCGGCCTCCAACAGACTGGTCAAGTAAATCCTTATGATCCACTCGCACAGCGTGCGGTGGGCCTTCATCCAGCAGTGGATTTAAGCACCCCAAAATATACAGTACTAATGTAATTAGAACCGTGTGCATTGTGTCAGATTTTATTTTTAAAAAACTCACCTTCAACTACTTTTTAATCTAATGGCTTGAGAGACGATCGGATGTACGGCTGATAGTGAATTAAGAT
Organism: Lampetra planeri; assembly: GCF_965212315.1. Taxonomy (NCBI): domain Eukaryota; kingdom Metazoa; phylum Chordata; class Hyperoartia; order Petromyzontiformes; family Petromyzontidae; genus Lampetra; species Lampetra planeri. The sequence goes on along the minus strand of NC_136108.1, from coordinate 18,162,339 downwards.
TAAAAAAACTAAAAAACAACGCGAACAGCTTCGCTGTACTTGAGGACTTTTAATAAGTCGAATAAGAGCGGCTTTACGCGGCTTTCACTTAAAACTTTCACTCTACATATCTTTTTGGACGATCCCGCGATGTCACTTAAATGTGAATGAATGTAAATGTATCTAAACTTTAGTTGTCATCCTGACATTAACTTCTAAGAGCTATCACTTATTAATCAGTGAAAGAACTGTTAGGAATATTTGGGAGCTCTTAAGGGGTCTTAGGTTTCAAGTTTCATTTATTAGGTAATGCCCTGTGAGACATGCGGCTCTTAAGTCAGGTGCAACCGCAACAAACAAGATATGAACACAGAACATCTTAAAGCGACAGAGCACACCCCGGGAGCGCGAGCCTCAGGCGGCCATCAGTGGAGAGCACGGGGCTCCCTCAGGGCAGCAGTGGACAGAGCACGCCTCTGCCTCAGGGCAGCAGCGGAGAGAGCGTGGCTCTCCCCCAGGCCAGCGGTGGAGAGAGCGCGGGACTCCCTCAAGGGCAGCAGCGGACGGAGCATGGCTCTCCCTCAGGGCAGCAGCGGAGAGAGCGCAGCTCTGCCCCAGGGCAGCAATGGACAGAGCACGGCTCTGACTCAGGGCAGCAGTGGAAGAGCGCGTCTGGTTCCCTCACGGCAGCAGTGGAGATAGCGCGGCTCTCCCTCAGGGCAGCAGTGGACAGAGCATGGCTCTACCTCGGGGCAGCAGTGGACAGAGCACGGCTCTGCCTCACTCTCACTCACTCGTCTCCTCACTTTCACTCACTCGTCTCTTGCTCGCGGTCACATGACGCACTTCAACCAATCCGGGGGCATACATGTTGGGGAGGGGCGCACCCCTGGTTGGCTGCTTGCCCGCGGTCACGTGACGCGCTTCAACCAATCCGTGCCGCGTTAATCACAGAATGACAGAGCTGGGTGTTTATATATTAGTATATTTAATAACTTATAACAGCACTGTCAGGATGCTTTCCCAGGTAAATTGTTGCGTCGCAGTATCATGAGAGATTATTACAGCCTTCATCCATCAGTTTGTGCATTGAGACACATTACATACGAAAGATAACGTAGAACATTTTACGTTGATGACAATAAACTTGCAGGTGTAATAATTTATTTTTAGTCACACTAAATGCATGTAAAGTACTGCAAGGTATGGTAATTAGTGGTGTGACTAAGATTAAAAGCATAATAACCATGCATGTCATGAAAATAATTACCCAGCATAATTATACTGTATGTCCTTTACTTTATATATTTTAGTCAAGCAAAAACAGGATGTATTGCAGTTTGAAGAAATATTACCAAAATAAACAAGGTTTTATTTCTTCAAGCAATGAGTATTAAAAAAAAAATTACACTATATATCAACCACGCAACACGTTCAAAGGTCACAGCTTAATATATGTATGAATATCTTTCATCCAAGGGTACATCCAAACCTGACAGGTGAAAGTCTAATCGCCAATAAGGTTATATTATAGGACCTCCTTTGCCAGTACCAAAATATGATAATAGGTTTTCCCCTTTTTTCTAGCAACAAACAGGTGATAAGATGTTAAAGCACCAAACTGAAACCTTTTAAAAGGAATCACGTCTGCATTAACCACAATACTTGTGGTCAGAATGCAAACAAAAAACACACTGATAATATATGCATTGTATTTAAACTGATTAGTCCACACCAGAGACAGCTTTCTTTTGAGCCGTCGCTCCAGGTGTGCCCATGGCCTGCCCGCTCCTGGCAGGGGAGAGGTCCCCCTTTCTGAGGCCAAAGGCACGCCGCCCCTTCCTCGGGTCCGGGGGAAAGGCAGTTGTTGCGAGGATTTGGCATTACAGCTATACTTTGCTAATTATTACTTTGAACATTCACTTAATGTCTCTTCTCAGCTAAAGCAGTCAAGACGAGACAAAGAACATGGAAAAAACACCCTCACAAATCCCATAATTCGAGGGTATCTAATGCATGTGACGAGGTCACGTATTTAATCTTTACTCATGGGTATATTCATAGCACTTGTCTTGCATAAATCTAGCAGGAACATGCCCATATAAAGTAGAAGATTTAGACTATCATCCTCTTGGTTCAATCTTTAATCATAAACCACACCCTTATACAGTGAGGAAAAAAGTATTTGATCCCCTGCTGATTTTGTACGTTTGCACACTGACAAAGAAATGATCAGTCTATAATTCTAATGGTAGGTTTATTTGAACAGTGAGAGACAGAATAACAACAAAATCCAGAAAAACGCATGTCAAAAATGTTATAAATTGATTTGCATTTTAATGAGGGAAATAAGTATTTGACCCCCTCTCAATCAGAAAGATTTCTGGCTCCCAGGTGTCTTTTATACAGGTAACGAGCTGATATTAGGAGCACACTCTTAAAGGGAGTGCTCCTAATCTCAGCTTGTTACCTGTATAAAAGACACCTGTTAACAGAAGCAATCATACAATCAGATTCCAAACTCTCCACCATGGCCAAGACCAAAAAGCTCTCCAAGGATGTCAGGGACAAGATTGTAAACCTACACAAGGCTGGAATGGGCTACAAGACCATCGCCAAGCAGTTTGGTGAAAAGGTGACAACAGTTGTTGCGATTATTCGCAAATGGAAGAAACACAAAAGAACTGTCAATCTCCCTCGGCCTGGGGCTCCATGCAAGATCTCACCTCATGGAGTTGCAATGATCATGAGAACGGTGAGGAATCAGCCCAGAACTACACAGGAGGGTCTTGTCAATGATCTCAAGGCAGCTGGGACCATAGTCACCAAGAAAACAGTTGGTAACACACTACGCCGTGAAGGACTGAAATCCTGCAGCGCCCGCAAGGTCCCCCTGCTCAAGAAAGCACATATACATGCCCGTCTAAAGTTTGCCAATGAACATCTGATGATTCAGAGGACAACTGGGTGAAAGTGTTGTGGTCAGATGAGACCAAAATGGAGCTCTTTGGCATCAACTCAACTTGCCGTGTTTGGAGGAGGAGGAATGCTGCCTATGACCCCAAGAACACCATCCCCACCGTCAAACATGGAGGTGGAAACATTATGCTTTGGGGGTGTTTTTCTGCTAAGGGGACAAGACAACTTCACCGCATCAAAGGGACGATGGACGGGGCCATGTACCGTCAAATCTTGGGTGAGAACCTCCTTCCCTCAGCCAGAGCATTGAAAATGGGTCGTGGATGGGTATTCCAGCATGCCAATGACCCAAAACACACGAACAAGGCAACAAAGGAGTGGCTCAAGAAGAAGCACATTAAGGTCCTGGAGTGGCCTAGCCAGTCTCCAGACCTTAATCCCATAGAAAATCTGTGGAGGGAGCTGAAGGTTCGAGTTGCCAAACGTCAGCCTCGAAACCTTAATGACTTGGAGAAGATCTGCAAAGAGGAGTTGGACAAAATCCCTCCTGAGATGTGCGCAAAGCTGGTGGCCATATACAAGAAACGTCTGACCTCTGTGATTGCCAACAAGGGTTTTACCATCAAGTACTAAGTCATGTTTTGCAGAGGGGTCAAATACTTTTTTCCCTCATTCAAATGCAAATCAATTTATAACATTTTTGACATGCGTTTTTCTGGATTTTGTTGTTGTTATTCTGTCTCTCACTATTCAAATAAACCTACCATTAAAATTATAGACTGATCATTTATTTGTCAGTGGGCAAACGTACAAAATCAGCAGGGGATCAAATACTTTTTTCCTCACTGTATAGCAAAACATAATCAGTCGCATTTGTCAGCCTTGAACACAAAATGGGTACGAGGGTTGGGTCTGCCCATGTCGGCTGGGCTGGGGCGAGTGTTTTGGGTGGAGACGATAAATAGCCAGGCATGAACACGCAGCTGGCAGTGGAACACCACGCAGCCAGTATAGTTTCCACGTGAGTTTACAACAATGGCAGACGTCTCGACAGCAGCAGTGACCCTTTCCGATGGTCACAACATGCCTCTGCTTGGCCTGGGCACATGGAAGGTACATCACACTGCACCCCACACTCGATTATTTGCACCCATCGTCAGAACCTGCATTAAATAAAAATGTATATAAGATGAAAAGTGCATCCAATGGACAGGAAAAGATGCACTTCACAAATGTACGTGCTGTACAATCAATGGCGGAGCCAGGATTTTCAGGTAGGGGGGGGGGCAACCTATCCAGCAATGAAAACTGATAGAGGAGTTGTTAGTAAGTAAGGACTTGTCCCTTGCTTTTTATTCGACGCGTGTGCGGCGATGGCGCAGCCATCAATCGAAGGTCGAATTCGAACCGCGTTATGTGATCGGCATCGCGCTCGCTGAAGGTGTTGATGCCTTCAGTCGTGTACTGTATACGCAACTGCGCACAATTCTGTGAGTCACTTATAACTGCTTTGCCGTTAATTATTACCCATTATGGACTCAAGACTATTGTCCTATCATCTCATAGAGTCCCTGGCACGTAATAATATGCTGCACAGTGGCAGTGGGGGTCGCAAAATGCCGATGTATTTCTAATAAACCACAATGATCCGATCGAAATTAGGGATTTCGATCGGATCATTGTGGGGGCACGTGCCACCCCACCCCCACTGGCTCCGTCAGTGCGTACAATGGTTGTCAGATATCGTGAAAATTCTTGTGTTTCCATTAATTTTGAATGCGTGGCTCTGCTGTAACTATATATTACATTTAACAACACGTTTTTTTTCTACAACTCATAAAATGAGAAGCATAGTGTACGGATGTTATATATAGTAGGATTTGAAAGACTTCTATACTGAAAAGTTATTGTAATAACAATGTACATTTATCTTTGAACAGGTTTCACAAGTGTGGGTTAAGTCTGTACTTGACATGCAATTGCATTCCAATCACTGTGGAAAAGTTGTCCATTTGATCATGATCCTCCTATATCTCTTATATCTAGGCATTGGACTGGGTGATATGTATTTTGAACTTCTTTCGCACCGTATGTAGCCAACTGTGCTAATCGGAAGTGTGGGGGGAGGAACGACAAACTAAACGCAAAAAAGTAGTTCTAAAAAATTCGGTTTCCAATCTAGATTTAAAAGTGCATAGCTCCAGTGGCTTCCTAATATCGGAAGGAAGAGCGTTCCAGACGGTCGTAGATGCACAACCGCAGGGCACAGTGACCGTCTTTGTTGTGTCAGCCCAACAACTCTCCAGGCTCGATCATGTAATTACAGTTTTATGTGAGAGGTCAATGGGGAAATTCTACAAAGAACTAAAATACATGTTTTTAATCAGGTAAGGCCCACTGAGCTAGAAATATATTTTTCAGAAGCGACCTGGCCACAAATGATTGCTTAAGGATGTGGCTTATCACGTGGAAATGTATATGAGCCAAATACTCTACACGCGTGTTCATTCTAAATGTGGAGGGGAAAACCGGAGGACCCGGATAAAAATCCGCGCCACTCCAAATATACAGGCGTTAGGGACGGGATCGAACCTATGACCGACAACCTGTATACCAGGCGAGGTAGGTAACATCTCGCCACGGCAGCTGGAGATGTGGACCACAAACAGAATGTCGGTTGATAGCCAAACTATGCTGTGTCCAGATAATAATCTTGCGAGGCAGATTTAACGCAGTTTTGAGCTGTTGTACAAACTATAAAAAGACTTGTACAGTGATACCTCGGTTCACGAACTTAATTCGTGAACTCACTCTGGTCGTGAACCGAATTGGTCGTGAACCGAGGCACATTTTCCCATAGGGTTCAATGTAAATCCGGTTAATCCGTTGTGACCTTTTCTTTTGGTTTTTGAAGCACAAAAATATGAAACAAATTACAATACACATTAGTACTGTACAGTATAGTAATGTATAAAGAGAGAACACTAACCTTGCTTGAGATGACTTCAGTAAGCACTCAAACGGGTGAACTGTACAATACAGTAAGTACAGTACTGTATTGTACAGTACAGTACAGTAGTACAGTACAGTACTGTATGTGCTAAAAAGCACACCAAAAAGCTAAAAGTCACTGAAAGTGTCTTCACAGTACTCACAGTACTTATTTCTGTGTCTCTTCTTCTCTCCACGATCTTCCTACAGGAAGTCACGACCATGTGACAGCCTGGAAATAGCATTAAAATGGCCGCGGCTCCTGTTCGTGAACCAAAGTGGAGTTCGTGAACCGGAGCATATTTTTATGAACTTTTCTGTTCGTGAACCGAGTTGTTCGTGAACAGAAGCGTTCGTGAACCGAGGTATCACTGTAGCTGGACTTAATAACGAGAACTTGCATATGATCGAGTCGGTAGTTTAATATGGTGTGGTCTTCCTATTCGACAAAAAAAAATTCGAATGAAAATCTTCTCCTGGCCTGTATGTGTGAAAATAAACGACTCGTTACAATTTTAATGTCGAAAATTCCTTTCTCAATAATTGAGTATGAAAACATGTCACAGTACAGTACTGCAATAAGAGACCACTGTACGGGACAACCACACGTAGCTAGACAAAACAATCAATGGTGTAACTTAGTTTTCTTTTGTATCGTATATTTTTGAGCCTGGGTTAGTGTTTGGATGGGCGACTACGTTGTCAGAAGAGGACATTGCAGCGAAACCCATTGCCGATGTGTACTTTGGCCCAATGTCGAAGCGCCCCACCTTAAACACACTTCACCAACCAACGACGTCAGACTGCGTATGGTGAAATAACCCGCACGACTGAGAGTGACTGTTCAAACACAAGTCCACTGTCTCGGCCTCGCTGTGCGCTGCGTTGCACCGCTTTCTGAGTAGATAACCTCGCATACAATAAACTCTCAGAGCCAGGGTGAACATCCGACTCCAAACGAATTTAATTGATTGAACGAGGTAAAACTGATGGAAAAACAGCACAAATACAGCATATGTGAATACTTGGTAATATCAATAAAATGAATGAACACTACAACATCATAACATTGTCTTAGATAACATGAACTCAACAATAGATCCTGGATCGACCAGGCACCTACATTAGTACTGAATAGCTATACAAGAGAATAAGCTACTGTGTTAAGGGCACATCGTGTAATCAACATGCTGCAGCCTAAATGTACACTACTACACATAACACTGAATTGTGGATGAGATATTTCGTCATCCTTGCTCTCAAGATCGCAATAAGGTTACATAGGTACAAGTCTGACTCAACTTATTCAATTACAGGTAACATTTACAATAAGGCAAGTTTCAGGCTTCGTTGTTAACTAGGCCTCGTATTTATCATAACAATTTAACAGCATTATATAGGCATTTACAGCATTATAACGGCATTCCCAGTATTATAAGAACATAAACGAACTTACAGACAATGCTTCTTAAAGTCCCACAATGTACAGTTACAGCTGACTTCACTGGGACGTGATTTGTGCCACCATCTTGAACTCTGTGCAATGGCGGACGCCAGCCTCGTGGCTGAAAGACTGTCAAATCGTAACTTCCTGGTCACGTGACCAAACTCAACCTCAAAACAGGAAATTCCTGTATACACACACCCCCACTTCTGGCGTGGAGCAAAACACCTGCCGTGAGGCAGAACATCCACCATCAGCCACAAACAGCTATCGTTGCACGAGTTTGACATTCTTATGGGCATAGGTATGGTGGGCGCAATGCTAGGGCCCGCACCAATTGGTGGGTTAGGGGCCGTCCATAAATGACGTCACGCGATTTTTGACGATTTTTGACCCCCCCCCCCCCCCCATCGGCACACGGCGTCGCAAAAATCCAGACCCCCCCTCAAATATGACGTCACAAAGCTCTCCCCCCCCCCCCCAAATAAAACATGCTTCAAATCGCTTTAAACTATTGTCATTGTAGTGCATATTTAATGTGGCGCTGCACTCTGATGTTGTAGTAGAAAACATGTATTAAAAAGTCAATTTAATTAAGTAGAACGTGTTGTCTATATTTATTTAAAGTTACACATTTTGATGTGACGTTACATTTCTCACCCCCCCTCCCCTTGTCACACATCGTCACAAATGTCGGACCCCCCCCCCCCAGGTGCGTGGCATCATTTATGGACGACCCCTTATATCATAAATAGCGGCACATTTTTTTTCAAAATCAACAATTGAATGCGCTGTGCGGAATTGGTTATTCACTTGCTGTATATAACGTTGAAAAACGCTGTACAGTATCCTGATAAAGAATAAACATTTTAACCTGTTCCCACTCCAGTTGCACAATTTAAGGCTGTCCATTACGCCTTAAACAAATAAGCATTGTTCCCACACCTACACGCTGCCTACAATAATGCCAACTCACGCAACGACCGCTTTTCAATTCTACGTAATTAATCAATCTGTGGTTTGGTTGGCGATCGCTTGTGACATTGCGCAATCAATAATTTCCCCTGTACAATCACAATCGTCCCACAGTAAACATGCAACGGTGGGCCAACGTGCAACGTCAACATTTGCCCAAGGTTGCATGGCTTTGGTGTTGGGGGTATAGATTGTAGTGGTGAAGTTGGCATTATAAGCTGTGGTGGTGGTGGTCAGTGTTGTGCAATTGCCTGTGTATGACAGCAGGAGCCAGAACTGCCTCAACAATGAGTGTGGCTCTTAGCAGATGGGGAGAGACCGAGATGCGAAGACACGAGAGATACAGAGACGCAGACACCGGCTACGATCAAGCATCGGCGACCTTTGAAAGAAGAAGAGACATTCTTTTGTTTTTTGTCTTTGACCAAAATAGTTCGAGAGCCGCATCACACGCAGAGCTACTTTGACACAAACACAGCAGGTTTACGACAGATGACAACACACATTCTGACTTAAATAAACTAAATGCGTGATGGTATAAACTGCGTTTATTTTGTTCCCCCCCCCCCCCCCCCCCGTTAGTTATTTTTTAACAGCACAATTTGACTGTTGTACATTTTGTTGTCACCAGGACATTACATAGTGACCCATTCCTTGCAACATTTACTCAATCATCTTTACGCAGCCAAAGAGCCGACCCCTAGGCTAGACAGAGATAAAGAGAGAATGAGACATAATTTATACACACGTACAGCTTATGCAAGTTGATTGAATACAGATGTTCATAAGTTCAAGTGTAAAATAATAAAACTGATTTGTTTGAATGTAAGGTGTGCCTCAATGCCATTCAAAGTGAGGACTGGGTTTAGCTGTAGTGAAGAAGATGGTGCTTATCAGATGAGTTAACCATTTAGTCAACATGTACTATACTGTAACTTATTTACATGCGTTATTCCTAAAGGTATGACTTGCAGAATGTTATCTTCAGGTAGGTATTACTTTTTTAACCTTGAGATAAAATTGTTAAGGAAAACAGTTGACTAAATCAATAAGAGTTCAGTCGAAATGTGTGCTGGGTAAAAATGCTGCCCGGCCAAGTGCTAACCCATCTCCGACCCTAATCTCATAATTGCTCGTTCAAGACCGGCCAAGCATGATTCACAATTGCTCATGTCTCGAATACTGTAGCACATTTAATGTACAATCATGAATATCTGTACAGTATCTTCCAGCTCGGTCAGAAAGTGAATGTTGATTTTTTTTGTTCTTCCTGGTTCAGCAGTTCCATTGCTGGATTATTTTTTCCGCCTGAGGACGACTACTTGTGTTGCGATCGAAACGTCGTGATATATTATTTTTTATTTTGTTTTATTTTTCTACCTATATACGTGACTTTACCAAAAGAACCAAAGAGTATGGATTCCTGCAGTCACGAAAGCTTAAAATCAAGATTGATTGATTTTTATTGAATAACTGATGTATAGTCCTGTAATTATATCATTATTAGTTCCATTATTTAATCAAAGAGAAAACCCCGATAATCTAATAAATGTTTACAAAGGTGGTGCTGATATCATGAACCATAAAGTATGGTGTCCAAGAATCATCTGAATGTTTTAATTATGTGACCATGTTTTTTCTGTTTGGTCTTCGTCTCAAAGGAACCTTGTCTGTGTTTTGGCTTTAACATATATTATACTATAATTGTACGTTGTACACACACACCCCTTTCATCAATGTACTAAATGAGGGCGTCCTTACGTAACGGGAGTTATTTGACCTTACAGTTGTTCACGCTGGTCGGTGGGAACACAGGAGCACAGTTCGTACAACTTGGTATTTTGATGAACTACCCTATGCTGCCCACACCTTTTCACAGCCGCGCGTCCGCTTATGGCAATCTGGCATGCATGGTGGTCACCCACCCCATTGCATATATTAATCGCTGGTGGCTTAGTTTCCCACAAATGAAGAGAGCGGGTTCGCTATGCTTTCGGAATAAGATTGTGAATAGGAATGGGGCCACAGACAATAGGAGTTTTTTTCACAGACCCTAAAGTTGCCGTGAATACCACGGATAATAGGGCCATGGGAAATTTCTTGATATGGAGATAAACAGTGAAAAAACTGTTACAGATATGGAGACACACACACACACTGATAGGCACAGAGTAGGGGGTCTTTATATTTTACATACTTAAAGCCAAAAAAAATCAACAAACACTGCAGTGTTTCATATCTGCTTTGTGCTGTGTTTCCATCACCAGTCCAAGCCACAGCAGGTCTGCAAGGCCGTAGAGGCGGCTATCGAGGCGGGGTATCGACACGTGGATGGAGCCTACGTCTACCAAAATGAGGATGAGGTTGGGGCGGGTGTGCGTGCCTGCATTGCCAAGGGCATCGCCTCCCGAGACCAGCTATTCATTGTCAGCAAGGTGTGCATCCTGTACTCTATTACATATATCATAAAGTTCAAGTCCATTGTGTATATTTATGCTGAATGACAGATTTGACCATCAATAGGAAAAACAAGTTCCGATATGAATTGGGCATGTCGCCTTCTAACTCCAAATTATGTAGAAATCCACTGCCAAACTTTTCATTCACACCTTTAAATTAAACCACGTATTTGCTATTTTATTAGGTTCCTTGACTGGTCCCAAATACAATCACGAATCAACTACAAAATCACCCTGCCTCAAAAATCCCCAAGAGACTTACCCCTGCCTACCCTTTATCTTTCATCTTGATCGAGTGCCCCCTTCATGCATTCATATAAGGATTTATAGTAAAGTGCCAGTTGACCTTCACTCAATGGGAGGTCAGCCCTTCTCTGGAGCTGTTCCTGTTTTTTGGATCTCCACTTTGATTTCAATTATATTCCAAATATACTATTGGCATTCTGTCACAGGTTACATTAATTTATATTTGGATATCCGTGTGTCAGAAAATCGCCTTGAAATATTATATTAAAAACGACTTCTAATGTGCTTCACAAAGCTCTTACACACACTAGGGACACATGTTACATGCCTTGTAAAGAGATGTTTAATGGATGGCAATCACCCCAACATTATATTTCTCAGAACTAATAATATTTTGCATTGAGTGAAGAACCACATTTAATATGATGTTATTTTCTGGTCACTAGGCTGAGACCATAAATTCCCTACATTTTAGAACTTGGTTTGATCACAGGTGGCCCCCCATAATGAAAACCAGTAACTCAATGGTACCAGCTCAGGGCTCTTTCATGTATAATCCCCAAACCCTATCCAGCCACCTCTACTAATTCTGTTGTGTGAAATTATAATGAATCGTGAAATCAGCCTATAACTGTTACTGTGCTTGTGTGTTGACTGTGAGCAGCTCTGGGGCAAGTTTCATGCCCCTGCCGACGTGAAGAATAGTTTTATGAAGACACTGACCGACCTGGGGCTTGATTACCTGGACCTCTATCTCATGCATTCCCCCATGGGCTATCAGGTGTTGCATCAATAAAATATTACATTCATATTTCACTGTTATACACTTACAAAATAAATTCATACGGACAATGGCAGCATGTTGTAAGCTCAGAGTAGAAAATGTACCCTGTATATTCAACCGTGAAGATGAAGTTGCGATGAGAGGAAACAGGTATTAGAGTGATCAGTAACCAAGGAAAGACCAAAAGGCAAATGGTGGGAAACTAAGAGTAGACCTTGGAGGATTGATTGCAAGAGCCAACATATTTACGTTGATGCAACTGAATTGTTGACAAATAATACTGTTCCTACACAGCCACAATTTATAATTAAGTAATATATTGTAAAAAAAAATATTTGTTGACTTTTTTCATTGCTGTATTGTATTTATAATTTTGTTAATTCATGGACATTGGCATATTTTTTTTTAATAACCACTGTAAACCCATTCATAACCTGTCCTTTATAAACATGGGTTGTGTTTGCTGTCATATAAAATAGTTTAACTGGGAAAATGTGTCCGCTTCTCAGTATCTCTTAAAATATGAATGCATTTTATTTTAATTATCTTTCAAAAATAAAGTCAAAGAGCTTGACACGAAGCAACAATTAAGCGTTTACGATTTCAAATATTAATAATAACAAAACTGTGAAGACTGGACACTGAACAGGTATGTTTGATGTTACTTGGATAAATGAGCTGTGCATTCGTTTACCTCGAGGCATATGTTATGGTGCTGTATCATTTTAACCGTGACTTTTCCCGTTTCAGAACGTGGGAGAGGAATTATTTCCCGCAAAGGACGGCAGGTTTCTCTTCTCGGACGTTGATTACCTGGACACCTGGAAGGTGCCAAGTGATGCTCTCAACAAATATAAATACAACAGCATGTTTATCCCGCAAACACACTTCACATTCTATACCCTGCATGTCTATATGGGCTCTCATCTTCCTTAAAATAAATGTAACATCACTTTTGACGCGTAAGGCAGCTCAAAGGGACCCTTCAAGTACGTGCACATGCGTGTGCACGCACATACATGGCCATTTTGTCAATGCACTGCTCGGTCATGGGTGTTATTTGACCATGGTTTTCTACTTCCGTTTGTGGATGTTGAAGGTGTGGAGCATATAGGTTTAGTATAACAATGAATGTTGCTGCACTGCCACCTGCAGTACACATCGTGGCACTGGGAGCCATAGCTCAACGAATTTGAGGACAGCGGGCACCCAATTAAGTACACTGCGGGATTAGCACAGCTGAGCTTCTGATATCTCAAAGGATCGGCGCATTGCGGGAGATTTGGCCATGTAAACTTTACGCATTTTACTTCAATTTGCCATGAAGTAGCTTTATGCAACACCATATACAAGGCACTTTACGATATAAATATTGTTTCATCGCGCTTTCGTCTTGAGTTGGTGTCTTCAACACCTTCAGTAAGAGTCAGGGTAACAACAATCAGGGTGAAAATGTATGTAATAAATTGCATCCGACTTGACGCAGAGGACATGAATCTACAATGGCTAGCCATCGAACAAAGACCGCCACTGCATCGTGCACTTTCAAAAGCGCTTATGTGGCCAAATCGAATTAGGGAGCCACTGGAGCAATGTACTTTTCTTCGTAGAATTGCCCCATTGACCTCTCACAAAACTGTAATTACATCATCGAGCTTGGAGAGTTGTTGGGCTGACACAACAAAGACGGTTACTGCGCCCTTCGGTTGTGCATCTACGGCCGTCTGGAACGCTCTTCCTTCCGATATTAGGAAGCCACTGGAGCTATGCACTTTTGAATCTAGATTTTTTTTTTTATTATTTACAACTTTTTTGTGTGTTTAGCTTGTTGTCCTTCCACCGCACCTTCAATTAGCACGGTTGGCTACGTTTGGTGCGAAAGAAGTTCAACATACATAAGCACCTGTGAGCGTTTTGTAATAAATGATGAAAGTTAATTGTAAATGCCGTGAAGTTTTACAATGAAGCAGTGGTAATTCCGATTGTCTCAGGCAATGGAGGACCTGGTGAAAGAAGGTCTGGTCAAGTCCCTTGGCGTCTCCAACTTCAACATCCCCCAGCTCAAACGACTGCTGTCCTCTGCTTCGATCAAGCCTGTCGTCAATCAGGTGCGCAGTTGTGTGGGTGAACACAAGTTTTGATTTAAAGCTTTCGTGACTGCAGGGATTCATATTCTTGGTTCTTTCGGTAAAACTTTAATTACGTGACTTTACCAAAAGAATCAAGAATACAAACACAAGTTGTTACGTATGTACGCTCAACTTATTTTGCACTGTACGTAGCCAACCGTGCTAATCGGAGGCACGAAATCGTGAATGTAAGTGACTGGACGCTGCATATACACCTCGCCAGCAACATGTGGTTGGTGTCGTCTGTGTTGTGAGGATGTCGGACGAGGGAAAATGAGGTAGAGGGGTCTCAAGCTGCTGATCACTGGTTCAGGGCATCTCAAATCATGTTGGGACGACATGTCATTTGTATTGATCAGGTCACTGAGTAATATCCTCATGCTATGAGAGAATATCACAATATGTGTGCGTTGTATGAACGCAAGAAGTGTACATACATGGGGAGAACTCGAGTGGTCGTGTGTTCATTGTGTTTTTACGTGTACGTATTTCTCTGTTTCTCTCTTTCACTTTGTCTTTCTCCATTTCTCTGTGTCTTCATACATTTTCCGTGCCTCTCTATGCATCTGTATCTCCGTGTCGCTGTCTGTGTTCTTGTTTGCGTGTCTCTGTTTTCCCGTGCATTTATCTCCATATTTCAGTGTCTTTCTCCATTTTCTGTATATCTCCACGTCTTTCTTTACATCACTCTCCATATTTGTGTGTCCCTGTGTCTCTTCACATCTCTACTTGTCTTGATGCTGTTTTTAATGTATCTCAGTCTCTCCACCTCTGTGTCTTTCTCCGTGTGACTTCATCTCTCTGCGTCAATGTACACACTTCTCTCTGTTTTTCCCCCATAGCACAGAGCTCCAATCTATGGTTTGGCAGCTCTGAGCCTTGGGGATTCGTAGAATTGGTTAGGGGGGATGGGGCTACAACTGCTCTCCCATCGTGCTTTTGCGCACGTGTGTACATGTGTGTTTATGTAGAAGGTGGTGGGGAGCGGTAGTGGAGTGAATTGTGCGCTGCACTACAAACCCGGCGAACCTAGTTTGATTCCTGCTCACGGCAAACACCAGTGACGATTATTTAAACCGGTCACGCACCTACCCCTAGGTCGACTCAGCCGCAAATGAGTACCTGGGCGTGGTCTTGGCCACCCACCCCCTCGTGTGCCGCTAACAGCACTTGCCCTAACAGTCTGCTAAGGCTATATGGGGAATCTTTGTCTTTGTTGGTAGGGAGTGGTAAAGTAGCGGTTAGCACGCTGCTCGATGAACTCATCGACCCGAGTTTGATTCTTGCTCATGCCAAACACCGGTGACGATTATTTGAACCGGTCACGCGCCTACCCCTAGGTCGACTCAGCTTTAAATGAGTACCTGGTACAATGAGTAAACGTCGCCACTGGGGAGACAAAGGCAGCTGGGCGTCGTCTTGGCCACCCACCCCCTCATGCTGCGTCGGCCTTCATAGGTGCTCGCTAATCGCACTTGCCCCAACAGTCTGTCACACGCTTCATGGGGGTACTTTGTCTTTGTTTTTGTTATATGTTGCAGGTGGAGCTGCATCCATACAATGCACAACCAAAGCTGGTCCAGTTTTGCAAGTCACAGGGCATAGTGCTCACGGCTTACAGCCCCTTTGGCTCACCCGACCGTCCCAGGTGAGACTCGGTTGATCCTATTCCCGAGAATTCTCAATTTCACGCCGAATATATGTTCCATCTCTGCTATTGCTCTCTCCTTGAGTGCTTCGTTTGAACCTGTTCATTTGACCATGCAGTTTGGCTGCGGCGAAGAGCTCAAACGACAACGTGAAACTGGACAAAGATCCTGGAAATCTTCTGCAAGATCCAGTGGTTTCCGACATCGCTAAGAAGCATGGCAAGAGCAGTGGGCAGGTGACGTGGGATGATTTATTTTCATGTTCTGTCATCATCAGTCGCCATAACAACAAAAACCTCACCATTATAATCATCCGTCGTTGTCATCAACACTTACTTTTACCGTATAATGCATATCTCTAAGCAAGGTCTCATTTAGCGTCGTAAAATGTATGTATTGGGAATGATTAAAAGGTCAATGCCAATGCCTGAAATTGGGCGGAAAAAATACGTGACATCACAGCTAGAAGCAGCAAAACCATAACAAAGTCGAAATATCTCCACACTTGAGAGTGGAGATACATAACCGCGGTGTTGCTCTGCTTCTTTTGTAGTCATATTCAGTCTTTTAAATTCCAAAATTCACGTGACGGGTCAGTCTTTGATAAAAAAAAAATACTTCTCAAAAACGATTGTTATGTGTTACCAAAATGGGATTAAAGGCTGATTTGGCCCTTCACTAGCATGTGCTAGTCAGGCATCCTTAGTACAGAACCACTTGCAAAACCAAAAACAAATACAAATCATTGTAATTTTTTTAGGTTTACAAAATTATCAATACAGTATTACAGAAAAGATGAGAGTTGCAATTTCAAATATTCTGGAGCAGACAAAGTAGCAGTTTGGAACATTATACTCAACGTTGCTTCCGGTTTGTTAGCGCCGTGTACCAAAAGCCAACACGTCTCCCTGCTCTAACGAGCATGGGGAAATTTTCATCGCCATTGGTGGCACCGCCCAGTCACGCGGTGAAATCCCAAAGTGATCTCATTTTCGTCCACATTTCGGAGATAATGGGGGTGTCTATCTGTGTGATGCTGAGTGTTTTTTACACTCGCTCGACTTGTCTTGTGCCAACAGATACTGCTCCGTTACCATATTGAGAACAATATCGTCGTGATTCCAAAGAGCGTCACACCAGCCAACATTATCCAAAACAGCAAGGTATTGTGAAGTGAAGTACATATGCGTACATGTGCACGCGCTGCAGGCAATGCTCTGAAAGTTCCGTTGGCGAATTACCGCAATAATCCCCAAAGGCACGCCCTTGTAATCCCATATTATATTTCAGTGCAAAGTCAGATGTTACTCCTAAAAACTGTTTTCATCTTGAGTCAAACGTTTTTCAAGTGCCACCTATAAACTTCCAGTGACAATATCTACACGTGGATCGCTGGAGTTTTGGAAATCTTCCGTATCCCTGAATATTGTATTGTGTTCGTGAACTTCCCATGTCTCCAACTCAGGCCCCTGGAATAAACAAACTCTGGAATAACTATATTGGGCTTTCCGTTCTATACAGCCTCGAGAAATGAACAATTTAATTCTAGAATCACTCGTTTAAAGCGTTCCATAATCTTCACCCCTGTGCCAGGTCTTTGACTTCTCTCTGGACGAAGAGGACTTGATCAAGCTGGCGCAGCTAGACCGAGGCTGGTCTTTGGCCAATTCGCTCTTCAGCAAGTAAGCAGCTGCATTGTTGATATATGATACACTTAAACAGATGTAGCTGAATCGTATGTTTAAAAAGTTTGAAACTAGTACTGTCCTGTAAATGCGCCGTATAACGATCACTACAGGTACATCATGTGAGCTCTGCTTATGGATAGAACAAAGTTAAATATTCAGTGAAATCCGATAAGCTATGAAGCTCTTTTGCACAGATGTCCAGTAGGGGTGGGTCAGAAAGTTCCGGCAACAAACAATACAAAACACTTGACTTAAAGCTTTTGTGACTGCAGGAATTCATGTGATTTGAGTCTCTCGGTAAAGTTACGTAGAATGGAAATAACATTTTTATAAAATAAACGAAAAAACTACGACCTTTCGATCGCAACACAAGCGATCGTCATCAGGAGGCAGCAAAATTACAGCAAAACATTCCCAGACAACACCAAGAAGACAACACACAGTCCCTCACTAAAATGACACATAAAATATTAACTATCGATGCATGGGTAAGAATGAAAGTTACAAATAACATTGGCAGCACTAATCTTCTGCTTCGGAATTTTTTTTGACGGAAGATTGACGATGTTAAGGTTCAAACTTGATTTGAAGCTTTCGTGACTGCAGGAATTACCCTTTGGTTCTTTCGGTCACGTAGAAAGAAAGTCACGTAGAAAGAAAATAAAACACATTCCTGCGGAGGGAGCTGGTAGGAACGTTGGGTTGCTCGGTCAATGGCCAGGGTCAACGGCGGCGTGGTGTATTCCGCAAATATGCCCGACTGTGAGGGCGGGCACAAGCCGGCGTGAGTAGGTTAAACGTTGAGTTTTATAAGGGCACCACGGGGTGATCAGCCCCTCCCCACCCAGCCCCACCCCTCCCATTTTTGGATGCACGACGGACGGATGGACACAATAATCCCCTGTGGGCTGGTGGAACCAGGTGGTTCCTACCAGTATTGAATAGTAGAATACAACGTTTCGATTGCAACACAAGCAATCGTCATCAGCTAGAAAACAAACCTAGTGAACTTAGAAATAGAATGCAATACAACACAGAGAGTCGGCTAACACAACAGTCAACACCCCACCTGGTTGATTACGTTCTTCCAAAGATTGCTAAATTTGAGAGAGAGACAGAACACAGACACGGAGACACACAGACAGTCACACAAGCAGAGAGAGACGACACTGAGACACACAGAGGGTGTCTATGTGTGTGTCTCTCTCTCTCTCTGTTTACCATAACTCGAGTGCTTTGGAGACGCGGTATGTGGATCAGATTCCATTATGTGCGTGATCAAACCACACCTGTAGAGCTACACGATGATCAGTAGATGGCATTACAATAGTGTGCTATGAAGAAGGGCCGTGGCCCAAAACGTCACCAAGTACAGCATATTGTACGAGGCAGGACCCGACTTAACAACATTATAAAATGTGTTACGGTCCAATGAAAAATGGAACCATTGTTAAACCCATAAATAAGAAGAATTGTGTAAATTTACATTGAACACTGTAATAAATACTACATAGTAAAATACAATTTAACCTAAAATAAAGTAACATAAATAGAAAAAAGTCTGTTTTATTTTCACCTTGAGTCCTGATGCTGGCTCGCTTGTCGGAAGGGGAACAATGAGTTATTAAATTGCACATCCACAAACATGGGGCACTCATACAGACAAAGATCCCCCTGGTAGCCTTAACATAATGTTGGGGTAACGGTACACGAGGGGGTGGGTGGCCAGCACCACGCCCGACCGCCTTTGTCTCCCCAGTGGCGATGTTTACACATCACACCAAGTACTCATTTGAGGCTGAGTCGACCTAGGGGAGGCCCAGGACCGGTTCAGATAATCGTCACTGCTGGCTGTGAGCGGGAATCGAACCCGCTAGACTACCGCCCACAGACACACACACAGACACACACAGATCCCCCGTATAGCCTTAACAGACTGTAGGGGCAAGTGCTGTGAGCGAGCACCTATGAAGACCGGAACGGCACACGAGGGGGTGGGTGGCCAGCACCACGCCCGACCGCCTTTGTCTCCCCAGTGGCGATGTTTACACACAGACACACACACAGACACACACACACAGACACCCCCCCATGCCAAAGATTCCCCCGTATAGCCTTAACAGGCTGTTGGGGCAAGTGCTGTTAGCAAGCAGCACTTATGAAGGCCGGCACAGCTGACAGTGTCGATGTTTACACACCGTAGCAGGTACTCATTTGAGGCTTAGGAGACCTAGGGGAGGCCCAAGACCCATTTTAGATAATCATCACTGGTGTTGGTCGTGAGTGGGAATCGAACTCAGGTTGGTAGCGCAGCGTAGCGCTACACCGCTACGCGACTTTCACACACACACACGCACAGACACTCCCCGTGCAAGGCTGACTCGTTACATCTCACGGAGGATCTCTCCAATGAACAAAATAGTTCCACGGTTCAGGTTGCAAGCGTGAGTTGGCGTTCGTAAGTGAGGGTGTTCGTAAGTCGGGTGTTCATAAGTCTAGGACTATATATTCTTGGTTCTTTCGGTAAAGTCACGTAGAAGGGAAATAATAAAATAAGCAACTCATTAATTATTTAATTAATTGATAGAATATATATATAAAACAAAAAACATTCTTACGACGTTTCGACTGCAACACAAGCAATCATCATCAGGTGTGAAATCCACAGCAAGAAAATTTGAAAAAAGTGTCGGTTTTTTCTAACGTTAGCACCACTTTTTTCAAATTTTCCTGCTGTGGATTTCACACCTGATGATGATTGCATGTGTTGCAGTCGAAACGTCGTGAGAATTTGTATTGTTTTGTATCTTTTTTTTCCCTTCTACGTGACTTTACCGAAAGAACCAAGAATATGAATCCCTGCAGTCACCAAAGCTTTAAATCGAAATTTAAGTCTAAGACTATGTTTCTGTTTCTTTTAAGGCAGTTTTATTGATGGATGTGTTAAGCTTTATTGTTAACCAGCCTTTTGCCCGTCCTAGGACGGAAACTGTAATATTAAAGATGTACATTTACGTTTTCTTGTGTAGTTGTAAATTATTTTACGAATTGTTGCACGTAAATATTTTTATCTTAACTTGTAAAATGAAATTATGGACTTTGGAAGATTTCTCGGTATACGACATTTTGTGTGAATCTCTTATCACCGTTCAAAATGTTTCGCTGCGGTTGACTATCCTTGATGAGCACTTTGATCCGCTGAGGATGTTTAGATCTAGACAGAGCCACGTGTAACTATACTGGGGAAGACTTACATTTTGTTGCAAGTGCTGAAGAAATAAATAGAGAGACCAAATACACTTTGATGCTGCGTAGACTTATTAATTTGATTAACTTTCAATAAAGAAACGTCGCATTTAAAGCGAATTTCCATAAAAAAAATGTATTTCCGCTCGACCTTCTGCGTGAGTGTAAAAATCCACCCGCTCATGATTATTTTATTATTAATGACGCGGGGGTGCGGCATGTGGAGTGACGTCATGCGCGGGACACATTTCTGGGCTATTATAGTAGTAGTTGTGCTTGTGCACCACTGGCAACGTAGCATCACAAAATAAACACATTCCTCCTGCGGAGGGAGCTGTAGGAACGTTGGGTTGCTCGGTCAATGGCCAGGGTCAACGGCGGCGTGGTGTATTCTGCAAATATGCCCGACTGTGAGGGCGGGCACAAGCCGGCGTGAGTAGGTTAAACGTTGAGTTTTATAAGGGCACCACGGGGTGACCAGCCCCTCCCCAGCCAGCCCCACCCCTCCCACCCCCACCCAGCCCCACCCTCCCCACCCAGCCCCTCCTCACCCTCCCCACCCAGCCCCTCCCTCCCCACCCAGCCCCTCACTGCACGACGGACGGACACAATAATCCCCTGTGGGCTGGTGTAACTTGGAGGTTCCTACCAGTATTGGAATAATAGTGGAGAACTGACCTATCGTACTCGCGTGTCCTCCGACATGCAAAGTAAAGAGTCGCGTTTGCAATAATCGTGAGTGTCCGTGACCATTTGCACCTCCCTGTTGTTCACAGAGTGAAGGATCACAAATACTTCCCAGTGAACGATGACTACCCATCGTGCTAATGGACATACATCTCAACTTCAGAGGCGGTCTCAGCTGATGCCAATTGAGTTGTTTTAATAGGGCCAGTGTTTTGCACCAACTAAATGTGCACAGCGTGAGCTTTGAACGCTTTGCAAAAGTGTGGCGGTAATTTTTTTAACGAAATAACGCAGTGATACATCTCCTTTATACACAGCGTTGGTGTTATGCTGAAGTGTAATCGCAAAATAAATCAATGGACGTTAATGTGATACAATAAAACAACATTGAATATCAATTGTGTCTCTGTTTCTTCAATAAGGCAGTGCTTTGAAAACAATGTAATGTCAGCACAGCTGACCAGTTCTGCTCTTGTTTTGACTGATATCTAACAATCACAAATACCATAATTTTGATGATATTTTTTTTCTGCCTATGGTTTTGGTCAAATATGTACATGTGTTTGCAATATAATAGCCGTCCTTGGAATTAACTCGGTTTGTAGCAGGAATGTTTTATTCACCAACAGATACAGCAGAGGGCTCTGAATTTAGAAGGAAAAAAACTGCACTTCCATCTCTCCAATACACGACAAAGCACCACGCTCCAAGCCACAATGCAGAACAGTGCCTTCAAGAGTGATAATAAAATCTTGATCTGAAAATGTCCCAACATAACATGCAAATCATGTCGTTGATGTTCTGCATTTAAAGTTTTTCTCATTTTTAGTCGAGGTCAAACGTGCCCATCCTCCCATAAAGTTAAATTGTGAAAAGTCAGCAAGAGTCTTCTAAAGCCACAGACCCCTTATCTTAGGCAAGTAGATCTTCCACCACTGGTTCAAAGCCACCGACAAAGATGACCAATTCTTCTGTGCTCACCAGCCAGGAATCATCATTTTGCCGTCACCATAGGCTAGCCAGGACCACCGGGGCCACAAGACCACCGGTTGTGATTTCGTGTGTGGCTGGAAACGACTTTTGTGTTGTCGCACCCAGCCCCGAAGATGTGTGGACATTTTTCCTCCTTCATGTGCATAATCAGGATGAGTTTTCCACTGTTTCAGATTGATTAATTTTATCCGTACGTAAACACAAATATTTTCACGGATTATAGGAATATCAAAAAGTGTATCGGGTGGCTAAAAATTATATCACTGAATTGTAAAATCAGGTGTTCTTTGCTGAAAAATCTAACAAAAAGTATACTCCACATTTTTATTATGGTAATTGGAATGGCTCTCAAAAGTGTTTAGCTTCACAATTCGGCCATGCGTGTGAGATGGGTGGGAAACCTCACTGCAAGTCCAGGATATAGCCAGTTCCAGTGGCTTGTGTACATTTACATTTGGCACTGAATGTAATGGTACGCATACTGGCTCCGGGACAAAATCCATTGTTCCTCCACACCCTTGTGTGAACTGAAGTTTGTTTAAAGTTGCAGTTTATAGTCAGCACATTGGTGCTGTTTAAAAAACGAAAATGCACGTGGTTGAATTTTCTTATATTGTCCTAACTCAAAGCAATGTCTTTTTTTACAAAAAATAACTTTTCATTTTACCAGGAAAGGCCCACTGAGCTATATAGCTATTTTTCAGAAGCAACCTGGCGGCAAATGATAGCACAACGAAGTGGCTTATCAATTGGAAATGTATAGCAGCCAAATACTTTAAATAATCCACGTGACCACGGGGAGGACATGCAAACTCCAAATATACAAACGTCCAGGTCACGACCTCCTGTACACCAGGTGAAGTAGTTAACTCCACGAATGTAAAATAATAATAAAAACTACATGAATAAATGAAACATCGCGATGCGCAACGCTCGATATATAATATATAGTATCGTAGATTAGTAAACACTGTTTATGTATTCATGTATTCATTTCTTATCTTCCATGTTTAGCTTTCTGTGTAAAATAATTGTAAAAAATCCAAAGTTCGTTCAACGGAAACTTTATCAATTATCGATGTATTACTGTACTTCCAAAGATAATAAAATGAATGCATTTACATTCTTAAAACAAATACTGTATCAATAGATATAATGTAAAAATTAAAATTCATGAATATGAGATGAATCTTTAAAATGGTTAAAATGTGATCATGTGGGTGTGCATGCTCAACTCCCACCAGGCCATTCATTAACGTCTCACAGTCACCCTTTTTGCATGAGAGAAAATTGGCGGTCACAATTTAATTTACTTAAATAAGTGGCCTTTTTTCTTTATTGGACTGAAAAAATGAAGTCTTTCAAAAATTGTCTTTTAAATCTTAATCAGTCACAGACAGACTATTTTGCAAAGTAGTTTTGGCAAATTAATGGGTTTCTTTTCTTCAACGTATACACGATGGAACCCAGTTCATAATGATGTTCTTTGCCACTGTACCTGGCACCCCGAAACATCTTAAGATACCTAAGTAATTCACATTTTGTGCCTCATATCCTCTCGTGGTCTTTGATTTGCAATGACGATTCATGAGAATGAAGTGTGTAATTCATGATTCACCCCTCCTATCACCAAACGCTTATGACTAAGTCATTTAGAATGTGCCCGATCCCATCAGACCGCAGAAACGAAGCATGGTTGAGCATGAATAGACCGCAGTGCACACACAGGTTGTCATAGGACTGCAGGGTAACAGTGAGTAAGGTAGCAGAGAGCAGTGCAGCTACATCTAATGTTGGACTGCACTTCTGTTCTCGCATCTATGTTCCCTGCATTCAATCCAGATGGACAAATTTAGTGAACTATCATTAAAAAAAGAACCCGCATGGGGAGGGGAGGCCCTCATCCAGCAGTGGAATGACCAAAGCGCTGTGCGTGTACTGACACAATTGTCGTGATTCAAGGCCACGACTCAAATCAAACCAATTTTTTTTTTTATTTTTTTTTTGTCCATCTCCTTTGTATTTTTTTAAATCTCATTTGCTCTTAGTTGTAACAGCTTAAATTTTTTTCAGATGTGATCAACTCCTACCAGACATGGGGTTCAGGGAAAACTTTCTCCGGTTCTGCCAAATAGCATAAAACTTGGAGACTTCAGCAACATGTTTGCCTGTCATTCAACGACTGGAGGTTCCACCCGGATGCATGCTGCTGACTCTACTTCGTCTTTGTTGGTTCCTCTATTCTCTGTGTTTCGCTGAGAAATATGATGTTTACACGTTAAAGCACTATTTGCTGACCTTTTAGTTAAATTTAGACCTCAAACTACAATGTGCACAGTGTTTTGCTTTGCATTTCACGTGCAATACATGCAGTTTCATCGTCTAAAATATAACAATTTACAATGAAATATTGCACATTGCATTCATCTTCTATAGTTCGATGTACATTTAAGCACGATATAAGTCAGTGCTATAATACTAATGGTTAGGTCGTTTTAAAATTTATCTTTACAGCCATCGGAAAAAATTGAAATGTTGGAGAGATTTCAGTCTATAAAAGCCAGGACAACATTTCCAAAGTATGCGAAAATAAAATAAATAAAACATATGGTCTGACATCATAGGGAATTCATGTTACAGAACTCCTTTTCACTTATCAATTACCCTCTGATCTTTGACTCCTGTTATCCACAGGAGCTCCAGCGTCTAATAAACTCCTATTGGAGACCATATTCTTCCTATTATCCACGATTATCCTGGTTTTTTTCATCCTGCATTGTGGAACGGCTTCCTATTATGCGCAAGAGGAGCCATGTGAACAAATTAATTAAATTATCTGATTTCCCCCCCCTTCACAGATTAGTAGAGTACATTTTCAGATAAGATTACGGATAATAGGATCTGTGATAGCCATCCTCCACATCACCGTGGTTAACAGGAGCTCTCTTGCACACATATTTAAATGTGGGCTTGTCAGCAAATGTTCATGAACATATATATTATGTACACCTATTCTTTGGTTATTTCGGTAAAGTCACATAGATAGAAAAATTATAATAATAATAAAAACCACGACGTTTCGATCGCAACACAAGCGGTCGTCATCAGGAAAACGGGGTTAGCCTCTAAAGGCAAACTGTTTATAAAGGTTTAAGATGGAAGTAGTTCAAGTGTCAGCAGGTAATGTTAATGTAAGTGACGGTAGTAGTCGTGGGCAACGACAGTGCTGGTGCTGGGTTCCACCATTGAAAGGGCTGCCAGGTTGAGGTTTAACGTGGGCGTAGCTCAGGTGCAGCAGCATGGCGAGGCAGCTAATGTTTATATAAGTGATGGTAGTAGTCGTGGGCAACGACAGTGCTGGTGCTGGGTTCCAACATTGAAAGGGCTGCCAGGTAGAGGTTTAACATGGGCGTAGCTCAGGTGCAGCAGCATGGCGGGGCAGCTAATGTTAATGTAAGTGATGGGCAGCGACGGCGCTGGTGGTGGGTTTCCACCAATGAAAGGGCTGCCAGTTAATCATTGCACCTCGCTTTACACACTCACACTGTTGACGGTGGAGGTTGCTGCTAGACGTGATGGTCGTAGTTGGCTGCCAGGTCTAAAATGGAAACATAACGGCCAGATAACGTCCTTCCAGTGATTGCTGAGTTTATACCCATCTTCTCGGTTGAAATTGTGTCTGTGTCTGTATATATGGATGGCTTCATGAACTAATCTTTGCTGATAGCCAGTGGGTTTGCAAAGTACCTTCGTCTTAGAGAAATCAATTTCACGTGAGCCAGCCGTATTAAAATAATGATCAGCTACGGCAGAAGTATTGGTCCTCCCGTGTTTCAAATCTGCCTTATGGTCACGAACACGGTCTGATACATGTCGCTTAGTTTCCCCAATGTAACTGCTACCGCAGATACAGCTTAGTTTGTAGACGCCGGGATATTGCATGTCAGGAATCTTGTCCTTCACAGATTGGATCAGGTCATGAATTTTATGCACTGTGTTAAATCGGACCTGGATCTTATGTTTATTCAAGATTTTGGAAATATGTTTGGTTACCCCTGCTATGTATGACAAGATGATGGTTTTGATTGGATCTTCAGATGGCTCCTTCTTCACGGTTGGGGTGATGGCTTTGCGGATTGTGTAGTCAGAATATCCATTCGCCTTGAAAGCTTGGTGTACGTGTTTGAGTTCACTGGTTAGGTGTTCATGGTCGGAGATACATTAAGCTCTATGGTGTAGAGTTTTGATGAGGGAATTTTTCTGGGATGGATGGTGGTGGGATTCAGGTTTTAGGTAGGCATCAGTATGGGTTGCTTTCCTGTAGACAGAATGGCTCATTGAGCCATCTGGTCTCTTTTTTACGTATACCACACAATAATTTGAAAACAAAATGAATGCAAAAGGCATTTTTTTAAAGGTGAGACATTATTGTTCATGTTTATCTTGAGGATAAACTGCCTCTTGCTAAGGACATTTAGCATTTATGCCACTGGCTCATCGGCCTAAATGTGAGATAAGCGCAATTCCACTGCTCACTTGTGTTTATAGAGACTTTATAATTTTTACTTTTGAACTATGTATTATTTCTGTAATTGTGTTTGAATGAAAATAATTGAAAAAGATCAGTAGAGTAAACTTTTTGTCTAAATGTACTTTGTCAGGCTCACAACAGCTGACATTTTAATTTCTCTACAGTTGTCTAAATTCAGATTGATATACACGAGTGAACATTGACATGATATAGGGAGGCCTTCATCCAGCAGTGGATTGACAAAGGGTTATATATTACACGCCACTAAAAACAAAATATGCCTAAACACTAAGCTACAAAGTCACGAGGGTTTTCCGACTAAAAAGGAGAAAGTGGTCTGAACAAAACAGCATGCAATGTGATGTCATTGATGCAGTCATTCACATCATGGTAATATATAAAGCCCAGTGCTTTGTACAGCCTCATCACAATTAACGACACGGAAATCATTCCTACGGCGTAATCATTTTTGGACAAATCTGCGTGGAATTCTTAAAGTAATTTCAAGAGAATCTCAAGAAACCCTGCAGAATTTGTGATTGGTATTTTAAAACTTAGATCATGGTTTTAATCGAAGTGTTTTAAATTATATATTTTCAGCTATTCATTATAAACAGTGGCGTTATTTTATTTGATGAAGAGTGTATGTATTTAAAACAAAATTATATTCTGTAATTTTCTGCATTGAATCTTAAAGTGGAATTTGTCTTTAACGTATAATTGTTTTTTTTTCTCAGATGAGCGTGCATTTTTGTTCGTAGCCATTATGCACACGTGGATATCGTGGACGCTGATGCTGCTGATGGTGTCGGCAGGGACCTTTGCCGAAGAGGGAGAACCAAGATGCGAGGGGCAGAAGGGGTATCTAGGAATCCATGGCAAACACGGGAAGCGTGGGTCCGACGGCCAGGATGGTGAGTGAAATCTTCCTCTGACCTCGCCAGCAACGCGTTGTGAATTACACCGCCACTATATTCAAAGTTAGACACGAGCAGGTGAATTTGAGCAGTGCTTTATATCGCTGTGCTATTCGTGATACGTGTGAGGCATGTTTAGGTCACGTACAATTCAGTCAAAGAATGAGAGAATTAGTCGATAATTAAACTTTCAGGGCAGAATCACTTCTCACAAGTTGTATCTGACACAGTATTTGTTGCTATTTTTGGTTGTATTATACGGATATTTTATTGATGTACAAAAACATATTTTTTGTTTAACTGCATATGTGAAGATGAAACATTTATTACATGACTACATAGTGGTCGGCACAGGGCAGTGAAGCAAAATCCATAGTTTTTACTGTGTGTCTATGCTCCTGTCATATGTGATCCCCGCCTTCACAAACTCTCACCTTGTGAGTGTGCTGCAAAATGGTCAATTAATCCCCATGACCAGCAACATGTGTGTAGGCCCTCATCCAGCAGTCGATTGGCAAAAGGGCTGTATGTGTACGTTAAAATTGTAACTTTTAACTGTAGCATAATGCTGGAAGAAAAAAATAAGAAATCTATATATACAAATATTAAGATCTAAACCACACAAATTTTGAAAATTAAATAAGTTAAAAAAAACACATGCGTGGGATAAACAAATAGAATATACCAGAAAACCAACCGCGGGCATTTAAATGTGTTTGGTTTTCAGCAACAAATGTGCAGCAAATCTATCGTCTGATAACAATACTGCCTAGTTGGAGTATTTAATCGAGTAAAGCTTGGTGTGAAAATGTGCATTGCTTCTGTATGTTCAGGAGCAGACGGAGCAAAGGGTGAACCTGGAGATCCTGGCGAAGCTGTGAAAGGGAATACAGGTGTGTGAAACCATTCATTAGGTTTGTGCAAAAATTGTACAGCTGTCAGTTTGTGGTCTCAAGTGAACACTGGAACTTAGAAATCTTGAAATGTGAAGCTACAAGTTGCATAAACTTGTAATAGCATATGTGTTTTTTGTTCAGGCCTCCCTGGCATGCAAGGACCCAAAGGACAGAATGGACTCAACGCACCGATGAGTGAGAATGGGCCTCAAGGAAACAAAGGTGTTCAGGGAGCCAGAGGTACAATTCACACTTCCATACCATCCCCTCTGTTCCCTCTCTTTCGACATGCATGCCCACTCCTACTACTACTTATCTAAACCTTCCCTGGGTAGTAATCCACAGGCAATTCATCCCCAGAGACGAGCATAATATTGAACACTTTCTTATTATTATCCTTGGGTCTTTCGATAAAGCCACGTAGATAGATCAAATAAATAAAAAACTATATCACGATGTTTCGATCGCAACACAAGCAATCGTCATCAGGTGAGACATATCGCGGGAGAGCTGCTGAGAATATAAACACTTTGTTTTAGGCGAAGTTTTGGGTTCGAGCAAGTAAAATTACAATGATGAGACTTTGATACACTGTGAATAGGCTTGGCAACCTTCTGAAGTTGTTTGTAAACAGATTCATTTGAGTGGGTTTTTGTAACATGGGGTAACTTTTAACCCATTACTTTTGAAACCTAGACTCACTGTAAGTACAAAACCATTATTACAATGGTAGCCTTGATATATAAAATTTTCAACATGGTGGAATTTATGTATTTAGCACACCAGCACCAACTACTATTGTTTTATCAATCAAGAAAAGTGTCAGCCTGCTTCAAAATGCTACATTTCTATGGCAATGATTAATCTCTCCATATACTGACGATTTTAATTCCCACGAAGTAATATTCATTCTATCTGCCTCAGAGGGATTTAAACTTGTTTCATTGAGATTGCGAGTTGAACACTCTGCTACAGTATTCTCTCCTACATATGAATACAATACATAATGTTAGAGCTTATATTGGGGCTGTGTATACGATATTACACAGTGTAATTTAGATTGAAAGGTATAATAAGTCATTATATAGTGTAGTGTATACCCAGTTACTTAATATTAATAGCTCAGCTTAAGTATATTGAGTACATTGATTATATTGATGTAATTTAAATTACGTTTTTTTCACATCGGTTTATAGTATGGTAGTAGGGTATTTGCAGTTCTTTAGAATTATTAAAAAAAAATTCCTTCCTTTGTTACTGCTAATCCTACATAATACACGAGCATAATATGACTTTGAGACACCCCACCGCCTACACATTCCACAAGGAGCGACTAATCCCATATCTGCATTTGTCATCAACATGCTAAATTCCTCTGTTGATATGTAAACTCCTTAGTCAAGGTGCTCTGCTCCTCCCACCCAGCTTAAAATACAGTACGCTGCCAAGCAGTGTTCATTAGGACGCTGTCTTTCCGACAGCTCTGTTCTTCACCTGAGGACGGCTGCTTGCGTTGTGGCCGAAACGTTGTGAAAATTGTATTATGTTTTATTTTTATTATTTTATTATTTCCCTTCTACGTGACTTTACCGAAAGAAGCAAGAAGATGAACCAAGAATATATTCCCTCCTTATTCGCGAGGGATATGTTACTGATATGCTCGTGAATAGCACATTTCACGGATAATCAATGACTATAAATAAATGCATAGGCTAATAAAATGCATGAACATTATCATAATACATAATTTCTTTGCCTCATCACTTTCTCTCTCATCACTTTATCTCATCACTTCATCTCATCACTTTCCCGAATCACATTCTCTCTCATCACTTTATCTATTCACTTTATCTCTCATCAGTTTATCTCTCATCACTTTCTTTATCTCTCTCTCTCGATGCAGTCGTGCGGAGTTCCGGATGCCATTTGCAGAGAGCCAAAAACGCGGATAGCAAATTCGTGAATAACGAGGGAATTCTGGATGAATATCTAAATCTGTGTCTGTCATACAGGAGACCCGGGGCACGTGGGCACAATGGGTGCAAACGGAGACCGAGGACCCAGGGGATACAATGGAAATGATGGGGCAAAGGGCTCCCCATACATGTTGCCGAGATCCGCTTTCTCAGTCAAAACCTCCTACAGAAGAAAGAGCACGGTTGGAATACTTAAACACGACTTGGAAATTGCTAACTTACAAAAGCATTACAATACTCAGACAGGAAAATTCAAATGTGAGCATCCGGGGTATTACTACTTCACGTTCTACCTCTCAGTTTCTGGGAAAAACTTAACAGCCTTTCTGAAACGGAATTCCAGAACCATCCTGACTGTTACTGACGAACTAACAAAAGATTCTGGGGCTGAAAACATGGGTGGGAGCATCGTGCAACATCTGGATAAGGGAGACACGGTTTGGCTCGATATTGATGCCACCAATAATGGCATCTTTGTTGACTATGCCCGAGACAATGTGTTCTCTGGTTTTATATTGAACTTTTACAGCTGAACTACTTAAACTTTCATCTAATTTTGAGAACACACGATGTTCAATTAAATGTCACAAACAATGCTATTAACTACCACACTTTCTGTCAGCTAGATTGCACGTGTAATAAAGAGACGACATGAGACTTTGCAGGCCTTCTCTTACAGTATCCAATAATTAGCCTTTGTCTTCTTCGCAGTCATTGCCACTCTAAATTGCCACTCCGATGCCCGCATCAATAACGTATCTCCCTCGATCCTCCATATGCCATACCATTTTTATTACATCGCAAATGTCTCCTGTGAAATCAAATTTCTATGTAAATAGATATTTTTATATTCGTTTCTTACCCAATGCTGAGATTAAATTACCAACAACGTCTGAATCAACTTTTACTCAATCGCCAGACGTTTATATTCTTGTTACATTTGTATTAAATATTATTAATTTCCCCGACAGAAGTGGTGAGTATGTTACTGATCTGATATTATATCAACGGCAATGTATTGTTGCATGTCTCTTACCCAATCTGCTGTCTGTTTCATTGGTGTATTCCTATTATCTTTACAATTAAAATCCTTGCGAAGTAATACGTGGTATGGAATTATTTGATTTCTGAATCATTAAGTCATCAATGGTTTCAAAATAAAATTATCTGTTCGCAATAAACCGTAACTCTTCTACTTGGTTATCTTATCTATAAATGATGTTGTCTCGTGTGTTTGCTATATTTTTCACATGATCTGCGTCAAACTCACAGTACATTTGTAGGGCTGTAGTGAATGCATTCACATTTGCTGGGAATGGTTTTTGTTTTGTTTCCCCCCCCCCACCCACCACCACCAGATATGTTTAAGAGGAGAGAGATTGTCTTGGCAACTGACATTTTTAACAACAACAATATGTTTCATGCACCCAGAGGAATGGATGAGTGAACACGAATTCCTGGGACTGTGTGAAACCCAATAAAAGCCACCAGCGTGATCTCCGGATCAGCCATTTTGCATTCTGGCGGACATGTCGCTCCCCAAGAACATTTTCCAAAATGGCTGGACAATCACACCACACTTGAGAACAAATGAGTCTATATTCATGTTTACTTATTATACATCAGCACTGTTTATTTGATTAAGAACACACAATCAGAAGTACAAATGTGTATATATATATTTCATTGATTTAATTTATTAGGAATAACCCTGTGAGCCATGCGGCTCTTGACTCGGGTGCAACCGCAACAAAACAAAAACATGAACAAGACACATCTTAAAGTGGCTACGCGCAACAGAAAAATCCTGGCAAAAACAGCAACAATATACATAAACACTGCGTTGGTGTTTAAATCAAAATCTTTGCATTACATGCAATTTAAATAAAGAATATGTACATTTTACATAAACTTCTTGCACATTACACCAATACAATAAATTATGCGAAGACCCAATGATCAACATAATACGCAAAGTGGTTTACAAGCTACCTTAAATAATTAAATTACGTTAATCCATATACAGTAAAAAATAATGATCCATGTGATGGTGATGTTCATGAAGGATTTCCAGGTCGCCAGGATCACAAAGTCCACCTCTGATGCCTTTGAAGGCGACTGGAAAAAGATAAACAGTCAATTGCACATCCATTAATCGTTTGAAAAATGTAAAATGGTGTTTAAGAGACCATATTTGTCTGGGCAATCGAGTGAACTGTTGAACTATTGAGAGGAATTTACACCATTGGAACCTCATTTGCCAGTAAAAAATAGATGACGCCAAAAGGCGCACCTTTTGGCGTCATCTGGTCCAACCCATGTGAGACTAGGCTCGAAGGAAAGCTGTCTCGGGTGTGGACCAATCAACTTCAAGGACAGTGCATACATTATCAGAGTTATGTTTTTTGTTTGCATTATGACTGCAGGTATTGTGTTCTATGCAAACATGACTCCTTGTAAAAAAGGTGTCAGTTTTGTTGCCAGATAGAAGGGTAAAAAAACAATTATCATATTGAGAGGAAGTTAAACCCGCCACCACCCTAGACAGCCATTGAGTAAGGTTTATCACGTAAACAAAACGTGCCATTTTGTTACTACTTCAGCACACTGGTGTGTTGGAGAGAAAACCCACAATATTTACAATTCGGGTACGACGTTTCGCTGGTGATTACAACCAGCTTCTGTGGCGATTAGCCAGAATTGTGAAGAAGTCTACGGTTTTAGATAGAGGTGAGTAAAGGAGATGTCATCACTGTTAGCCTATCAGGGCCAGAGGGCGGTCAATGTAGTCATATAAATTGCAATGCATCCTGTTAATTTGAGAATATGCAGGACCTATTATTGGTTGGGCTATTCACAGTTAATTAATATACAGTGGAATGCTTTTATATTATTGGTTCTTTCGGTAAAGTCACGTAGAAGGGAAAAAATAAAGTATTACAAATAAAACAAAAACATTCTCACGACGTTTCGATTGCAACACAATCAATCATCATCAGGTGTGAAAACCACAGCAAGAAAATGTGAAAAAAGTTTTATTTTTATTATTTTATTATTTCCCTTCTACGTGACTTTACCGAAAGAACCAAGAACATGAATCCGTGCAGTCACGAAAGCTTTAAATGGAAAGAATGCTTTTATGTTTAGCTTGTCCCACCCCGCACGATCTATATTGATACGCGATCTAACCCAAAACCTTTAGTACGGACTACATTGGTCGCGAACGCATACGTGTTAAACTCTCGGTGTAAACTCACCAGCAATAGATGAGCAGACCGATGGAAATGAGGAGCACCAAACCCAGGACTGTGATCAGGATGGCAGCGAGCACCTTCCAACCTACACCGTTGACACACGGCACATGGCACACAGCTCAAGCATCGAGAACTGCCTAAGACAACCGGAGGCATCCAAAGTCAGCAGGACACTTTGTGCTTCGAAAGGGGAATGTCTCACCTGGTTCAGGCACGTTAGTAGGCGGCGGGGTGCTGCTCAGCTGTGCCGTGGAGCTGCTGGGCTGTGACGTGGAGCTGCTGGGTTGTGACGTAGAGCTGCTGGGTTGTGACGTGGAGCTGATGGGTTGTGAGGTGGAGCTGCTGGGTTGTGACGTGGAGCTGCTGGGTTGTGACGTGGAGCTGCTGGGCTGTGACGTGGAGCTGCTGGGCTGCGACGTGGAGCTGATGGGTTGTGAGGTGGAGCTGATGGTCTGTGAGGTAGAGCTGGAGCTGCTGAGCTGTGAGGTGGAGCTGATGGGCTGTGTGGTGGAGGTGGAGCTGATGGGCTGTGAGGTGGAGCTGGATCTGATCGGCTGTGAGGTGGAGCTGATGCCCTGTGTGGTGGAGGTGAAGCTGATGGGCTGTGAGGTGGAGGTGGAGCTGATGGGCTGTGAGGTGGAGCTTATGCCCTGTGTGATGGAGGTGGAGCTGATGGGCTGTGAGGTGGAGCTCATGGCCTGTGTGGTGGAGGTGGAGCTGATGGGCTGTGAGGTGGAGGTGGAGCTTATGGGCTGTGTGGTGGAGGTGGAGCTGATGGGCTGTGAGGTGGAGCTGAATCTGATCGGCTGTATGGTGGAGGTGGAGCTGATGGGCTGTGAGGTGGAGCTCATGGCCTGTGTGGTGGAGGTGGAGCTGATGCCCTGTATGGTGGAGGTGGACCTGACGGGCTGTGAGGTGGAGCTGATGGCCTGTGAGGTGGAGGTGGAGCTGATGGGCTGTGAGGTGGAGCTAATGGCCTGTGTGATGGAGGTGGAGCTGATGCCGTGTGTGGTGGAGGTGGAGCTGATGGGCTGTGAGGTGGAGCTAATGGCCTGTGTGATGGAGGTGGAGCTGATGGGCTGTGATGTGGAGGTGGAGCTGATGGGCTGTGAAGTGGATCTGATGGCCTGTGTGATAGAGGTGGAGCTGATGGGCTGTGAGGTGGAGCTGATGCCCTGTGTGGTGGAGGTGGAGCTAATGGGCTGTGAGGTGGAGCTGATGGCCTGTGTGATGGAGGTGGAGCTGATGGGCTGTGAGATGGAGCTAATGGCCTGTGTGGTGGAGGTGGAGCTGATGGGCTGTGAGGTGGAGCTCATGGCCTGTGAGGTGGAGGTGGAGCTGATGGGCTGTGAGGTGGAGCTCATGGACTGTGTGGTGGAGGTGGAGCTGATGGGCTGTGAGGTGGAGCTGATGCCCTGTGTGGTAGAGGTGGAGCTGATTGTCTGTGTGGTGGAGGTGGAGCTGATGGACTGTGAGGTGGAGGTGGATCTAATGGGTTGTGAGGTGGAGCTGATTGCCTGTGTGGTGGAACTGATGGGCTGTGTGGTGGAGGTGGAGCTTATTGCCTGTGTGGTGGAGGTGGAGCTGATGGGCTGTGTGGTGGAGCTGATTGCCTGTGAGGTGGAAGTGGAGCTGATGGGCTGTGTGGTGGAGCTGATTGCCTGTGAGGTGGAAGTGGAGCTGATGGGCTGTGTGGTGGAGGTGGAGCTGATTGCCTGTGTGGTGGAGGTGGAGCTGATGGGCTGTGTGGTGGAGCTGATTGCCTGTGAGGTAGAAGTGGAGCTGATGGGCTGTGTGGTGGAGGTGGAGCTGATTGCCTGTGTGGTGGAGGTGGAGCTGATGGGCTGTGTGGTGGAGCTGATTGCCTGTGAGGTGGAAGTAGAGCTGATGGGCTGTGTGGTGGAGCTGATTGCGTGTGAGGTGGAGCTGATGGCCTGTGTGGTGGAGCTGGTAATGGTGGTGTCGCGGGCTGGAAGATTGACAGAGACAAAAAAAGCAATGTGTGTCAGTTAAGTGTATATATATAAAACTCGATTTACCCACATTCCTGATTTATCACAGGCAATTGCTTACTATACCTACCCACTGCCCTGTACGCAAAAGAACGACAAAACACAAAGAGTCCGTGATCGGTGGTGTGATCAGCACCACAATCCCATAGCTTTGGCTAGCCAGCGGCGATGTTTCGACACTGCACCAGACTGTCACATAAAGACAACTCAAATCAAAAGAGCCATATGATAGGTTTCGTTTGCCACGTTCACATCATGTCAAATGACCAAATCGTTTGGAACGCACTCGATCTTGTCAGATCATGGGAACTAAACCGGGCAGAGCCTGAACGATGCTTGCTTGAGTGACCACCATGGCTGTAATAAGCTGCAGGTCTATGTGGTGGGCAGCACGATACAATCCGCTGCTGTACTGTAAGAAATCCATCCTCCATCGTGTATGCTACTCTCCACCTTCTGAAACCTAAATTGACCGGCGTGGTTAAATCTTGACTTAAAGCTTTCGTGACTGCAGGAATTCAAATGCAGGGGTCACGTAGCTAGATACATATCTATGTGACTTTACCAAAAGACCCAAAGAATTTGACCAGCGTGGTGAAGTATGGTCAAATGACCCCCACAAGCCACAAGGTGCGGGGAGGCCATCATGCAGCAGATAATTGACCAAAGGGCTGTATATGCAAACTGCCTTTTCCGTTTGGTTTGTTGTCCTTCCCCCACACCTCCGATGAGCACGGTTGGCTACGTAACGTACGAAAGAAGTTCAACATACAATGTCGCAAATATGGGTGGCTCTAAATCGGTTATTGGAATTGCAGGGCTACTGCTCTTCACGTGAATAAAACTCGCACATTCGTCAATAATACTGACTTAACAGGTAAACGTATAACATTTTACGACACTTCGGGAGATGACCCTTCTTTATAGCACACAGAGAAGTCACACATACACACCTCTGTTATAGCAGTACCCATCAAACTGCCGAGGCTGCAAGGTGGTGACTTGAAACAGTCCCACATAGCCTCGCGCACAGGTCATGACGCTTGTCACGCGTGGGAGCACGTAGGTGTTGAGCTTGGAAATCCATCCATACCTGCACGAATCCACACAGAGCAGAAGAGAGAACAGCAGAGTTTAATAGCACTCTCACTCGTTTCCAAACCAAACACACGCGTGGATGTGTTAGTGCTCCGGTGTCGACATCGGTGGTTTTTAAAAGTAAATATGAAATGGGCAGCAAAACGTAATTCTGCATCGGCATTCACAAATTCAGGTGGCATCTAAACAGATACAAAATTATAACTAGCACAAAATAAATACGAAACTAGGGAAGGCACTGAACAAAATATTGAATTGAAAGAGATCAGTAACAAAACATATATTAAAACATCTGATACAACAACAACAAATTCGTCTTGACTTAATTCTTTCGTGACTGCAAGCATTTATATTATTTATGTCTTTCGGTAAAGTCACGTAGATAAGTTCAAAGGTTATTTACTTTGAACCTCTCTATCTACGTGACTTTACCGAAATACCCAAATAATATTTTTGTTTCATTTGTGCCAGCTTGGTCGTATTATTGCGAATGCCCTCTTGGGTTGTAAATGTCGGTTTTGGGGCTCTAAGCATGGACTACTATGAAGCCACCGGACAAAATTGTGGTGTTTGCTTTATCATTAATCGGTTTTCATTCCAGCTGACGTTTCACATTCTCGGACAAGACTGTTGAGTCAGAGTCCTCCGCGTTCCACGAAGCTTCGGCATATGTTCATCTCTGTGGGAGTCCTTCAAAGTGGGAGTCCCTCAATGGCACTCCCACCTTCATACCGCCAGTATTGCATAAAACCACGACCCCTGCACGTAAACGTGTGACTCACAATCTAAAGGATTGTGCGTTCACATCCCGCTGAAAGAAGTCGACTTTGCCCTTCATCTCTCTAGATTATTTTTATTTAAGCGCCACTATCTGGGGAACTCAACTGCGATTTCATTATGAATATGGTTTTAATTTTGGCATGACGGGACTTTGACTTGACTTTGAACCTTGTTAAATTATTGATCGTCATTACATTGCATACACGGTGTACTGCCTACGACAAAGTAATGTGACAAATATCACCTCTCAAGCTTAGCAGGGTTAATCCTGGATCGACACCCACCCGTGATTATCAAATGTTATCGGCCTGCCACGGCGCTACATCGTGGGCAGCAGAGGTGTGTGTGTGGAAAAATCCATTGTTGTACCATACTTCTATGCCCCCCCGTACACAATGTGTTACCTGCATTGCTCGTAATTAAGGGCAAGGGCGTCCTGTAGATTTTCCAAGGTGGCGATGGTGAATCCAAGTTGGATGCAGGTGGCACGCGCCTGGTCCTGCGTCAGCTGGTACCGTCCCAGGTCTGACGCAACCAGGACGACCCCGTTCAAGCTGTATGGAGGTATGATCGTTGGGGCTGCTCGCTTTGTTCGGACCGCTCCGATCGCTATATCAGCACAAAAGAAGTGAACACAGGCAGTGCGGTTAAGACAGTGGGACAAAAGGTGTACATTATTCGGGTAATATGTGGAATGCACACTGTGTGCATTGTATTTGATAGGACATCACCGTCAATCTGCATCGTCGATGTCATTAACTAACGTATCATCGTTGGTCCCTGCGATGTCATATATCAGGTTGAATAAACTGTGCGCAGACAATCACTAGACTGAGTAGGTGGCTGATGTACATTTTTCATGATACGCTAGCAGGGCTAGAAAACTCATTTTGGCACAAATAATACTACGTCTATTGTCATATCTATAACATTCCAAAACCAAATTCACATAAAGTTATAAATTATACAATTGTTACTATACCATTACAATCACTTGCCAGCACGTACAATACTTGTTTCATACTTTATGTTAAGCAGCAGACAACTTAATGGATTACAGGCACGTGTACACAAAAATAATTATTGAATTATATTATTTTGTTGAACTGATCATGTGTATCTGAGGTGGGAAAATTATAATTTTGCACTGAATAAAATTCGTTTAGAGAATTGAGTAGAGGTCAAAAATGTCCCAGTTGAAGTAAGCCAATTGGCTATTACTTCCTTTATATTCAGCTGCTAATATCTCTATGTCAATGGCACTTTGAGAGAAAATCCACTTTTACAGTCTATTAAAAAGACTGCCCTCACCATGAGAATGTGGACGAACCACCACTGGCTCAGTGCTGGCAACAGAGATAATAAATCCATTGCTCGTTGGGGCAGGGAAACACTCTCACCCATCGTTACCTAAATTAATTTGTGATGTATAGTTAAGAACATCCTAAAATGTAAAAACAAAACAACACATATACAACTATGGTATGTACGAAATACTGTGAATGAAAAAAAAAATACCCAGCGAGTCCCAAGTGATTCAGTGTCGCGCTAGGTAGTCAAGTTTATATATAATATAGTAGCAATGTGCAATATTCCTGCAAAAGCAAACTACCGTAGATACCTAAACAAATTTAAAACCAATGTAATACAATTACAAAATAGCTAAAAGCACAAAACGAAAGCAAAGTACACGCGATTTGCCCATCAAATCTAAAGCAACATGATGTGACATGCAACTCAGCTAAGACTAAGAGTGTTACGTTTTGCGTCCACTTACAAAAGGTGCTGGCAGGAGCCATGCAGAAGAGAAGCATCGCGAATGCCGCCAGAAGACCAGCTCTGCTCGTCGTCTCCATCGCACTGCTCCGTATTGTCACCTGTAGAATCTCTTCGGAGGGAAATGCGCGAGCGAATTAACCTCCACCAGAGTTGGTGCCCCTTTTTGTACTCTCGCGGTGGGATATTTTTATCACCCGAGGTAACGTTCACCTGACGTGCGCATCCTGGTCGTGAGTCACGCCCTGCGGCTCAACCGTCGGAAGGGGGCTTTGCCCAAAACCCACAACCTGATACGAAGCACGATCGTCCTCGAGTGTTTCACGAGTCTCGCGCCACACCCTCGACGCATCCTCCCGTCCTTGTTGCGTTTGAGCAGATCTATAACGTGCCTTTGGCTCTCTGTCACTTATTTACCTACGTCAATGGCGCATGCGAGCGCGAAATATTACGCACTATTTTTTGGGTCTTTCGGTAATAGTCACGTAGATAGGTTCAAAGAAGTAACAAAAAAACTACGACGTTTCGATTGCAACACAAGCGGTCGTTTTCAGGAAAAGGGAATTATATTATTTTCGATTTAAAGCTTTCGTGACTGCAGGGATTCATCTTGTTGGTTATTTCGGTAAAGTCACGTATAAGGGAAATAATAAAATAATAAAAATAAAACATAATAAAATACAATTTAAGTCTAAATATACGCTGCCAAGCATGGTGGTGTTCATTCAGACGCTGTCTTTCCGACAGCCCTGTTCTTCACCTGAGGACGGCTGCTTGCGTTGTGGCCGAAACGACGTGAGAATTGTATTTTATTATGTTTTATTTGTATTATTTTATTATTTCCCTTCTACATGACTTTACCGAAAGAACCAAGAAGATATATTATTTTCCTGAAGACGACCGCTTGTGTTGCGATCGAAACGTCGTAGTTTTTTTGTTATTTTCTTTGAACCTATCTACGTGACTTTACCGAAAAACGCAAAGAATATGAATTCCTGCAGTCACTAAAGCTTTAAGTCAAGATTTATTACGCACTGTATTGCCTTTATTGGGAAATATCTCTGGGTTTAAATCGGGTTTGTTTGAGTCTTATTTCGACCAGAGGTTCCGGTGCATTAACGGCAGCTAAGTTAAGGAATATTAACACAACAGCAATAGTACAATCATTTCAGTCGCTTGTCTGATAGATGTGCAAACACACAGGCTGATAGTAATTAGATCGCCCTTGGTATGAATACACATAGCTTTAACCGAGAAAAGCAGAAAATAATTTGTCATGGATGATGGTGGTTAAGTCTTGTTTGACCATCATAAGAAAAGTAAGTTTTGGTCAGGTAGAGATAGCAGTGAATCAATTACATACAGTTCGGTAATACAACACCATCACTCCTTCCAATGAAACGATATATTTTATAAGTCTCAATGTTTTAAAATTAAATATGCATGAGCAACGCACTAGCCATAGCAAAATAATATATATGTGATATGAAACTAAATTAAAACAATACCCACTGAGGTAATCCATATCGTAAGCGGAATATAATTTGTATAAAATTATTTGGAATATGTAACGCCAACGCATGTTGTGGTTTCTCTTACGCAATTACTAATTATTGTTGGATTTAAATGTCATCCCATAAAAATCTTCATACATGTGTAGTGACATCGCGGGATGTCACTGTGTAGTGCCGGCCCGAGAGAGGCACGGCGTGCGGTGTAACGACATCGCGGATACCACAATGGTGTGTGGGTGTAGTACCGGCCCTATAAGGGCCCGGTGAGCGCTGAATGATGCGGTAGACGGCATCTCGCTTGGCGTGCAGTGCCAGCCCTACAGGACAGGGTGTGGGAGTGCTGGCCGTAGAAATGAGGTTACTCGAGGCCATGGCACTCTGGTTGACCCCAGAGGACACGTGACCAGTTAAGTCTACAAAGGGGCCCTAAATGTGGGCTAGGGGTGGTCACGTGGTTGGGACCCAGATCCTTCCCGAGGATTCTGGAAGGTGGTCGTGGCCAAGGGCGGAGCCGGCCACGCCGCACAAAATATAAGCCGGGTCCCGGGAGGGACCGTGGTTGTTGTTCATCCTGGAAGAAACATTCGTCTACGTTCTACGTTCAACGAGTCTCCAACACGTGGACCCGGACCCAAGCTGTTGGTCCCAGTCCGTAGTAGCAGTTACGTTGTAACTAGTGTAGTTAGCCTGGTGACTAGTAACTAGTGTAGTAACTAGTGTAGCTAGCCTGGTGGTCACCACCTGGCTAGCTACACCAGTCACGTTGTAACTAGTGTAGTTAGCCTGGTGGTCACCACCATATAGATTGTTATTCTGTTAAGGGGAAGTTACCCTGTGTGTTGGAGTTGAATAAATGTGTTGCCTCCAAGTCTACGTAGGTGACTCAATTGAACCAATTGCACATGCAACAACAGAAGCAATGCACTAAAACATTGCATTAAAATTAAACACATTTGAAAACTGTTTTGTAATAAAATTTCCTATATATAGAGAGATGTGTAAAAATACGTGTAAAGTATATTGCAACATATATTTGAATATTCAGTAAATGTAAACAATACATTCGCGTTTCCAATGAGTCAAATATAAGTAAGGAGTGGTCCCACAGCGGATTATGGAGAGACGTAGCCAAGGCTGACATGACGTTCACGAAACGGCCAGCGATTTCAGTGTGAAATAGCAATGCTCAATACAGAAATCTGACTATTGTTGGAAGCCGTGAAATTATAAAAATGTGGGACCTCCTTTGCCAGTACCAAAATATACTAATAGGGGTTTTTACCCTTTTTTCTGGCAACAAAGGTATCAGTTTTGTTGCCAGAAAAAAGGGGAAAACCCCTATTAGTATAATAAAAATGCCTTATAATTTTGCCTTTAAACTTCATACATTGGCCACTTTTCGATTTA
The DNA here is from genome assembly GCF_965212315.1 of Lampetra planeri. NCBI lineage: Eukaryota > Metazoa > Chordata > Hyperoartia > Petromyzontiformes > Petromyzontidae > Lampetra > Lampetra planeri. The sequence goes on along the minus strand of NC_136108.1, from coordinate 18,119,989 downwards.
AAGCTTTCGTGACTGCAGGGATTCATCTTCTTGGTTCTTTCGGTAAAGTCACGTAGAATGAAAATAATAAAATAAAAATATTTTGTATTTTTTTTTAGAATAAAAATATTTTGTATTTTTATTTTATTATTTCCATTCTACGTGACTTTACCGAAAGAATCAAGAAGATTGGCCACTTTGTTGAAATTAATAAGAAATAGTTACATTTATAATAAAATAGTCAGTTGATAAAAGTTGAATTCAAAGCAGCCTCACGACACAATCATTATATATTTGTGATGTGTAAATGTGTATGCACACAGATGCCCTGGGCCTCCCCTAGGTCGACTCAGCCTCAAATGAGTACCTGGTGCGGTGTGTAAACATCGTCACTCGGGAGACAAAAACGGCCGGGCGTGGTGCTGGCCACCCACCCCCTCGTGCGCCGTACCGGCCTTCATAGGTGCTCGCTAACAGCACTTTCCCCAACAGTCTGTTTAGGCTACACGGGGAATTAACGAAGAACGAACACACAGATGTGCATACACACAGAGTCGCCATTGACAAAGAGCTGTTTGGCTCAATGGGCTTTACTCGGGAAATAGACTTCTGATCAACTTCTAGTTCTGAAGCCACTTCAGTTTAATATCCTCTACTTACCAATACATTACTTGAAACAAATGACAGTACTATATTTGCCACTCACCGGAGTCCATCATTATGATTAGCACGGTTGGCTAAGTACGGTGCGAAAGAAGTTTAACATACGTACATACAAGAGATGAATCCCTGCAGTCACGAAAGCTTTAAATCGAAAAGAGCCATTTTATTTGTTTACGTCTTTGACCAACATAGTACGAGAGCCACGTCACGCGCAGAGCTACTTGAACACAAACACAGCAGATGACAACCCACATTCCGACTTAAACTAAATCGGTGATTAGTCCCCCCCCAACCCCCCCCCCCCCCCCTTTAGTTATTCTTGAACAATACAGTTTGACTGTTGTACAATTTGTAGTCACATTCCATAGTTACCCAATTCCCTGCCGCATTTAATCTATTAAGTTTACGTTCAATTATGTTTAACGTTTAAGTATTTTTTTTACATTTATTGTAGATGTTCTTGTCACCACGCAGACAATCCATAGTGACCCCATTCCCTGCCGCATTTATTCTATTAAGTTTACGTTGAATTATATTTAACGTTAAAGGTTTTTTTAAACGGCTGACCACAAGGGGGGGGGGAGCGAAAGAGCCACCGGGGTGGGGGAGGGTGCGACTCCGCAGTCGCAGGTTGCTGATCCCCTGGTCGCAGTGGCCTCTTCGTAAATCCACTTGCTGGATGAAGGACTTCCAATACTTGGCCATACTTGACCGCACTGGTCAGTGTGCAAGATCAGTAAAGTACAGGAATTGCAGTTTTTTTGTTTTGTTTAAACGAAAGCATCAATATGTAACGGTACTGTCCCACGAGTTGTACGTAAGCATCATATCCACGCACATGTGAACGTCGATGATTGCTATTCATAGAACCTGAGAGCATTACATTAATTATATTGTAATATAACACTTGGGAGGTTGGGGGGGGGGGTGATTGTGGAGCAGTGGTTAGCTCGCGCTCTACTCGAGTTTGAACCCCAGACATAGCCAACGACAGCATTGAGTCATAATATCTAAATCTCGATTTAAAGCTTTCGTGACTGCAGGGATTCATCTTCTTGGTTCTTTCGGTAAAGTCACGTAGAAGGGAAATAATAAAATAATAAAAATAAAACATAATAAAATAATAATATAAAATAATATAAAATAATATAGTAATAAAATAATAAAATAATATAATACAAATATAATTGTAAAAAAATTATTATGTTTATTTATTTTATTTTATTATTTCCCTTCTACGTGACTTTACCGAAAGAACCAAGAAAATATCTAAATCGTTGCTGCACTCCCCCCAAAACTTTCACAACCCAAAATATTGAACGTGAAGTATGGCCAACAAGCAGTGGATTAGCAAGGCACTGTAAATTATAATGTTACACGTGATCACGACCATGTTGGTAGAATAGTGATCCTGTCATAACTGAGAATGTGAGTTAAATTTGCAACAAATCTAACTGGGTCCATCATTTTTCGATTTAAAGCTTTCGTGACTGCAGGGATTCATGTTCTTGGTTCTTTCGGGAAAGTCACGTAGAAGGGAAATAATAAAATAATAAAGCAATAAACATTTTCACGACGTTTCGGCCGCAACGCAAGCAGCCGTCCTTGCGTTGTGGCTGAAATGTCGTGAGAATTTTTATTACGTTGTATTATTTATTATTTCCCTTCTACGTGACTTTACCGAAAGAACCAAGAATATGGGCCCATCATCTCTTAGGGGTGAACAAAATTAGTATCACTGTGGGAAGTCAACAGTTGTAATGTATGTTGAACGTCTTTTGCACCTTACGCAGCTAATCGTGATAATCGGAGGTGCGGATGTGAATTTAAAGCTCTGTCTCAGGACTAACACCTCCTTTCAATGCTCATGTTAAGCATGGAAGCCTTTTGAAATGGGATCTAATCACGACGTACACACGTCTCGTGCTGTTTAATAGACTGTAACTAATCAATTCCTTAGTTATTTCAGATGAGAAATAACTCTTACGGCAGTGGCTTGGAAATATACTTAAGTGTAACATGACATTTAAAATGTAACGCATGGTGGGGTTTTATTTTATATATCACATATAGAGAGAGCGATAGCTTGTATTTTACAAACTGTTATAGAGTTCAGCAGTGGTTGTACTTTAGACAGACTGCTCCACACCATACAAACGTGGAAATTCTAGATTTGAAGCTGTCGTGACTGCAAGGATTCATATTCTTAGGTTTTTTCGGTAAAGTCGCGTAGATAAAAATTTAAAATTAATAAAAGTTAAATAAAAATAAAATAAAAATCACGACGTTTCGGAGGCAACACAAGCTTCCGTCTTCAGGTGGAACCGTCACAGCACGATAGCTGTAACCGTTACAGCTGCTATCGTGCTGTGACGGTTCCACCTGAAGACGGAAGCTTGTGTTGCCTCCGAAACGTCGTGATTTTTATTTTATTTTACTTTTATTAATTTTTATTTTTTACCTACGTGACTTTACCGAAAAAACCTAAGAATATGAAACGTGGAAATGTCCATTCCTGCCTGAAGGACCATGGGTGCCTGGCGTGACTAATCATACCCCTTAAACGTTTGCTTTCGCATTCATGATTAAACATGGTTATATAAGCGCCGGTGCCAAAAATTGCATCTCTTTACATCAAGTAACCCATCTAATTACGTGAAGAAAATGTGAGCCTCGGGGTCTGAACTCGTAGTTTTATAGCACTCAGCCTTGACGACATGCTTCACAAGTCATCGCGTCTTGGGCTGAAAGGGCGTTGTTGTTTGTAGGGCAATAGAGTTTTTGCTCATTGTCCTAAAATTATAGCAATTGACGTGAACAAATTTTTCTATTGACGTGAAGATGTGCAACTAGAGCCTTGGAGTGTCAGGAGACTGAGACCCAAATAGCTCTACTGGTCTATTTGAGGTGTTTTAAGGGGAAACCTGTTGCAGCAATAAATGCCCTTGAGGGATGGATGACTTGAGCAGACGCACGACTGTGCATTAAGGTCACACAACGCACGTCCGGTGATGACATCATGAGGTATGGCTTCTGAGTCGTGAGGTTACACTGGGTTACGACCGATGCTACATATGTCAGAGAGCTTGACGCCACAGGCAATAATTCCCCAGAACAGCCTGGTGCAGTATTGTTCGGGCTGATATTGTGCACTGAATATGAGCAAACGTGAAGGGAAAACATCGTTGTTGGTGTAGCACTATGTGAGTTTGAAGATGATTAAACCCATAATCTCCAAAGGATTGATGGCAAGCATACATAGACATACTGACTCATGCTTGCCACTTTAATGTGCTCGGTTTTAATTAAAGAGTGTTTTTCTGGATATAATTGTCGTAAATGATGAGAGGCCATCGTCATTTAAGATAGTAATAATGATGACGCTCTGACAAAGACTGGATAAACGAAGTTCAAAAACACCGACTTAGGTTTGACAAAGATAATGGGAGAAGATGAAAGAGATCATAACTTGTCTATGAGTAGATCTTTAGATGACTGGCTACATTGTTTGATGACGTTAAAATATTGAAAATGCAGGCTATTCTGCCAATAATTGTGGAATTTTAAATGATCTGCAAAAGCAGACGCAACATTTCTCCTGGAGGACAAACTGCTAAGGTTGGGCTTGGTGGAAGATCGAGTTGATAGGTGGCACGGGTCGAGTGAGGCCACCCTTTCTGTGCAAGTGGAAAATGGTCACAAGAGAGGGGGTGGTTCCTCTTCAGTTGTGGGGGGGGGGGGGTGCGGCGGGGGGGGTGGCTGGAGGGGGGGCAACCGCAGTCGTGAAGCGCCAACGTCAGAGAAGAGAATAAACTATGACGAGTGTAACGGAGAACGTGGGTCGCTTGAAATTACACTGAGAGGCGGCAAAAGGGGAACGCGTCAATGTTGTTGGACGTACGCAGAGTAAATACGTGATTCAGAATGTATGTCAGGCCATTCTGTTAATAGCTGCAACACGTAAAGGAATATTGTGGTTATTTTGACACTCTTGCATCAATTGTGATATAAGGAGCCGTCCATAAATGACGTCACGCACCTAGGGGGAGGAGGTCAGACATTTGTGACGATGTGTGACGAGGGGGGGAGAGGGGGTTTGAGAAATGTGACGTCACATCAAAATGCGCAACTTTAAATAAATGTTAATTAAATAGAATTGTTACAACAACACACATTTTTATTAATTTTCATTATTAACTATTTGATCACCTTTTATTTATTCCATGAAGGAGCATTTTGCTTCTCCATGGGAGAATGGAGAAGCATACATTTTGTAAAAATTTTGAATGATTGTTATTAAACATTTTGATTCTAATTGTTCTACCAAGGCTTTTCATTCTGTGGAATGAATATGTGATTGTTATAATTGTACTCTCTATTTTTCTTCGTTCTACTACAACGTTTCAAGTATATTTTTTTATAGTTATAATTACTTTTAATATTTTATATTTAAAGAGAATTTCAATATAATATTCTGAACATCTGCAGTTTTAGTTAGATGTTGAATACTTTCAAGTGAATTTTATGCAAAATTTCAGCTTTCCAACGCCTCCTTTTTAATACGTGTTATCTCCTACAACATCAGAGTGCAGCTCCACATTATATACGCACTACAATGACAATAGTTTAAAGTGATTTGAAGCATGTTTTATTTTCAAAATAGAAATATGGTTTGGGGGGGGGAGCAGAGCTTTGTGACGTCATATTTGAGGGGGGGTCTGACTTTTTCTGACGCCGTGTGACGAGGGGGGGAGGGGGGCTCAAAAATTGGCCAAAATCGCGTGACGTCATTTATGGACGGCCCCTGAAAGTACACAAATTAAATAACAATCGTATTATTAATGATGATGTACAGGACGACAATCATCAACGTGAAGTATGGACAAACACCCGACCCCCACCCCTGCCAGGGCTACACGGGAACATCTTCATCCAGCACTGCATTAACAAAGGGCTTGTACCTCTGTACATTGCAAGCGCACGATGTAATTATATCTGTGTTTTGGGTCGAGCAGGGAGACTCTCAAAGGTGAGAATGTGAGTTGCAATTGAAACGAGCCTAATTCAGTCCACCATCTCTCGGGTGTGAATAGAACCACGTTTGTCCGTGTGTCTGTGTCCGTGTGTGTGGTGGGGGGGTAGCGTTGTAGCGGTTAGCGCACCGCTGCGCTTCGAACCTGGCGACCCGAGTTCGATTCCTGCTCACGGCCGGCACCACCGGTGACGATTATCTGAACCGGTCCTGAGGGCCTCCCCCTAGGTCGACTCAGCCTCAAATGAGTACCTGTTGCGATGCGTAAACACATCGCCACTGGGGAGACAAAGGCGGCCCGGGCGTGGTGCTGGCCACCCACCCCCTCGTGTGCCACGGTGCCGGCCTTCATAGGTGCTCGCTAACAGCACTTGCCCCAACAGTCTGTTGAGGCTATACGGGGGGTCTTTGTATGCACGTTGAACTTCTTTCACGAAGTACGTAGCCGTCCGTGCTCATTGGAGGTCAACGGTTATATTTGTTACAATTATGACATTTAAACGACTGTCTCAGGATCACCAAAAGAGATGAGCCCCTCTTCCCAATGCTCGTTTTTACAGACCCTCGATTATCGCGGTCAGCTACGTACGATGCAAAAGAAGTTCAACGTGGATACATACATTTAAGCATGGAGACATTTCGACAATAATTCTATTCACCACGTACACGTATCTAATGTTGCGTAAGAGACTGTGGTTGATACGTTCTTTATTTATTTAAGGTGAGAAATCACCTTTCCAACAGTGGCTTGGGAATATACATGAGTGTCACATTATAAGGTGACGTCTTAAATGTAACACACCGTGTGCTTTTAATATCACATGTGGAGAGCTTGTACGTAGTTTATAAACTGCCGTAGAGTTGGAAAGTGGTTGTGCTATGCAAAGACTGCTCCACACCACTCAAATGTGGAATTTACATTCCTGCCTGAGAGTTGCCGATGGTTGTGTGAACATGTATGTGAACCTTTGACCTTTTATTTGAGATGTACAGTTATATATGGATCAGTGCTAAAAAAACATATATTGCTGTGATGAGTTACACAACGCCATTATTGCATGCGTTAAAAGCCATAACTTCTTGGGGTCGAAAGGGCAATGTTGAAAAGGTAAAGGGTCGTCCATAAATGACGTCACGCAATTTTGGCCGATTTTTGACCCCTCCCTCCCCCCCTCTCGTCACACGGCGTCACAAAAAGTCAGAGCCCCCTCAAATATGACGTCCCAAAGCTCTGCCCCCTCCCCAAAACCCATATTTCCATTTTGAAAATAAAATATGCTTCAAATAACTTTAAACTATTATCATTGTAGTGCGATTTAATGTGGCGCTGCACTCTGATGTTGTAGGAGAAAACACGAATTAAAAAAGAGGGGTTGGAAATCTGAAATTTAACATAAAATTCACTTGAAAATATTCAACGTTTATCTAAAACTGCAGATGTTCAGAATATTTTATTTAAATTCTCTTGTAATTATAAAATATTAAAAGTAATTATAACTATTTAAAAAAAATACTAGAAACTTTGTAGTAGAACGAAGCAAAATGAGAGTACAATTATAACAATCATATATTCATTCCACAGAATGAAAAGCCCTGGTAGAATCATTAGAATCAAAATGTTTAATAACAATCATTAAAAAAAATTGCTACATTTATGGTTTTCCATTCTCCCATGGAGAAGCAAAATGCTCCTTCATGAAATAAATTAAAGGTGACCTTAGTAAATTTAAATAATCAAATAGTTAATAATGAAAATTAATCAAAATTTGTGTTGTTATAACAGTTCTATTTAATTTATGTGTATTTAAAGTTGCGCATTTTGATGTGACATCACATTTCTCAAACCCCCCCCCACCCCCCCCTCGTCACACATCGTCACAAATGTCTGACCCCCCCCTCCCCCCTCGAATATCTACAATGGTGCATCTCGGTGAGGTCAGGGTAAATTGGCAGCACCTTCTGAGTGATTGCATCCCACTGGGATTTTTGCACACAGCTTTGGTGTACGGTGATTTTTCTGCAATATTTTGCTGTCTCTTCTTGGATTTTCTGTTTGCACTCAGTCACATATTCACTTTAAAATGTTTTTTTGTTTGTTGCGGTTGCACCCGATTCAAGAGCCGAATGGCTCACAGGGCTACACCTAAATAAATTGACTTGAACTTGATGAATGGCTCGAGCTGATGTCCTTACAAACTCTCCAAATTGCGACTCCGGTCTTCCAGCACAGGCCATGCATGCAGCATGTAACGACTTAATGGCCGGTTCACAAATACGAAAGAGACATCACAGCTACGATACACTCGTGCCACTTCTCCTGACGCGGTTATCTGGCTTCACCATCTGAATGTGAAATTGTAGCTGATGCTCTGCATCTACATCAGCCGTACGATACGAAGATCAGCAGCATCATCGGCAGCAGCCAGGGTCGATCCACTGCTGGATGAATGCCTCTCCGAGCCTTCTATTATAAATGATGATGATCATCATCAGCCAGTTGCGCGATTGTGGGTCATCCAGAACGGACCATAGGGGCCGTCCATAAATGACGTCACGCGATTTTGGACAATTTTTGACCCCCCCCCCGTCACACGGCGTCACAAAAAGCCAGACCCCCCTCAAATATGACGTCACAAAGCGCTGCCCCCCCCCCCGCCAAAAAAAATAAAACATGCTTCAAATCGCTTTAAACTATTGTCATCGTAGTGCGTATTTAATGTGGCGCTGCACTCTGATGTTGTAGGAGAAAACATTTATAAAACAAGCCTATTTAATCAAGTAGAACGTGTTGTCTATATTTATTTAAAGTTGCGCATTTCGATGTGACGTCACATTTCTCAAACCCCCCCTCCCTCATCGTCACACATCGTCACAAATGTCTGACCCCCCACCCCCCTAGGTGCGTGACGTCATTTATGGACGGCCCCATACAACTACTTAATGCGCCAATCCACAAATACTGTGGAGACATCACGGCGACACACTCCGCGACTGCTCCTGACGCGGTTGTCTGTGCTTGACCGCATGCATGTGGAATTGTAGTTGTCGCTCTGCGTCCACATCAGCAGCCGTACGAGAGAACAAGAAGCCGGTGTACAGGTGCCCATTGAGGTCAAAGGGCCTGGAAAATAACAGTATATCATATATCATCTCTGGCTGGTTATTGCATCAATATGGATAAGTCATAGTTGATTATTTATGGGTTCTCGTATTTGAGTTCAAACGGTCGGACTCAATGCAATAGACGGCCAATTGTAGTAAAGTTCGTGCAGTAAACGCATATAACATTGATTTTTGTATTTAACGACATTTTTTAAAAATTGTATCTGTGTACGCATGTCACCGTTTTGCACACCATAAACTAAGCGTTCCCATGGGGACTGGGTGTGTAGGTGGGATCTGCGTCATCTGCCCGAGGCACTGGGAGGGGTTGACATGCCCGTGCTTGGCAAGATACTCGGCATCTCACTCCGACACATGTAACTGAAAATCAAACCACAAACCCCAAGTCTAACCACTTTGGAATTTGGGATGGGATTTGGCGGTCATGGCTTTATATGGATATTTAACCTCACACCCTTCCGTTGTATCTTAAGAATCATACTTCTGTTAAGTGGTGAGTTCACTTTTAATCAGGGAAGCTTTCAGCCACTGTGCCTGGGTTTCGGATTCGGAAGTCTATGAATGTAATCTCTTCACATCTTGCGCCTCCGATTAGCACGGCTGGCGACGTACAGTGCAAAAGAAGTTCAACCTACATACATTGTCATGATTTGATTTTCGGACTATGCAACTGAAAATAAATCCATTTCCATATTATAAGTATGAAGTCAAGGTGTATTCCAGCTCGAACAAATGTTTCGTGGCTCTGATCCAATTGTATACATTCTACATTACTATGACAGGGGCAAGTCACATCATAGCTACTACTTGGTGCTAAATTAACACGTTCCTTCGGAGTGGGCAGGTAGGAACTTGGTTGGACAGCGCATTCGTGCACGACAGCCTGACAAATAATCCCTTGTGGGCAGTGTGGAAGCTGTTACTACCTGTATAAGTGTAGTGTATCGTCTCGTGTATAGTGTAGTGTGTAGGTTAAACGTTGAGTTTTATAAGGGCACCACGGGGTGACCAGCCCCACCCTCCCCACCCAGCCCCACCCTCCCCACCCAGCCCCACCCTCCCCACCCAGCCCCACCCTCCCCACCCAGCCCCACCCAACCCCACCCTCACCCTCCCCATCTAGCCCCACCCTCACCCTCACCCTCCCCACCCAGCCCCACCCTCACCCTCCCCATCCAGCCCCACCCTCACCCTCCCCACCCAGCCCCACCCTCACTCTCCCCACCCTCACCCTCCCCACCCAGCCCCACCCTCACCCTCCCCACCCAGCCCCAGCCTCCCCACCCAGCCCCACCCTCCCCACCCAGCCCCACCCTCACCCTCCCCACCCAGCCCCACCCTCACCCTCCCCACCCAGCCCCACCGTCACCCTCCCCACCCAGCCCCATCCTCACCCTCCCCACCCAGCCCCCAACCTCACCCTCCCCACCCAGCCCCACCCTCACCCTCCCCACCCAGCCCCACCCTCACCCTCCCCACCCAGCCCCACCCTCACCCTCCCCAACCAGCCACACCCTCACCCTCCCCCCCAGCCCCACCCTCCCCACCCAGCCCCACCCTCACCCTCCCCACCCAGCCCCACGCTCACCCTCCCCACCCAGCCCCACCCTCACCCTCCCCACCCAGCCTCACGCTCAGCCTCCCCACCCAGCCCCACCCTCACTCTCCCCACCCAGCCCCACCCTCACCCTCCCCACCCAGCCCCACCCTCACCCTCCCCACCCAGCCCCACCCTCACCCTCCCCACCCAGCCCCACCCTCACCCTCCCCACCCGGCCCCACCCTCCCCACCCAGCCCTTCTCCACCCAGCCCCACCCCTCCCACCCCCAACTGAATCACCTTAAGGCTGGGAATGTTGAAAGAAACACGAGGCAAAAAGATCCGCTTTTTTCTTTTCAAGGCTTCCATTTTATGAATGGAGCCACCCTCCTCCTGTTCCATTTTGTGAATGAAACATCGCCCGTCTCCTCATTGGCCCGAGTCGCGGCGGTGCCACCCCCACCACAAACCCCCCCCCCTCTACCAACCCCAACCCACCGCTCCCATTGGTCGGCGCCCCCGAGCCAATGGGAGGTCTCTGGTGGGGCGGGGCCATGCACGACAGACAGAAAGACAAATAATCCCTGGTGGGCAGTGTGGAACTGTTGTTCCTACCTGTATCAGATGTGTATGCAAGAGCACTTGGGAAAATCTGCAAGGTTTGATGGTGCTACTTTCCACGTAGCTCCATCCTGCTCTAGATGAGACCATATTGGTAAAGATGTGCACGTGTACCTAAAGGCGTTATGAAACACGCTGAAATGTTGGCAACATTTCCCTTACATCATCATCAGCCATAATCTAATCCCTGCTTGAACGAAGGAACCCTCAATCCTGATATCACATTTCCTCGTTCGCTCGTGAAGCAACGACTTGCTCTAGCCCCTGCACGTGAACTGATCTCATCACTCCAATGTGACGGTGATCACCCACTCGGGCATTCACCCTCCGTTGGCTGCCATTCGAATGTAATTCTACCATCAGCTATCACCACATCTAGTAATGCCCTGCCCACGACCACTTAACTTTCATAACAGTTCGCCGAGAATTTGTCTTTCAGGTCAATTTCACAGCACACACCTCTGTATGCTCCTACGTGCACTTGTCTGCAATTTTTAGCTTGTGTTCCATTCCCTTGGTCAGTTTCCACGTGTCCAATCCATGTCACAGTAGGAAATGTGTCATGACAACTTGACACACTTCTCTTGAGATGGCACTTTATTGAAGGCACGTTGACGTTTGACATCAGGCGGAGACCCCCACTGCAACAGCCCCGAGTCTCCCGCGCATCTCCCCCTTTTATACCGACCGAGGCCCCCCCCCCCTTCCCGAACCTTCTTGATGACTCTGGACGCTCGCTCAATCGGCAGACTCCACCGTCCTCTTCCGTCTCCTGACCATGCTCCCTTCTCGATCATTCCCGTAGCCGCCAGTCCCTACGCACTCACAGCTGATACCACTGTTCTTGAGTGGTTAGTAGGTTCCCGCCAAATTCTTGGGATAGCGAACTTCATGGCTCTCTTTTCACCTCCGTACCATCCTACAAAAATACCTTTATTTCATCCATAACTAATGTGTACGAGATTCTCGCAACGTTTTTCATGTATGATATATCTTTTTCAATAACATTGAAAATTGTTAAACATTTGAAAATTTAAATTTGTTACAATTTTAAAAATTGTAACAAATTTTATAATGTAAAATTCCGAAAAACAATTGTCCATCTTACCTTCCAGAGTTTTTTTGCATTTCTCGCAGGTGAAATGAGGTGCCCAGGGTTTGTTTTGATCCCTGACAGGCATGCCGAAATATGCCTTGTAGGCCTCACACATCTTAGCAGATGCTTCCACAGAGTACTTATCGCTCATGTCTTGATAAATTGGCCGCAGACGTAGCAAAATGCGTCTGCTGGATGCTTGCAGCCTCTTGATGCCATCTCAGAAAAATGCAGATATGTATCCACTTAGGCAGCTGGAACTAAACTGAACTCGTGGGCTTAAGACCCCTGTATTTATACGACTATTTATATTACTGGAAAGTTCTAGAATGTTCTAGAAGTTACTTCAAGTTTACTCAGCACTGAATCTATCTGGAATATTCTGTAAAATAGGTAAATTTCAAAATATCACTCTCCTGGTCACAAAAGCAAAGTGTGTGGGGCATAATAGCCATTTTCTGTTCTTTTGAGGCATAAGTAATTAGGAAATAACACTTACTGATATAAAAGTCATCTTTTTTTATACACTTGTGTTCCTGTAGCATTATCTTGCTTACACCTCCCTTATGTAATCTGATGAGGTATTGTGGTGCCACAGCAACAGATCAACTCCACCGGCGCTGCTACCCCCCTCGCACCCCTCCACACTAACGCATGCACACCCCCACTAAACACACACACGCACCCACGTAGGGTCTCGTGGGGGGGGGTCACCTGGTACCATGAGTTTTTACCCGAGGGGCCCCTAGCGGGGATGTCCCACGGTTTCCCAGTGCCAGGAGATTGGCCGACCCCCCCAGGCCGAATTGCATTGCGGCCCCCGTGAATTAGCTTAAAATTGTATGGGCACGACGAAGCTCACCGAGCGGACCACAATGAGAACACTCACAGTACAGAGAGATAGGGCCTCGGGGGCAAACACCCAGTGAGCAGCACATAAGAGGATGTGGGAGGGAAATTCCTGAAGTGGCTAAAGCTGGGTATCCACGGGACGGCCACCCCAACAAGACCGGTTGTGGCCGGGGTTTGGAGGACGGGTGCGTAAACAATGGGTGAAGGCGCTCAGGAGGCACCGCTTCAGGCAAGGGCGGGGCATCGGTTTAAAATCGAAAGGTAGGCGCCCAATTGGCTGCGCAGGGTAACACCACGTGACCCTGGATTTTTGGATTCCGAGGGGACAAAGGCAAGGAAGGGAAAAACGTTGGGCAGTGCTCCTCCAGCCGTTGAGCTACCCGATCGGACTTCCAGCCGCTCGCAGCGTCCAAGGGACGCTGGCGATTGCAGCGACGACTCGACCCCTGGTTAGTAGGTTCTCTCGTACCCTGAGTACGTCTGCGAGGTGAGAAGTAGGGGGAGAGTACACTTAGGAATTGAATAGGGATAGGTCAGGCACTGCTCGTTGGGTGTTTACTCCGAGCCGCCCAGGGCTTGCTATTGACGCGCCATTAATAAACTTTAGCACAGAGGATCCGTGTGGTGTGATTTCTGTGTGTGTGGGGAGAGCGTAGGTGTGGTGTGAGTACGTGCGGGCGTGTGAAGCGCGCGTATATTACCATCAATACGGCCGTGTGCCTGTGCCCGCGTGCGTGTTTGCACAGCGGATTAAAGCCGACCCAACGGGGGGGAGGGGCGCGTGCATATTCATACGGCTATTTTTAGCGCGAGCCATGGTGAGCGAAGGTGCGCCTACGCAGGCACGCGCTCGCACGCAGCCACCTCCACATTAGTGGCGGTGTACGTGGGGGGAGTGTGTGGTATAATTCCAGGCGGTGGTGAGCCAGCCAATAGCCATGTCCCTCAGAGAGGACGCTGGTGCGGGGAGGCCGATCACGCGATCGGCGGCAGCCCAGCGAGCAGGGGCGGAGGAGGAGGGGGAGAAGAGGAGGGGGGCGTCAGCCCCACAGCATCTATCTCTCATCTATATATAAGGTTCACATTGGGAACGCATTCCTAAAAGGTGCGGCGAATATCGAAGCGAGTGTAAATCAAAGCAAATATTTTCTCCAAATCACCAAAATACCTTACGTATACAGTAGAACCTCTGGTCACGAACGCTTCTGACCACGACCAAATCGGGTTACGACCAAAAAATTCACAAAATCTTTGAATCTGGTCACGAACACAAACTCGGGTGACGATCAAACACGGCCGCGGACGATTTCCCCTTCTGCGCCATTTTTTTGTAAGCGCCAAACAACACAAAGCGTAACAGTTATATATATTTATAACTTTTGTTATATAAAATTCCTAGTAAGATATTATTTTGTGAGTGTAGTTATACCCCTCCCCCCTCATTCAAGCCGTAATTTAGAGAGCGAAAGCGCTAACATGAGAACCCGTTAATCTCTTCTCGCATCATTCATACGATGATGCGGTGAAGTTAACGTTCATACGATATTACGGTGAATGCTTCCAAAAACAATACTGTACCCAAATATTACTGTTAACTTACTTTCAATATAAACATGAATTGCTCATACGAATATTCTCTCTCTCTCTCAGAATCGACCGACCGATGTAGCAGATGAAACAATCATCTTGTTGAACGATTCTAAACCTTGACGCGGCAATGTTAGTTTTCTCTGCTGTTCAAGGGTTTCTCAGTGTTATTCAATGTTTTTACATTTAGTTTACTATTACACTGTGAATTCTATGGCATAATTAACTATTTTTGTGCTTAAAAATCTTTTTTAAAAAACAATATTTATATACAGTTCGTAGGAGTCTGGAACGGATTAATCGTATTTACATACAATCCAATGGGGAAATTAGGTTCGAGTCACGACCAAATCGGGTTGCGACCAAAGTTATGGAACGAATTATGGTCGTGACCAGAGGTTCTACTGTATCATATATTATTATATTGCACTCGACGGCCAAGTACATTTCTTTATGCGCGAAGCAAAGCAGTTCGTATACAAGGTAGTAGGCGGAGGCCAGGACTGCGCTGACAGATAACGATAAAGGATGGATGATGCTGTCTGCGACGTAAGTGTGTGAGTTGACGGCTTGAGGCGACGCAACTCAGGTAATGGTGTCAATAATAAAGTGATGACGTATTTGCGAAATTACGTAAAAGGGGCAGACGTAAATCGGGGTATTACTGCGTCTCTATTATCTCAACCTCAATGCGTTCATATCTCCATGTCTATCAAAACAACTATATTCATTGTCTGTGTTCTTTTTGCAATCTCATTACATCTTCATCCCTTGTTTACATCTCTCCTCTGTTCTCACGAGATCTCTAGCTATGTATATGGCACCGACATCTCTCCTGTTATTTTACAATATTTATATAACGTGTCTGACGTCCTTCTTGCTTTATCAGGAGTTGTTACATTGAATTGAGGGGGGCATAAGACTAACTTCTTAAGGCTACTAAAGGGGCAAACATCACCACTGCTAGAACCCCCACAAACCCTGTGAACGTATAAACGCATATACTATGAAATGTTCCAGTAAACGTTTGAATCAATTCCGTATTGTATTCAACAACATACCGAAAGTATTGCCCCTAAGCTTATTTCAACAAGGTATATATTATTTTAAATAAAATCTTAGAAATATGAATATTTAATATTACAGCTCATAACCATTATATATTTTTAATATTACAGCTCATAACCATTATATATTTAACGTAGCTTCCAATATATATGTTTTACACGGTTACACTGTACATACTGATCAAGTTAAGTTTTCTTTTACTTTTTTCTATTGTTTTAAACCAGAAATACAGAAATAATTAAGCTTAAATTCGTCGTCATCCGCTGCTGGATGAAGCTCCCAAAGCCTTCACGATCTCTCACGGTCTCTGGAGGCCGCAATCAATCTGGTCCCTGCGCACGAGCTTATTACATCACTCCACCTTCGGGATCGATTATTCTCTTGCCTTTTATGTTTTGCCCTAAGGCTTTAGAATGAGTATGTCATACACTTGTGGGTTTTTCGGTGTCGCGATTGCCACACCTAACAGCTGCCAGAACATAATTTGCATATAACTTCGTGATTCAATGCCAATATTTCTGCCTGTTCAAACCAGCAATTAAATGAACTAATCTCTTGTGGTAGTCCTGCGCAATTGGTCAAAATGGACACATTTTTTTTGGCACGGTCGAGACGTTATGAAGACAACCACTATTTATCTTCCACAAAGTCGTGCTTGTGGAGCTCAGCCCCAGACAGTTCTATTCAGATTGCATGAAGGAAGTAACAAAATACATTTTAGACGGGGACCTAGGTCAGAAGACACTGTCATCAAACGTAATGTGCATTGACAGAAGATGTGTTTCTTGTAACAAACTAATTCTAAAACGATACCTATTTTTTTTTCTTTGCCTTTGGGACAGCAGGGACACCAAGGCGCACTACCACAGGCGGGACTGCCCACAGCGGACCGAGTTCTCTGTGGGGAGGAACAACGTCAAGTGGGAGCCATTGGTGGACCCCCGGAAGGTGCTGATGCCACCACTGCACATCAAATTGGGCCTTGTGAAACAATTTGTCAGAGCTGTAGATAAGGAGTCGGTAGCCTTCGAGTACCTTCAAGACTTCTTTCCTAAGCTGTCTGACACAAAGGTCAAAACCGGTGTCTTTGTCGGACCACAGATAAAGAAAATCCTGGAGTGCAATGAATTCCCCAAGCAGCTCACGAGTAAGGAGAATGCGGTTTGGAACAGCTTTGTCGCAGTGGTTCGTGGCTTCCTGGGCAATCACAAGGCCGAAAACTATGCGGAGCTGGTTGAGAGTCTGATGAAGAACTACGGCACAATGGGCTGTAGGATGTCCCTCAAAGTCCATATCCTTGATGCTCATCTTTATAAATTCAAAGAGAACATGGGAGCGTACTCGGAGGAGCAACGTGAGCGCTTCCACCAGGATATACTGGACTTTGAACGCCGCTACCAAGGACAGTATAACGAGAACATGATGAGAGACTACATTTGGGGGCTGATTCGTAACAGTGATTTATAGTATAATCGTAAATCTCGAAAAACGACTCACTTCTAAATCTTTTGTAGCCATTTTTGTATTATTTTAGTATAAATGCATGTCAACTTTGATTCATATGTTGTTTTTTCTGACTTTATGTGAACGAAAAGACACAAATTCGCCCGTTTTCTCATTGAAAATAGGTAAATTTCTAAATATCACTGTCCCGGTCACAAAAACAAAGTTTGTGGGGAATAATAGCCATTTTGTATACGTTTAAGGCATAAGCAATTAAAAAATAACACTTACTACCCAGGGACAAAGATTGTGTTACATCGCGTTATACATGCGGGAGGGAACCGAAGCACCAGGAGGGATCCCACGCTCCGAGAGGGCGAGACTGTATCCAATTCAGCTGGAACAGATGGAGATTCGTTCACACTATTCGTGCCGCCTTCTCCTGGCGAGCCCGGGCATGGCACCTCGACGTCCATTTGTGTTTCGCAACATTTGTGTGATGCACCAACCCCTGTTGTCTCCACAGTGCTGGATTCCAGGCGTGCACGGTCACTACCCCCCTGGCTAAATCACGAGGCAAGAGAAACATGCATTTGTATGAGATGTAAGGGAGGGACGATAGCAGAGCGATGCATGCAGATGCGATATGAGGTCGGAGAGAGATTTAAAACAGATTAGAAAGAGACAGGGAAAAATACGTAATGAAAAGGAGAAATAGGAGAGATGTGTAGTGACATGGGAGGGGAGGGGACTAGGCATAAAAGGGGAGCTCCCTGGATGATCGGGGCCAGTTGTAGCTCAAGACCCAAGACCCAAGACCAGCCATCTCAGGACCCTGGGATGCTGTGAGAGCCAGTGGTGGGACTCTGGAACTTCCGGCTCTACGTCCTTGTGAGGGCGAGTTCTAGAGCGTAGCCAGAGTAGCGTATCTAGGCTGTGTACCTAGGCTGTGAACCTAGGCTGTAACAGAGTATCAGGACTGTTGGAGTGCTGTTGAGTTGTAATAAAGAAGTTACCTCTACAAGTGTCTCTGGAACCCGTTACATTTGGAGTCAGAAGTGGCCATGGAGACAAGAAGTAAGCCACGTACCTTCAGTCCTGACGGCGATGTCGAGGAGCAAGCAGCGATGGGGCGGCCAACGCCGGCTGACAACAACGCCGCACCGCCGGCCGACAGCGACGCCGCACCGCCGGCCGACAACGACGCCGCACCGCCGGCCGACAGCGACGCCACACCGCCGGCCGACAGCGACGCCGCGCCGCCGGCCGACAGCGACGCCGTGCCGCCGGCCGACAGCGACGCCGCACCGCCGGCCGACAGCGACGCCGTGCCGCCGGCCGACAGCGACGCCGCACCGCCGCCGACAGCGACGCCGCACCGCCGGCCGACAACGACGCCGCGCCGCCGGCCGACAGCGACACCGCACCGCCGGCCGACAACGACGCCGCACCGCCGGCCGACAGCGACGCCGCACCGCCGGCTGAGCAGCTGTCTGCTCCGCCGACCATCCCCTCTCCAGCGTCGGGAGCAGGGATGGAGGAGGCGCTGCATCGCCTCACACAGCTGCTCTGCGTCACCGCCTCCCTCCTGGGCGAGATGCGGCGCTCACAGGCGATGGCGGGAGGGAGGGAAGAGGCGCAGCGCTCGCCCGAGCCCGCCACCGCCATTCCCGCCACCGGCATTCCCGCCACAAATGTGGGGGATGCTTCCGGGTGTGTCGTCACTTCCGCCGGGGGAGCAATGACCGCTGGGAGCAACGTCACCTCCGGGCCCAGCGTGGTCCAACCAAACAACGCCGCATCATCAGCGCTGCGACATTCACCGCCGGACGACAGCTGGCTTCAACCTAGCATACTGCGTCATCAGCGCTGCGACCGGACAGTGAGGGCGCCATTCTTACTGTAACCGGGGCCGGCACATCGATCGACACGCTGGTCGTCGCCTTTGCTCTGGCCAAAGGTTGGAGGTCGGGAGACCAGGCCCCTGACACTTCGTCCATTTACGCACTCCGGATTAATGATTTTTGTTGACATTTTCTTCGTTGTCGTCGGGGAGTCGTGATTGTTGTTGGGTAAACTGTGTGGAGCTTCGCTCGTGAGTGTTGTCAATGTGTGTGCGAAACTTTGCTTGTGATTGTTAACAATGTATGGTTTGTATTGAGCTTTGTCCGTGATTGTTAATGTATAGCTTGTGCTGTCATTGTTAACGATGTATAGACTGTATGGGGCATTTATCTTGAGATGGTGACATGCTGCCAAGGATTTGGAATTGTCGTGCTAGCTCTCAAATATCTTGGGGTGCAGATCCTGACCAGGATGGCCCAGTGGGTGTTGCGTGTCTAACACGAGAGTTGTGGTCCCGTCATGCTATGGCTGACGGCTTGACCTGATAGCCCGGAGATTGAAACACTCCGTGGCATGTCTAGCCTAGTGGGCTGTGCGCTCACATGGCACGGAGAGTGTGGTCCCGTCATGCAATGGCTGACGGCTTGACCTGACGGCCCGGAGGTTGAGACCCTCCGTGGTGCGTCTGGAGCTATAGGCTCGCCCTGACGGCCCGGAGATTGAAACACTCCGAGGCGCGTTGAAACAGTGGGCTGGAGATTCGTAGTGTTAGGGTGTAGTTGTCCCGTTATGTTGGGACTGTATCCCTCAGTTGTTATGGTGCATGTTGTGCAGTGAGTGAACGATGGGTCGTCTCAGCTCGGTCGGTACAGCTATATGCTGCGATGCGAGTCTTGGAGAGAGACTGGGTCTCAGCTCGGTCGGTACAGCTATATGCTGCGATGCGAGTCTTGGAGAGAGACTGGGTTGAAGTCCCCCCCGATATGGCCGACGCGTGCTACTGGTTGTGACGCCATGTCGGAAAGGCGGTGGGGTGGTAACATGGAAATTCCCCCCCGATATGGCCGACGTGCGCAGTTTTAGGATGGAGACGCCACGTCGGAAAGGTGGGGGGTGCTAACGAGTGACATGTAATGTTGGTGGTGGTCCTCAGTGAGGGCTGCTGGGACGCAAGAATGGGATGCCTTGGAGATGCGGTTCGCGCGTGCGTCCGCCATTTCTGGGCAGGAGCAGACAGATTTATTTTGTTTGTGTCATGTCAAATTTATATATATATTTCAAAATGTAGATACTGGAGCAGCCCTGAAGTGCGACTTCTTTGCCCAGTACATGGGTCGGCCCTGAAGTACGACTTCTCGACCCGGGACGTAGACAGACGTCCGGATTAGTGTGTGTAGAGGGATGCTAGACATGTTGGTCTTCGCCTTCTCTCCACCTGACGGATGGGAGGCTGGCAGGGTGGTGTGGAACCCTGCCATCCATGCGGTGGTTGTGCATCCAACGCGTCGGAATCTGTATATTTGTTGTTGTTAATTCCCCGTTTACTATGCGGATCCTGAGGAGGGCTAGGTGTGCCGCGGGTCGTTTGTTCACGTGTCATTGCTTCACCTTTTTGTTGATTGCCGCTTGTATATACTGTAAAGTGTACAGGTTGGTTAGGGTATTTATGATTGCTTTCTTGTTCTCTTTTATTTTCCTGTTGAGGCTCACGTATTTTTTTCTCTCCCTTTCGTTAATTTAAACTTTCTAATTATTGACAGCCGGGACGGCTGGAGGCTACATAGAGGAGGGTAATGTAGTGACATGGGAGGGGAGGGGCTGCTGGGGGGCTCTCGGACCCTGGGCGGCCCAGGCGGCTTGGGCCCCTTGGCGTCGGGTGCTGGGTTCCCAGGCGTCCCAGACGCTTAGGCACCTTGGCGCCAGGCGCTGGGTTCCCGGGCGGCCCAGGCGCTTAAGCCCCTTGGCGCCACCAACGGGGGGGGCTGTGTGTGCTCTGTGGGATATCTGGGGGCGCACACGGCCCCACCCCTCGTTGGGGACTAGGCATAAAAAGGGAGCTCCCTGGACGATCGGGGCCAGTTGTAGCTCAAGACCCAAGACCCAAGACCAACCATCTCAGGACCCTGGGATGCTGTGAGAGCCAGTGGTGGGACTCTGGAAAGCTGTCTCGGGTGTGGACCAATCAACTTCAAGGACAGTGCATACATTATCAGAGTTATGTTTTTTGTTTGCATTATGACTGCAGGTATTGTGGTCTATGCAAACATGACTCCTTGTAAAAAAGGTGTCACTTTTATTGCCAGATAAAAGGGTAAAAAACCAATTATCATATTTTTTACTGGCAAATGAGGTTCCAATGGTGGAGCAGCACTTCGATCAGGCATATGTGTGACGCTCCTGTTGGGCTGCCAGCTTGCCAGGTGATTGCAGCACATGATGTGGGATCGTGGATCCAGCCGTGTAAAATTTTGAGCATCACTATCACGTAAACGCGATTTTTCTCAAAGTAGTCTGGATTCATCTCAAAACGCAAAACAGGCATTTAAGGGTGTTGCTAAATATCCCATAATTTTTTATCATCAGTTACAGTATCATCATCCCGTGATGATGATGCTGCTGCCAAGAGGCATTAGCTCAAGACATGTTGTTGCGGAGTTGTGGGTACATTTTTTACGCAATGCACATGATGGCGCACCACGGGATGGGTTCCCACCCACGCCAAGCTCTCTTGAATGACCAAACCCAAAAGTACGGGATGCTGTGGCTCAATGACCTGAATCACGGTACGTAAATTATGGGAGGTGTTTATATATGTGGGGTACAGCGGTGGCGAAACGTTAACTCGTTCGCCT
This sequence comes from Lampetra planeri, assembly GCF_965212315.1. Lineage (NCBI taxonomy): Eukaryota > Metazoa > Chordata > Hyperoartia > Petromyzontiformes > Petromyzontidae > Lampetra > Lampetra planeri. The sequence goes on along the minus strand of NC_136108.1, from coordinate 18,098,288 downwards.
GGTATACAGGAGGTCCTGGGTTTGATCCCGATACGATCGCACCATATATATTTGGGGTCTCCATGTTCTCCTCTCCGGATTTTCCCTCCTCATTTAAAAACATGCGTTGAGAGTATTTGGCTGCTATAAATATCCACGTGATAGGCTACGTCGTTGAGTTTTATCATTTGTGACCAGGTCGCTTCTGAAAAAGAGCTATATAGCTCAGTGGGCCTTACCTCGTAAAATACAAATATTTTAGTTTGAAGATATTTACGTGTGTTCTTCTTATCCCTATTTTACTATTCTATTTTTGCGTATGGCAATATGTTCAGAAGCAAAATGCCAATGTCAAGGTCTGCTAGCCACGAGAGGGTTTCAGGAGAGAGTTTGTGTAGTTTTTCCATTCCTCCATTAAAGGAGCACAGACTACGGTGGTTTACTCTACGGCATACTGCACCACGTACAATAGACATGACAGCACAGATTATGACAATTGAAGGAGTGCAGACGACAGCGGTTTACTAAATGGCCCATGCATAGTTTGAGTTGCATGGACAGAGTCCCACGACTGTGGCTTGTCCTTAATTTTCCAAACATGAAGGGAGATGTCCGCATCGGCCTGTTGATGTTCTGATGTGGCGAACGATGGTTCCACCAGTGTCTTCGAGGAATGTCAAAGCCAGGAGGTGCGGTGTTTGGGTCATGAACGAGGCGTTTATTCTGAACGTCCCCGCCGTTACATTCTGTTCGTCAGCGTTCTTCCGGATCTGGGCAAAGTTATAGGACGGTGACAGCAGCAGCGCGTTCCCAAAATGGGGATAGGGGACTTGATGCGTATTGAGGTCTTTGTTAATGGGTAGATAGGCATTGTGTCACGAGACAGAGTAGAGTGTCCGTTCAGGTCTTTCAGAGCAGTACAACCCTACTACGTATTGGAGAATGGCCACAGAAAATGATATCACAGAGATATCTCTTCAAGTGGTCTGCTCAACACGCGTTTTTTTGCATTAAAACATATCTCAGTTCTAGTAGACGTCCAAGGCAATCTAATGCGGTCGTTCGGAGTACTTGCCTCCGTAAGAAAAAATAAGAGGCTTCAATTGTGAGTTTGAAGAGTTTCAGGCTAATTCTGGAATTCCATAACATAAACAGGACCCTGTGGGGTGGGCTGGTAGGACCGAACAATTGAATGGCTATAATAAAATGAAATGGCAAAAAATGGCCGCCAATAAGTGGATGCCCCGTGGCCCCGCCCTCCACTAGCGTAACCCCGCCCCGGCCACCCGGTGTCCCCGCCCCCAGCTCGTTGCCCCGCCCCTTACCGCCGTAACCCCGCCCCAACCCCGCGTAGCCCCGCCCTCCACCTCGTGCCCACGCCCCCTGCCGCCGTTGCCCCGCCCAGCCCCACGTAGCCCCGCCCCCTGCCGCTGTAGCCCCGCCCAATACACCCCGAGCGGGAGAGAGATTCCCAGGCCTGGCTCTAGGCTGGAGAGCCGCCGACGAGGGGGGGGGGTAGAGAGTTGTTTTTAATGTAAAAGCTTTAAATTTAAATGTTTCTATTAAAAAACATCAGGGAATGTAACATTGTTAAACATTAACTCCCTTTCACACACACGGGGGAACTGTACGAAGGGAGAGCTTGAGGCCTAGGTCTAGGCTTTAGGCCTAGCTGTAGGCCTTAGGCCGCCATGAGTTAATTGTTAATATAAATGTTTTAATTATTTATGTAAAAGCTTTAAATGTAAATGTTGCTATTAAAAAACATCAGGGAATGTAACATTGTTAAACATTAACTCCCTTTCACACACACGGGGGAACTATACGAAGGGAGAGCTTGAGGCCTAGGTCTAGGCTTTAGGCCTAGCTGTAGGCCTTAGGCCGCCGTGAGTTAATTGTTAATATAAATGTTTTAATTATTTATGTAAAAGCGTTAAATGTAAATGTTTCTATTTAAAAACATCAGGGAATGTAACATTGTTAAACATTAACTTCCTTTCACACACGCGGGGGTACGATACGAAGGGAGAGTCTCAAGCCTAGGTCTCGGTTTTTGTAGGGTCATGCCAAGTGTTTGCAGTAGGAGGCGATGTTGCTACACGGACGGACGGACGGACGATATAATCTATTGGTGGCTGGTCCACTTCGTTCCTACCAGTAAATTCACCCACTCTAAAGCATCTTCCCGCCTAAATGAGCATTTGGGTTTTCATCTGGTTCTGCCTTGAAGCGTATGGCTGAAATTCCATATCGAGAACTCATTGCAGAGGCCATTCATGGTACAGGACAGCTACGGTTTTTTTCCCCCCACAGCATGGAACTAAATTTGAATTTATTCTAGATTTGAAGTTTTCGTGACTGCAAGGATTCATACTCTTAGGTTTTTTCGGTAAAGTCACGTAGGTAAAAATAAATAATAACCAGAAATAATAAAAATAATAGAAATAATAATAGAAATAAAATAATAAATCACGACGTTTCGGGCGCAACACAAGCGTCCGTCATCAGGTGGAACAACCACAGGAAGAAACAATTGCTGAAGTGAATCACGTCGTGATTTATTATTTTATTTCTATTATTATTTCTATTATTTTTATTATACATTTTTATTATTTATTTTTTCCTACGTGACTTTACCGAAAAAACCTAAGAGTATAAATTTGAATTACCGTCCGGTAGCGCTGATGCGCGATGCGTCCAGCGAATCCTCCACTGGTATCCGAACTCACGCTACCACAGCGCCACCTGGCGGAGTCCCTGAGTAAACTGCATCGCGGTTTCTTTTTGGTGGGGAATTGATCCGTTTTTCCACCGGTTCTACAGATCGCCTGTACATTTCGATATAAAGCTTTCGTGACTGCATGGATTCATATTCTTGGTTCTTTCGGTAAAGTCACGTAGAAGAGAAAAAATAATAATCGATGTAAAAGGCCGTGAGGTTTAATACTGTGTTTGAGTTATTGTGGATATTTTTGTAACATTGTTAGGCACGAAATCGCTTCATCGCTCTATCTAACAAATGGTCATATCCCTGAATTAAGTCGTCCATGAAATGTAATTTATTGATACGCATGCCTTGTGCACGTCAGGCTTAACGCTCCATCGAATCCTCCTCCTGCCTCACAGGCAATGAGCGCGGCTCCGAGACGGGCAAGGGGTGAGGACTGTGACGGTCGCTGGCACGCGGGGAGTGGGTTTAGACTGCAGAGATTGTAACCCTTGTTTGGCTACTGATTTACCCGCCCCTCCCCCCTAGATTTGAAGCTTTCGTGACTGCAAGGATTCATACTCTTAGGTTTTTTAGATAAAGTCACGTAGGTAAAAATAAATAATAAAAGTAAAAATAATAGTAATAATAATAGAAATAAAATTATAAATCACGACGTTTCGGAGGCAACACAAGTCTCCGTCATTAGGTGGGACCGTCACAGCTAGATTTACTGTATCAAGTGAGGCAAAATTCCAAGAGATAAGCTCATAAATACAAGTTGAGGAGGGGGGAGGGGCTTATCTGAATGTGGTAGCCAATGAATGGAACGTGTTGGGGGGTGGGCGGGGCTAAAAGATAACAATAGGCGCAACATGTTTTTCACTCGGTGTTGGTTGACAATCCAAATACAAAAAGGAGAGTGCTGTTAAACTCTGGGGATGTCAACACTTGGTAAAGTAGAATAGTACCTGTCAAATAAGATGGTCCAAATATGTGTAGTTAAATCTTTTTTGCATGGCTAATAACATCTTTCCAATGATTACTCAGTTTGTACCCATCATCATGGTTGAAGTTATGTCTGTGTTTGTATATCTGGATGGCTTCGTGTACAAACCTTTGATGGTAGCCAGAAGGTTTGCAGAGCACCTTGGTCTCGGAAAAGACGTTATTTTTACTTGTATTATTTATTTTTACCTACGTGACTTTACCGAAAAAACCTAAGAGTATTACCTTCCCCCTGCCACCCAGCTTGTTGAATTTTCTTTAAAACAAGTACCCCTCGCCCCGCCGCCTTGCCTGCCTGGAACGCGGATCGTAGACGTAAATGTCCAGCGATCCCTTTCCAACCGCGAGGGTTAGGTTCCTGAAACCCCCCCCCCCCCGCGGTCGGTAAATCGGCGGTTGGTAAAGCACAGCGGGCCGATGAGAAACAGGGGGTTAGGGGGCAACTACGGCCGCGGTCAGACTCGTCATAGCTTAACTAAGTTGCCTGTTTGTTAACTAAACACCGAATAAAATACGGTGCGTAATAACACGTGGATAAACATTACATGTATGAACAATGACCGTCAATGCTTTAAGCAAGTGTCCATTTTGTGTGAGATATTCTAACCCGCTAGTAACTGCAAGCGAATAAATTAACCCGTAAAACAAAGTTTTTCACTATAAATCCTTTATATGCGTGGCGGCTAGAGTCCTCTCGTCCTCTGGCTTGAGATGGCTGCCACCTATGGGTCAGATGATTGCCTGCCACCATTAAGCAATTGGTAATTAAATATAATTTATTTTTTCCTAAAAAGTGTAACATTTTGTAATTTTTTTTTCACGAAAATAAATTGTCACGCACAACGAGTCTGTGTGCAAAATGTCAGCTCGATTGGATCACGGGAAGTGGGTTAAAAAACGACCGAAAGATTTGCACGGTCGTAAGCGCGCAAGCAAGCAAGTGAACTTAATATAAAGGATTTTTTAAAAAATTCCTAAAAAGTGGAAAATTTTGGAAAAAAAATTTCACGAAAATTAATTGTCACGCACAACGAGTCTGTGTGCAAAATGTCAGCTCGATTGGATCACGGGAAGTGGGTTAAAAAACGACCGATAGATTTGCACGGTCGTAAGCAAGCAAGCAAGTGAACTTAATATAAAGGATTTAATTAAAAAAAAGCATGCAACGGATGCTCTACATGCTTGACTTTACTTGGAAACCCACATTGTTTACGATCAATGAGTTTTAAAAGGTCGTTTAAATCGTTCTAGGTTACCATGTGGATTTAAACGTTATCGCAGTTATTTTATATTGGCATATTCATACGTGATTATTCACTAATGACTCTCACGTACGATATAATTTCACACATTTAGAAATCACCTCACGTACTCCCCCCCAACCCCCCTGGGACATTGCCACGTACCCCCAGAGGTTCCGCATACCCCCGGGTTGAGAACCCCTGCTCTCGAGCGGCCTTGCACCCCTAAGTTCTCAATGGTAAAAAAGTTTAATGTTAAAACATAAGTTTGATGAAACAAAGTAAGTTGCACTTACGTGCCCTGCTTGGTTTGTGTTTCCGATTATTTACCTTTTAAAGAAAATCTGCCCATGTCTCACCCCCAGAGAGGCCATCTCACACCCCCAGAGAGGGCATCTCGCACCCCCAGAGAGGGCATCTCACACCCCCAGAGAGGGCATCTCACACCCCCAGACAGGGCATCTCACACCCCCAGAGAGGGCATCTCACACCCTCAGAGAGGACATCTCTCACCCCCAGAGAGGGCATCTCACACCCCCAGAGAGGGCATTTCACACCCCCAGAGAGGGCATCTCACACCCCCAGAGAGGGCATCTCTCACCCCCAGAGAGGGCATCTCACACCCCCAGAGAGGGCATCTCACACCCCCAGAGAGGGCATCTCTCACCCCCAGAGAGGGCATCTCTCACCCCCAGAGAGGGCATCTCACACCCCCAGAGAGGGCATCTCACACCCCCAGAGAGGGCATCTCACACCCCCAGAGAGGGCATCTCACACCCTCAGAGAGGGCATCTCAAACCCCCAGACAGGGCATCTCACACCCCCAGAGAGGGCATCTCACACCCCCAGAGAGGGCATCTCACACCCCCAGAGAGGGCATCTCTCACCCCCAGAGAGGCCATCTCTCACCCCCAGAGAGGGCATCTGACACCCCCAGAGAGGGCATCTCACACCCTCAGAGAGGGCATCTCACACCCCCAGACAGGGCATCTCACGCCCCCAGAGAGGGCGTCTCACACCCCCAGACAAGGCATCTCACACCCCCAGAGAGGCCATCTCACACCCCCAGACAAGGCATCTCTCACCCCCAGAGAGGGCATCTCTCACCCCCAGAGAGGGCGTCTCACACCCCCAGACAGGGCATCTCACACTCCCAGAGAGGGCATCTCACACCCCCAGAAAGGGCATCTCACACCCCCAGAGAGGGCATCTCACACCCCCAGACAGGGCATCTCACACCCCCAGACAAGGTATCTCACACTCCCAGACAGGGTATCTCACACCCCCAGAGAGGGCATCTCGCACCCCCAGACAAGGCATCTCACACCCCCAGACAGGGTATCTCACACCCACAGAGAGGGCATCTCACACCTCCAGAGAGGGCATCTCACACCCCCAGAGAGGGCATCTCACACCTCCAGAGAGGGCATCTCACACCCCCAGAAAGGGCATCTCACACCCCCAGAGAGGGCATCTCGCACCCCCAGAAAGGGCATCTCGCACCCCCAGACAGGGCATCTCACACCTCCAGAGAGGGCATCTTACACCCCCAGAGAGGGCATCTCACACCTCCAGAGAGGGCATCTCACACCCCCAGAGAGGGCATCTCACACCCTCAGAGAGGGCATCTCACACCCCCAGACAGGGCATCTCTCAAACCCAGAGAGGGCATCTCACACCCCCGGAGAGGGCATCTCACACCCCCAGAGAGGGCATCTCTCAAACCCAGAGAGGGCATCTCACACCTCCAGAGAGGGCATCTCACACCTCCAGAGAGGGCATCTCACACCCCCAGAGAGGGCATCTCACACCTCCAGAGAGGGCATCTCACACCCCCAGAGAGGGCATCTCTCAAACCCAGAGAGGGCATCTCACACCTCCAGAGAGGGCATCTCACACCTCCAGAGAGGGCATCTCACACTCCCAGACAGGGCATCTCACACCTCCAGAGAGGGCATCTCTCAAACCCAGAGAGGGCATCTCACACCCCCGGATAGGGCATCTCGCACGCCCAAGGGGTGCCTGCACCCCAGGTTAACAACCAAACTGCGCTAGAGGATTGGAGGGGAAAGAACCGCCACACCCACAACTCTCGGGTCTGCCACAAGCAGTCCCCTCGTCAGACCCGACTCTCGAACCAGCCGAGGTGAATGTCGCATCTGCCGCAGCTCCAGCCGTCTGGAGTTCAAACTCCCTCTCCTCTCACCGCGACCTACACCGGCATCGGTGTTTCCTCCTTTTGTCAGAAACTGAAGACTATTTTTCCCTCTCTCTCTCTAATTTACTCTCCCGCGCCTCGGGAATGTCCTTATTAAGTCCAAATTGTGCCCGTTATAATCTCCGATTAGCACGGTTGTCTACGTACGGCGCGAAAGAAGTTCAATATATTAATATATGAAATCCACCCCAAGGAGGACGACTGTTTTTTTACACGAGTGTCTGTCTGTGCCGGATCAGCCTCATTAGAAGGCAATTTAAGTTAAATCTGCGCGGATCGCAAATGCAGTGCAGTGAAGAAGCTGCATGCCACCAGTGGTGCCAATTTAAGCGCCGCGTGTAGAGCGTCGTCTAAAACACGCGTGTTATACGCCGCGTGTTGTGTTCACCATTTGAAGACGTTGAGCTTCATACAAACGAATGCACGCGCGCCGTCCCATGCTACTCCTATAAATGCCACCCTCGCTTCAGAACCCACGATTCCTCGGTGGAATTTTCCCCATCTGGTTTCAAGCGACTCTCCACACTGTGGTCACTCCAACTTTCAACATTCTATCACAGGTGGCGCTTGATGCCACCCAGTGTAATGTGTACAGCATTCATATATAGAAAGTACAGGACTGTAATGTCGAATGTATGTTGCTAATCGGACGTGCCAGGGGCACATTGCTAAGTTTTATTAACTGTGAAATTATTAAATGATTCTCTTACGAATGTATTGTTCTTTATTGTTGTACAATACTCGTAGTCCTGTAACTGTCGTAATACAATTTTATTGCACCGTGTTGTACGATGGCATTTTACCTGATTGTGGATACGTGAATTACTTTGAGCTCCACATCAACCTTTCACCTCTATTCAAACAACCGTGTAGTTCCTCAATCGTCGGGCTTTCCAGAGGAACGTTGCACAGCAGAATTTCAAGTAATTGGGGTAAATAACAATCTCAAACGGATAATTAAGCCTGGCAATGTGCCATCAGTCCCACCAAGGCTTTAATTTGGCACAGCAAAGTAAACTCCTGTACTCACGAAAATATCTCCATGGATAAAAAAAAAAGCTAACTGAAACCATAATTGAGCTTAGCCATGTAAAAATAAATGTTACTACGATGTGAAACATGCATCCTTATTGCTATGGAGTATCCCACGAGATTGACCTGTGCCATGGCCTCTACTTGATCAGAAGTCTGGGACTATAGTGGATACAATCCTGGAAAGGTTCGTCCTTGACAAAGGCCATTCGTTCAATCTTCTGACTGATCAGTGAGGAAATGTCACTTCCCAGACTGTTCGAGCTGTGTACTCAGTTTTGGCACCAGCACATCCCCTATTCCAGTGATTCTCAACCTTTTGTTGGCTTCTGGTACCCCCCCTTGTTGAATTTTGTTTCAACCGGGTCGCCCCCTTGCCTGACCCAACATTGTTCTGAGAAATAAATGTATGAATAATGAACATCAATATTTTCACCAATTGTCCATTTTCTGAGGTATCCTAACTCGCTAGAAACTGCAAGCGAATAAAAAGAAATTCAACGGACGCCCTGCACGCATGACACAATGTTTTCACCTTCGCTGGTTACTTTTAGAAACCACATTGTTTATGATCAATGAGTTTAGAAATGTATTATATATCGTTGTATGTTACCACAATGATTAACATTTTATCGTCCTTATTTTATATTGTTGGAATCATACATTATTATTCACCAATGACTCTAAAGTATGATATCATTTCACACATTAAGCACCTCACGTACCCCCAGGGGTCTGCGTACCCCCTGTTGAGAACGACTGCCCTATGCCACCCATGATAATACAAATAGTTAATATTTTCTTTCGTCTTAGTTGATTGAGAAACCTAAGTAACAAAGCAATAAAGAAAGCATTGTGCACTGGTTCATCGTTGTATTTTATAATATCCCCACTCCATTTGATATATTAGAATTTTTCATCCCTCCTTTTCCAAATTCTGACCTGCTGATTTGTATTTTCATACCTGATATAGTCTAAAATGGATCCGAATGGGCCATTGGGTCAAACTGAAAAGAAAGGGTAATTTTGCGTGACAAAACCCTTGGGCATTTGTCATCAGACAGTAATAGGACCCAATCCATGTGTCACTGAAGCAGAAAAGGTGTCCAGTTCCTCCTAGGATCACATAAATCAAACGGACAATTTTGTTCATTTGGTTCTAGCTGAAATATGAAGAGGGAACACGTAATTTTTTCTTTATAACACGTTACTTATTTATTTAAGTTTGTTTACCCAGAAAATGCTCACCGAGTCTGAAGATCTTGTTTTGAAGCTTTCGTGACTGCAGGAATCTATACTGTTTGGTTCTTTCGGTAAAGTCACGTAGGTATGAAATAAAATAAATCACGACGTTTCGGGCGCAACACGAAACGTCGTGATTTTATTTTATTTTATACCCACGTGACTTTACCGAAATAACCAAAGAGTCTGAAGATGCTTTTTTTTCAGGAGGGTCTTGCCAAGTTTTCACAGTAGGGGGCAACGCTGCTATGTGCAATACCAAATGAATATTTTCAAGGGAAATCTTCAGCAGTGGGATGTTAGATAGTATGGGCTTTGTTTTGTATCGTTATGGGAGGAAACTGGAAAACCTGGACGAAACCCACGCAGAACAGGAGAAGAACGTGTAAACTCCACGCAGAACAAGAGATCATGTAAACTCCATACAGAACAGGAGAAGAAAATGTAAACTCCACGCAGAAAGGCGCCCTTCTGCTGTGTTACCACTGCGCCACCCTGTTGCCCAACATATATATTCCGTTGCCATTTTACATGTGTTTGTAAAATACTATATGTCATAACCCTGAATATAAAGTAAACTCAAATGAATAACATAAAAGTTATATTATTCGTACAATAATAATTGTGCAGCCCTTTTTTGAGCCATTATTGGGTGAAGGTCTCCTCATGCCACACCCGTCTTAGGGGTTGTTTCCCCCAAACTTCACGATGGTGATGAGTGTGGGCATGACAAGTTCAGATCAATCGAACCCAGATCGCTTTTCTCAACACACGTAATCAATGTGCGTGGCATATACATGATGGCAATGTGAACAATCTACGAATCGCACACGTCCAATTTCCTGAATTGCATTCGTATGTGGTCGTCATTCACACTCAACACAGTAGCTAAACAAATTACCGTCAGCGTCTCCCTGTTCAAGTAAGTGGCCTTAAGCCAGAGGTGGAAATTCGATATTCCAATGGTGGGGGCCAGATGACGATCATTGAGGGCTTTCCCTGTTAACTTCCCATACAATGACACTCATGTTACGTATGTATGTTGTATGTAGAGTCTGCGTTTTCCATAACGCGAATTGGTTACAACGCGATTAATGTATTAGGGAACACAGTTTTTTATAACGCGGATGTGAATTGGATATAACGCGATTGAGTGAACAGAAGAACAACGTCGCGTGAGTAGGAATGAGCGGTTGTACGTCTGCCTCCGCCTCGCATCACACGAGGTGGGATGCTGCTGGATGCTTCTAGATGCTACCCACGCGCCTCAAGTCTTTGTTCAGCCTGAATACGCATCTCACGTGTTAGTTCGGGCTGTGTTTTACCCGATATATATTATTTATCATAACGTGATTTTTTTTCTTCCAGGAATACAACTACCGCGTTGTAGGAGACCAGATGTATGTGGAACTTCTTTCGCACCGTATGTAGCCAACCGTGCTAATTGGAGGTTCTGGTTACAGCGGATGGATAACAGGTTTGAGTCAATTGGCAATACGAAATTGAACTCGAAAATGTTCAGTTATGATACGAGCACTTTGACCAAAGCACTTGTAAGTAAAATATCTAATACGATAACAATGTAATATTCGCCACACGACTACCCCCCTGCCCGAATGATGTCAAGAGCGATATTTGGAGCCTCTAGCCGTGATTTGCTCCGTGGTGCCATGACGCACGGCATCGTGTAGAGTTTCTACGCTGGGTGCCAAATAGACCCACATTTCACTGCGAATGTGCTGAGTTTGACAATCTATTCCATAAGGTTAAGACTTTGTAGTTTATAATTGGAAGCGTGATCTGCATCCACTTTAGATTTTCCAAAGCACCCAAACAGAACGTGTAAACATCTCCATCGGTTATCGGGGGACAACACCAGCCTCATGAACGCGACCAATCTAATGCGAAGAACAACCAAATGATCTGGGAATCTCGACACCAAGGTGCTTTGTGAAATTGTCACTTGCAATGAGTCACAATTCGTCTCTTTTGGGATAGATCGTGTAGGTATAATGCACATTTAACACGTGACCATTACCGGACACAACATAACCCAAAATAAACTATAAATGTCTAAACACTCGACTTTATTTTATTGCCAGCATACACGTCTGTGTGTTTACAAACATACAACGTAAGCTCACGTTGACCTTTTCATTCATATCCATATTAGTATGTGGCTTATGAGAAAAAAAAATCACCTGGCCATGCGCCTGATCTTGCCAACATCTCGGAAGTCAAGCAGGCCTTTGAGCCTGGATGGCACTTAGATTGGTGCGCATGAAGCAAAGTGTGTTGTCGGCTGCTGGTATGGTCAAACAACCCCGAGTGAACGCGCACAGTGCGTGGGGAGACCCTCGTCCAACAGCGGATCGACAAGTGGGTTCGCGCGTGCAACATACGCGCACAAGTGCCCCATGGCGAATGGGGCACGTGTGTGTGTTTATCTCGTGCTGTGAATAGTATTTATGTCACAGTCGTGGAGCATGTGACTGCAGCATCCGTCATTCCTGCGGATTGCTATTCCTGCGCTCCCGTGATGTCGCGGGAGAGATTCATTGCTCGTTCAAACTATTCTCCAGGGCTGCCCGCCGCCGCCGCTGCTGCTGCTGCTGCACGCGCTGTCTCTACCGTGCCAGGGACATGGTCTCCAGTTACCGCAGCAGTTTAGAAGGATGTACAGTACATCATGTGCCCGTCCTTTATTTAACCAGCCGTGACAGCACAAGTTGACGCTCGTCAATGTCGACGGCATTTTATTGATTTTTTTTATTTGGAGACACCACCGGGGCCATATATACGATGAGGTCAACAGGTTTGCTACCCGATGCGTGCACCTGTATGTTGAACTTCTTCTTCTTGCTCTATATGTATTTATGTATTATAGCAATCGTGGACAATCTGTCACCTGGAGAACAGGGACGTGCGGTCCGGGGAGGCAGAGCCTCCCATGTCATACTCCAATGAAAATAGCTGTTACAAAAAAAAAGAATAAAAACATAAATATTAAGATTTTTCCACGGATCTGTGTTATAAATGTTATTTCTGTACGATTCCAATCATTTTTATAGTCAAAATCGCCGAATTTGCGGAGCTCCGCTGCAAATACAGGAAGAGACGAGAGGTGAGGCAGTGACGAGCTCAGCCTCCCCTCTGATTGCGCAACAGCTCAGTAACTGGATGGAGCGCGGGCAATAAGCGCGTGCCTATTACTATCTCAGTATGTCACCAATGCAATGTTTATAGACCACTTCATGTCCTCGCCTTCCATACTCCAGGTAACTTATTTCACGTATGTGTATAAATATATTTAGGCTCGCTGGTCTCATCATGAAACTGCAATGAAAAAGCACCAGGGGAGGCAGCTATCACATCTGCCTCACGTGTCTAACACGCCTCCCTCCATGATGACACGCCCCCTCCGTGAGGACACGCCCCCTCCGTGAGGACACGCCCCCCTCAGTGTGTGAATCTGGCTCTGACACGAGCCAGTGCCTCCCCAGCCATTGACCTCACCGCACGTCACTGCTGGCGAATCCAGGTAAATTTCTAAATATCACTGTCCTGGTCACAAAAGCAAAGTTTGTGGGGAATAATAGCCATTTTCTATACTTTTTAGGCATAAGCAATTAGGAAATAAGACTTACTACCCAGGAACAAAAATTGTGTTACATAGTGAATATACAAATACAACTAAGCTATGTTTATTATTTAACCAGGTTAAGCACCCTGAGCTATTAGTTATTTTTCAGAAGCGACCTGGCCACAAATGATAGCTCTACGAAGTAGCTTATCATGTGGAAATTTATAGCAAAATAATTGACACTTGCACATAGACATTGACATATGTTGTAGTCCCATACATCATGAGTGACATCTAGTGCTGTGCATAGCTGCTGATAATGATGATTTAGTAGCTGGTGCTGTGTGATGATGATTGGTACTGATGATAATATTGTCATATTCTAGGAGAATTGTCGAGAAAAATCCTCAGTGGGTCTCAAGAATATTTTGTGATCGGGAGCATACCTTCGCACAAAACTGCAGGGAAGGGAGATATTTACACAGTCTAAAGGCTTGTAATATAAACCAAGATTCTATCTGACACAAAAGCTAAGATTGTAAAACAAGCATACATACCTGCTGACAAAAATCTAACATTGTAAAACAGAATAGTATCCTATCTAACAACAAAAGCAAAGCTTGTAAAACAAGATAGCCTTAGTAGCTAACAAAAGAAGCTGCATTTTTTTTTAAAGGAACATTTCAGCAAACATTCTCATCTAAAGCCAAAGAGGTAGCGTCTCACTGGTCAAGCAATTAATGGCGCAGCGCGCTAGTTCTCTTGGCAGCCGGGAGCAGTGGTGGAAATTCCTCAATGCTACGGTGGTGCCAGACTGTCTAGAGGACACCTTCTGTTGACTCCAGACAAAATTACAATTCTTCTGTTCACCGCCGGAGGGACGATATGTTGCGTTTCCGCTCAACTGGAGTTTGAACTCACAAGCTTCTTCGGTGGAGTCAAACACGAAGAACCATTCGTGTTCTCAGGTTGTCAAGGCAACATGAAAGCTCGACGCGGGCTGAAATGAAGTCACAGTTTATGCTGCAAGACTCCGTTGGACGAAGACCACGTCTGCTCAGTGTCATGCAATGTTGGGCCAAACTTTGGTTGATGGTGGACCAACGTTGGCCCAACGTTGCATGTTTACTGGGTGTGTACCTCAATGTGCTCTCAAGTGATTGATGTGCATTGTAAGTAATCGGGGCCAGAGGCAGATCAAGAAATTGACAAAGGGGACAGTGATTGGGCGGTCAAATATTGTCACCAATTTAAATAGGGCCCTACATTAATGTAACAAAACACATGGCAACGTATTTTCTCTGGTAAATATCAACACATGTTTTTTGCAGATATCTCTCGCGGTCACCCCTTAGAGCCACCGTTAATTAGGGGGCTCCCAGATGAAATAATTGTTTTGGGTCTCCATTTTGTGTTGAGCGAATTGACCCGTGATGATAAGCGCCAGGAAAGCTGTAAGGGGGCATCCAAGGAGAAGGAATGGCCATCCGTCACGGGCGGGGGGGGGGCGCAAGGGGGACAAAACACACTGAATAACTCAGCTTGGCAACGGGAAAGTTTTGTGTACGTGAATTGGGGTGACAGGCAACGTTTACCCCGACATAAATGATGAATTTATTTCCTCCCCCCTCCCCCCACAAGCTTGCCGACTGACGTCAACAGATGAAAGAAAAAACCAGCCCAACCGAACACACATCCACTGGCAACAAATCGAATTATATTTTTAAACCCAGCCGTGAATGCATAGAAAATGTTACGCCTTCATTACCAAGCCAAACATCTCATCCACGCTTATCCATTTGTTTCGTCACTACTTGTTGCATTATCACTTGTAATTTACACATTTTTGTTTTTCTGGCCACACGCTGCTGTGATAAGTGTACTCGAATCACAAATGGTTGGTTGTGAATTTTAATTTACATTGGATGTCAACCAAACACAGCATCCTTTTATTACACTTATTTGACACCAGCTTTTTTTATCATGATCAATTCAATGCACGTTTACGACACCCTTAAGTTTATTTTGGAACAAACGAATCAGCAGACTCCGATAATCATGGAAGGATGCACGGAAATACATGCGATCGTGTTACTCCCTCCTGCCAGCTCTGAAGGAGGCATAAAAATAGATTGTTCCGTCGGCCACACCTGAACACACTCCTCTGCGTTCTCGCTCATGAGAAAATGAGTGTTGGCGAAGAGTTTCAATGCATTCCCTGTCTGTTTCTACTCAGAGTGGCCTGGATTTGTGCAAAGATAACGGGTCTGCATGTCCAAATCCACCCTCACCCCCCTTGATGTCATCCATTCCCATGATCCAATATTACGTGTCGTGGTGCACACCTGTAATCCAGTGCTTGGGAGGCCCGATTACACTCGCGTTCAGTACTATCAGGTGGGCAGTAGTGGGTTCGATCCCGACCCTGATGCCTGCTGTATATTTGGAGTTTTCATGTCTCTCTCCCCATGGTCGCGTGAATTTTTCTCCGGGTTCTCCGGTTTTTCCCTCCACATTTAGAAACACGCGTTTAGAGTATTTGGCTGCTATACATTTCCACACGATCAGCCACTTTGTTGAGCTATCATTTGTGGCCAGGTCACTTCTGAAAAAGAGCTGTATAGCTCGGTGGGCTTTACCTGGTAAAATAAAATAAACAGTTTAGATGGCAGTACTATAATTCGATTTCTGACAAATGCACATGAAGATTATCCTGCTATGTGTAAGTTTTATCAATTAACTCTGGTTTCCTCTAGAAAAATACTCAACCCCAAGCTGAAACCTCCAGAAAAGAGAGAGCTTTACTCTCATTTAGGGCTTTTTGGAGAAAAAAGGCATGTACAATGTTGGAATTAGTACTTGAAGCATCATTTAATGTTTACAATTTGTTACATTTAATAACAGTCACATATACTTGTGTTGTGTATTTTTTAAACTATGTTTATAAATACACATAAAGCAGGTAACTTACCTTGAGGGTATGCATAATGGAGGTTTTGACTATTCTCCTTTTTTTTTTGCAACCGCAGTCCTATGGAGGAGCTGGCCTCACAGGAATGTGGTATTTTCGATGTGTCTGCAGACTGACGTCAACCAATGAAAGCAAACCCAGCCGTTGAATGCACATCACTGGCGCAAACTTAATTATAAATCCCCCAGATGTAAGCAAAAGGTTATGCCTTAATTACTCAGCCAAACATCTCAACCATAAACTATGTTATGCAAAATGCATAACATAGCTTTTGGCTATAATCTGTATTTTTCATGGGTTTTTTTTCAGTTGTGGAATGTGGAATTTCCATCACGAGCCGAGGACCACCAACAGAGATAATCACTGCCCATTGCTTGTTTGACCAAAGGCAATTAGACTTTTTACAATTATTGGACCTTCAGTCTTGGGTAAGTGCTCTTCTCAATGTGGAACCCCTCACAATCACGATGCAGTGATGGACAATAGAATATACTGCAGTGAAGAACACAAATAAACAGTTAGCCAATACACAGATGGGAAGTATCTATAGGACCTTTTTGCCAGTATCAAAAAAGATGTTGCACTTTTTTGTGATAAATCAGTCACATTTCCAGGTGTCTAAAGCTCTCGGTGTATTACAAGCTGTGTGCAAAACAATGTGAGCTTAAGTACGTCATGAACACCTTGTGGGGATAATATATGCGGTGGGTTTTGAATCGCGAATCATTCAGTACCCACCTACGGTTGCATCAAAGCGAGGTTAATATTGCGTAACGAATAAGATAAAAAAAAGTCAGTTTCTCCATGTTCAATTGAGGGTGGAGGAGTGCTCATCTTCATCAGCGATCCTGATCCATAAGAGTTGTTTTTTTGGGTAAGATCGCGTGAATAGTAATGTGTTGTTAACCCCGCTAGCCAATGAGTAAGGTTCGTCACGTTAAAAAAATGCATGCCAATTAGTTACTAGTTCAGCACACCGGTGTGTTGGAGAGTAAACTCGAATTGTAAATGTTGTGGGTTTACTCTCCAACACACTGGTGTGCTGAACTAGTAACTAATTGACATGTTTTTTTTACGTGACAAACCTTACTGATTGGCTTGCGGGTTTAACGACACATTCATTCATATTGATCTATTATGGAAAGTATTGGTCGCCAAAGCCTACATGTTAACCTGATCCTGATCCAGTGATTAATCAGGGGTTATTCTTTCCTCAGGGTATCAAATTTTGAAGTTCCATAAATTCCTAATTCTTTTATCAACCCCAGAGGAATAATGGGTTGCTGTTCAATTGGGATCTAAACTAAAAATCCCTAATGTGAATTATGCTGTGTGCTACAGCACCACCTACTTACCCAGAGTGTCAAATTAAAATTCCCAACGTGAACATTATTCTCATTAAATTGGGGGAGAAAAAAAAACCAGACTCTTTAGATGTCCTTTGGGAAAGAAATGTTTTGTTAAAAAATAAAATGCAACGGCATCTCACCTGCTTAATAAAGGACAATGTGACTAAATGTGACCTGGAATAGTTAAACAACGACAAAAACAACAACATCACGTTGACAGTTTTGCCCACAGTTTTCACGCTCCTGTTTTATAGCTCCGCAATTGCCCCAATTCCCACACAAACACGTACAATCGTGGCGTCGCCACCCGCTGCTGAAGTGTCACGCAAATTCCATTAACAACGGAACACATTCACAGCTGTGCATGGCACACATTAGCAGCACCCGAGGAAAACGCTGCATAGAATGTGTTAACAGGACGGTAAACACTAGAGGTGTGCACATTCAGTGCAAATCGTCGTATTTTCAGTAGCGCCTAAGTAACGTTCCAGACGTCAATGGCTGGAGCCATATTTAGTCGTTGAATATAAACACAGTGACAGTCACAGGCAGACGGGAGCAATCTCTTTATCCTGCTGGGCGGACTGTGTACCTTGAGACAACACGTGGAGGGGGAGGTGCATTTTTATTCGTGTGAAACTTTGGTGCCTTCAGCAACTACAGTCAAACTCCGTTTTTATCCGTGACGGGATCATCCATAAATTAGTTTATCCGGGTTCAGCAAAAACCCGTTTCTCTCTTTCAAATATCGTGGCCATCCAAATATTTGGATCCAACCCTTGGTTAAATTGATTTATTCGGCAAATACTTCCAATTACCCAGGTACTTAGACCATGGAAAGTGTATGTATGTTGAACTTCTTTCGCAGAGTACGTAGCCAATCAAATGTTTCCAAAACATCGGGCGTTATCCGGGGTAAATTGGGCGAAAAGACCATAGGACCGCCTCCTGCCGCCAAATTAAGTACGGGTGAAAAATGCTGATGCAGCGCTTTCTGCAACTGCGTTGTTGAGGCGCTCGTCATTCAGGGCCTCCGCTGACGTGATGGCATGCAAGCTCCCTCCGTACACCAATGCCATGTTAGGAGAGAACTCCGTCGAGACTGGTGCCTGAGGGGCAAGCACCTGGTGATTGCGACCTCGTTCCGTGATGCAAACTTCGTGTTCCAATTATCAGGTGGTTATCCGTGATCACGCCCGAAAGATAATCGAGTGACTCCCTCGTTTTTTTTCCGGGATAAACGGAATTAGTATTTTACACCATTTCTCTCACCGGTCTGTCCTGGTCAGTTGGACTCAGTCCATCATCATCGTCATTGTCTCTCCAGGGTTAATAGATGAGAATGTCTCTTTGGGAAGTCAACGTTGCTCATAGCATGGAGCCTGGCCACCCACCAGAGCAATGTGGATTTTGATTCTTCTCCTGCTCACTGGATATGAATGCCACCAGTTATTATTCTGAGCAGGTAGATACTTTTATCATCTTGAAGGGGTCCTAAGTTGGCTTTGAAAAATAAATGTCTGTTGATTGTTAAACTGGATTGGCATTGTGCCTGATTCTTTTATAGGCCTTTCGGGAGAGAACGGCATTGCATTACAATGTTAAGTAGTATTCCACCTATCTATTAGGTTTTTCGGTAAAGTCACGTAGGTAAAAAATAAGTATAACCCGTAAAAACAAAGTTTTTCACTATAAATCCTGTATATGCGTGGCGGCTAGAGTCCTCTCGTCCTCTGGCTTGAGATGGCTGCCACCTATGGGTCAGATGATTGCATTGCACCATTAAGCAATTGGTAATTAAATATAATATTTTTGTCCTAAAAAGTGTACAATTTTGGATTTTTTTTTCACGAACATTAATTGTCACGCACAACGAGTCTGTGTGGAAAATGTCAGCTCGATTGGATCACGGGAAGTGGGTTAAAAAACGACCGAAAGATTTGCACGGTCCTAAGCAAGCAAGCGAACTTAATATAAAGGATTTAAAGAAATGAAAATAACTAAATTAAATCAAATTTGACTGTGACGGTCCCACCTGAAGACGGATACTTGTGTTGCCTCCGAAACGTCGTGATTTAATTTAGTTATTTTCATTTATTATTATTATTTTTACCTACGTGACTTTACCAAAAAAACCTAAGAGTATGAATCCTTGCAGTCACGAAAGCTTCAAATCTAGAAGTATTCCACCTATCTTTTAGATATATATTGACACAACAGTGTTTTTTTTTGGCAAAACGTTAAGGGAAATGAAGGCTGGTAAATATTGCAGTAAATATGAGTCAAGGCAATGTGATGTAACATAAGTTTATAACCACACCTCCCAGTACAAAGTGGAAATAGTTGGCACCATGTCAGCCTCCGGGAATCAGATGAACCCAGATGAGTGGTTACGCACCCCAATTTAGATACCATGCAAAAGCATATGTAATTTAATCACCATAACCAGCAGCAGTAGTCTATAAACTATTTTTATTTTGCCTGATATGGCCCACTGAGCTATATAGCTCTTTTTCAGAAACGACCTGGCCACAGATGATAGCTCGAGAAAAATTATAATCCCATGTTTCTAAATATGGAACCGGAGGACCCGGAGAAAAATCCACGCGACCATGGGGAGAACATGCAAACTCGTGGGTTCAGGATCGAAACCACGACGTCCAGTATACCAGGCGAGGTAGTTAACATCTCCTAGCCACCGTGGCGAGATGTTAACCCCATGGATGCCCACGAGAGAAGATATACTTCACCTGGTTGTCGTTCGGTCGGCATTAACAATCAAGCTACTCGTCAACGACTTATTCCGACAAGACGGCCAGTTTTAATTTATACCAGTCCTTCATGAGCGGTTTCGACCCAGCTTGATTAAGGGTGTCTTCTGTGGCCTCTACCGAACCTGTGTGCTTGCGGGCTCAATTTCAGAAGCTGGGTACAGTCCATGCATAGGATGTGCGCTAACCATGCCTGTTGCCATTTCAGGACAGTGTTAACGATGCGGCCTTCAGTCAGTGAGGCACGGATTGCGACTTCTTTATTATTGATGTGTTCGTGCCAGGTAATGCTTTGGACAAAGCACATGTACTTCAATTTGAAGACCCGCTGTTTTCATACGGTCTACATATTTTGCGCGTCCCAGTTTCACAACCGTATGAATGGATGGTTGTTATCATGAAAGTTAGTTTCATCAGAACACTACAGTTTGTCATAAATATGAATCATGAATGTTGAATCCAACTGAGGTTACATGTGGCTCAATACAAAATATGACGAATCTTTGTCGTGTCTTCAGCCATCCTCGATCTGAGGATTGGCCGAACCATGGGCAATCCTTCACCACTGACTTCTATCTTCTGCTATCCTCATTGTGTTCCAGCGTTAGCCTCGTCCATGCTTTGACGTTATCCATCCATGTGATCCTTGGTTTTCCGCGTGCACGTGAACCGTGTATTGTGCCTTGCATTATCTGCTTTTCCAAACAAGTAGATGTTTTCTCATGGCATGACTATTGTAGGCCAGCTTTCTTGTGACGAATGAGGAAATCATCTAATTTAACCAGGTATAACCCTTCACAGGTTATACCTGGTTAAATAAAGTGCCGATCTGCTCCATTGCCCCTGATTCAGTGTATGACATTCCACGTTCTTGGTGATGGCAGAGAAGTCTCAACATAGGACATCCAATTTTGAATTCTCACAAAGTGATTATCATATCCACACCTAAATGCCACAACAAAAGACCACTATAGCAGATTCGTTTTAAATAACGGCACAATCCTACACTCGTTCACGTATGGAAATAGATAACGCAGCATTGGCACAGCAACGTATGCCCTGACTTTGATTGAGTGCACTACATTAACCGTGCAATTCTGTTTGAAACTTGTACAGAATTGACTCGCGGGAATAATATCCAGTAGGGTAGTGTCATGCAAGCGGTACAGTGGTTTTGCAAATAGGGACAGCGTTGGGGAGGCTGGGTTAGGTGCCCTGCTGCTCCTCTATATGGGTGGGTGGTGTTGTGTTTGGGCCCCCCTTGCAAAAGCTCCGTTGTGCCTCACATAGAGTGCCAAGGTGTCTATTAATATCTCCGAGCGTTCTCACACGCACGCCCAGACCAGCTGGCCACCTGCTACCAACATTCCCACCACCAACAACCCCCTTTCCCCAATACAAGGTCCGAGGGTTAATGTGAGTACAATAAGTGGCCACTTTACGCCCTGAAAGTTGGTTCTAGGATACAGTATTGGGTTTCAGGCCACGGTATGGGTATACAGATGGTTTGTTTGAATTCAAGCCAGGTTAATTGTAGAAGGCCCATTTGTTATTCGTTACAATATTGGGGTTCAGACCACGCCATGGGAAAACAGATGATGTTTGTTTGAATTCAAGCCAGGTTAATTGTAGAAAGCCAATTTTTTTTAATTCGTCGACCACCTTGTTTTGCGGTGCAGTTAAGTGTTCAGCATTTGCTAATTAGCGTTGCGCTTGAAGTTATTTGATTAAATTGCGAAGTCAAAGTAGCGTCTCTCTGACTAAACAAGGATGGGACAGTGCCCCTTATTCTCTAAGCAGCCCATTGGTAGTTTGAAATCCGATTTTTTTTCCAGGACAAAGAAATGTTAAAAAGGAGCCTCATGGTAAATGAGCAAGACAATGTCATCTACAACAGTACCACTAAACAAAAACAAATAATTGTAGGGACTGGAAAAAAGGTAGACCAATATCAAGTGGATTATAAATGGGTGAGCAAGAGTTGTATCGTGTTTTTGGGATGATTGGCAATGAAAAGCAGAATGCCGGAATGATATTTCTTTATACTGGGGGAATCCGATGAGCTATGAAGTTATTTTTCACACGTCCAGCGTACCAGATGTACGTTTTCATTCAGTGCATTGTGACTGCTTTGACATGGATTGGAAATGTAGACTGACAAGAGCAGTGGAAAAAGCTGAAATGTGCACGAAGCAGCATGGAAATATGGATGCTGGATCAGAAAACAAATGTAAACTATAGACGTCAAATCAACTTAAGGTGGACTTGTCAAGGACAAATCGCTCGAAAAAATTGCAGATTAAATACTTGACAGAAGGGCAGCCTAGGAAGGGAACAAGACCCAGAGATGGAGCGATGAGATCAGCTGACCTGCAGCAAGTAGGTTCATAATCCGGGTTTGTGGGCTTCCAATCTACGTGTGGTCTCGTGGTCCGGGTTTATTGGGTTGCAGAATCAGGTCTGTAGGTTCATTGTCCAGGTTTCATTGGGTTGTAGTCTGAGTATCAGGATTCTCAGTCCGGTTTCTACATGTCGAGGGTGTTCATGGTGCCGTGTGCTGGTCGACGTTGTGTTCATGTGGAGTGCACTATGAACACCATCAGATAAGAAAGTGTTTTTTTTAAGTAGGCTAAATGTATTTTAGCTTTCATATATTTCTATCTTTGTATACTTTTCTCTATTTTGTGCACATAGAATATTATGTAATGTTATGTTTACATTTCAAGTGCTCCGCGATGGTAACATCGTGGAGGGCTTCACTTAGCAATGGATTCGAACTTGGCTCGTGACATTTTGACAGCGGAGGAAGCTTAACTGACCTTGGTGTAATAGGTGAATGTCTACAAGTCTCAATTCTTTGAGAATATTGCTCCTTTGATTTTCGTAAGGATACATGCAAAAGGATATGCAGATTGAGGCACTACCAAAAAGCAATTTGAAAAACGAAGCGGGTTTAAAAATAAACTCATTAATTTCACTTTAAGTCCGAGGGCAAATGCTGCTATTGAGCACCTTCTAACGCCAGCAAAGGACATTAAATGGGAGTGTGGAAACAATGATGTGCCTCCATTGTCTTCCGATGATTCCACACTGTAGAAAGTACTAATTTAAGATAAAGTCTGCCTTAGGAAGGCTGGTCTCAGGATCAGTTAGATATCACACGTGGCACTCGTGTGTATGAAAGGGAACTGAACAGAGGTCACTGGCATCATGGATGTGTATGCAAACGCAAACACCACTGGCAATCGCACAAAAGGTGTCACACAGCATGGCATTTCATTGGATGGTAAGATGCAAGAACACAGTTAAAAATGTACCCGTATAGTATAGTTGAGAACATTAAATTTTATTACATCCGTTATACAATACACTTTTTTTTTCGTTACAATATATGTTCTGAATGTACAAGGCAGCATGCACACAACAGTTCCCCTTGATCCCCATTCTCAATAAACCGGCACCTGCAGGGCCCAGGTAACTGGGCATGCGAATCCAAATTACAGAAAAACACACGAGACGTAAAATTCATGGTGAATATCAATCATCTACCAAACACTCCATAAGGGTGCAAAGGATAGTTAACACTAAGTGGTTGACCGAAAAGTTGCATTTTGACTATGCATGCTAACATGTACGTCCAGCTA
This sequence comes from Lampetra planeri, assembly GCF_965212315.1. Lineage (NCBI taxonomy): Eukaryota > Metazoa > Chordata > Hyperoartia > Petromyzontiformes > Petromyzontidae > Lampetra > Lampetra planeri. The sequence continues at coordinate 18,074,543 of NC_136108.1, read as the reverse complement.
ACTGAACTATATGCAGTATCCTTGGGGTACACAACACCACCATACACATTTGTGCTCCACATGTCTTTGTCAAAATGCTGCCAACGTGATAATGCACTTCATGTAGCGGGCACGTGGTTCGAGTACGTCAGAGCAGCACCTTCACTGAATAAAGGCAGAGCCCAAGTGATGACGCCAACTTGAGCACTGTTGTACAGGTGGAGGCACTGTGATAATAACAACAAAAACCCTCTTTGCTTTTCAGTCTCACAACTCACCGATGCATAGTTCTTTAAAATGCTGGGGTTTTTGGATTGCAGCATGAATATAGATATCATAAGTTAGCTGGGCAGCTTCCCAAAAATAAAAATTTGCCAATAAATCGCTCCATATAGCAATGGTGGCAAAACTTGTCCAGTCGGTGATTACGACGTTCTCTACCAACACTGGAGATTGGCAATGCTCCGTCGATTTTGGTTGCTCGATTCACAATGGTCTGTACACACAAGTTCATGCTGTGGAAGACAAGCCGGGTAAACTTTCAAGAAAGTTTAAAATTTGTCCACGGGAGGCAAATTGGTATATTAGATGGGAAGAATACTTCACTCTTTTATAATGTGCAAGGCAGAATCGGTAAAATGCACTGTGATTAGCTATATATCAAATTGATATGGTATATACCACCCATCGTGTGCTGAAAGAAAACTAACAGCATACAAGCAACCATTTACACTCCTCAAACACTGGAGCTATTTGGATGCTGTGTGGTTAGATTCTGAAGGGTGGGTTTCAATTAAGTAATCCTGTCTCAGAATGCTCCATGTTAAATAATGAGCCATCTGATCAGTCAGCAGTTGGGCCATGCAGTGTTGTGGCATAGATAACCAATGGACAAATCAACTCCAAGCACCAAATGGTTTCTGCGACTTGGAGAGGAGATGACAATGGATAGTTTGCGTTCACAATGATTGCACATACCAAGAAAGCAGTCTCTGTTTGTCCTCATCCTACCGAGTGCAGAGCTTGCTGTTAAGGTCTACTCATGTGCAAGCACAATGCAAGCAGACTGATAACCAAGTCTATGAAAATGTGATAAGTTGGCAGATATGTGCAGCTGACAAGGTTATCACAATGGTTAAACGTTTCGAGAACTGGTAATAATTAAATGCAGACATCAACTGATAAGGCTGTTTGCTATTAGGCACTGGACAGATTTGATTGGCGAACATGGAAGCACACTGCAGTAAGTCATGAGAAATTGAGAGAATTGGAGTGAACATAACAGGCCAATTTACCACACGGAGACCAGCAAGCAATGATGGGATCACAGCTGACAACCATTGTCAGGCACGAGGGACCAAAAATAATATATTACGATATTGTTGAATCAACCCATGTTTTGCACTTTCTAAGCAAACTTCTGCTTAAACTAAGCCACAGACGTTTTCACGTGACGATAAATGCAAATATGTATTTGTACTGAATAACTCCCATTCCACTCCATTCAGTTTATTTTAAGGATGCTTCATGGTACTTACCAATGACATTCAGTAATTGTGCTACTTTTCTATTAAGGACATCACAATATTCCCCCATCCACATTACATTACCATGAGCACGGATATTTTCTGGCCAGTTCCATGCACAGCACTGATGTTCTTTAAGCACTTGCCAGTCAGCTTACATTAATGGGGTTTATCATGGGATGCAAAACACCACATGTATACATTAATACACAGTATAGAATGAAACAGTTTTAACTAACTCTTTGAAAGAGCTCTGCACTCTGGACCAAGGCAGTGGTAAGTCCACTCCAGCAACGTATGCACTCAAAAAGTTTAAAGGAGCCAGTGGAATAGTTATAATTAAGATTTCCATGAGGACATCAACGATGATTATTCCTTTTGTTGCCACGTGACTTAACAGGTTAATATACTCATCAAGAGGGAAATTCAGTTGTCGAGCTTTTATACATTTTAGTTGAAATAAAACTGTGCCAATTGTGTGCACAACTAATGTAGGTTTTGATATTTAAATTGGCTTAACAGTTTGTGAAAATTACAATTGAAATCCCTTGCTTGATGTTTTCAGTGAGCAGGCCAGGTGGAAATGTATTTTCTCTGCTCATACCTGCCATTCCCACAAACTATTTTCAAAGTTTCTACTGTGCCCAACAGTGAAACAGATGGAAACCCAGCAATACCAACAATGAACAGCTGGCAATTTAAGTGGTAGAAAAGAGGCGTTTCCTCCGATTTTTCAGACTTTGAGCAAAAACTAAGTCAATATTCAGGTGGACGATCAAAGGGAAGGAACATAAGGAAAGAGAGTAACAATAAATGCTTATGGTGCGTTATACTACATTTTACACGAAGTTAACAGAACAGGATATTTTTGTATTTAAAATCCACTTTTGTCTTGATTTGCTCCGATGTACAGCAAGTAACAAAAAAGGATGGATTTCAATTAATACACCCACAAAACAGAATTGTCAAAAGTTGGAACAGGTGGGGCAGCTATGAGAATGGCATTCACCACCTGTGGTTATAACTTATACATTCAATGCGAAAAAAAAGTCAGCGCAAAATGGCTGGTTAGAACTGCAGTCCAAATCTTCACAGCTTGCATTGCTTTACAGAAGGCACAGTTTACTTCCCAGACTCCAACGGGTAAGGCGGAGAATGATAAACCACTATTGTACACATGTTCAAGCATCAGCAATGAAAGGTGCAATTATAAAAACCACTCGGCACCAAGCCCTGTTCACAGATTTCTACAGAGCGATTGCCAGCAAACCCATTGCTTTGCTGTCGAGCAATAGCAGCATGATAACAATGTGGTTTGGAATATGCTCGGCGGCCGGTAAATCAGACATGTTGGTAATTGTTTCAATGAATCTACCCTCTAATTACATGCTCATTCATTCGAAAGGTCAACTGAAGTGATTGAACAAGTTCCGGAACAGGATATTATGTCACCTTTATCAGATGCTTCTCAAAACTACAAGACATTTTATGCGAGAGGTAATCACTGGTTTGATCAGCTGATAACTTCAGGCAAGATTATTTTGCCACGCTCTGTAAAACCGGCTCTGAACAGGACCTTACAATCGGTCGTTGCAGAACGGTCTTTCCATGGGTCCCATTACGATGACGCTTCCAAATCCAAACCCCACTGCCGTTCAGCACGCCCATTCATTCAACCACCACGATTGAGGTAGCTTTTTTTAAACCGGGCAACATTTCTCCTGCGCACGTGCCGATATCTTGTTCCTTATGGAAACTCACTACTACATTCCAATGTGGGTAGGGAAATGTGTGCGTATGCGACCGCCAACTTAAGTTGCTCTTTCACCACTGCAATGTCGATACTAAACAGAGCGTAAATTGTACAGGGATGTTTCCTGTGTGATTTTATCATGAAACATTTTGTAACACTTTAAGAAGGTTTTTTTTTTTATGGCTAGCAACATAAATGATAAATATTGGAGGCTTTACAATCCTAAATACACAATATGTAGCCGAGTATGATCAGGTCCATTTTTAGTGTGGACAATGTCAGTCTTGATGCCAAGATTACTTTTCTGTTGAAATCCAACATTTCTAACACATGGTGGCATTACAGATGCAACTCAGGGGCTTTTTCATGACAGCTTTACACTATATTGCAGAGTACACCTTGATTGTGCACAACATCACACCCACTACAGCATTCATTACAGGTGACCCCCTCAAAAAATAGGAGTCAATGCACTGTGGAAATATGAATAAGGTGAATCAACAAGTTCTCCATGCACCTCACTTTTGTACTCCCAGGCTTTCCCATCTATTTACAGATCTGTTTTTGTGGTCTCAATATGAACCAGTTCACCTATGCTTGTACATATTAACAGTGTATTCATCAAGCTGATGTCCTGAAGCAACTACTTCTGCAAGTGCCCCTTGAAGCAGATACCATAAAGCTAGTACCAACAAACGGTTTATGTCCACATTTATATCTTCAACATCTCATTCAACATTATTGCTGCATCAAATCTCTCGTCTATAGTTCCCTGAACATGGAGATGCTTTCCCGACAAGAGATGCACTTGTTAGACCTGCAAACATTATGATTTGTGCACGTTGGACCCTTAAAAAAATAATGAAATGCAAATGTAGGCTCAGTCACCTTGAAATTATATTTTAGAAGGCTGTATTTTGTTTTCAGTTCCCCAAAGGTGGCAGTCCATAGAAATTATACACTGTAATGCAACAAAGTGGTAAAGGTGCTGAGTGCATCTGCAGGTCAAAGTGCAAGCCAGGGGCGGTTACATCTGCAGATTGGCCAGCCACTCGGCATAACTCCTCGTGCACACTCATGTCAGAGGACGGCCCAAAAGATTCATAAAAAAAAAACAACCAAGAATATATTCTCTAACGAACAAGGTGCTCATTTTCCATACATATGGAAATTAAGTCTTTCAAAACCATAAATAATATATGCGAGTTTTAATTACGTCTGACATAGGATACATCATAAAGGTGCCACCCCACCTCCTCCCGCCCCCGCCACTCCAGCATGGCACTCAAGATGCGGACACGCAACACACAGGGCCCCGCCACACCACGCTCGCTCACTCGGTACCCTCAGCCACTGTTCCCTGCTGTCGGCACACAGGCGTTGGGGGTGGTTGGGTGCGACCTTGTTCTGCGAGGATGCTGGGGGTCTGGTTGCAGTGAGCAAGGTGGGAGAGGCGGAGGAAGGGGGAAGGGGAGGGGGGCGAGAGGAGGGGGCCCCTCACGTGTGGTGCACCTCGTGGACCATGTACTCGCGGGGTATGGGCGTCTCAGCACCGTGCAGCTTGCGCACACGTCGCTCAAAGGCGCCGACCATCTGCTTCACGACCTCGTCGAAAAACATGCCCGCCAGCTGCGAATGCAGCAGTGATCGGAACTCGAAGGAGGTCTGCGGGGAAGGGGGAAGAAGAAAATAAGGGGATGCCCCTTCGCATTAAGTGGCTGGTGTGGAATTTAGTATAATTTCACTTTATATTAACGTTGTGCAAATCAAGCAACGCATACAAGACGACGGCAATGATAATTGTTCAGCATCAAGCCCAAGTGCCTCCATGCGCAAAATTGTAATGAAACAATGTTCATCTCCATTAGTGGTCATGGGGCAGTGGAGGTTATTCTACATTCCAATGGTGAGGGACCAGTCTCTCCATTGGACAACCTCTGTTCACTTCCCACAAGGTGGCACACATTAATCAACCATCCCCAGAGGTATTCTAGATTGAATCAACACCCCCCCCATCGCCGTTAATATTAGCAATATTCATAAATGTATGTAGCCAACCGTACTACGACTAATATGTTCCATTGGGGCAGTGCTTCCTGCACTTCCTGTGCATCTTACTCTCGCTGTTCTAACCATACTCAGAAGGGAGCACACTTTATGTAGTTTGCTTTGTGTATAATTGACACCAAGTCACCGAGCTAAATGAAGTATGAAAATCAAGTTTACACAATGGGGTTCTTATTAATCATTCGTGCCCAGACTGCCAACATGCCTCACATGCCTGACATGCATGTTTCAACTTGCAGTGTAATTGGAAAAAGCTGTTTTTTTCCCCTCTTTGCAAACAGTCGCAGTATCACGAGCACAGGTGCCAACAGAATCAGAATCTTTATTTATTTGGACTTCGATGAGCTATAAAGCGGGGGGGGGGGGGGGGTCAACATGGTGGCCCCAAATGACCTCATTGTTCGAAGGGCCTCCAATATTTTCGATTGGGGTGGATCAATGTTGTATTGATAATTGTGTATATTTGCACCACATTATAACAAAATTGTGGTCATCATATAGAGAAACAGGCCTCATCATTGTCAATGTGGAATTTCTACCAGCGGCTCAAACCCACCAACAAAATTAGTGTTGCCACATTTAAGGACAAAGACAGACTTTAGTTTGTGTTTTGCTTGTCTGTATTGTGTGTCGTCTGCCTTTTACTGGACATCTGGTTTTTCTATGTCTGTCACTTGCTGCCTCGGAGTCTGCGTGTGTATTTATCTGCCTCTATCAGTCTCTCTCGAGGTCTCTATTTAGGCATCTATGTATGTGTGCCTTCTTCATCTGACCGTCTCCATTTCTAGCATCTGTCTCTCTGCATGTATCAGTTTGTGCTTGTCATTATATTGTGTCCGTCTGTGTGTAGATATGTCTATTTCTCTCCCCGTCTTTCTCCCTATCATTGTGTACCTATGTCTTTGATTCTGTTTTCCCATTCCGTCTCTCCGTCAATTGCAGGTTCACTCCCCTCCTCTCCACTCTTCTGCTCTACCCACTCCTTCCCCCCCTACCCATTTTGTCCTCACACTACTCCCCCTCCTCCCTCCCCTCAGTCAGCTCGTTTTGCCCTTCTCCCCACCGCCACCGTCTGGTTACGGAGGTCTCGTGACTACCGTGCCTGAGGGTGTTCAAAACGCAAACCGAAATTATCTGGTTTTCACATTTTTCCCTCCAATTTCTGCTTGGCCAGAAATGAACAGCTACACAGCTGGGTACCAGCTGGTTTTTTAATGCAAGTTGGTATTCTATACACCACCTACAAATAACCAGTGAGGCAATAAAGGGCCTAATGCAATTACTATCTTAAAGTGACCATGATTACCATCCATCCATTCCAGCTAGATAAAGAAACTCCGCAGGGCTCTCGTCATCTGTTTAGACAGAGGGACGTGAACAGATATATCCCTGATTAAGTTAAGCAAATCCTCTCTCTTATCCTTCTCCCTCAGGAGCCTGTTTATTCTCTGCACTGGTGCACGTACAGAAAAGTCGAGGGTGCAGCTGCGCTGAATGCCTGGGATGCCCGGGCTGAATCGCCACACCGTCTCCAGGTGGTTGAAAATCCGTCCATCTGTGCATATGGCCTGCGCAGACATGGAGGTGGCAAAAAAAAACACATGAGCCACCAAACTAGGCAGCATCGACAAATCTATTCAGGTGAAGGAACAACCTCATTCACGAATGCTTGCCAGAGTCTTTCATCCGCGAATAGAAATGCATGACAAGCAATACCAGAGTTTGTATCTTAAATCGGCTTAACATTGTCATAAGTATATGCGCAATGCATTTGTCATGAACTTTGTTGATCTATATTATTTAAAACTAAAAACTTTTATTTTATTTTACTCGGTAAGGCAACAGAGCTATTAGCATTTTTTTTAGAAGCAACCTGGCCATAAATGATCTCAATTAAGTGGCTTATCATGTAGAACTTAATAGCAGCCAAATCATCTAAACACAAGTTTATTAATATGCAGGGAAAAGCCGGAGAACCCAGAGAAAAATCCAAATATCCAGGCGTCAGGGTCAGGATTGAACCGACGATCATTCTGCATACCAGGCGAGGTAGTCAATGCTAGATGTTGCTGTGGAAGGCTGCATATTCCATGTCCCATGTTGGGGATCGACCATGAAAAGTCAAACCGCGGTTATTATGTGGAGACTGGAAACGTAGAATTTCCACCACAAGCTCAGGGCATACAAATTTATAACTTTAGCAGCGAATACTTTAAATTTTAAACGTGCTATTTCTGCACCCAGGGCATATAAATATTTTATCTTAGTTACCATGTCTAATGACCAAGCGTATCAGTTACCCAATGTGAAGGCATAGTAACACTACAATGCGCATCACAGATAATCAGGAGCTGATACTTAGCCAAGAGCAGCTGTGCCAGGAAAATAAGAATGACCTTTGTCATCGGAACAACATGTGGCCAATTGTCACAGCTGATGAAAAGGGCAGAACAGCAACCTAACCTCTAACCCTGAAGGATACATTTTCTTTTAACAATGGTCCTTAAATTAAACCTTTCAATGCTCATATTCAATGTTAATTGGAAACATGAATATATATTGCTGCCTCAGCAGTCCGCCTGCTGTATTTTTTCACCTGAAGACGATTGCTTGCGTTGCAATCGAAATGTCAGATTTTTTTTATAATTTTCTATCTACGTGACTTTACCTAAAGACCCAAAGCGTATGAACATGAACACCAAAATATTAACACAACACTATCAATGCTACCCTCGTTTCATAAAACGATACAATTCTAAAAACAATAAGATAGTGACAATGTTGTTATAATCTTTTTAAGGTTATTTAAAAAACTAGTTTTTTCCACATTAAAAGAAAAAAACATCATTACAAAAGAGGAAGTAACCATTATTCTGCATGTTTGTTGAATACGATTTTTCGTGCTTTCAAGCTTTAAGTAACATATGTCAATATAGAAATGGCATAAACACCACAGGTAGACAGATATAATTTCCATTCACAATTAAACACATTCAGGCTGGTATTCACTGGAAACAGCCATGACAAAAACAGAAGTCTTTTCTAATGGCATGCTCAAAGGTCAATGATTCTCCTGTGCCTAGTGATTTAGAGCAGTTTTAAAACTCATTATCTGACAATAGAACACCATTGCGTAAGGTACAACACATGCACCATGAAGGTGTACGTGCAAGACGCTGCAAATATCATGGCCGCAGAGTGCAATGGAGGACGGAGAGTTACCGAGGCAGGCATTTGCGCAGCACTGGTCTGTGACTGAAGGGAAGAAGAAAATGAAGCCAAATTCTGGGATACTGTTACAGTAGACCCTGGGGTCAGATGTCAACGGTTCAACAGTTGCAGCACGACGTTGTTGGCAATTGATGAAGTGCGCTGGCATTTAAGCACATGGCTGGCGCCGCTCGTAAGCAAGCGAGTCACTGAGTCCGTGTCCTGGGCGAGCGTGCAAATGTCACCTTGACGAGGTGGGGCTCCACAAGCGTCACGCTGGACGTGTATCGCTCGATCATGGGCGGGAAGCCAACCTCCAGCTGCGCCTTGATATGGCTTGAACGCTGGAACACCACGAGCGATTTCTTCACCCATGGCACAAATGTCTTGTAGTCGTCCACATTGGCCACCACGCCGTACATCTCCTGCATTGAGTACCTGCCATGGACAGAGACGCCACCAGCTCTGCACCAAATCCTCATCCCAATGTTCTACTAGCTCTGGATCAACATAAAATCAAGCTGATAAGCCAGTCTAAGACAGCCTCTATTCAACTCAACGAATGCATGCGTCAGGTGCACATCCTTACGTTAACATGCACAAGTTTTAATGTACAGTACATGCACTCATCTAAATTGTATGCAGCATGACAGTACATTTTAAAAAACACTTCAATTGACCCCAGAGATTTCAGTTCATGCAAACATGGCAGGTGTTCTCGGATGGACAAGCATTATTTGCCGTGTATAGAAAATCGTCTTATCAGCTTCCTTAAAAAGTAAAAGGTGGCAGTTGCTAATTAATATTTATTTGATAACCCAGATGGGTAGTGCTGTGGTTAGCACATGATTCACAATTGGAATTAGCAAGTTTAAAAAATCCAAGTTGGAGGTCAACTCAGTGAATAATTTCTTCAATTGATAAAATTAGAAGTAAACATTGCTTGATCTATGTTGCCGACGATCCAACATGGGAATGTGTAATTTGTACTGCTGGTTCGGGGGCAACAAAGTGAAGATCACAGCCTCATTTACTCCTATACATCATGCAATAATTAAAATGTAACCAACAGCAATCATATAATGAAAGGCTAACATTAATACTGATAATAGTATACTCATTAGCACTCAAAAACACTTCTGTATTAATAAAAGTACATATTATTACGACTTATAATACTGAATGTTTATATGCCAGTGCATCAATTAATCACCACAACGATAAGTTAACAGGGCCAAGGTGATAAGAGATCAGGCCAACTCTTAAGAAATATTTATTAAAGTTATTCAATTTGGTTCATTGAAAGTGCAAGCATAAGTAAAATGTGTAAAAATAATAACCTGGTAAAGACTAATAACGTTACCATTTACAAGAGGGGAGGAACGGTATCAATCGGTAAGTGAGCACGCATGCGATGATGAAAGCAGTGGTCAGCCTATTAATTCTTCTTTTCCATTTAAAATTGCTTAAGTCGAGAGGTTAATTTTGGATGACAGGAGAGTAAGCATTGAGCACATTCCAGTAGTTTTAGGGATTAGTGTGGGAACGGGACATTCCATAAACCATGAAAAGTTAAAGTTTCTAAATTTGAGCGTGCCATACGTGCTCGTGGAAGGACCGAGAGAGCTAACAGTTCATTTGCAGGCGTCGGATGCATTCTAATTCCGTAGTTATAAGAAATGGGGACACCAGGATTTGTATTTATTTATCCAGGAGTGGATATAAACAGGGGCGATAACAAGATGAAGAAATTACAAATTATGCCCTTTTTGATGCTGCTGCCGCCTTCTACAGTCTTCTGATATCTCCGCAGCAGAGGCAAAAGCACATGACAGGACTTGCTTGGTCTACAGCACCTCTCCAACACCTTCCACTTCATGATTTTTGTATTTATGGAGGCATATTTATATATTAATAGATGGGGATATGGATTCACCCAGAAGGGATCTCCAGGAATGCTAAATGAAAAATGTATCTGACGAAACTTCACAGATAAGGACTTATTTACACAAGCAAATGCGCCAATAGCATGGTGGTGAGATGCCAACTACCTCGCCTGGTATACAGGAGGTCGTGGATTCTACTCTGACCCTGACGCCTGTATATTTGAAATTTGCATGTTCTCCCTGTGGTCGCGTGGATTTTTCTCCGGGTTGTCCGGTTTTTCCCCTCCACATTTCGAAATGTGTTTAAGTGTTTGGCTGCTATGAATTTCCACGCGATAAGCGACTTTGTTGATCGATAATTTGTGGCCAGGTCGCTTCTGAAAAAGAGCTATATCGCTCAGTGGGTTCATAATCAACGATTTTTGGGTTTAGATCGCGTTATTTATAAATGTGTCGTAACCCTCCACCACCCGACACGGCCAAACAGTAAAAAAAGTGTCACGTTGACAAAAGACAAATAGTTCACTGCTTTAGCCCACCGGTGTGTTGAAGCGTGAAACCACAACATTTACAATTTGAGTACGACGTTTCGCTGGTAATTGGATCCAGCATCATCGGGCAATTCGCCAGAATGGTGAGGCTCTGCTGTGTCTCCCGTTCTTATATAGAGCAGCAGCAGGGTGACGTCATCATTAACTCATTAACTCATCAGGTGCAAAGATTTGAGGGGGGGGGTTATTGTAATTATATACTTGATTAGTAATAAGGCTATTGTTACGATGCGAGTTGTAGATTAGTAATCATTTGGAATGTGTTCTATTGTGATTATGCTACATTAATAATCAGTTAGTGCTTGTTTCCCTTATAAGGAATTGTAATGCATCTTATTTAATAATACGCTTCCAGGCAGCACTAAGCCTGTAGCTGTCTGAGCGATTAAAGTTATTTCTGTTTCTCTCAATCTCAATGGAAGCGTATTATTAAATAAGATGCATTACAATTCCTTATAAGGGAAACAAGCACTAACTGATTATTAATGTAGCATAATCACAATAGAACACATTCCAAATGATTACTAATCTACAACTCGCATCGTAACAATAGCCTTATTACTAATCAAGTATATAATTACAATAACCCCCCCCTCAAATCTTTGCACCTGATGAGTTAATGAGTTAATGATGACGTCACCCTGCTGCTGCTCTATATAAGAACGGGAGACACAGCAGAGCCTCACCATTCTGGCGAATTGCCCGATGATGCTGGATGCAATTACCAGCGAAACGTCGTACTCAAATTGTAAATGTTGTGGTTTCACGCTTCAACACACCGGTGGGCTAAAGCAGTGAACTATTTGTCTTTTGTCAACGTGACACTTTTTTGTTTACTGATTGGCCGTGTCGGGTGGTGGAGGGTTACGACACATTTATAAATAACGCGATCTAAACCCAAAAATCGTTGATTATGAACAATATTGGTCGCGAAAGCCTACGTGTAAAACCGCTCAGTGGGTCTTACCTAGTAAATTAAACAAAGTTTTAAAAAGTAGTAAACATTAATGCAGATAACAGGATATCCAGAGTATATACACGAGTGCTGAGCAACATACCCGAGTATTCTTCGCTCAGAGTACTCCTTCCTCTTGTTGGCAAACGGGGAGGTGAGATTCATGAAGGAGCGGTACTGCATGCTGGCTTGGTGAGGGTGCAGCCTGCTGAATGTTCCAAGGCTCTTGGTCATCAGGATCCCGCATGAACTCAGATACCTGCAAACACAAGAGACCCATATCCTATGACTTCACTGGAATGCACTCTACATCCTCCCAACATCATTAAAAAAAAGACAGCTGGCTGACATTGTGTTTGGAGCGCACGACTTACAATCGGGCAAATCCTGAGCTCAATTCCATGTTGGAAATCAACTCATCACCACTAGGGGTCGGCACGGTTTGGCTCAAACCACCAAACCGCGGTTTGAACCGAACCAAATCGGTTTGGTTTGGCTCTGTTTGAACTGGTTCGGTTTGGTTTGGGGCTACGAAAACCGACTCGGTTTGGCTCGGACAGGGTGGAACCGGCTCAAACTAGTTTGGTTCAAGCCAACTTAAGAGGTTTGGTTTAGCTTAGTTTGGTTTGGTTTTGGTTTGGTTTGGTTCAGTTGTCGCTGGTTTGGTTTGGATTGCTCAATTTGAAACCAGTTTGAGTCGGTTCAAACCGTGCCGACCCCTAATCACCACATGAGTGTCAATACAATGAATAAGTACCCCATGTTTTAAAATTCAAATGTCATCATCCTATGGAGAGATTTCCCCCCTTGCCACTGGTGAACTGCTTTGTGTTTAAGTTTGTTGTCCTTCAACCACGCCTCCCGATTAGCGCGGTTGGCTACATCGTGCTAAAGAAGTCCAACATACATAGTTTGGAATTTCCACTGACCACCAATGAAGAGGAGTTCCACCTTCATGTTAATTTAACGGGACTTTTTTTTAAATCAAAATGTATGTGTAGCCAAAGAGTCGGTTTGTAGAGGTACAACGGTTCAATTCGCAGAATACCTCATCATTTATTAGTGATGGTCAAACAAAAATAATCCTGACTATTCTATAATGTCCAGGTCATGAGGCAGTGTTGAAAATGCTGTCAAAGTAAGCCTTTTCTATAGCTTGCGTGGTTTCAGTCTGTACCGACACCACATTTATACAAACATAACAAACCTCACTTTTAAACCTAACAGTGACCTTTAAACAAAACGGTGGAGTTTTGTAGTACGAGCACAAGTAGCTCCGTTTTAAGGCAAAGTAGTACTGCCAGAGTGCAAAGTCAGAGTGAATTAAAGAATTTCAAAGCGACTGCCAAACCGCACCCAGAAAAAGAAACTGGCAGACGCAGCATGACTTTTAGCATTTTGCACAGCCTCCTGAGGGATGTCATTTTTAGACAAAAGCAACGCTCAACAGTACATGCTCAACAGTACATGCGACTGCTTTAAGCACACACTTACACTTGATAAAAAAACTGTATGAAAACTGTAAACATTAAATATTACAACCACCTTGTGCAGTTAAATGTTGAAAAAGGTACGAACCAAAATCTGTAATTCAGTACGATACTAACATAGCACAAAAGCTTATATTTGACATGAAATAATTATGTTCAAGGATAGTACTGTACGAGACAGTAATGTTTTAACCCATCTTCGGCCTGGGGTCAATGACATGGGTACCAATTGATGGTCATCAAGTTAACTGCGGTTAAATTCCACCACTGTCTTAAAGCCACCACTCGAAATATAGCCATTGTTCATATGAGCAGGGATATTGACTGTTTAAGATGGGCAATACAGAATAACAGCTAACAATTATTCACATCATTATTGTTCCTATATTGGCAGTTAAAACTGCTTCAATTATAGAGCCTTGTGATCAACAATAATAACAATAGCAGCTGTATATGAATGTAGTTTTTTACAACAACATTTATTACATGAAGCTGCACAGCTTGGAAATGCATTCTAAAACGATCTGCAGCCAAACAATCAGATGCCAAAACATCGTTTGAAGAGATTGCTTTTCAAGAGAGTAAATTAACAACTCGTTAGACTGATTTAAAGTTGATTGTTAAACGAAGCACTGTGTAAACAATAATGGTGATGAGTTCAGAACGTATATAATGCTAAATCTCTACTATGCACAAGTCGAGAGGTTCTGGACAAGGAAAGCAATGGTTGCAATGCTTATATTTGCATGAAACCTGCACGAAACGAATTAATCAGAAAAGTATATTTGTGTCAACATTTCAGGGTGATAATTGTTTTACTACCCTTTTATCTGACGACAAAACTGACACCTTTTTTACAAGGAGTCATGTTTGAATTGACCACAATACCTGCAGTCGGAATGCAAACAAAAAACATAACTCTGATAATGTATGCACTGTCCTTGAAGTTAATCAACTTCACACCCGAGACAGCTTTCCTTAGAGCCTAGTCTCACATGGTGTTGGACCAGATGACGCCAAAAGGCTCAACTCAAAGACAATGCAACAATCAGAGTTTGAGAGCTCGGGGTAAGCATTTACACCATTGGAACCTCTTTTGCTAGTAGCAAATTATCATATTATCATATTTTGCTACTGGCAAATGAGGTTCCAATGGTATTTCAGGGTGATATTTATATTTGTGTAATATTAAAACAAATTTGAAACCACACTTCTTTCAGTTAGCTTATTTTTGATCAGGATAGATAGTGGGCTTTGAGTTTTTTTTTATAAATTGTAAGGTGACCTGGGATGCTCTGCATGAAGAAAGCATTCTAAACAAGAGAAAACTAGGATCAATTAAATACAAACTCTGGATCTAGTGGAACGTTAGAACAAGTAAAGTTAAACCCAGGCCATCAAAACCCTGGCTACCCATAATTTGAACTTCCCAAGACAGTAAGCCAATAAAAAATATACGTAACTTAAAAAAAAAATACGCATAATTTAAACATGTAATTAAAAACTTAAGACTACGTTGTTGTAAATAATATATAACATTCATTAGAAAATGTGAATTAGAAAATGTTAAATGGTGTATATATAAAACCTGCACAATGTAGTATACTGTGTAATGGGTATCAAATGCACGAACTATGTTGGTGGTGGGGGATAATGGAGGCTGGGATTGGAGGCAAGGTGGATGGGTGCTGGGGGGGTATCGATATACACCCAGGGGACCAACCATCGCCACGACTAACAGAATAACTTAACTTCGGTGCAGTACAAAGATCCCCCGGTATGGCCTTAAGACTTTTTGGGGCAAGTGCTGATAGCGAGCACCTATGAAGGGGAGCAAGGCACACGAGGGGGTTGGTGACCAGCACCACGCACGGCCACCTTTGTCTCCCCAGTGGCGATGTATTGAGCCTGAGTCGACCTTCGAGAGGCCCAGGACCAGTTCAGATAATCCTCACTGGTGTTGACTGCGAGTGGGAATTATACTCGGCTCACCGGGTTCGTAGCACGCTAACCACTACACTACCCCCAGTACACAAATACATGCACAGGAAGTAATTTTTGCTCTGTGTACAGTAAAACGCCTGGATTACATGCATCATGTTGTAAATGCAATCGCAGATAGCCAGACCAGGGACATCCCCCCCCCACCAATTAGTCTGGCTAGCCAAGGTTTAATTGCACATAATGTACAACATATATTAAAGAGTACAAAGATGAACACTCTTTGGTTATTTCGGTAAAGTCACGTAGGTATATCTGCGACTTTACCGAAATAACCAAAGAGCATGGATCCCTGCAGTCACGAAAACTTCAAATCTAGATAGTACAAAGATGAACACATGCGCGCACACAATCACAAAAACAAATTCTGGCAGAATTGTGCGCCAAGGAACTGGATGCTGCAACAAATTCCAGGAATGGGGTGGCTAAATAAAAATCACACCGATTTTACTACCATGACCCCCTCCCCACTCATCCCACCACATCCAACTGGGTTTGAGTTCAACGCGGCCATGCCGGAACAAAAAGTTGCGGCATGTGCCTAACTAACAATGGCGTTAATAACCACCGCACATAAAATTCATGGTTAGAACTTTTATCAAAAGTTTACTCTAGCTGACTGAACAGTGGAACACAATTAAAAAAGGGTTTGCATTCTGCTACACCATAGCAAATTCACCTGGCAAGTCAATCAGTTCCACATGTAACCTGAAACTGCGTGCGGTAAACCAATCCTGCCATGCACGTCATTGACGTGCACAAAGCATAAACCAGCAGATTTATAATGAACACTAATTGGTTTACCAAGAAGTCCTGATATTTTGTAATGCTTCACGATGTGGGGTGTTTTACCTTTATACATAGGTTTCATTAAAATATGAAAACATTCAACATGTACACACCCATGCAAACCTCTTTTTATGGACCCTATTTTTATTCTATACTTGTTACCAGAGTTTCTCTTATGAAAACAATTAATTATGAACGACGATGCTTACATGGTAAATAGCATTTACCTCTTATACGGACATCTGTTTTATGAACAGAGTGCAATATCAATGATGCGCATAACCTTAAGAAATACTACACGTACTGTATTCATAAATGTAGTGAAAATCAAATAGAATTCAAACGACTTAGATGCGAAACCGTCAATTATTATCATAAAAATACCCCTCTTAATTACGCTTTATCAGCCACCTACATGCTAACAACAAGTGTACTGCAGAACGGGAATCATCAATACAACTCAGGAGGTTCAAAGTAGTACGAGTTATTCATAAAGGCCGATGCTGCATTCATGACAACAGTAACCACATTCGCAAAATCAAAAACTATACTAACCACAAACCCCTTTCAGCCATCACGAAACGATGTACTTTTCAAGCTGTGGTGCATGTTATCTCGTCCCGTGATGCAAAATAGCCAAGTTTAGAATGAAATAATCTATTGTTCGACGAGGTTACAATTATTTCCCCCCCCCAAGGAGCACCTGGATTACATTGCAATACACCGTATAAAATAGAGGCTACTGCACAACAAACAAAAAATGTCATTCTTTAAACACCTAAGCATAGACCACTGGAAGATTCAGGCCGGAAGATTTACAATAACTAAACAAAATATTACGACTATTCTTTATTCATGAGAAAAAAACCTCAACGCAGTCTAGGCAGTCTTTTAACAACCAAAAACCTAAACCTTGCACTGCATGTACAGATTGCATTACTAGGCTTCCTAAGGCTATACAGTTGAGTCTCGGGCATTAAGAATTAACCTTTAGAAAGTTCTAAAAGCATATTCGTTTGGCGATGCTAGGGACGGGCAATAAAACTGAATCCAGAGAATGCTATAGGTGCCTTGGGCTAACCCTGCATTGTTGCATACATGATTGTGCATACAGTGTATGGGCAAAGACCCCCCAAGTATAGCGACTACTATACTACCGCAAATTGTAGTCATTTGTCAAAAGCATGGTTTTGAATCTAAATATTTAAATATGAAATCATAAAAATAGCAGCGTGATAATATCAGCAACGCATGGTTCTGTTGTGCGAGATGAGACATCACGAGGTCCCGCATGACGTTAACTTCCTGGCAACAGACAACACAACTTCTTAATATAGATCCAGCCAGGTTGCTCTTGACAGAGCACAACTCGCAATCTGCAGGTTGTGGAGTTCACATCTCCCTCCCGTTTATTGTCTGTCCCTCCCGTGTCGATAACATATGTACCACTATGAGAAACCAAGAGGATTCGTCATATTTAGACTGCCCCCCCCCCTACCATAGCAATGTGGAATTTCTGTCACTGGCTCTGGGGGCCACCAATAGAGATGAACGATGCACCACTTGCTCATTTGAGCAGGGAGACAACCTGAGGTTGCAAGGACTGCTCAGCGAGGACACAGGCCAGCCACGGGCAAAACATTCTAAATCCCTCCGAATGGCCAATGAGTCAATGACAAAAGAATTTAACAAATGCAAGCGGGCACAAATTGGCTGTTATTCGGTGCACAAGTGCAAGCCACAACGATCCGGATTCGGCAAGCCGCCCTTCGCTGTCGGCCATATGCGACGACTGTGGAGAGGGGCGGTACAGGCAAATCCAATTACAGCAGTCGCTCATTGGCCCACGAAGCCAACCTACGTAGGCTGCAGACTTCTCGTGACGTACTTAGAGAAGGAGGGGGGGTCGGATGAAACGTCCACGCATCATCATCCTCATGTTTGCAATGCTGCATGGTGGTGGTGGTGGGGGGGGGCACAGTGTTAATGCCACGACCGCGTCACCTCGGCACTAAAATAAACCAAGTCACGCTGCCGAATTTTTCCCCCCATACCTCTTCAGGCACTCGCTTGGCCCTCATGCTATGGACCTGTTCCCAATACGTTAATTATCTTCACAACCAATGCAATTATGCGCTGGCAAACCGTGACAGTAAAATGGAACAAAATCAACTTTGCACTTACAATGTTGTACTTGAAGCCAAAACGCGAATTTCAACGACGAATCTGCACCGGTGGGCGTGCCATAATCGGGGCACGTTCAATGTGTCCAAAGTGACACATCAGCAGTCAGCACCATACAATGCATACCTTTTACGAGCTGGCTACGCGATACAGGTCGATAAAAAAAGGAACTTCAACGAAATTCGTAGTCCTACATGGCCTCTGTTGGCACAAGCCTGCCCCGCTCCTCAGTTTGCCAAGCGCATGCCGTGTGGTCGCACCCCCCCCCCCCCGCTAAGCCCTTCTTCGTTACAAAACGGTGATACGCTGCCATGTTGAGGGCCTCTCTACCAACGTAGCATTATGCAAGAGGCCCCCTTCTTTTGCCCTGTCGGCCACACAAGCCATCGGTATGCCTCCGCATGAAATACGACCAGCACATTCAGAAGTCACACAAAATGTGTAAACTTTGAAGAGGGGGGAAAAAAGTCACGTACAACACCGCAGTCTATATACTCTGCACCAACCGTGTGCACAGCAATCCAAAGAACGACACTTTACATTCAAGTGGCCCCGAGGTTAAGTGTGGGCATGTTGCTCATCACATGCAAGGCTAATTCTGAACTTCACTGGAACACGGTGAAAATTCACAAGACTACGTATTGGTTAAGTCAGTTGCAGAATGTGGCCAATTTTGATTTAAATTGTAATCCGAGGTTACAAGCACGAATTAATGGGCTAAAATGTTTAACTTGTTGCTCATTTAAACAGTGTTTGATGGGTAAAGCAGATATTGGAGGTGGAGTGTTGGCGCAATGGTTAGCAAGGCTGCACTTGAGTTTTCATTCTAAGCCATGGCGAACATCATTGATAACTGCCATCAGCCAATGTCCATTATCTGTTGGATGAAGGTCTCCACCCACGCCATCCCCTAACGGTAACCCAATTACACAATTCATCTTGGTCCTGCACGAAGTCGTTGTCTGCTTGGCCACGTTCTTCTCTCCTTTGGCTGCCATTTTGTGACCAGTCTAATCCCATCAGCCAACATCCCTTCTCGCCATGTGTTCTGCCCAAGCCAACATACTTTCCTTGGCAAACAAATTGCATTTCCCTTGATCTACGTGTTCCAGTCTCTCAGTGCAATTGTACACCAAATAAGATCTCCGTGCTTATTTCCACTTTTTGTCAATGTCTATGTTTCTCATCAATGTCACAGCAGGTAATGCAGACTTACTGAAAATGTTAGTTAAGTGTTACTTTTAATGATCTAATCAATTTTACAATTTTAATGATCTAATCAGTTTTACAACAAAAACATCCGGCTATTTTTACATCCAGTAATCCTGATTTGGCTTAAATTATTGTCCTAGGTATACATGTTGTTATTTTCAGTTGTGTCCCTGCAACTATTATTTCCTTTTATTGAGAAATATTGTTTAACACGACTTTTGCGTTTATCACATTCATTGAGCTCACAATCTGCCTTCTTTCCAAGGTTATTCGACCATTTTGTTTAGTACATCTGTATTGCTTCTTATAATAACCAACACTTTATTACACGATGCACTCACCATATCACACTTAGAAAGGCTATACTTTATATAAATGATCAAGTGCTGCATTAACAGCAACACTATCAATTATCCATAAGCTTCGTCTTAGGCTTCGTGAATGCTCGGGCTTGGACGGCATATTTCCTGGCTCTCCCCAGGGAAGTGGAACCCCATGGTAAGACACTTCCCACCCGTATCCATCCATCTCTCTTGTCATTTGTCTAGCAAGGCGGTGTTCCGAGCTCACATTGTAGAGACTCTCTCCCTCATGACTCACTCACTGTACACACGCCAACCTGGAGCCAAGGTATTCACCTCGATGGCACACCTTGCCGTTTAATGGACTACACTTGATTATACAATCTGCTCAATATTTACTACGTCGTCCTTTACCTCCTAGATGTACGGTACATCAATTCTACATTACCTATTGTGCATGTGTATATCTGCGTACTGTACAATATACACTCATCTATGCTGCTATATAGCATTGGGTATGCGCGTGTACCTTGAAGCGGTTATGGGCCTACCCCCAAGGTGTGGTCTGTAAACATCAACACTGGGGAGAAAGGCGGCCGGGCGTAAATGTTGGCCACCCACCCCCTCGTGTGCCGCTCCGTCCCTCATAGGTGCTACTCGCGATCACCCCTTGCCACAAGTCTTGTTAAAGGCGAAACGGGGGGGGGGGGTCTTTGTGTCTCGTGCCATGCAGCAATCAAGATAGGTTAGGTTATTCAGCGCAAGTTTCCAAATCCGGCAGCTTTGTGTGTGCGTGTTTTTTTGTGAATGGATACTGTACAGTACTGTGCTTTTATTTTACACCGGGGGATGTCCATTGCGATTCGTCATCTCGTGCGAGGGAGGTCTGAGTTCCCATAGCTACGTGGAGTTGGTGGTTTTTACATCCGTGTCTACTCGCAGTGACGTCGCATATTGTAGACGTACCGCATTCCTGCATATTAATTTACCAAATAATGACACAGATCAGCTAAATGCATAGCGCAGGGGTCGGCAAACCTGTGGATCGAGAGCCGCATGCGGACCTTTATGGAATGCTTCGTGACGTTATTAAGGACCGTCTCATATTCACATTCATTACGGTTCTTGAAATATTGACGGGGTTTTTTTTCCGAATTCGAAATATTTTTTTTATTTTCGTTGCCGACCAGCTGGTATAGCGTGAATAGTAGTCTCCGATAAATAATAAATACTTTGAAGTTGCCCCACGTTAAGGGTGACGTGGCTCCGTCATCATTTAAACGCCCCCCCTCTTCAGCTCATCGCATTATTACCCCAGGAATGTATATAAACTCGCACCGTAAAATGTACCCATGTTGAACTTCTTTCGCACCGCACGTAGCCAACGGAAGTGCAGTGTGTGTGTACCCGGCACCCCATCCTCCTCGACATGACACACAAACCCAGCCAAAATCGCCTCTGTTCCACCCCACATACGCCACATGCCCCGCGTCTTTATGCCAAACGGGCTCCAGTCGACTGTGCTGCCACCCTCTCGCCAGCAACTCACCCCACGCAGGGGTCAAAGGGCAGCAAGTCACCTCATCGGTGGGTTAGAGAGAGATTCGTGGAGGTTAGGAGAGGGCATGAGA
Source organism: Lampetra planeri (assembly GCF_965212315.1). Lineage (NCBI taxonomy): Eukaryota > Metazoa > Chordata > Hyperoartia > Petromyzontiformes > Petromyzontidae > Lampetra > Lampetra planeri. The sequence continues at coordinate 18,053,007 of NC_136108.1, read as the reverse complement.
CGGCGAGGACGAATTCTCGCGTGAAGCCCTCTCGTGACGAGCAGACCTCGAAATTGGCATTTAAACTTTTTTTATTGATTTTAGTTTACCAAGTCCCACTGAGCTTTTGCTCTTTGTTCAGAAGCGACCTGGCCACAAATTATTGCTCAACGAAGTGGCCTCGTCGCGTGGAAATTTAGAGTAGCAGCCAAATACTCTCAACGCATGCCGAGTCTAAATGTGGAGGGGAAAACCCGGACGACCAGGAGAAAAATCCACGCGACTACGGGGGAGAGAGACACCGCAAACTCAATACAGCAGGCGTCAGGGTCGAACCTACGACCTCCTTGCATACCAGGCAAGGTAGTTAACATCTCGCCTGGAACAGACACGTCTATTTCCATGTATGTTGAACTTTTTTCGCACAGTACGTTGCCAACCGCGCCAATCGGAGGTGCCATCATCAACGCGCAAGAAACGAGGAAAGAAATCGATGGGAAGCCGCTTGTGGTGGACTTGGGGAAGAGAACGCATTAAGCGTTCGTGTCGCAGGGTGGCAGCATCAGGGGTCGCGTCCGGGGGGGGCAGTGAAAGGGATGTGATCTTGGGGGTGGCCGAACAAGGGCGGAGGGGCACGAGGGGAGTGGATGGCGGTGTGAAGGGTGAGGGGTGGCGTGCACAGGCGGCGAGGCTAAACAGGCAAAGAAAGCGAGACGCGGAGGCAGATTGTGAGTTGGGGTGAGTGTTAGGGGGGTATTGCGCGAGTAAGGGGTGATGGTAAGGTGGTAAGTTGGGCCTGGAGGTGGTTGTGATGATTGAGTTGGGAGTCTTGAGCAGCAGGCGCGTGTGTGGGTGAGAGATGGCGAGTGAGTTGGTTGCGAGGTTAAGGGTGGCATGTAGGGAGTGAGGGTGGGTGGTGAGTTAAGACTTAACTAGTTGGGGTGGGTGGTGAGGTGGTTTGGGGCAAGTAGTGAGTTGGGGTGGTGAGGTGGTTGGGGTGAGGGTAGTGGATTGTAGAGTGGAGCGGTAGTGGGGTGGTTAGCGCACTACGAACCCGGCGACCCCAGTTCGATTCCTGCTCACGGTCAATAACAGTAACGATTATCCGAACCGGTCCTGGGCCTCCCCTAGGCCGACTCAGCCTCAAATGAGTAGCTGGTACGGCGCGTAGACTTCACCACTGGCGAGACAAAGGCGGCCGGGCGTGGTGCTGGCCACCCAACCACCCCCTCGTGTGCCACAGTGCCGGCCTTCATAGGTGCTCGCCAGCAGTCTGTTAATGCTATAGGAGGGGCGGTGGGGGAATAGATATGTGGGTGGGAGTAGGTTGTGGTCTGTGGGGCAGGTGGCGAGGTGGCTGGGCGTGGGTGGTGAGAGCCTGTGGGTGGTGAGAGCCCGTGGGGTGGTGTGAGCCCGTGGGGTGGTGTGAGCCTGTGGGTGCTGAGAGCCTGTGGGTGCTGAGAGCCTGTGGGTGCTGAGAGCCTGTGGGTGGCGAGAGCCTGTGGGTGGCGAGAGCCTGTGGGTGGTGAGAGCCTGTGGGTGGTGAGAGCCCGTGGGTGGGTGGTGTGAGCCTGTGGGTGGGTGGTGAGAGCCTGTGGGTGGGTGGTGAGAGCCTGTGGGTGGGTGGTGAGAGCCTGTAGGTGGTGAGAGCCTGTGGGTGGTGAGAGCCTGTGGGTGGTGAGAGCCTGTGGGTGGTGAGAGCCTGTGGGTGGTGAGAGCCCGTGGGTGGTGAGCCTGTGGGTGGTGAGCCTGTGGGTGGTGAGAGCCCGTGGGTGGGTGGTGTGAGCCTGTGGGTGGGTGGTGAGAGCTTGTGGGTGGTCAGAGCCTGTGGGTGGTGAGAGCCCGTGGGTGGTGAGAGCCCGTGGGTGGTGAGAGCCTGTGGGTGCTGATCCTGTGGGGTGGTGAGAGTGGGTAGCGAGCCCGTGGGTGGGTGATGAGCTGTACAGGAGTCGTCACCTGTGGCTGCTGCCCTCGCTGGCGGAGACCCGCGAGCTCCCGCGCGCAGCCGACGCCGCCGCCTCCGCCGTCGTCGGAGGAGGAGGCCGCGCTCCACGCAGCGCTACCACGAACCCGCGCACGGGGCCGCTCCTCGCCATGGCCGCGCGCCGCCCTCTCCTCCTTCTTCTTCTTCCCCTTCTCCTCCTCTTCCTCCTCTCCCCTGTGCACTGCCGGCTGTCTCTCGCCGCCTCTCCCCCTTGCTTAGCGTGTGGCGTGTCCGCTGCGGCGTTCCCCCCCGCACCTCTCGCTGCTGCTGCTGCTGCCGCCTCAAATCGTCGCCGACTCCGAGTGACCGGTCGCCGGTCCGGGGAACGGCGGTTACGTGAATCGGGGGGGGCGGGGGGGATGTGACGTCACGGCGCATGCTAATGAAGAGCGTGATGACGTGAGTGATGACGTGGTGGCGCGGTGACGCAATACGCTGTCGCTGCGCGGTGACGTCGGCCCGCCGCTTGGCGCGAACGTTTATGAGTGTAGAGCGCATGCGCGGGGGCTTCCCCTCTTCTCTTCCACACCCCCTTCCACATCCCCCTTTCCACCCCCCCTGCCACCCGCTTTTCCACCCCCCCCCTTGCACCCCCTCTTTCCACCCCCCCCTTCCACACCCCGACCACCCCCCCCTTCCACCCCCCCTTTTCACCTCCTCTTCCACCCCCTTCCGCCCCCTTCCACCCCCGCCTCCACCCCACCACCCCTTTCTACCCCCCCTTCCACCCCTCTTCCACCCCCCCTTCCACCCCCCTTCCACCCCCGCCTCCACCCCACCACCCCTTTCTAGCCCCCCTTCCACCCCTCTTCCACCCCTCTTTCCCCCCCCATTCCACCCCCCTTTCCACCCCCCTTCCCCCCCCCACTTCCGCCCCCCTTCCACCTCCTGTCCACCCCCCCTTCAACCCCCCTTCAACCCCCCCCCTTTCTACCCCCCCTTCCACCCCCCTTCCACCCCCCTTCCACCCCCCTTCCACCCCCCCTTCCACTCCCCCCTTCTACCCCCCTTTCCACCACTTTCACACCTTCTTGCTTATGATTAATTAATGAGCCTCCTATTACAATCTAGTTTAGTTGTACCGTCAGAATCAGAACATGTATTTATACTGAACAAATCCGATGAGCTATGAAGCTCTTTTTCACAGATGTCCAATCGGGGCACGTCAGAACGTCACAACAAACAATACAAGAAACACGACGGGAGCGCAAAGCATAGGAAAGGTAAACAAATATCTTAAAATATATACAAATAACGCTAAAACACATATTAGCAACATCAGTAAGGATGAGCGCTTTGAGCTTTCTCAATTAAAAAAGAGAGATGACATAGTCATCCTCTCAGCCGACAAAGGCAATGCCACTGTCATCATGGACAAAACCACATATAATAACAAAATTCAGGACCTAATTATTGATGGTAGCTATACCAAAATCAATACAAATCTCACCAACCGCCTGGTTATGAAACCAACAATATCACTGATTTAACATCTTTAATTGAACCAACCAAGCGATTTTCCTTAAAATCCTTTGCTGCTAGACCTCCCAGATTGTATGACTTACCAAAAATCCATAAAGAATGTACACCACTTCGTCCTATCGTCTCCACCATTGACTCACCCACCTACAAACTCGCCCGATTTCTGTCTGAGATCTAACAACCATTCACTGATAAGACCACCTCAGCTGTACTTAACTCAGCTCACTTGGTATCGTTAATTAAGGACATCTTACTATCTCAAGGTGATTTGCTCGTTAGTTTAGATGTAGTATCTTTGTTTACCAAAGTTCCTGTGCCTGACACCATTGAAATCATTGTAGATTTTGTCCAACAAGGACTGAATGCTAATGTACCAGCCCTGGTTAGACACTGTTTCACCAACACTTACTTCACCTGGAATAGAACATTCTAGAAACAAGTTGAAGGTATCCCAATGGGTTCTCCCTTATCTCCAGTTGTAGCCAATGTTTATATGGAAAAAATTGAGACAGATGCCATCCAGGCATTCATGTGGAAGAGGTACGGAGATGCCACATTCGTCATCTGGCCACATGGCCTACCAGCTCTGAACCAATTCCTCAACCACATCAATTCCATACACCCAGCCATCAAATTCACCATGGAGGTGGAAAAGGATGACAAGTTACCATTCTTGGATGTTTTATTCGAAAAGAGACCAGATGGCTCAATGGTACACTGTCTACAGGAAAGCCACCCACACGGGTGCCTACCTAAAACCTGGCTCCCACCACCATCCATCCCAGAATAATTCCCTCATCAAAACTCTACACCATAGAGCTCTGTTTTTTCGACCATCACCACCTAACCAGTGAACTGGAACACGTACACCAAGCCCTCAAGATTAATGAATATTAAGACTACACAATCCGTAAAGCTATCACCCCAACCGTTGGGAAAGAACCATCTGAGGACCCAATCAAAACCATCACCTTGCCATACATAGCAGGGGTCACTCGTGAACATAAGGTAGGACCAATACCTCAGCCGTGGCTGATCATTGTTTTAATGCGGTAGGCTCACGAAATTGATTTCTCCAATACGAAGGTACTCTGCAAACCCACTGGCTATCAACAAAGCTTCGTTCATGAAGCCATCCAGATATTTCGACACAGACACAATTTCAACCGAGAAGATGGGTACAAACTGAGCAATCATTGGAAGGACGTTATTAACCAGTTTAAGTCATAACTGGCTGTGATGTTTCTATCCTACCTTCCGAGGTTAGCAATTATTTTCGACTCTGATTTTACATTAACAGGTTAAATGTCTCACACTAACACAGCCGCCCTTGCTCGTGTCCACGATGTGGCCGAGGCTCTTCGATCTTACGTTGACATGCTAATCTCTCATAATAACCCAAAAACCTTTATTATTAATAATATTGGTCGTGAAAGCCTACGTGTTAAAATGCTAATCTCTCACAATACAATGGCCAACTCCGCGCCCTCGTCGTGGAGGTAGCTCTCCGATCTTACATTTACATGCAAATTTCTCACTTTAACATCACTAGCCCCACCCTTGGGCTACACCCATTTCAAACCTTCAAAAACAGCCTGCCTCAGCAGCTTTCCCCCTCTTTTTTCTCCTGATGACGATTGCTTGTGTTGCGATTGAAACGTCATGATATTTGTATTTTTTTACATTTTTATTATTATTTTTTATTCACTTTATTTTTTTCTTATTTAATTGTTATTATTTTTTCTATCTACGTGACTTTACCGAAAGACCCAAAGAATATATACAAATAAAACTACAATATATATTTTTTACCAGGTAAAGCCCACTGAGGTTATTAACTTATTTTTCAGAAGCGATTTGGCCACAAAAGATAGCTCAACAGAGTGGCTTATCGTGTGGCAATGTGTACTTCAAGGAATAGTGTCACAATCAAATCACAAAAACACCGACACCTGTGACAGCAACACTTCCAGTGCCCGGTCAACAACAGGACATTCCGCCTGGCTGAACTCCGCCATGGTCACCCACACGTCTGCAACCTCTATCCAACTTGGGTGACAAGTAGCGAAGTCATACTCGCTATTCAGTCGTGTACGGCGGCAAGAGTCAGAGTTATGCCACAGAGAGAGGGACAGAGTGTGCCTACGCAACACAAAGAGAACAGATGGGATGCAAAGAACATACATTGAGGAAGATAAGGAGAGAGACAGTTGTGGAGACAAGAAGACCACCACAACATATATTTACATTGTCTGTAAACATTGGCGATCCCTGCTATATACTGGGTACAGGGTGGTCCACATGTGACCCCAAATTAATTGACCCCTAACATTGTATTTTTCCTTTGCATATTCACTTCTGTTTTAAATAAATCTTACTTTAAAAATTATTAAGTTGTAGAGATTGAAATTCGGGTCACAAGACATCTGGACCACCGTGTATATTTTCCGCAATGTCGACATGACACCTTCCCCATCTCCCCCACCCCCACGCTAATAGCATGCGGGTGGTAATGAGAGGAAGGATGTGGCAGATGTGCCAAGCCTGCTGTAAACTGGACTGGTGAATACGATATAACAGGCTTGAATGGACACACCTATATTACCACAAACGAATTTATTTTCAAATCCACAGAGATCTGCCTAATCAGTTGATTCTGTGCACTGGGTTTTAATCTAGTTTTCCAGTGAGCCTTTAAGCTTCTTACATAAGGCCACTGGATCCAAGGGAGCTTATACGCTAACCGGCTGGTAAAAAGTCACTCATGCAGAACGAAGCTCAACTGTTATCTCCGATGGCACGAGGTGTGGTGCCAATTTAGTTTCGCAGCCAGCAGCGCCAACGAGCAAGATGAGTCAAGTGTATTGCAAGTCAATTTTAATGTATGTTATGTTTATATGTTTTAAATGCTTTACTGCATACGTAGTTTAAAACACTCATTTTTATCCACATTGATAAGGAGTGCAGTATTTGTGGATTCTATTAGCTTTGAAAATAGCTCTTGGCATCTGCAAGTTGTGCATGGATAGGCTGTTATCCATGAAAAAACTTGAATTTGTGGATGAAGTTAGTGCTTCTGGGAGACCATATGTGGGTGCTTTATCCACAGATGAATACGGATATTAGGATGTATTTTATGCGAATTAAGCTTTTCCACGATACCACTTCTCACAGTAACTTATCTGCACATAAACATGTAAATAATATAATTTTTTGCTGCTTTCAGGTTATTCTTCCCTGTGATAATTGTCGATGCAGCAATCGGAATAATTTGTTTGAGGATAATATTTTTCATTTATAAATTGTGGATATGTATAATACGAGTCACGTGTAATAAAATGCATGTCGTAGATATTATTGAAGATGTAAAGTTGTATGTAACACGAATTTCAAGTATCACACATTGACGACTCACGCTCTTTGGACACATGGTGCCCATGAATGTATCTGCTCATGAGGCCCTGAAGCTCACCATTGACAGCACATCAAGCGGCCATCCCTCACCGACATGGTCGATACCTTGCATTCACCCTCGCCTATTCTGGATCCACAAATCACACCAAATACTCCGCGCCTGCTCCTATCAATGAGACTTGGGGTGAGGTCGTACGCAGAGGTCATCGTGGATCAATGCAATGAACCCAGCTGTCCAAATGAACTGATTGGCAATATGGCCATGGAGATAAGACGGCTTTAATCTCGTAGTTAAAATGTTGGGATATATTTTTGGTGACAATTTGTTTTTGTAAATCGTGTTTTGTTAACCATTTTGTCTTCAGTATTTCAAATTCAAACTTGCCAAGTATGTTGTAAGAATATGTTGTACGTTGTTTATATATGTGAGAGCGTTTGGTGGCTCCTCTACTTGGAGCCATCAATGGCAACCTCGACCCTCTCCCACAGCGCTGTGCCCCTTCCCCACCACCTGCCCCGCATCCAAACCCCCACTTTGCCCTCTGACCCAAATCTTCCCCATCCCTCTCCCTACATAATCATGCCCACCCCCCAGTCATTGTCATCATAAACCAAGTTAACTCTACTGCTGGATGAAGGCCTACCCAAGCCGCCGCTATCTCCCTGGGTTCAGCAATGTAACAATCCCCCTGGTACTTGCACACTGGTATATTTCATCACTCCGTCTCCATGGCGCATGCCCTCTCGGGTGAATTCCTTCCCTGGCTGCCACTTATTTGTCGTTATTTTCGGCCACCGGTCATCATTCCTTCTCGGTCGATAACCCCTCGCCTCTCCCTGCTAGTAATACAACATACAGATTGTTAATTATTCAAACTGTTTTCATTGGAGTTAATTGTTCATTAATGTATATAACAAGTGTTATGTCATACCCTACTGGATATTTTATTGTAAGTTTCCACAAATCAATTGAAAAATGCCAAGCTAAACTATTTAATGGAGCTGCTGACTTTTAATAATTGATATTAATTCGTGTGTAAATTCACAAAGCTGGTCACATTAGCACAGGGGAATCAATCCGACTTTCTTAAAATATTTTGCCACTGTTGTGATGTAAAAGACAGGCAAACATTTCAGACAACGACCCTTAGACAGAAGGGAATATATTGTGACATAGGCCCGCTTTAAAAATGTGCTTCCTCAAAATTACTCAACACGTTCTAATCCTCTGCATATGAGCAGTTTATAATGTGTAATTAGCAGTGGACTATTGGATACAATATTACACATGTTTGTAATATGCACATAGATACAAATACAGTACAGGAGATCAATTATATTTGCTTGTACAGTACAATGCAATTTGACCTGGTTTTTTTAGGCTAAAAACAGCATAACCTGAAAACATGTTTTGCTAATGTATCTGATAATATATTTGCAGCAGGTTGATGGTCTAAATTGGCACACTGCATGACCAATGGTGCTGCTCATTATATGCTTGACGTTTGGGGTGCGATTAACAACACAATGGGACCCACCTGCGCTCACAAACGCCAGCCGTTCACACGGCGATGTCATCATTGCGCCTCCAAAAGTGTTCTAGGCGAGCATTAAAGGATTAAGAAAACGGAAGCTGTTTGTATTTAACTTGCTAATTTACAATTATTTAAGGAAGATAAACGCAGATTTCTGGCAATTCGCCACCATCGTTGACTCCACCGCAACCCTGCGCCCTTTGGCCGATTCAGCAATTGAACATTATGGCGGGACCCCGGGGTCCCATAAGCCCCCGGCTATCGCATAAACTACGTTGCGACGTCATTTTATGTCTGTTGAAGGCGAACGATACGGCAATCTATTCCTCTCGACGAGCTCTACACGATGCGATAATCAAAGGCACGCATGTAGTTTTTGTACGGAATTTGGGGTGCGTGAATTCCCAAAAAGTGGAATGGGGCAGTTTTGTTTTTGCTGCTGTGGTGGCACAACACAATCAATTTAGAAAAAAATACGACAATAAACAATTGTTGATTGCGAAACAGAATTAGTCATTATTATTATTATCTGCTTTTGTCTAGCATACTGTGACGTCTGTTACTTAATTCCCCACTGATGTTATTCTACCAACATGTTTAGACTTCACGATAAGAATTTAGAAGGGAGAGGGCTGAGTCTTCAGCAAGGGATCAGTCCCCCTCCAGCTCCTCCGGACATAATAGGGCTGTCAAGCAGTGGCTTTTGAAGGATATTCTTTGCACCACTTCATATTCGCCCCAGATCTACACCAATAAACAAATGCATTCGTGTAAAGATTGAAAATTGCAGCGTGGAGAGGTACAAAAGTGTATAACCGAAAGCATTCTTTTTAAAATCGCCAGATCATGGGTGTTACGCAATGCCCATGGGAAACAAGTAATGCAAGTAGAATCCAAGACCAATACAAACTCACTGCAGGGATATGCCACGCACAGCAAAATTGCTCACACAGAGGATAATATAGCGCAGTACTGAATTATGCTTGGATCTCCCCACTTTAGGCTAAGTAGCAGTGACAGCTAGCTCGAGGACTAGGCTAACCGGATAACATTCTCAATTTGCCGTGTAATCCAACATTCTTTCATGTCGACACAATGTTAAATTGAAAGTGTCTGGTCTATCCTCTGGAACGTGTCTTTAACTGCCCATACCTTGGCAACTAATCTCATTTGGTGCGTAAGTATTGATAAAAACCAATGAAAGGAATTTAATTAAGAGCTCCCCAATTTGGATATTGACATTATAGATTAACGTCTTTCCTGCAAGGAATAATTAACCTTACTGTGACTGGTGATGGACCCTATGCTCGAAAATAATTAAATAACAATACAACAATTTCCCACACTCAAATGCTCTCCCACACATACCACACGGGAGCTAATTTGATGTTCTTGCACAGACATGCACGCATGCTTTTTCTTTTACATTCCAACATTAATCAACAACAACAATTGCCCACGCGCGGACACACACTCGCTTATGTGCTTGGGCAGGATACTAAAAGGAATGGATGATGGGTGATGGACGACGATGCCCATTAAGGAAATGGAGGGAAGAACGCACGTGCACAAGTGAGATTGTGGTATAGCCCAATCATGAGACATGGCAATGGCGTGGGGAGGTCTTCCTCCAGCTGTGGATAAATGGCTTGATGATGATAAAACGCAAAGGATCATGATGATGGAAAATGTAGCTTTTGCCGCTGACATTGCTCATGCCACCACAGCCACCAGCAGAAGGCTCTTACGCCACCAATGCGTTGCACCAATTGTTGTTTTGTAATCGTAGTGCAAGCAGAATATCTCGTGGCTGCAGCGTTTACATGTGTAGTGACATCGGGGATGTCACTGTATGGTGGCGGCCTGAGAGGGCCACGGCACGTGATGCACCGTCATCGCGTGCACCCTGTAGGTGGGTTTAGTACCACGCAATGCTCGGCCTCGGCAAAGTAAGGTACCTTTTACCTTACCACAATTCAATCACTCTACCCTTACATTTTACCCTTTAGCAAGGTAAGGTAAAAGGTCAAAAGCAACGAGCCTACCTTTACCCTACCTTTTACCCTTACCACATACAAATTACCCGATCACAGGGTAACTACTGGGGTACTACACATGAAAAAGGTTTATAACAGGTAAATTCTAGGTAGAGCGCTTTATTCATATGGAATACTCTCGATGATTCCAATTTTAAATGGAGGCCACGGACTGCGCCACAAAGCTTTTAGCGAGCGGTAAACAAGGTATTTACCGGGTAATACTTCGCGCTACCTTTACCCTACCTGGTAATTTTCCACGCGACCTTTACCCTACCCTTTACCTTACCCCTTGGCATGTCAACACCTTTACCCTTTACCTTTACCCTTATACCCGGTAAAGAGGGTAAATTACCTTACCTTGCCGAGGCCTACGCATAGCGTGTAGTGCGGGCTCCCACAGGGGCAGGGTTGCCCCGGGCCATGGCACTCTGGTTGACACCGTGGACACGTAATCTGGAGTGTCCATAGAGAGGCCCCCAGATGGGGGTACTTGAGGGCAATCACGTGTTCGTGGAGAGCTCTCGAGAGGGATCGAGAGAGAGCTGGAATGCTCGAGAAGGCAGGCGGGGCCGAGGGCGGAGCGGCCCCGACCCGTGGGGGGATATAAGGTGGGTCCCTGAGAGGGACCGGGGTCGCTGCATTCTACAAGCTGGAGCTCTACGTCCTACAAGCTGGAAGCTTTACAGGCATCAACACGTGGTCGGGACTCGAGTGAGGATCAGACCCTTTGTAGCTGTAACTCCGTATAGGGTAGTTAGCTGGGTGGCCACCACCCTAGGCTGTATCTGGTGAAGTGGCAGTTACCCCTTTGTGTTACGTGTTGATGTTACACACAAATGTGTTGCCTCTAAAGAATAACGTCTGCGACTTAGTTGGACTCACTACACATCGACCAATTACATATGACATATATTGGTGAATTGATTCTTGCACAATGTATCTATGCATCGTGAGAGTAATAAGCCATTAACTTTTAATTCATCAATTGTTACATTCCGAATAAACTATATGTTGAACTGCTATCCGGCTTCCTTTAAAGTTACTTAGTCGCTCGTGATTAGTTTTGGTTTGCAGTATACACCACGTACATATATATTTGCAATAGACTTCAATTGCATTATAAACATTAGCCTCCAAAATGTCTTGGAAATTTTAAACGGTGGCTGTTCTCACGAAAAAATTTGGTCGGGGAGAATGCTGTGGGCTATGGTTATTTATAACTTTTATTATAGTGTCGGGAAGACCCACAACCTCAACGGCTACACGACGCGATCATAATTACTACAATTAAGGTCATGGAATCCATTATTCCCTTAGAAGATTACACTTGCCTTGGGAGTAAACAGGTCAAAAGTGTTTATTTGTCTTCAAAGTTATTAGACCTTCGGGGTAGGGTGTAGCTTTGGCCCTTGACCCGTGCTACATATTTTTAACAAAACTCGTGTTTGACCATGTTGTTGTGTAGCCTCTGTGATGATTTTAGCATCTGGGGGCAAACAGACCAGGGGGGACATACCGTGTTCTTCATTATAGTGACTACGCAAAAACCTGTGTTTATTAATCATTTAAAGTGTATGGAAACAGAGGAAGCCACATGTGTGGCATGATGTCATGTAAAACGCACTTTACCAATCCGTCTGCAAATGTATATGGCTAACAGAGTAATGTATGAATGTGACTTCTCTCATTATACCCAGTGTCTACCAATGTGTTTAATATTATAATACACAAAATGTCTATTCAACTCGTAGAATAATAAGAATGTGTTTGATAAAATACCCTCTCAAATCAAATGGTTATGTCAGTGCAATATGAGCGATACTATATACATTTACTGTAGTGCATTTAATAACATTAATTGCTGTTATAAAAAAAATATTTTCTATATATGGAACATGTTTTTAAAAATTTGAACACTTACAATAACCTTTTTTCAATGCCATGTTTTGATATACTGCATGAAAATGGCATGACATGACATACGTTCGAGTTGACAATCGTATAGGGTCACAGGTGGTGTATTTAATTACACTTGATGGGTAGCAGTTTTGATAGAATAATCTGCCGTTGCAGTGGTTTAAGCTTAAGATTGGCATTTTTTTTATATTTAAAATCCCAGTGGGGAATCGATGACACCTATATAATTTATCCTTGGCCAATAAAGCGAGTACCTTTTCTGTGAAAAGTCAAGTGTGGTCATTTTTGGGATAGACTGGCCAATGTCGTAGGAATGTGGAAATTACCACAACTGCCTTAGTGCCACCAACAATGCCTTATTGAGCTTGGAGATAGCTTTTAATGATAATAACAATACACGCACTAATAGGGCACGGTATTTCAAGTTGTATCGTAGCATATCTAAGATTAGGTTAAGATGCTGGTATTGTTGCTATGTATGAGAACAGACACACTTATCTTATTATAGAACCTTGCAGGAGACACGAAATGCATACATTGTGTTGCACATTTTTACTTTGCTCTAGAGTATAGTGGTCTCAGCGTGATGCGGCATGAGTGTGATACACACCTAAGGTCATTCAAACAGGTGAAACACAATATGCTCAACCAGCATGTGCAACCGTGAGAACATCACATGATTATAAGCTGTGCAGCCTGCCTGAACCCAGATCATATGACACTCAAGCTGACATGCAGTCACACTGCACGAGCCATACAACCTGCATTGTATTTGAAGGTTGAATTTCAAGTCCTCACCATAGGTAGACTTAACAGCCCATCATCCCTCTGGAGTTAATAAAGTGGGTACCAATTTGTGGGATGTCAACATTGGTTGCCTCTAGTGTACAGGGATGAAGAGTAAATTGAATAGTCACAACACTACCACAAAGGTGACAAAACTAGACAATACCACTTAGCCGTAAAAATGAGTGATCTGTTAATTGTATTAAGTAACATAATTTTAAAAGGTCGGTCATATCCTCAGCATACAAAATGAATCAAACGGGATACGTAAACACTGCTAGCTAATAATGTAATCTGCTCAACATGTAAAATGACCACCATATACCTAAAGTTAGGTTTAAGGTTATCAGCCCAGGGACTTTCTCAAGGGAATTGAATGGAAAGAGGTGTTGGAAGCACCTCTGTGTGTTGATTTCACGGTTAAAACCCACAATTTATGGGTTGAAAAAAAAATGAAGCTTGAATATTTCACACGTTTATACCAAATGTACATGACGAGCAAAATACTCAGGATCACTTCATTTATTTTCGCAGCTTAGCATTTAAAATAAAGCGGAACAAAGTGTACAATTTTGAATACCGTTTTAAGTTTTAGATAGAAGTCTCTCCACAGATGCAAAATTATGAGAATATTGCCGGGTTTTTATAAGGGGAGGTTGGTTGCAGTGTCATAGGTACAAAGGCATTGTGTGGCCAAACCTGAAAAAGCCAGCTCTGGTCACGTGAACACAAACTCGCCGCATTTCTGACCCTCCGGTCCCTCACCAAACATAGCATGACCATATCAGATCGTGACTAACATAGGCCAGCACATATTCTCATGATCGGCAGTCGTTCATTCTTGGTCACTTCACCAAACAGTGGATAGGCAGCAATGGGCAGGCACTATGAAAAGAGGAATTCAATGCTTGATGCGTAGTATAAAAATCTTATTGGGCTCAATTTTAACCGGATAGGAAACGTTGTTTTGTATCCATAGCCGACATGCAATTAAATTAAATTCCGGGACACCATTACGTAGCTTGTGTAAAATGTACGTTGTACAAATTGGTATATGCTCGGATTTTTTTTTACAAAAATAAGGGGGCTCTGTTATGTTGCAGACAAGTTTAGTGACATTGGGGATGTCACTGTATGGTGCCGGCCCGGAAGGGTCGTGCCGTTAAATGTTCCTACATCGTGGACAGCACCGCGTGGGTGGCTGTGTGTAAAACCAGCCCTAGCGGGGCTTGACGAGCACTGGGATAGTGCTGGCACCACGCACAGCGTGCGGTGGGGGCTCCCCCGAGGGGTCGAGGGTGAGTGTCAGCCCAGGGGCAGGGTTGCCCCGGGCCGTGGCACTCTGGTTGACCCCGTAGACACGTGATCGGGAATGTCCACACAGGGGGCCCCAGGTGGGGAGACTCGTGGGTGATCACGTGTCCAGGGAGGGCTCTTGAGAGGGATCGGGAGGGAACGAGAATGTTCGAGGTGGGCGGGGCCGAAGGCGGAGCGGCCCCGACCGTAGAGGGATATAAGGCGGGACCTGAGAGGGGTCGGGGTCTCTTCGTTCTACAAGCTGGAAGCTCTGCGTCTCAAGCTGGAAGTGCTTCATCCTACAAGGGACCACGTGGTCAGAAACCGAGTGAGGGTCCGACCCTTCGTATCAGGAACTCCCCTGTGTAGTTAGCTGGGTGGTCACCACCCTAGGTTGTATCTGGTAAAGGGGCAGTTACCCCTTTGTGTTACGGTGTTACAAATAAATGTGTTGCCTATAAAAGGAAGAACGTCTGGAACTCGGTTGGACTCACGACACATGTGGGAGAATAACTGACCTGTCAATTGAAATGTTTCATAAGTCATAATATTCGATGAACTGTATACAAGTTTAATGACGTGACAAACATATAAATTGCAATTGAGGAATTTTGAAGATTTTATAATAATTTTGAGTGAACTAATATTATCAGGCTCACCAACATGATCTTTGAAGATCAGGGTTCGGAACGGAATGTTAAACCCACGTTCCATTTCGTGTTAAGGCAGCAATGCGTCAGTTCCTAAAACGGACTGAACTGGGTCACAGCCAGGCTGGATCGGGAAGTAAATGCGTTGCTGTCCTTATGGCTTCACTTTTTACAGCTGCACTATCCTCATGAAACAAAACACATTTATATGTGCCACAGCGTAACCACAATGCTTGTCATTTGTTACTCATGAGCATCGCAAACCATTGTGTATTGTGTGCTGTACGACTTCTTCCTGCTAGTTTGCAATTCAGCATTATTTAAATTGCTCAAAAAGCAGAGGGGAAAAGGAATCTAAATGCCTCAGGTTCTTGAGGCCTTCACCACAAGCTACATGTAATACCTGTGATAAAGGGTGATAAATGTATCATTAAATAATAATGCAATTTATAAGTAAATAAAAGTGGCAAAAATGCATTCAAAATATTTGATGTTTGAAATGTCCGTTCACATTAGCTACAATGGAGTGTATTTTACTCTTCCAATGAACCTTGGAAAATGACAATTTTAAAATTCAAGAGATTTTTTGACAATAACCAACAAAAATATGAAGACAATATTTTATTTTCCTTAAGAAAAACACAAAATCCAGTGGGATGTGAGTAATTTGACAAGCGGTATTCGTGGAAGCGATAATAAAAATACAATATATATTTACAATTTACACTTTGCATTGGATAAGCCTTTCTGCAAACAAATGTGATGCAATCAGATATTCATCAATTTGGAACTGCTTTTTGTAAATTGTACAATGCAAAAACGTAAGCACTCATTTATAGTATGATTAATAACAGCTTGACTACCTTAGTTTGCACACACAATTTAAGACCACCACTGATGTCCCACAAATGACATGCAGGACTAAGAGAACGAGCCACTTTGTGGTTTGAAACTTAAATTTAACACAAACCAGGAACTCTTAAGCAGGGGAGAATGAGGATAAAAATAAATTATGAATGCACAAGGTGAGCATTTTGAAGATTACCTACAACAGGTTACCAACTACGTAGTTCTACTCCATCTTCAACACCACAATCTGTGTAGATACAAACATAGCCCGAATATGAATCTCTTAAAACTGCAATTTTTTGTTGTTGTAGCTTTACCAAGTGACAAAAGCATGCTGTCAAGGGGAATTGATGAACACATGCTTTCATCAGCACTTGAACATCTAAATGCCCATTACAAATGCTGCTTATTAAATGTATTTAAAATTGACTTAACTTGTATTTGTTAGGTACGTTCTGGGCTAATGTCAATTAATTATAGGTAAACTTCAATATAGGTCACCTGTACAAGCAGTTCAAGAGCATTTCAGCATATATGGAACTTGAAACCTTTTATTCCAAGAATAGTACAATAAAAATGGCATTTTACACAAGTAGAACTTTTTTTTGCACTATTGTTTCTGATGCTGTACATGTATTGGATTGTATCAACCTTAAGTTTATCAAAGCTTTTGAAGTCCAGAAAAAACAAACCTACATGGCAAATAGCCCAACATATTACTCACAAATGCTACGTTTAATAATTGTTACTCTTGATTAGGCAACCAGACTTTTTCATTATTTAACATACGATCCAAGAGTGATAAAACATTGACTTCTTATAATATTGAGGGGTATTCCTATAAGTAGAGTTGGTAATAGAACACCAGCAAAAAAAATCCTATAGCAGTATAAATTAATATTGCCCTACATCACAAATAAAAAAAAATGATGCTAACATGACCATTCCACACATTTGGAAAAGGGAAGTTTTAAGATGTACGCACTTAATAATAGGTTAGCATTTGATGACAGAATACTGAATCTTAATTTTAGAACTTTCGTGACTGCAGGAATTATTATTTGTTTCTTTCGGTTAAGTCACGTCTAAAGATAAAATAATAAATTAAATTAAATAATAGAATACGACGTTTCGATTGCAACACAAGCAATCATCATCAGGTATAATGAAATAGCGACATAAAATCTAACCAGAAAACTATAGACAGACATAGCAGACAGATATCACCAAGATACATAGAGAGAGCAACACAGGTAATGTATCTTGGTGATATCTGTCTGCTAATATGTCTGTCTATAGTTTTCTGGTTAGATTTTATGTCGCTATTTCATTATACCTGATGATGATTGCTTGTGTTGCAATCGAAACGTCGTATTCTATTATTTAATTTAATTTATTATTTTATCTTTAGACGTGACTTAACCGACAGAATACTGGTTTGCCCAAATTGTAAGGGAGCCATTTGCACAGTAGTACATCGTGCAGTAAGCATATCTGTAGCGCCGCAATATGGCAGGCCATTACAAGGGTGCTGAACAGTACTTTATGAAAGGGTGCCATGTCGTTACAACCAGCGTTAAAGATTGTCCTGATTGACAAATGTAATCCATGCTAAATTTACTGATTTTAATGATCCCTGAGGGATAGGCGAGGTCAACCTCTGTCCAAGATTTGTACTCATAACCTTTTGATTGCGAGTTAAGTGTACTTATCACCACATGGGGTGCTATGTTGGAGAGATATTAACTACCTCGCCTGCTAAACAGGTCGTGAGTTCAATCCCGACGCCGATATATTTGGAGTTTGCATGTTCCCCACGTGGTCGTGTAAATTTCTCTCCACATTAGGAAACATGAGTTTAAGAGTATACATTTCCACATACGCCACTTTGTTGAGTTAACATTTGTGGTCAGGTCACTTCTGAAAAATTGACCTTATACCTGGTAAAATAAAAGTTTTATAGTTTAAATTGTTTTAGTTTACATATTATCACCTGGTAGGATGAATATTAGTACTCCGTATTAAAGTATCAAGATCGCCCCCCTCACTCAGGGTTCCCACCTGATTAGACAAAGCTGGCATCATTCTGGAGTTGCTTCTCTTAGCTAATTACATGTGTACTGTTGTGCTGGGTTAGCAAAATACATGTCACAATTTACTCAACCACCCCAGACCCCACCAAGAAACGTAATGAATCGTCATGATTCAGAATTGTTGTGTGATTCAATAATCTATATTTTCATTATTGTCTCTTTAGTTTTGTTATCATCATTATCCTGAAAGTAACATTTGTAAATTGGCATAAAATTTAAATCCGATTCTCTCATGCACAATGTGATGCATACATCGTAACGAAAACCAATTCTAATCAAGGATTCAATGCATGGCTACTCGCCGAGTTACTAGTGCTCTATGCAAAATAAAATCTACAGGCATCAGTTGTTTCTAGTATCTTGGCTTGCTAACAAAAGAAATAACGAAAAATTTAGCACCACAAATTCTGGGCCATGGTAGGAAGCCTGCTTCTACATTGCTTTTAATTTCCAGTTCTCAATGTTTTAACCTACAATTAGAAGGCTACATATTAGGTAATAATCTTGCCAATGCATATACAGAATAGAATCTACAAGTGCTTCAGAGCAATGACTTATTACAAATTTCAGCACATATATAGCACTTTGCTACGCAAACTCAACTTGTACACCCAGGCAATTATACCACTAAAGCATAGCTCATTATTGGAGCTTTCACTTGCACTTAAAATGCAAATGAAACCCATTACAAAAACGGTTGTTAGCTATAACTAAAAAACATGGCAATAACAAAAGTCATCCTTACAAATAACCGCACTTCCTTCCAAATAATCAACACGGCAGAGATTTTATTATTGATCGGACTAAAAGCCATGCTTGTATTTTAATATCGTTGTGAGCTCTCCATCTTCTTCCCAACTCGACAGAAGTCTGACGCACTCCAGCCCCCTTGAAACCACGCAACACCTGCGGGCGGGGGGTGAGCGCCGAAGCTTTCACCACTGGGACATATCGGCGCTGAATTTGCCAAAGTTGCGCAGAGCGGACACCATGGCGGCGCCCGTGTGAATGTTAGAGAGGCCCTCGAGGAACACTTGCAGGGCGGCGCCGCCGTTCACCGGATCATCTCGCAGCATGATGCCCGACTTCTCCAGGAACATCTGGTAGCACAACTGCAGCAGCTCGCCGTGTGCCACCGTGACGACGGTGGGGCTCGCCGGCTGGGTTATCTCCACCACGCTGATGCCATCCACGGGCGAAGCGTCCGGAGTCTCGGCGAACGCTGCTGTCTCCGTTTCCACGTGGCACGTGGTGGGCGACTGCAGGACCGTGAAACACTCCAGCGGTACATCAGCACAGCCTGCGCAAGCAACAGAAGGTATTAAAGGTCATTGGCAATTGTATGTTGCTGTGCAGGTTTAAATGGACAGGATATTGTAGGGGACACAAATGCAAAGCTTGTTACCCTGATTTTCAATTCAGAGTTTTCAACCATATAATGATGGTTCAGTCATTATGTGGCAGAGCAAGACTATACACTTCAAATCAAAGTTTAGGATCAACTCGGCCCATCAACTCTGGGGTTGAGCGAAGGAAGTAATGTGGCAGTACTACAGAGGCTAATCAACCAAAAAAGGAATGTGGAATCTGCACCAGTGAATCAGGACTGCGAATTGGTGGAGAATATTTGAACCACTTTCATAACATAAATGGCCCTTTGGATGTTCAAGCAGTCTCCTTCAGCATTTTTTGTGAACAGGAATATATTTGGGGAATGCAGAATACCCATGCATAAGAGGGTAAAAAAAACTAAGAGTTAGGTAGATCAGAATGTGACAAATTGTACAAGTACAATATTCAACCTATAATTTGGATAATCATTGTGCTAATAGGTTACTGAAAAATGTATACATTGTTCCAACTCAACAGAATGATTTGCCTGCCAACACAGATTGCCGATTTTATTACAATACTAAACCAATTATATTTAACTCTCTCATTCACTTTAAATTGTTCAGTTTTTTGTAATTGCTATCAGCAGTTTGTGGCAGTAAGTAGGCATTAGTCTGCTGATGCATTAAAAGCATGTCTGCAGGGTGCATTAAGCACATGTAGAAAAAGCGGCAACGTGCATCAGTTGCCCATCTGCTATTTTACGTGTTCGCAAAACACATTAGAGCACATTTATTTCAGTGTACATTTCTAATGTGGAAAATACTTTTATACTCACTGCACAAAGCAATAAATATGAAATTTAGCTACACGTCACTACAGATAGAAGTATGCTGGGATATGTTGAAGTTATGAGAAAACACATTAAAACATTTCAAATAAGTTGACAATTTTGAAGAAAGCAATGCTGTATTTATCTAATCACTTTTAAATAATTATTTTTTGTATGAAAGGGAAGCTAGGTATGCCAGTGATGACCATTTGCATGATTTATAATGCAATTGTACTCGAGACAATTGCGTTTTTTCCTACTTTACAAGAAAATAATTAGTCTGAAATAGCAAGAATATAGAATACATGTTACTTATGAGTGCTTGTCATCTGTTTTAAACTTGTCAAACTGAGACCAATTCAGCAGTGAGATATCATAGATGTTGACAATCAGGATAATATAGGAGTGTTTAATTTAAGCACATATATTTTAGCAAAGTTATGTTAACTACAAAGCATATTTTTTGTTCAATTTGTATTATAAATCTCTATACATAAAGCGAACCAACAGGTTCTTACCATGCATCTCCTTAAGGCAACCGGGCAACATCTGGAGTAACTTATAAGTGACATCACAAGCATTCATAACTTTTCAAATCAGGTTACTATCTGCTTTTATGAACAATACCAATAGCTAATGGACAATATGAAATTCCACATTCATATGGTGGGGGCTGGTTTTTCCATAAGATGAAAAATGTTTACTTCCACAAATATAATTATTGCTTTCCACAAGATTGTAATGGCATTGAGGGATGACAAGTAGAGTTAGCTCCTAACCTGGATTTTAAACTATAGCCTTCCTATATTACAATTTGGATTATATAGCTGTGACAGCATTTGAAGATGTACAAAAACGATGGGAATATATATTTTAAAAAGAGAGGTAGTCACAGAGAGAAGAAGGAAGGTCTTGAGCTTGGACATAAACAGATGCAGGGAGTCAACACCAGACGGAATGGGGGAAGGAAGTTCCAGGCTATGGTGACATCAGGGAAAAATTAGCGACCTCTAATTGATTTAAAGGTTGACGAGAGGGGTTTCGAAATAAATCCTTGGTTGCTAAAATGGAGAGTACACAGAGGGGAGTACTGTGAAATGAGGGCAGAGGTGGAGAGGGACAAGGATCTTGAGGACTAATTTTAACCTGATCCGGGATTGGATATCAGTGGAGGGATTGAAGTATTGTCATGTGGGGTAGTTAATGGGTGCCGGTCTGGAAGCAGCAATTTGTATCATGTGGAGTCTGGAGATGAGGTAATTTGGGAGGCTGTAGGGGAGCGAGTTGCAATAGTTGGGGTAAGGAAATGATGGATGTGGGAGATGTTTGACAGATGAAGGTATGAGGTCCAACAGAGTTTAGATAGGTGGGAAGAAAAAAAGTGCTCAGAATCAATGACAGTTCCAGCATTTAGCACTGTTTGCCAGCGTAATATCAAAAGCCCAAACAGCGCCACCCAGCTGATTAGACTAAATCGCAGGCAAATCCAGTGCCCATTTAGTCTTCAAAAAGGTAACTCCACAAGCTGGCATAAGAAAGAGAGCCAATTCAGAATGTATTAAATGGCTTTTTTTACATCTTAGTCAATACAATGAGCCCATGGTCTCACTACCTGGTAGCTGAGTAGAATGCTAAGCCAGGATTCTCAATGGTACCAACTCTATAATTTGACATGGATTGGTCACCCAACAAAGTTAATGTCAATTGAATCTTAAATACTGCCCTTCATATACCTTTCAAGTACGTACCAGTGGCAATTCTGTAGATCTGCTGCTTTGCTTCTGCTGAAACAGACAAGAAGCTGGGGCACTGAACGCCAAACTTTTTCATGACGGCATACTGGTGTTTGCAAGGCCCGCCACTGATGCCAGAACTGCAGCTGCAGCAGGAGGCACTTGTATCCACCACAAACGTCACATCGGGCTTGGTGGTGCTTGGCATGCGGAACTCTGATGGTCCGATCTAAAAATAATAAAACATAATGACACCGTTGACTTCCTACGATGTTAATAACTTTTGTTTAATCTATTATTAGTTCAATATACCAAGTCTATACATTCTCATAAATGTTCAAGCAAAATACATGTCTCAATAGTTACACAGGTATTACAGCTATTGCAAGGATGCAGCACAACATTTCGTCTCCCTGATTATAAGACGGGCATGAAATCACCACCCAACAACGATTTGTAACCCTAATTAAAAGTCGAACATTATTACATCACATATCTTCGAACCACTTGCCAGAATGCATAACTAGTGAAGAGTTCAGCTCTGAACTGGCATTATTTTTTCACATGTGTCCTGATGTTTGAACATGCCTGCAGAATTGAATCCATGCTCAGACTCTCCCCTGGGTGGTCGTAGCAGCTGAGGACGGCATGCTCCAGGCGCCCGTTGCACACCTCATAGATGCGCTTCTCGTAGTACATGCTCATGCGATTCACAGTGAAGTCCAGGAGTTGTGGCAGGTTCAAG
Source organism: Lampetra planeri (assembly GCF_965212315.1). Lineage (NCBI taxonomy): Eukaryota > Metazoa > Chordata > Hyperoartia > Petromyzontiformes > Petromyzontidae > Lampetra > Lampetra planeri. The sequence continues at coordinate 18,030,341 of NC_136108.1, read as the reverse complement.
GACCTGGTCCTGCAGTTACAAGTCAGACAGATTTACAATCAATGAAGGAAATTCAAAGAAAGCAGCAAATTATATTGGATCCAGCGTAAAAGTGGAAATGAACTGGATATGAAACTGTTGTCAATAGTATTAACAGTAGAAAAGTTTAAAAACAAATTTTGATTTAAAACGTAATAATACACTTTTTGGTATCAAGTGCTTTCCTGTAAATTCAAATAAAATAAACATCTTAAATGGATATGTCATTGAGTTCATATAAAGGCTATTATAAACAAAACGCAAATGCATATAATCCTGTACTAACTGAAATGTTCAGCTAAAATTCACACCTTGGGACAGTGAGCAATCCCCTATTAGGCCAGGTAGTCAACCCACCCATCCAGACATAACAAACAAGGAATGAGACAGGCAAAACCCCTATGTGGTACAATTCCACAAAATAATTAAATACATCTCTATACAATGAAGTCAAAGACTGATAGATTGTACCTGTAGAGTACTTTGTCTTTGAGGATTCTCATTGCTGCCTCACGTGATGGAAGTCCAGTGATGCAGCACAGGACCCACTCCTTCTGCCATTCAAACAGCTTGGTGATGTACTGCTGGAATCTGGTGTGCTCCACCACTAGTGGGTACTGCAGAGCTAGCTGCAGCTGCTCCGTCAAGTCACTGATCGTCTCGGCGTGGATCAGACGCTTCACCCAGAAGAAGAGCTGAGAGCGATGCCCCATCGGGACCTCACCCATGCGGTTCCAAAGCCAGCGCCAAGCCGCCTGCAGCACATGGAAGATGTTGAGCAGCAGCGGCACGCCGGGGAAGGCGCCTCGAATCGCGTTCATCTCCGCCTTGGTGTCGTCGGCGATGAAAATCTGCGGCCCAACAAACGGGCCCCTCCCACAGAATGCGTTGGGTGGCCAGAGGCACTGAAGCAGCTTGAGGCCCGTGAGGATGACCTCCTCTGCCTCAGAGGTTGTAATGAGGCAGCCCAAGGGCAATCCACCAACGGGCGAGTGCGCTAGGAAGATGAAGATCTTGCAGTGACGACGATCCATTCCACCCGGGGAGTCAACGAATGCCACGTCTGCTGCCTGTGCCAACGTGTGGACGCGGGCCATGAAGGGAGTGCAGACGGCGATGACACAGTTCTGCTCACCGATCATCTGCATCCTGACGCACTCCTTGCCCAGCTCCTGGTTGTACTCGTCAGCACGCCTCAACACATCCTGCAGCATTTCATTGCCGGTGCTCATTCGGCGAACCTTCTGGAATGATTGGTAATACAAACTGTGGAAAGACATGGCATGTTTTTGAGCATGGATACAGCAACTGATAGCTAGTACAATGTAGTAATATGACAAAGGTCTCAATATAAAAAAGTTAATTTTCCCAAAGATTCCAAAACAATCTTAACATTGATCTGTTTATGAATTGCTTTCTAAAAATCATCACCTATTAATAATGCAATTAAATAAAGTCAGAGAGGGGAAACTGGACAACAGAATATCTAGGGCAGTTACTGAAAGCGGATCAATGAAATAAGGAGCCTCATGAAAGCACATTGGAGGGTGTTTAGAAAACTGCATTTGTAATGAACTGGAACAAATCAATGTGCCTAAACAAGAAAGTATTTAATCAGTACATATATACTTCAAAATAACAGACCGAATAAGATTTTCTACATTACCAAAATAATGAGCAGTACCCTTTTGGTTAACAAAATAAATACTACTTTGTACGAAGTCACGCTGCAAACAGAAGCACAGCCTCACACTCAGATGAGACACAAACGTAACCATCCTCCCCCTAACAAAGCATCGTGTGTCAGACACCTGAAGCAGAAGCTGATGTCCGGGCAGACCGAGCGGTCAGATGCCTTGAGACTGTATTCATCGGCAGCCTCCAACTGTAGGTCATCCTGCATCATGTCGCGTGCCACCGAGGGTGTGTAGCCTGACTTGAAGAGCCTCAGCAACTTCTCTCGAGTTTCTTTTGCCACGTCCCGGTATTTCAGGGTGTCTGCTGCCTTGATTGGGTGGTTGTGTTTGAAGGTAAGTTTCACCACCAGCGGAAAGTCTGGCAACAGCTTGTCCTTGGACCTTTAATACAGAATTAGGCAATTAGAGACAACGCTTTGTCCAAATTTCCCAGTACTAGACATCCACATTAAACTATTAACCACTATTATACATGTGCACCTTTATTCGTAAATATTGATTGAAAATAAATAAATCTGGCAAGGTGGCACTGGGTTGGAGTACTTAATTGAATGGTTAATATATTTTTAGAAAAATCTAACCTATATAATTCATTTTTTGTCTGTCTGTCTATCTGTCTGTCTATCTGGCTGTCTATCCGTCCGTCTGCGTACGCTCCCTTGCGGGGGATGTAGCTCTCGGACCGTGGGGTTCGCCGAGATTAAATTTTGCAGGTGGGCACGCCCCCGGCCCCGCGGTAAACTTAGGCATTTCCGATTTTTCGTCTCTAAACTTTAAATCGGCCCGATTATCGATTTAGTGCGATTTCTCTTTATTTATTTATGTAACGCTTTATTTATTTATTTAATATCGCCGACCGGCGTGGACCACGGCGGTTGCCCCTGGCAACGGGTAGCAACAACTTCGGTGCGGGGTGGACGCCATTTTTAATTCCCGTAAAAAATATGCGCACGCATTAACACGCGACTCTGAGGTAAATTCATCAAAGTTTCACGTCCTCTTCACTCCCCCCCACCCCAATGTGTGCAATTACTATTATAGGGTCGGTAGATAATAAAATTATAGCGATTAGACAGTATTATTGTAGCGCGGGGGGGGGGGGTTAACGGCCCCAGTACCCAGCCTCAGCCGGGTGGGCAATCTAGGCGAGGCCGGAGGCTCTGCACGGTACTAGGCCTCGACACGCAAGTCTGTCAGGCGTCGACTTTGTGGTATAAACTCGATATACCCAGCGTTGCCCGGGGGAAAAATACATTTAAAATCTTCTGAAAACTTTAAAACATAACATCCCAATGAAAATAAAACTCTGTAATTAAAAATGGAAACCTCCTATGCGCCAGGAATCGATTCTTTGAATCGCGCAAAGGAATCATCGAAGGTTGTAGATTCCTTTAGGATCGCCCTTAACATGTGGTGAGGGGGAGAGTGGTGAGGGGGAGAGTGGTGAGGGGGAGAGTGGTGAGGGGGAGAGTGGTGAGGGGGAGAGTGGTGAGGGGGAGAGTGGTGAGGGGGAGAGTGGTGAGGGGGAGAGTGGTGGTGGTGTGGGTGAGTGGTGAGGGTGAGGTTGAGTGGTGAGGGTGAGTGGTGATTGGTGAGGGTGAGTGGGGAGGGTGAGTGGCGGTTGTTAGTGGTGATTAGTGAGGGGTGAGTGGTGAGGGTTAGTGGTGAGCATGAGTGGTGAGGGTGAGTGTTGAGCGTGAGTGGTGAGGGTGAGTGGTGATTGTTGAGGGTGTGATTGGTGAGGATGAGTGGTGAGTAGTGAGGGTGAGTGGTGAGGGTGAGTGGCGGTTGTGAGTGGTGATTAGTGAGGGGTGAGTGGTGAGGGTGAGCGTGAGTGGTTAGGGTGAGTGGTGAGGGTGAGCAGTGAGGGTGAGTGGTGATTGGTGAGGGTGTGATTGGTGAGGATGAGTGGTGAGTGTTGAGGGTGAGTGGTTAGGGTGAGTAGTGAGGGTGAGTGGTGAGCGTGAGTGGTGAGTGGTGAGCGTGACTGGTGAGGGAGAGTGGTGAGGGAAAGTGGTGAGGGAGAGTGGTGAGGGAGAGTGGTGAGGGTGAGTGGTGAGGGTGAGTGGTGATTGGTGAGGGTGAGTGGCGGTTGTTAGTGGTGATTAGTGAGGGGTGAGGGTGAGCGTGAGTGGTGAGGTTGAGTGGTGAGCAGTGAGGGTGAGTGGTGATTGGTGAGGGTGTGATTGGTGAGGATGAGTGGTGAGGGTGAGTAGTGAGGGTGAGTGGTTGTTGTGAGGGTGAGTGGTTGTTGTGAGGGTGCGTGGTGTGGGTGAGTGGTAAGAGTGAGTGGTGAGGGTGAGTGGCGGTTGTGAGTGGTGATGGGTGAGTGGTGAGCGGTGAGGGGTGAGTGGTGAGGGTGAGTGGTGAGGGTGAGTGGTGAGGGTGAGTGCTGAGTGGTGAGGGTGAGTGGTGAGAGAGTGGTTAGTTTTGAGGGTGAGTGGTGAGGTTGAGTGGTGAGGGTTAGTGGAGAGTGGTGAGTGGTGATTGGTCAGTGGTGATTGGTGAGGATGAATGGTGAGTAGTGAGGGTGAAGTTGAGTGGTGAGGGTGAGTGGTGGTTGTGACGGTGAGTGGTGAGGGTGAGTGGTGAGGGTGAGTGGTGAGGCTGAATGGTGAGGGTGAATGGTGAGAGTGTGGTGAGTGGTGAGGGAGAGTGGTGAGTGAGAGTGGTGAGTGAGAGTGGTGAGGGTTAGTGGTGAGGGTGAGTGGTGAGGGTGAGTGGTGATTGGTGAGTGGTGAGGGTGAGTGGTCAGGGTGAGTGGTGAGGGTGAGTGGTGTGGGAGATTGGTGAGGGAGGTTGGTGAGTGGTGAGTTGTGAGGGTGAATGGTGAATAGTGAGTGGGAGTGGTGAGTGGTGAGGATGAGTGGTAAGGGTGAGTTGTGAGTGGTGAATGGTGAGGGTGAATGATGAGTACAGTCAATATGCACTGCTGTTATCATACCAGGTACCACCACCACAATATGTACTCCTCTCATCATAGCAGATACCACCACAGCAGTATGCACTGCTGTAATCATAGCAGGTTCCACCACAATATGCACTGCTGTCATCATAACAGGTACCAACACAGCAGTATGCACTGCTGTAGTGATAGCAGGTACGACCTCAGTCGATATACACTGCTGTAGCGATAGTAGATACTGCTATCGAGTTGGTAGATACCGCTATAGTAAATACTAAAACAGTCAGTATATACCGCTACAGTCAGTCAATTCTGCTACAGTCAGTATATACTACTATACAGTCAGTACATACTACCACGGTGAGTAGCTACTAGAATCAGTAGATACTATTATAGAGTGAGTAGATACTGCTATAGATTTTGTAGTTACTACTATAGTCAGTGGATACAACTATAGAGTCAGCAGATACTATACAGTTAGTCGTTACGAGTATATAGTCGGTAGATACTACTGTAGGCCCAGTAAATACTACTATGGTCAGTAGTTATTACAGTCACTAAATACTACTACACAGTCAGTAGCTACTACTGGCTCAGTAGATACTACGGTACAGTCAGTAGATACTACTACAGAGTCAATAGATACCACTTCCTCTGTTGTATGTAAGGTGTTGTTAGTATATATACCTACGAGGGGTAAGATATTTTTTGAGGGGGGGGGGAGACCGCAATTTTCGGAAACCTTTTGACATCAACTATTTACCCCACACTTTCTACAACTTTTTGGACTTGTGAAAGCCTCTTATATATTTGTTGGTGGAGAAATGTACAAACAGCCCACCTGGCTTTGACAATACCTTAGTATCTGTGTATATATATGTAATGTTTTTAAGAAATATATTTTTCACCCGGGCAAAGCCGGGTACTTCCGCTAGTAGCAAATAAAAGCCTCAAAACACTTCACCTGCTTTTTCCCACCACCATTAAGCGCTTCAGAATGACGGTCATCACAGCAGGGCAGTTGGTGTTTTTGGTCCTGTAAGTCCTCTTGGCATCCAAGCTTCGCCTTACATTAGTCTTGTGCTGGCAACGATAACTGTTCTGAAATATAATTGTAAGTTTTAGCCGCTTCAAAGTGGAAAAAAACAATTGCACATTTAAAAATGCAAACTATTGTATGAGCAATAATAAACAGCACTATATATTTATGTGATGAAGCTTTAAATGGGCATTTCTAATCAACCATAAAGCACATTTTGCATACATTAACAATCACCACTATGCAAATATGGTCATAAGTTCTATATTCAGTATTTTAATATTGGTCCAATTCTGTAATTGTTCCTAAAAAAGTTGTTTTACATTTTTGAGTGTAAGACTGGTGTAAACACATGTGCATTAAACACTGGACATATCCAAGTGTACCGATTGGTGAGATGTGCTTGTCATGCCATAGAATTGGTATACTATTTTAAAGGACTATGTTTTGATGTACATGTTGCAAAACAAAGATTGCAACACCAGACATGGAGACACAAGCATGTAATTCAGATATAAACAGAGTCGGTGGATCATACCAATTTCATAAGACTATGAGATGGCAGACAAGCAAATTTTATTCTGACGAGTCGGTTTGGACTTTTGAGTTATCTCCTCATATGCACAGGCATTCTCTGGTTTCATAGGAAATGTAAATTCCTCGTTAAAATATTGTTACTTTTATAGTTTAACTTTTTCAACTTAGTGGAGATGAACAATGCGTACCTTAAAGATATTCTTACGACCACTTTCAGGAAATGTGTGGCGAATCCTCCAGGTCACCATAGATGTGGCTTCAAACTTTCGTATCCAATCCAAGGTGGCGTCTTTGTTGTCAATTGACACCCTCAACTCTGAGCAAAATTGCTCAGCAGGACCATCTTCATAACTGACCACCTTGTACTTGAAGCCATCAGGAAGCATAGGCTTCAAATCAACAGAAACACATGCAATGTATTAGATAACGAAACTGACATAAAAAAGTTATGGGAAGGCAAGGCAAGTGAGAGGGGATTGAAGACTTTTGGTATTTTAAATGCAGTTGCCAAGCAGAGGCCAAAAAGTAAAGCTATCAGCAAAACTCTGAAAGTTTGTGATAAGGTCATACTTTAAAGAAGGCTTCTGCACGGAAAAGAAAGGCTTCGTGATGCTTCCTTAGCCAGATTAGTAATACTGTACACTCATTCCAATACAGTTTTGATAGCAGACTAGTCTATGGATAAAACTATAATTTGTTAAATAGGATGGGAATACATACTCTTTGGTTTCTTCGGTAAAGTCATGTAGGTAGAAAAAAAAATAGGTTATTTTTCGTAGATAGAAAAAAATAGATTATTTTTTCTACCTACGTGACTTTACCGAAAGAACCAGAGTATGGATTCCTGCAGTCACGAAAGCTTAACATCAAGGTTGGGGATAACTTGGAATGTCAGTCTAATACGATATTAATCATGGACCAGGTTTTCTCACCCAGTCAGATGACTGACAGCAGAGTATAGGTTTCCCTCGCTGTATGCGTTCCAAAACATGGGCGCACAAAGCGAAACCGCAAGATGCAAAGCATACAGTACACAATGTTGTCCCACGTCCGAAAGCATGCGCATATAGCAATTCACATTTTTGTGGGGAGAAATAGAATGACACGGTAAATTAAAATTTACGTGAGCGTGGACATATGGAGATCACGAAGATGGAAAAGTGATGCGGATGAGATTGGGAGAGAAGGGAAATGCGAGCTCTGAGAGCGACACGGGGTGGGTGAGGTAAAGCGACAGTGTAGGCCTCATTACTGTCCCTGTGGTATCCAAGTTGGCGTATGGCAACAATCAACCCGCCAAACGATTCAACCAAACACACTTGAGCGCGCAACGTTCGCCCACCACGAAACGCATCGTGCATCGCGAACGAGTTTATAAAGGCGCGCCTCTAAATGATCGTCAACCACGATAACATCAAAAAAACAATAACAGCGGCAAAGACCACGAGGGCCCACTTCCACATCGAGGCGCTCGCTCGCCTGAGTGTGGAATAGGACCGACTCCGCGAGGCGCCCGTAGGGAGCCCAGGGCCCGCCCGCGTTTTCCCCCGCGGAACCGGCGTCTCCCCGCTTCCGAGGAAACCCGCGCCTCGTCTCGCCCCGAGGCCGTCGACATGAAACGCGCGGGGGTCGCGGAGTCTTACACGGAGCTTGGGGAACAGCTCAGCCATATTGACCACTTGCGAGCAGGACCGGAAACAGTTGCGGGGGATAGGGGGTGGGGGCGTGGGGGAGAGAGGGTGGGGGAGAGGGGGTGGGGGCGTGGTTTTGGGGGCGTGGTAGAAAGGGGGTGGGGGAAAGGGGGTGGGGGGGAGGGGTCGTGGAGGAGAGGGGGTTGGGGTCTGTGAGAGAGGGGGAGAGGGGGTGGGGGCGTGGGGGAGAGGGGTGTGGGCCTGGGGGAGGGTCGTGGGGGAGAGGGGGTGGTGGAGAGGGGTTGTGAGGTCGTGGGGAGGGGGCGTGGGGGAGGGGAGTGGGCGAGGGGCGTGGGGGAGAAGGGTTTGGGTCGTGGGGGAGAGGGGCAGGGGCGTGACGGAGGGGTCGTGGGGGAGAGGGGGTAGGAGAAAGGGGGTGGGGGCCTGGGGGAGAGGAGGTGGGGGCATGGGGGTGGGGGAGAGGGGGAGAGGGGGTGGGCGTTTCGCATAGCAACCGGCAAGGGGGATCCGGGTCCCGAATCAGAGATCCGGTTTCCATGGCAACTCCATGACAAGAGGAATCTATAAGAGGCGTAAATATAAATGTTGTGTCGTTAAACCCTCCACCACCCGACATAGCCAATTATTAAAGTTTGTAACGTAAACAGAACATGCAAATTCGTTACTAGCACAGCAACCAACCGGTTGTGTATTGGAGAGTAAACCCACTGCAACATTTACAATCCGAGTACGACGTTTCGACAGTAATTACAACCGGCATCATCAGGCGGCAGCTAGATTGTGGCGAAATCCTCCTGTTTCGTTCCTTAAATAGAGGTATAGATGTGATGGCGTCACTCGTGAGCCCTTTGCGTGAATGCATATAAATTACAATGGGTATTCATTACCGGTTGAGACGTTTAAACGAATCATCTGGTGATGCTGCTGCTGTTGATTCGTTGACAGTGGTGCGTAAGCAAGAAAAAACAATAACAACCACGTTCGTCACTGACAGTGGCCGTAAAATAAAAAAAACTAAATACATAAGATGCGACGTTTCGGGCAAATTGGCCTTCTTATGATTGTGTTTTTGCTTTGTTTGCTGTTGTAACGTTCTGCCCCCCCCCCTACTGGACAAAAATAGCTTTTCGGCTCATCGGATTCCTCCACTTTAACACACGTTGGCTTTCACGAACGTGTCGCGTTCTAAACGCAATATAACAAACAAAAAAACATGTATTTACGGATTCCTCCAGTTTGAATAAACATTCCGGATGATCATATTCTTGGTTCTTTCGGTAAAGTCACGTAGAAGGGAAATACTAAAGTAATACAAGTTATTGTTTTATTTGTATTATTTTATTGTTGCCCTTCTACCGAAAGAACCAAGAATATAAATCCCTGAAATCACGAAAGCTTTAAATCGATAATCGTGGGGTCCAACCAGGGTCCAGTCACGTGGCCACGCTTTGCGCTCCCATTGGTCCAGCAGCGAGCGGCGCCTCGCGCTTGGTGACGTCGCTACCCGGAAGTGTAAAAAGCGCGGGAAACTGACACGCGACTTTGGCAGTGAATTGCGGACAGCGGTGGTGGTGACGGTGATAGTGGCGGTGGTGACGGTGCTGTCACGCTGACGCTACCGGGGGTATTCTCGCCACAAGCCGGCTTCTCTAGGTCGCGCCAGTAGCTCCCTGGTGGGAACTCGACTCCGGCGAGCACACCGCCATCCTCACGGTACACTTAGTCACATATTCACTTTAAGATGTTTTCTTGTTCATGTTTTTTGTTTGTTGCGGTTGCACCCGATTCAAGAGCCGAATGGCTCACAGGGCTATACCTAATAATGAACTTGAAATTAACTTGAACAGGCGCCGCCCTTTATTCGGCTGTTTAACCCCCGTCATCCGCGAGCAGAATTCGAAGCCGCGCTGCGCCTTTTGTGCATGCGTTGTGATCTTGCGCGGTACCCGATCGTTGACTGAGACGTGAACGGATTGAATCGCTGTATTCACAAAGCGCGCTCGCCTCTTCGTATGCAAATAGTTTGTGCCTATCTTTTGCTCCCGTGCTTCGGAAATCTGAAAAGCATCGCTTAGTTTTTGGTAATTGCGGCCACTGCTGGTACCGCTACTTCCACCGTGGCCTCTGGGAGTCTATTTGGCTCTGCTTCATGTGTACGTGGGCGCCGTGGTGGGGAGACGTTAGCTCTCTCGCCTGGTGTACAAGGAGGTCGATCCCGACCCTGACGCCTGCTGTATATTTGGAGTTGCACGTCTCTCTCCCCGTGGGCGCGTGCATTTCTCCTCCGGGTCCTCCGGGGTTTCCGTGTAGAGTATTTGGCTGGTGTATATATTTCCACGTGATATAAACCACTTCGTTGAGTTATAATTTGTGACCCAGTCGCTTCTAAAAAAATTAACTATATAGCTTAGTCGGCCTTCCCTACTAAAATAAAAAATTTTAGTTGAGTAAAATAAAAATTGTTTAATTTACATAGTGCAGTCAAGTATAGTCCGTCCTTCACAATAGATTAACAATATGGCCAGCCAGTGCATTCAAGGAATCTTTCTTTTTTCAAAGTTTTGGCCAGATGCTTAAATAACAGCATTGTCAAGACTGCCAACAGCGTAACAAGCGGAGCAGATTTTGTTTCTGGTTATCAATGATCACCATGCAAAGATGTGATAAGGCCCAAAGGATGATGCCAATTTGGGCTCAGAACGGCTATTACAGGAAAACCGGTCGGATTGATTTTTGAACGCTGAACTTAATCATGAAAAAGCACCATTACCAATGTGCCTCAAAAGAATAACTTTTTTTAGCATAAATTACATGCTAAAACATACTAAGTCGAAACGGACGTGAACGAATAACGTGATGATATTGAGACACACGAGTTAAGAACAGTACAGTGCGTGAGTGGAACAGTTGTTATTGCTCATGCATCTCTAACCCAATGAGTGTTGCGCCGCAAGACAATGCTTGATTATGACAGTCATCCCAGTGTCAGAACGCTCAAAAACGTGCACACACATTGAGTGATTACTTCACCACAGCACACTTGTCACATTTGGTTTGATTGATTTCATTGCAGGTGATAATTACTGGGAACGTTATTCATCACATCTTTCTCCATATTCAATAAAACACCATTGTGGCAACACAGCGGTGATGGTAGCAAATAGAATGTGGAATTGACTTGTTTAGAAGGACGGGGATTACCTATGTTTCTGGATTATACGATGAAGAACTGACATTAATTCTGCTACTTTCAGGTTGAACGCCCGGACGAGCTGCCATGAGCAAGAAAAAGAAGAAAAATGCAGAGTTGCCACTGGATCAATGCGTGTCAGAGGTCAGCACTACCACAATGTTTATTCTGGCATTGTATCATAACCACATGCTTGCTGTCTCTATCCAGCCAGATGGCACTGATGGCTAGTTGTGCTTGACTCATGGTTGGAAAGTTGTGCCAAAATATCGGTTTGACTGTAAAGCGAAGAAATCGGAACAGATGGCAAAGGGATACCCATATAATCTGTAAACCAAAGACCACTTTAAGGGCTGTCAGGAGTAGCTCTGTGATATCCACTTCGGTGGGATATTTTTTACATGAAAGGTTGCACCGCTCTTGGAAATATCTACCCAAGTCCTTCCTCGTAACGTTCACCAGTTATGTCCACTTTTACTTCCATTCTGTAGATTTCAGAATACGTTCACTCGTGTAAATAAAATCGCCTCTGTCGTCGTTTTTGTTATGCCCTGTCCCATCAATCACTCGGCTGCTAGGTTTTGTCAACATGTGTATTACTTTAGTATTTCCCTGAAAGAACCAAGAACCAAGAAGATGTGTAACTGCGCAGATTGTGACTGCGGTGGTTGTTACTTGCCACCGCTCCGCAGGTGCACAAGTGTCTGCGAGAAAGACTGTGCCATGGGGCGCTCACCGGCATCCCGTTGTACATGGAGCCCCAACGCAAGTAGGCACTGCGCATGCATCATCTTGCCGTTTATTCGTGCTCTATTCTTTTCAGCTGGATGGCGCTGGGGTGCCATCTCACGATTCGCAGCTCGATTAAATTTTTTAAAATCCTGAAATGTACATCGAGCTCAATTGAATGTAAAACACCTACTCTTGATAGCATTTCATTACGAAATTTGACAGCCCAACCAGATTTCCACTCACCTAATCAAAGCGGCATAATTTCCCTGGTGTACAAGACCACTGCGTTTGTGGAGTCACCTCCGACTGCAAGGCTACCTCATTACAAGTGACACGTTCACAGCCTCATGACAGGCATTCGTTCGTCTTCTGTATTTAGCAGCAATGCTTGAGAAAGATGCTATGTAATCCATTTTCAGAGCGATTAGCGATCGAGGTTTGCACATCTAAGTGCAAATTGAGTCTTCATTTAAGCAGTGCTTAGGAATATTCCTGACGTTAATGGCTGGAGCCATTTCAGTCGTAAAATGTAACATAGTGACTGAGTAGTGATTAGCTGTCACAGGCAGATGAGTATAATCCTTTTCATGCTGGGCTGTATCTGTGTGTAAATAGATGAAAGACAACTAGAGGGGGTTGTATTTATTTTTGTGAAACTCGGGCTCCTTCGGCACAGATTGACACCATTTCTCTTACCAGTCAACGTATGGGCCCTCGGCTGTCAATTGACGGGGCTTAAACAAGGCCACCCAAATGTGGGAAGCTCTCCACCTCTCACAAGGAGTTGTTGTGACGTTATGGATCTGGCTGAAAGGTGCAGTGCTCCGGGTTCGAGTTCAAATTTTTCTCGGAGGTTTTTCTGCAGGATTAATAAAATGATTAACTACTGCGAGAAATCAACATTGGTTGCCCTATTATGCAATGACTGGCACCTGCCTTGAGCACGTGGAATTTCCACCAATTGTTTCCATCGGAGATGAGATCCGCCGCAATGGTCATTTGAGCAGAGAATCACGTTTGTCTTTGACTTGTATTGAGTTTTGGCTCAATATTGAGCAGCAATGGCACTCGTTGCCCATGTCCCTGTGTGCATGTTGGCAGGCACTTGCTGGAGATGCTCAAACGAACGACCACACAGGGGGAAGGCAATTCCGTGCTGGTGGTCGGCTCCCGTGGCTCGGGAAAATCCATGGTGAGGGCCTTTGGGAGTGACGATAAGAAGCTGCCCCCATTCCCACAGTAACCCTTGCGATTATTGAAATAAAGTTGTTCACGTGAGGATTGGGGCCCAGTATATGCAGCTGCGTGGTGTCGTGTTGGCAAACATCTCGCAGTCAGGAGACGTTGCGAGTTCAATTCCCAGTTTAGGGGCGACCTGGTTCACCTTTGACAACTGGGTTTGTCCTTTGGATAGGCTAGCCCTTGCCATGAAAATGTTGAATTTGCCTGGAATGGACGATGTCAATAGGTACATGGTAACTGTTCCAGGCTATGTGGACATTGCAAAGAGGTTAGAAGGACATATCCAGGGAAAAACATGTTGGTTCATTCACCGTTTCCCACTGGGGTTTAGCGCCTGGTCCTTGGTGCTAATTTGTTTGGTTTTGCCGCTGCAGCTTCTGAAAGGCGTGCTGAAGGAGCTGCTGGAAAACAACTCCATCCGAGAGAACCTCATGCAGGTTCATCTGAACGGTGGGTGGTACACATCTACACGTGTCGCTGAATTGGGTTAATGCACATCGTCATGGGTTTCTCTGGGCAATCTTGTTTTCTCTCACATACGGAAGGAATTGTCCAATATCAGCAAAATATCACAATGGAAAATAAGAATGTCCTGCATTGGAGGACCACCTACATGATTATGGTGCCTCCCCCGTCAGGTTAGTATAAGAAGAATAAACTCCGATTTAAAGCTTTCGTGACTGCAGGGATTCATATTCTTGGTTCTTTCGGTAAGTCACGTAGAAGGGAAATAATATTTTTCTTTTATTATGTTTTATTTTTATTAATTCCCTTCTACGTGACTTTACCGAAAGAACCAATAATATAATAATAAACTCCTTAAAAAAAGTTTTTAAAAAAACAACGGTTTTATTCACAGTCAAGAAGTACGTCAATGATGCGGCGCCTGCTCCCACATCAACGCTTACTTGAATTCATTGATTACTTCCGTAACTCGTTGACACGGAGCAGGCGCGCCTGAGACACGTGGCGCCTGCTTCTTGGGCGAGGCGATTCCAGAGTTTAGGGACCGCGGCGTTTTTGACCTCCACAAATATATATATAATTAACAAGTCGTCTATACAAAATGTTAATTGCTTTAAAGGAGGCAATTAATTGATGCCGAATTTGATACAGGCATGCATTGTCACCGGATCTGAGTATGTGTGCAACATTGGGGATTGATTGGACAACGGGAAGTGGACGAAATGTAGATTGCAAGATTTGACGACGATTTGACCACGACACAGGAATCAAGTTAAGTAAAACTGTTAAAAAAAGTCAGCCTTGCTTGGTTGCCGTGAGTCAGTCGTGCAAAGTCCGCATTTCTGTAAATGGGCACCCTTCTATCCTGAGGATGAAAAACTGTTTACTGCTCATACAGTGGTTGTAACTTTAATGACTGTGGAGGAAGCTGCTGGACCTAATGGAGTTTAAATCTTGACTTAAAGCTTTCGTGACTGCAAGAATTCATATTCTTTGGGTCTTTCGGTAAAGCCATGTAGATAGAATAAATAATAAAAAAACATTTGTTCTATCTACGTGGCTTTACCAAAAGACCCAAAGCATACGAATGGAGTTTGCCCATTGGTCCATGGATTAAAAGTTACATTACTTTGGTGATTAAACAATCCACCAAACCTGTTTACTTAATATTGTCACAAAGTGTGTGTGTGTGTGTTGAGCGGTACTGCAATGGTTAGCCACTTTGTCGCTGCTGAAAAATAAGTTCATACCTCAGTGGGCTTCGCCTGCTTGGAATGGGATGGTTTATTTTATTTGTATGTTGTGGGTGATTTGTTTACCTTTATTGTACTTGGCACTACTGTAATGTTTTTGTATTGTTTGTTGTAACGTACCTACCGGCCCCAACTGGACATTTGTGAAAATGAGCTTTATAGCTTATCAGATTCCTCCAGTATAAATAAATATTTTGATTCTGCTTCGAGCACGCTGCGCTACAACCCAACGACCCGAGTTCTATTCCCGCTCACGACCAACACCAGTGACGATGATCTGAATCGGTCCTGGGCCTCGACTAGGTCAACTCGGTCTCAAATGAGTACCCGGTGAGATGTGTAAACATCGCCACTGGGGAGGCAAAGGTGGCCGGGGGCATGGTGCTGGCCAGCCACTCCCTCATGGGCCTTGCCAGCCTTCATAGGTGCTCGCTAACAGCGCTTGCCCCAACATTCTGTTAATGGCGATATGGGGGATCATTGTCTTTGCAATTACAAATTCAGTGTGCAGCTTGTGAATGTGGCAGTGGTGCTCTCACTGCACTGTGTGTGCATGCGCGTGTAGCCGAAGGCGGAGTAATTAATGCCACGAGGTGTGCCTCTACTCACGCACGTGCTGTGCGCTCGGCTGTCGTCCAGGCCTCCTGCAGAAGGACGACCGCATTTCACTCAAGGAAATCACGCGGCAGCTTCAGCTGGAGAACACAGTTGGGGACAAAGTGTTTGTGAGCTTTACACCCACATCCTTCTGAAATTGTACGAGCAATGCCGCGTGCCGGGCCAGTGTTGAAATGCCAGCGGTCGCTGCTCCGCCGTGTGATTCGTCAAATAGCCGTTAAGTAATTGAGTCAGAGTGCTTTTTGCACAATTTGAGCTTTATTAGTGTTCGGCTCTATCGTACCGTAAGTGCAAATGTATTTTAACTGCTAAAGCTCTCCCTGACCAGGCTGGCTGGTGGGGGGACAGGGGAATTGCCAAGGTGTGGAACAGTTTCTTACCCGAGGTTGTACACCAATTGTCTTCCAGGGGAGTTTTGCGGAGAATCTCACCTTTCTGCTGACAGCATTAAAAAGCGGTAAGCGTGAACTATTGTCTTGGGTCCCTCTTGATAAATGAAAGCTTGATGTATTAAAATCGTGGCACACTCGTAGTAAATTTTTTTTACCAGCTTTAATATGAAAAAGGAGTGAATTATACTGCCCGGAAGGTGTTAAAATCCTTGTTGGGTTTGATTCGCTCGGTTATTCCTCTGCAGTTGGCAAACCCAGCCCCACTTTGTGGGAAGGTAGGAGTCATCATCCTATTAGATTGAAATGCAGCCCTGAAGTTAAATTGGAATTAGGCAGCACCCATTGTGTGAGGTGGTGTGGAGCAGTAGTGCGTTGCTTTGCACACTGCTACGAATCGGGCGACATGGGTCTGATTCCCGGCCATGGATAGCTTTACCGGACCACCCCATGCACCAACCCACGCTGACCAGCGTGGTGAAGTATGGTCAAACAACACTCATGACTGACAAATGGTTGTGGGGCGATCTTCATTCTGCATCGGACGCATTAATTGTGTTCTTTACATATTTTCGGGGGGTGGGGGGGGTGGCACTTTGGCTGATAAGACATCAGTGTGAGGTCTGCCACACATTTGAAACCATTGGGTTTGACAGCATGATGGGGGTATTTTTACATTTGAGTATTGTCAGGGCCGCACTAAAGGCCACCAAGGCCCGTAAGTGGCCCGCGGGCCTTGCAATGAAGAACACTGATTTAGATTGTTGCCATCGTGTGGATATGGCAACTGGAAACCGGGAGCTGGATTTGTATGCTATGTATGTATGTTGATCTTCTCTCGCACCGTACGTTGCCAATTAACTGTGTCGTGTGCAGGCGAGCGGAGCAGTACTCGCCCCGTGCTGTTTGTGCTGGAGGAGTTCGATCTGTTCGTCCAGCACAAGAACCAGGCACTCCTCTACAACCTGTTCGACGTGGCAAAGTCTGCCCAGACGCCCATTGCTGTAGTGGGACTCACGTGCCGCTTGGTAAGTCCTGTTATGAACGCATTACAAATGTTTACGTGTGTTTTATGCTTTTTTTTTTTCACCATATAAGGCCCACTGAACTATATATAGCTTTTTCAGAAGCGAACCACTCACAAATGATAGCTCGAAGAAATTACTTGTCACGTGGAAATGTTTATCAATCAAATACTCTAAACGCATATCGATTCTAAATGTGGGAGGGAAATACCGGAGGACCCGAAGAAAAATTCACACGGCCACAGGAAGGACGTGCACACTCCAAATATGCAGGTGTGAGGGTCGGGATCGAGCCCACGACCTCCTGTACACCAGGTGAGATAATTAACATCTCACCATCGTGGCACCCCTACCTTTGTCCTCCAAGCTGTATGAATGGGTTCACTGCAGTCGTGTTGATGAGTCTATGTGGACATCATGGGTGTGTGTGTATATATATATACACGTGTGCAGCATCCCCTTTTGTCAATCCATTGCTGGATGAAGGCTTCCCCACTCCGTGGGGTTATTTAACAACACTTTACCATCCTGGGCAGTCGGTGAAGATGGGCAGTGTATAGACTTACAACGCAGCAGTTTGTGTTGCACTGCCCTCTGCTGCCCGCCCTGTACACCCACCCTATAACAACAACGCCCTGTGCATAGTAGTTGCCCATCCGAGTGCTGTCCAGGCTCGGCCTTCGTGCCCGCAGACATTGACAAGATCGCTGAAGAGAATAGGGCACATTGAAGAGAATGGGGTGGTGCCACGGTGGAGAGCCTTTGGAAAACAGAAAAAAAAGAATAGGTTTCATTTTACATAGCGTCAAGCATGCAATTGCATCCCACAATGCTGCACATCAATTAGCCAGTCCCTTATACAGATTATACAAACAAAAAACAATACTTATCAAATAAAAATAAAAGATTCATATTAATACGTAAATAACGATTTAAAAAATGGCCATAAGAAAACAATCATCATTTATGCGCCCCATAATGAACACAACGTAGCATATGCCTAAATAGGACTCAAATATGTCCATGTTACCCACATGCCACGTTTATAAGTCGAACGGTTCGTAAAATCGGAATGCAATAATGCACTATTTAAATGCCCAAACGGTCAGTGTTATGAAATGTGTTACAGTTCAACAAAAAAGGGAAGCATTGTTAAACTTATAATTAGGAAGAAATATTGTACATTTGCCAAACCAAATAGTTCTGCGGTTCGGTTCACAAGTGCGAGCTCACATTTGCAAGTTGGACGGTTAAAAATGTATAAGTTATGGTAGCTCGTTCGTGTGTTTCATTCTTCGTAAGTCTGGTGTTTGTAAGTCGGGGACTGGCTGCGAATGGTTAACTTTCATGAGCCCTAAAGCCTTCCGGTAATTGAATCCTTACGCAATATAATTTCACAACTTATGCAGCTCATTGCTGAACATTTTTATTATCTTAAGTAACTGGGCATTTGACTAGATGCACTCGATATTGTAAGTGCCGGGTGATTGCTGCAGGAATCGTATTTGAATTCCACGATTCCACCGTAGGCAATGCCTGCAGGAATCGTGTTAAAAAAATTCCATTTACTTTCAGGGGATTTTCACAGGCTTAGCATGCCCTCTAGTGGACACCCTTGGACCACTTTGAATCTTGTTTTATTGGAAATGCAGGAACCTATTGAATTTAATTAAAATCACCAAACTTTAAAATGTGTTTGGCTTGATAGCAAGCGTGCTAATGATGAGGAAACCCGCATGGCCATTTGCTTAACGGTCTCTTAAAATTAACCAACCGCTGTTGCAGGCTCGAACAGATGAGGAAGTTTGTGGGTGAAAGGTTTTTATTCACAGATATCCGACGGTTGCTGGAGCACTGTTGGCTATAGTGGGAAGTGGGCCCTCTCAGCTGGTCTGGCTGTGTGTGTGTGTGCGCGCCTTGGGCTTAGTTACGTACTGATTAATCACCCGCCTTGGCCCACTGCTGAGCGTCACGTATCCTGACTTCTGGTTAATCACTCGCTCGCAGGCTTCATGAAGCTCGATAGCAGTGTTTAGCATTAGATTTCCCATAGAGAGACTGGCCCCTGCAAGATAAATGTGGGATTTCCACTGCTGACTCATGGCTGCAAATTTGAGATGAGCACTGCCCTCGTTCCTGTTTGAGCAGGGAGACACTTTGACTGAAATGTATTTAATCAGAACAACTCGAATGCCTCTGCTGACTTGAGGGTTAGTTGTCGGGCTAGTTACTAAAGTCAAGTAGAATTGTATTCCCACACAGGTGGGTGCTGGCCAATGCTCGTCTCATTTAGCGGTGTTGTGCCAGCAGTCGAAATTCCACATCCCTATGGTGGGGGGTCAAAATGTACGTTGCATAAAAAGGTTTAGAAGAGGATTGCGGTCGAGTTGAATACGAGGGACCATGGGAATGTCCACAGCTGCGCATAGGTGTGGTAAAACAAAGAGTGGATTTTCAGTTCAAAGGACATGACTTTTAGGAAGCATCATATTTTTACAGCAGGATTATTTGATTAAGTTTTTTTTCCGTTTACAGTACAATAGAAGATGGAGACTTCTTAAGTCAACAGCAGCCATAAATATCTTTAAAACATAACGTGACCCATACTGGCAAGGAAAAGCAACAGGAAAATGTGTTCAATCATAGTCCATGGTAATAAAATAAAATTATGTGCACAAAGGATACATGTGGAATAAAGCCTTGGAAATGTGTGAAGTTCACGATCCCACCGGGGACACAGCCACCTTCCACCCCGTCCGGCCCCGGTTGCCGTGGGCGCGTGGCTAACGCCGAGTTCCCTGCGGCCCCCGCCCACAGGATGTGCTGGAGCTGCTGGAGAAGCGTGTGAAGTCGCGCTTCTCCCATCGGCAGATCCACGTCTTCCCCTGCCCCGAGTTTGACGACTACGTCGCCGCGTTCTGCCAGACGCTCACACTGCCGCAGGCCTTTCCTGACGTCGCTTTTGCCAAAAGTTGGAACGACAGCGTCCAGGTGAGGCTTGCGGAGCCCTACCACCCGAGGGTGACACACGGTGGCGAGATGTTTAACTCCCTTGTCCGGTATGCAGGAGGTAGTAGCTTCGATCCCGACCTTGAACTCCTGCTATATATTTGGAGTTTGTATGTCTCTCTCTCCGTGCTTGGTTTGTCCCTCCGCATTTAGAATAAACACGTGTTTTAGACGATTTGGCTGCTATACATTTCCACGTGATAAGCCACTTTGTTTAGCTATCATTTGTGATAGCCAGGTCGCTTCTAAAAAAGAGCTATACAGCTCGGTGGGCCTTATCTGGTAAAAAATAAAAGATTTGTTTTAGCGTGTGGCACATGTCAGAGTGCACTGGCCTTTGTGTGACTTTCCAGGAGTGCACTTTTCTCATCCCCCTCAGTGCTGGCATGCCATTAGGCAGCATGAATGCACTGCATTGCTTATAAAAAAAAATTGTGTTGAACTGAGTGAACTGATAGTTGAAGTGGCCTGAATCCTTGAGAGTCACGTACCCACCTACATAAGCATTCGGTGCGCGTTAACACTGGGCATGCGGTGTAGTTCCGACTAAAATAACACGAAAGGTCGGTGGAAACATCGTAAAATTGCAGTTATGGTTATAACACAATTTGTACCGGGGTCTGTAATCGAGAAAATAATCAGCACGAATCATAAACCCTAAAAAAACATGCAGAGCGTTATCTTCTTGGTTCTTTCGGTAAAGTCACGTAGAAGGGAAGTAATAAAATAATAAAAATAAAACATAAAACATAATAAAATAATTTCATTATTTTATTATGTTTTATATTTATTATTTTATTACTTCCCTTCTACGTGACTTTACCGAAAGAACCAAGAAGATGAATCCCTGCAGTCACGAAAGCTTTAAATCGAAACAGAGCGTTATCGTTGTCGACAGGTCATCATGCCCCATGGCACCGATGCCTCCATATACCGCCGTCACTTCTGCCTAATCCCACATTGACCGTGTTGCACAGACAACATCCAACATCCCCGGTGCACTCTTACAATACCATCTCTAGGTCCCCACTCAACGACCGTCTCTGGTACTCTGCACTCTTGTCCTGCACACGTAACCCCCATACTGTCACGTCTACGAATCCGTGAACTCGGTACGTATTTTTATTACACGCTTTCTATGAACTCACTCTGTCTATTGTTGTTGTCGTATCCTCAAATCTTGTAACTCAATTTTAACCCACTTCCCAATGTGATAATGTGGTATCGACTGCGAATTTGGTATACTTATGTCATATTGATGACAATACTATATTCTATAAAAAAAATATATATTTTTTTTTAAACATGATTTTTTTATGTTATGTTTCGGCTTGGGTCTAATTATCCACGCTCAACTGACGGCTGTAAATCACCATGGCCCCTTACGTTATGGCAAACTTTGTGGCCACTTCCTGGAGTCGTGAAGTTTTACCATTACGAGTATGGTACATTTCATTAAAGCGTGTTTAAAAAAAAAAGTATTTTTAAATATTACTTATTATACACGTACATACATATAAATAACCAATTACCATGTTTGGTCTTCCTCAGTGCACTGCAGTCTTTTTAAAGCATTGTAACACTTAGGCTTTCGCGTGATGAAGCTGGTTGTAATAACCAGTGAAACGGGGCGTACTCATTGTAAGTGTTGTGGGTTTACTCTCCACAACACCAGTGTGGTGAACGAGTAACTAATTGGCACGTTTAAAGAAATAATTTTTGGACTCTAAAACACGATTAGTTATCCCTGTCTGCGTCTTTATTTATATTAGACTTTTGCCTCTCGTCATTGTCCCAGTTAGTAGAGACCCCTCTTCCCAATTGCATCCGCAATTACATAACCCTTAGCCACCATTAAAACTCTGCCATACGCGTGCAGCACACCTCCGATTAGCACGGCTGGTTACGTACGGTGCGAAAGAAGTTCAACAAACATACACACCTATGTGTGAAGGCCATAATTTAGTGCAGATTGTGAACAATGAGTTATAAGGCAATACATTTTAACATGCCATATAATGCAATTTGTAATTAATACATGCAGCACTGCATTATACACTGCAAGTCTAAGAAATAAAAACAAATCTTGACAGCCATTACATTGAGATGAATATGCAACGTATTAACCCTTTTCGTTTATTTAAAGGGGATGTCACACCCTACTGACTATTTAGATTGTGTGGGAGTGTGTGTCCTTATCCCGCCTAATATATTATCCCGACTATATAATTCCAATCTTAGTGGAAGCTCATTTGTGGTACAAATCCAATTAGCCGTGGTTAATTGGTCCCATTGTGTAGCTTTCCAGGCAAACGAGAGGTTGCTGTGAGGTTGCCATGGAGATGGCACGTGCAGAAGATGAAGCACATTTTGTGGCCACGGGTTTGGTGGTTCCTATACTCGGCCCACGAGATGGCCGCCCACATTCCACAGCCACTACCGGCAGAAGCTCAACCACTGCTTACAACCCGGTCCCCCAATGTCGCAATCGCCATCAAAACCCCACAGCCATCACCCGCCGCCTCCACGTGACATCACAACCAGCCCACCACTGTCACAGATATTCACCTGCAACACCCCACAACCACCACCCACCTCCCATCACCTCCACGCATCACCACAGCCAGCCACGACTACCATAGACATTAACCAATATCAGACAATCACATCCACTGAAAAAGTGTCCCGAAACAAAGCCAAAGTGCCTACCATAATAAAATGAGCAAGTGATAGAAATGTCACATGTACATAGGGCCTTGTCTCTCCAACAGACGACCAAAATAATAGTGATATAAAAAATGTAAGGACTTCATGGAATGTGAAAACCTTTATACACACACA
Organism: Lampetra planeri; assembly: GCF_965212315.1. Classification (NCBI taxonomy): domain Eukaryota; kingdom Metazoa; phylum Chordata; class Hyperoartia; order Petromyzontiformes; family Petromyzontidae; genus Lampetra; species Lampetra planeri. The sequence continues at coordinate 18,007,729 of NC_136108.1, read as the reverse complement.
CCGAAAGACAGGTAAACATGAGGAGCGAAGATGAATGAGTGTATTCCTTCTGATTCTCACACGTAAGCAATTAAGAATCAGAATCTTTATTTAGACTGGAGGAATCCGATGAGCTATGAAGCTCTTTTTCACAAATGTCCAGTATGTGCAGGTCAGCAAGTTACATCAGCAAACAATACAAAAAACAATAGGCGTGCAAGATAGAGAAAATGGTAAGAAAATCACTAAATATAAATGAATACAAAATGTATAGGTAAGATTATATTATATAATTCTGATTTATAAACCTTCGGCAAGGCAGCAAAAACAAAAAAACGGTCCCAGACCACACCAAGATAACACACAGCAGTAGTCCCTCAATAAAATTGCATGTTAACATTGAACTATGGGCACACACGTAATGATCAAAGTTACAAATTACGTTTGCAAATGTGAATTGCTCACGTTCGTGAGGCTGGAGGCAGGTATTACCGCATAACCACTGACTTAAATGATATCATCTAGCTCTTGTCTCCTTCCGTTCAACGCTTTGGTGAACTGAAGTTTTTTTTTTATTAACCAGGCTTGACCGAGGCCGATGTTTACCTTGCAGATGCTGAGCGAGAACCAGGCGGTCAGGGAGGTGTTGAAAAATCAGTACTTCATGAGCAAAGACTTGCGTTCTCTCCACGCGATACTGGTGAGACCCGCGCTAGCACAGAGGGGACAGAGCAGACCTCCTCGCACATGGCCACGTTTTAACTGCGAGTTGGGAATATTGAGGTGGCCAGGTGGCTTGGAAGTTAGTCCCGGGCTGGCAATGCCGAAGTCTTTAGTTCAAATCCGAGTATGGTACACAGCTCACGGCATACCACCGTAAATGCTTTCGATCTGTTGATCTGTACAGTAACACACACACACACCACACAGACTAATACATTGACAGAAGTATAAATATAATGCATCATACATCGATAGCAATATGGGGTTATAGTTATTTTGTTGTTGTTTTGCAGCTAGCAGCACTGATCGGTTGACCTGACCCCAGGGCTCTCCCAATTAGTCTGGCTAGCAGAGGTTTCTCTGTAGATGGCATTAGAAAGCCATCATTGACAGGTTTATGCGATTATTTGGTGGTCAAATCAACATTAGTTCGTGTGAAGAATATAATAACCAAAGTAATAAGATTCTTCTGTGCACGATTGCCCTCGGTTGCTTCAAAGACGTTTGAGTCTTCTGCTATCAGAGGCTGCCTATTTAGCAAATCACTGTGTACCACCACTGTGTGTGTGTGTGTTACACAGCGTACAGTTATTCAGCTCAATTCATTTCAGTCAGTAATAGTCTGGATTAAAAACAATTATTCTGGGTCAAGTCGACTTCCGTGATCAAAATGTGTTGTAAAGCACTCTTTAGTTATTAAATATTGGTATGAGGGTGTGTGCAATTCACCCCCCCCCCTGCTCACCTCCACGTCTATCAATCAGTGAACTCAGTACGTTTTTTTATATACGTCTTTACATATATATAGCCAATTAACAATGTTTGTCTCCCTCGAGGTGCTGCAGTCTCTAAAACATTAGTTACCCCTGTATGCGTCTTCATTCAGATGCGATAATTACCTCTGGTCGTTGTCAGTCGTGCTCGGGTCTCTCGCAGGCAGTCGTAGTCATCGCCACGCTCGATGATTTTCGTCCACTTGCGGTCACATCAGACTAAAATAAACGGTGCGTAGGTGACGATTATTCTTTTTACTGTCGCTAATTTAATTTTGTGTTGGTGCCGCTCCTGAACGTCTCTCGCAGATGCTGGCTCTGAGCCGAGTGACTCTGAGAGCCCCAAGGATATCCGCCGCTGCACTGCAGGAGGCCAGCCGGCTGCTGACAGCCGACTCTGTAACCAACCTCCTGCAAGGTGATCTGCAGCGGCACGCAAACGGTGCTCATCATGAGCACCTCCGATCGGCACGGTCGCTGACGTACGGTGCGAAAGAAGTTCAACGTACACACGTACGCCGCGTGAGCGAATTCAGGCGGCGTAGGTAGCTGGGCGGAGACGGGCAAGATTGCGTGAAGCAAATGTATTTGTAACAACAGAATGACCTCGGAGGGTCCAAATGGCTGCTCGACTCGCCGTTATCGGTTTGCACGACGACGAGGCGCCCACCGTGGAGGTGGAGCGATTTACATCGGCGCACGTGCTCCGGATGGATCGTTGCATCCCAGGACTGTGAGGGATGGGGATTGCTTGGCGACGACTTCATCCGGCACTGGGTTAATCGTGGCCGATGTTGCCAGTGGTGTGGATGTATATAAAACTTCTTTGGCACCGTACATAGCCAACCGTGTTAATCGGAGCTGCAGGGGGAAGGACAATAAACAAAACACAAAGAGCACTTCGAAAGAGATTAGTTTTCAATCTAGATTTAAGTGTATAGCTCCCATGGGCTTCTGATGATAAAAGCAAGCTGTTGTAAACTCACAATATTTGTCCTTCCAAGACGTCGTTATGTTTTTGGTGCATGGCAAACGGCTCGGTAGTGCAAGGGGGAAAGTGGCGTCACTGTGAAGCTGGGTCGCCGAGAACAATGGGGCCCTGAGGCCGCACCCTGTCCTATAGCAGCTTCACCGCTGAATTTCACGAGTGGCACGGTTCAAGGCACTGTTAGCTTTCAACTTGTGACATTCATATAAGATTACATGTGCGTTTGCACAAACAAATACCATTTTGTAAAGTACACTGGCATTCTCATTATGTTTGTTTTAATTTAAGCCAACACTTGTTCACATAAAACTAAGAAATTTGAACCACCTTACTCTCATATCAGCATGGAGACACTGGAATTTACTGACAGAGCCTATAGCTATCGTGAAGTCGTCTTGTTTCGCTGTGTTAGACCTAACGCAGCATGACATTTGTTGTTTTTATTTGCCATGTGATGCTGTCGCCGTTGTTCATTGTCACGATTCGTGGCACTTAATTACAGTTTTGCACGAGCCTTGAGGCAGTTTCACGCGTGAAAATAGCTTAAAAAAACACAAATTGATTATGATCACGGGATCTTAATTCTGCATCGCAGAGAGGGTAAACGAATTTGGATCGAATGCGTAACGTGTGTACAGGCAGCCGGGCATCCTCTTGGTCGGTGTCACAGTATCTTTATAAGGTGCCTGGTTAAATTAACGGGGAATTGTGAAAGTGTGCTGTCGGCTGCAATTCGAAGATAGTCGAAGTGATTCCCTGCACAAATGAGCATCGGGACAGCGCTATTCTCTGCCCCATAGTGGCTGCCCATTCCATCTACAGGACAGGACTAATGCTACTAACTTCCTGCAAAGTGGTGCCATTTTATTGACCCTGTAGGGATTTTGATGATGGGCTTTAGTTGACTTGAATTTCAAGGACTCTGTTAAGTGGTGCCACCGATGGCGTCCGGTGGTTCGGAGGTGAAAAGTGCTGAGCCAGCACCGCTGAGGTACCTGGGTTCGGTATTGGGCAGCCACCCGTGGTTAAATGGGGTTCTTGAGATTAGTGAGCTGATGGTTTCATCCTAGTCACCAATGACTACTAAAAACACCATTTTAAACTTAATTCTGGAATTACTTTCGTGGAATTCCAGCTCTTGAGAATTAAAATATTACTTTTACTTACGAAATGCGCGTTACTTTATAGCAGGCCAGGTGGGAAAGTGCTGCCCTCTGCTGTGTGGATCGAGGCCCAAACTGCGCGACATCAGAAGTAATTCTGTGATATCCGCTTCCGCAGGTCGTTCTCTGACACCAGGTTTGCACCGCTCTGCGAGAGTTCCGGATGGGTCCTCCGTCCTGTGAAATAAAAATTAATAGCACAATGGGGACGATATTGAAAAAAAGAGACAAAAGAAATATTGATGTAAAAAGAAAAAACTGTGGCATCCATAGCAACAGAAGGCCATTGTGCGTCTCGGGATCATGGCCTAATCCTGAGCTCTGTGCCCTCCCTTCAGGGGTGTCCGTGCTGGAGTTGTGTCTCATCATCGCCATGAAGCACCTCAATGACATATACGATGGAGAGCCCTTCAATTTCCAAATGGTCTTCAACGGTAAGCAGCGAGCACCTGCAGTGCGGGAGGAGAGGCTGTCTTGTATTCAAAGAGCTCTTCGCCACATCCTGCTTTCTTCCAAGCCCAGCTTTGATCTCGGAGTAGACAAAGACAAGAATCCCCCCTCATAGCCTTAATAGACTGTAGGGGCACGTCCTATTAGTGAGAACCTATGAAGGCCAGCACCACGCCCGGCCGCCTTTGTTTACCCAGTGGCGATGTTTACACATCACACCAGGTACTCAAGCCCAGGACCGATTCCGACAATTGTCGCTGGTGTTGGCCGTGAGCAGGAATCGAAGTCGGGTCGCCGGGTTCGTAGCGCAGCATGCTAACCCTTTGCGCTACCGCTCCCGGGGTAGGCCCACTCCTCCACAAGCATCACTCGGCCAGACTGGTGTTGATGAATGTACAGTAATGCGTAAATGTGTCTCAATGTAAATGGGCAGTCCACGCACTTGGGAGTCATCGGGCCTCTGGCACGAGTTTTATGAAGAATTCCCAAGCCAAAGGAAACGAATCTGTATCATAAATCACCAGTTTCAACTGTCCAAAACACACACTGCCTTCACACAGACACGCTGCCTTTAATTGTGGATAACCCAGAGAACGTCATCTGTTCATCATGTACAAACAACGAGTTCCTCGCGTAAGAGACGTTTATCCATTCTAGATTTGAAGCTTTCGTGACTGCAAGGATTCATACTCTTAGGCTTTTTTGGTAAAGTCACGTAGGTAAAAATTAAAAATAAAATTAATAGAAGTAATAATAGAAATAAAATAATAAATCACGACGTTTCGGAGGCAACACAAGTCTCCGTCATCAGGTGGGACCGTCACAGCTAAAATTACTGCATCAAGTGAGGAAAAATTCCAAAAGACCAGCCCTTAAATACAAGTTAAGTTTATCCAGTTGATCCAGTATTTTCATTTGGATTAAAAAGCACTACTCGAAAACGAATTTTCAAAATAACGCAATGCAGTTCCCTCCTGAACAAGTTACGAAATCTCAAGTGATGTTGGAACACCACTTGTGTCCAGGTCAGTGAATTCAGACACGGATGGACTCGAGAATTATTTTTTATAATTCTATAAAGATCTCCAGTGAACAAATGTAATTGCCATGTAATCTTATGACGATCATTTTGGCTTTCAATGCAACCGTCAATGTTAGATAATTTTTCTAAAAGTTAAAGCTCGTGTACACATCCACGTATGTACAGCATACATTTTCCCAATGTGTATATGGTGGCAAGATATTTTGTGAAATCACAGCAGGCACCAAAACGATAGCCACACAGCCATTTGTTTAAACTCATGAATAATGTTGACAACTCCCCCAGGCAACGCAACCATCTCCAAAAATTCCCACATCGTCCATTAACATCGCTCTCACGCCCATGCCTCCTTGCTTCCAATCTATGGAAAGAAGACTCATGGATGTGGCTACGACCCTTTAGGGCATCCTGACCTCCCCCGTGACCCCTGAACGAACAGGCTGTGTGCCTGACACAAGCCCCTGAGGGTTGTGTCATCTTTAGCTCGGGTTTCTTGAGCTCGCACCGGTGGGCTAACTGGAGGAAGGAGCAACAGACATTTTAAACGTCGTTTTAAATGGAGGCAATTACTGAGAGGCAGTCCTGATGGTGTCATCTTGCTTCTTTGCTCCTCGCTCAACCCGCTGAGGGCTGACCTCCTTTCATGGCAGGGTCAGCACATCGCATGTACAGTCAACTGTACTGAAGTGCTGTCCATGTGGTGGTTAGTCTTCTGAAGTGCAGTGTTTTTTTTTGCTAGTCCACCTTTCTCGATGGTATGAAAATAGAAGTAAACTAAACTCTTTGATAGTTCAACGAATTGGCTTGTGGAAATTTATAGCAGCCAAATACTCTCGATGGGTGGAGGGAAAAACTTGAGGACCTGGAAGAAAAATCCACGCGACTACAGGGAGACCATGCAAACTCCAAATATACAGCAGACATCAGGGACGGGAACGAACTCATGCCCTCCTGCATACTCGGCGAAGCAGATAACATCTTGCCAGCGCGGTGCCCCAGATAACAAGTAAGCTTGGGCAGTATACGTCGCTGTTGGTCGATACGGCTGGTGGTCCAGAATAACGACACGGCAGGCTGGGAAGGGAGGTAACGCGCCCGAGACCACGTGCTGCACCACGGAGACAAAGCGATGAAATCAGCTCTTGTCTCGAGGCTGGGAGGATCGTTACATCGTAGGACTGTAACAGATGGTGACCGGCCTGGGGGAAGGCTCTCATCCAACAATGGCTCATTTGTGACTGATGATGATGGTAAACACGAAGAAGTATGCAGTTCAACATTTATATGTTCCCTACAAAAGCGTTTGCTACAGTGATAATTATGTCTGTGTACTGCAGAACGTTGTTCATGTAGGTCCACTTGCAAAAGTGGTGATGTTTTGTGCGTCTCGATGGGTTTATTTAATCTCCTGGTTAACTGAATGTTTGTGACTGACAATCAGCTCAACTATTCGGCCACCAGACTTCTGCCCCTACCACCCTTCACTTACCCTCATCCATGCCCAGCCATAGCACCTATCTTACCACTTCACACATGTGTACCGCATACCCCGCTGCCTCTCATCCACGTTGCACCCATCTGTCACCCTCATTCACCATCGCACTCCACCGTAATTCCTCCTTCCCTACCCCTGCAACAACATCAGTTCCATTCCCAGCCCCTGTCCCTCCATCCCTTCCATCACCTCTCTCGCTGACCCGTTTGCTCCCCTTTTGCCCCTTGTGTACCGCCGTCGGCTTGTGTTGTTAAGTGCCCTGAAAAGGGCGCTGCTGTATAAATCCTAAATAGAATATAATTGTTGCCCGATTTAACTTGAAATTTTCGTTTCCCAATTGTAGCGCGGTACTCGGCATTTTATAGGTGATCAGCAAGCCCACGTGACTTTTATCAGCAGGCCCAAGCAACTCTCATTGTTTCCCTTCCCTAGAATACCAGAAGTTTGTCCAGAGAAAAGCTCACTCGGTGTACAACTACAACAAGGCAGTGGTAATGAAGGTAAGTCGTCACTGTTGACATATCTTACGTGCGGTGTCCTATCCGTGTTGACGTCGCAGGTGCTTATTTGGAAATGGGCTTGATCGCTTTTTCTTGAGTAATCAAATTCGTTGGTGAGGAGTTCTCTTCCCATTATAATCGCTCCACACTCACTGTGAACATCTTCTGGCTCGTTTCTCCTTTGGCTGCTGTTATGACACCAGCCTCACCTTTTGGGTCAACAATGCCTTCGAGTGATGTAGCCTGCCCAAACTCACTGAAGAGGAGTGCGGGAGAGCGAGTGAGCACTTAATCTGTAGAACAATTAAGCATGCCTGTGCATGAGGGAATGGGCAGTTTAGGGGTAGACCAGCCGATGCCATGTGAATGTGGAATTTCTCTCCTGTCTAACTGCTCTCAAGAAAGTTGAGTGTCACCTCTCTGCTAATTGGAGTCAGAGGACACTGGCTTGACATGCTTGTAAGATATTTGGCTTAATTGTAGCATTAAAAAAAGTTGTTTGTGCAAGATACATTTCTGCTTTGGAATTTCAGGACGGAATGTTTTTACTACCAATGCTCAACATTTATCCAAAGTTGAGCTTGTTGGACGGATTAAAAAAACAAATTGGTCCACACTGCCAGAGCACCTAAGCCACTGAAATGCAGGCCACCCGCACGACGCAGACGGCACAGCTGAAACGCAACCCCGGTGCTCTGACACTAACACGCGCGCACACGTTCGCACCCAGGCCTTCGAGCGCCTGCAGGAGATGGAGTTTGTGCATTCGGCCGAAGGTCCGGGGGGGCGCGGGGCGGGCAGTGGCCATGTGCAGCGCGAGTACCAGCTCATGCGGCTGCTGGTCCACGACTCGCAGCTGACGGACGCCCTGCAGCACTACCCACAATGCCCCACCGACGTGCGGCAGTGGGCCACCTCTTCACTCGGGTAGCTCGGAGAGGGGTTGGGGGGGGGGCGTCTCCCTCGTCTCGGCGTTCTTGTCGTCCCGTCTCCTGGTGGCTCCGTTGTACGCCGTGACTCTACCTCCAGAGCGACAATGACTGCCGGCTTGCGGGCACTGGAGCTGGCTTCAAGCTCGTCCCGTGGCGATGGCGAGAATATGGACTCTCTCTTGCGGAGGGGCTCGCTCGCATCGCGGAGTGGCCCCGTCGCACGCTCAGCCAGGCGAGGAGAAGTTCACACGGAGCGGTTGAGATGGGAAAAACCCCTCGCCGCCGCCGTCTGCATTGACGCACCTGTCACCTGAAGGACCCCGGGGTGGTGTGGATGGGGGTGGAGTTTTCCCACCCTTTCAAACGGCCACCTGAGTAAGGGGGGTTGGAGAGGGGGGAGTTTTCCCACCATTTCAAACGGTCCTTATAACAGAAGTATACACAGTAGGCTTAACATTTCAGATAGTGGCTCTTCTGTTTTGAAGAAGGGTCATTGCTAAGAAAAGAAAAAATCGTTAATTGATTTGTCTGCTATGTTTATTTGTTTCCTGTTGCGTGGCCATGCTTTCATTCTGTGTTTTTGGAAAACTACTTCAGCCAGTAATGCAAATTATTTTCAACTGCAGAGTTGATGGGAATGTGAAAGCGAGCAATGGGCTGCCACTATTTCAGTGTGCACAGTAAAGTGGTGATCGCTTTCACACATTTTTGCCATTCATTAAGTATTTTAAAGTAACTTATACTCCGATGAAATAACGTGCTGTGTTTCTGACACTAAATAAACGCTGCAACAGGACTTGCTTCGTGACATTGGTGAGATGCTCATCGGCCGAGCTTAGGGGTGGCCAGTAGATGGCAGTAAGTAGATGGCTGACCTATCTGCATTATAACAAATCCTTCATATGTTGAACTTCTTTAGCACCGTACGTATGCATCTCCACACAAAAAATCACGTTTCTTACACAACTTATCAGCTGCATGGTCTGCTGAATGTATCTTTCAATAGCATTAATTTAAGATGGGAAAACTGGACTGGTTGCAACACTTGTCTCATCAGCAGTCAGGCTTGCTTCATGCTGGTGAACTGCCAATATCTGCATCATAGTTACGTATCCTTTAGGAACTGCAGTTATCTGCACGTGAAAAAAAAGGTTGATAAGGATTTGTCTAAATATCCCATCTCACCTTGGACACATGCAGCAGGACCCAAGCAATGGCTGCACGCAATGCGATGGGTGATGCAGGTGCCTCACATCCGAGTTGGGGGGGGGGGGGGCCTTGACAACCACCATGAGATATGGCTTCAATAACCGCGTAAAATAACTTTATTAAATGATGTGATTAGGCAAGATGAGCCACTATATAAACCCTAGGCGTGACCGTGCGAGACATCAAATATTTGGGTCCCACCTGACCGATTGCTGGCACCCCCTTAAGCTGAAGATGGACGCTTGTGTTGTGCCCGAAGCGTCGTGATTTATTTTATACCTACGTGACTTTACCGAAAGAACCAAAGAGTATGAAAATGTAAGTGACACCACTGGCGATGCCACAAGCATTTGCACGTAAATTGACCCGATCCACCATGCAACAACCGTTGCATGCACACCACACGACTTGAAACAATACGCAACAACCAATCACAAGCCATGGTGGTGCCAGGCTGAGTGACCGCACAGTTCCTGCAGGTAGTTGGTAATTAGCGGAGTGTTGGTGGCTTATCGCGTGCGTAAGCAGCGGTTTTTTACAGCGATATACGAAGTTGCAAGCTCAAGTCGCACACCACTGCTTGCCTGAGATACTCCAAACAAGGCGTATGGAGGGGGTATATACATCAATTTTAACACATAAAACACATTCCTGCGGAGGGAGCTGGTAGGAACGTTGGGTTGCTCAGTCAATGGCCAGGGTCAACGGCGGCGTGGTGTATTCCGCAAATATGCCCGACTGAGGGTGGGCACAAGCCGGCGTGAGTAGGTTAAACGTTGAGTTTTATAAGGGCACCACGGGGTGACCAGCCCCTCCACACCCAGCCCCACCCCTCCCATTTTTGATGCACGACGGACGGACACAATAATCCCCTGTGGGCTGGTGTAACCAGGAGGTTCCTACCAGTAAAAATTGTTATTGTTTATGCTTTAAGTTAATATTTTTCATTTTTATTCTTCCTGTGGGGTCACCTCAAATCCATCGCTTACAAAACTCAACCGAATGAATTGAGACGAAACAATTGATACATATTAAAAGATTACACTTGTAATATATTCGTCTTAGATGCATTTCAAAAAAGAATTCATGCATGCAGTAATATTAATGGCAGTCAGTTTGAACATTTGTAAACCATTTAATTAAATAACTATGCGTCCGAACTTATGGGGCAACCCTCTGTCTATTTTGTCGTTTCAAGTTATGGTTTTTGTTCAAAGCGGGTCTCGGTCAAGTTCTGCTTACCCATGCAAACTCATGCTGAACAATTGCAAGCTTACCCAGACGAGCTGATTTGCCGTGCACTGCACTGGGCAGACAACTTTCAAAACGGCCTTAACATTGGCTGAGCAAAAGCCAGGGGCGAGTGTTGAGACTTTTGAACCGCAGTTCGTGTTTGGACAAAACTGGCCTCTCGCATAGGAATGGGACATTTCCACCATTGACTCGCATCCATCAAAGGAGAGCAGTGCGCCACTGCAAGGAGACACCAAACTTTTTTTTTACATGAAGATGTTTTTTTTATTAATATTTAAAGGTCAGAACGTTTTAAATACAAAAGTTTATTGTTCGGTACTAATAAGAAAAAAAATACATTCATCATCGGGTCACCTAAACCCTTTTTCATTAATGCTGGGAAATGAAACAACAAAGATGGACGGCATTCAACTGAGGGCCAACATTTCCCATTTCTGCAGCTAATTTATCTCAAAGGTAGAAATCGTGTTTTTCTTTTTTAAACACATTTGGCATGAGTTTACATTTATCTAAAATTGTCAGATAACACTTAAGAGAAGGTACCTGTCTTAAGATAAATGTACAAACTGCAGCTCATTCTTTGCCATAAACATTCACGTTGTAGTGTGTACGCGTGTGTCTGTGTCTGTGCGCATGATAGCAGAACGGGAGCGGTGGTGGAGCGGTTAGCGCGCTGCGCGACGAGCCCAGCGACCCGAGTTCGATTCCCGCTCACGGCCAACACCAGTGGCGATTATCTGAACCGGTCCTGGGCCTCCCCTAGGTCGACTCAGCCTCAATTGAGTTCCCCTGGGGCGCCACTAGGGAGACAAAGGCGGCCGGGCGTGGTGTTGGCCACCCACCCACCCACTCGTGTGCCGTGCCGGCCTTCATAGGTGCTCGCTAGCAGCACTTGCCCCAACAGCATGTTAAGGCTACACGGGGGATCTTTGTCTTGTCTTTGTACAGCAGAACCTTGCTTATACGATCGTTACCCGCACAACATGCTTGTTTCCGACAATCGGCCCCTCTCGCGGGGCATGAATTGTCCCGAACGCCGTGGTTATGAGACCAGTGTTAGAGCACAGCACCAACGGTTCACCATCAGCAGCAGTAAGGCTAGCTTACTGGATGCAAGATCAAAATGTAAGGCATATTTACCTGTGATGAGTTTTTTTTGTTAAATGGCCTTTCGTAAAAAAAAAATTGACATGTTTGCTAACAACAACTTGGCTCTACTGTAAGTGTACATATACTCATATATATATGCTGTAATTGGAATATGCTGCCTAATTGTCGGGATAACTTTGCAGCACTTGGTTGGAAACAACCTCTTTTCAGTGTGGCATAAGATCAGTGACATTTAACACAAACATTGTGTTGGCAATAGCACGCTCAACAATGTGTTCAATCAATGTTAGTTCAGTATATTTTTTCGTAAATTAATATTTCAGCTACAATGACAGGATTAAAAAAAAGAATTACAGCATATATATCATCATGACTATGCAATAGATGTTTACCCAGACGGACGTTTATATATACACATACATATATACATTTCTGCTGCAGCATCTACAGTGATGTGTTACAATGCCCCGTAACTCATCTACTTGAGCCTTGGGCCAAGTTTAAAATATTAATGAACAGAAAGTGGCAAACAGATATACCAGAACCACTCCTGCCCTCTGTTTATTGTTCCAGTTTTTAGACCTGGAGATGGTCAAAGAACTTTAGTTTTAGTAGGATATTTGAGGCATGAGGGAGAATTCTAAAAGTCCCCGGCCTGACCTGCAAAGAGTTATTTTGGTGCTTAGATTGTTTTCCCAGTTCATGTGACATGAGAAATAATATTCCACTAAGACATGTTTCACGTTTGAAGATTGTAAAGAATTGACTTTAATTGTCTGTGCTGGTCAAATTGGAGCCTTCGGGAGGATACACCATCATATAACGGCACCAAAAATGTGGCCGGAAAAGCACAGCTGAGCCATGTCTGGAAAGCCAGTAAAAGTACTGATCGAACATAACACTGATGCAGTAGAAGCAAATATGACCGATGATTGACCATGAAGAACATCGCTGATAAACTGGGCACCAGCATGGGCACAGCTGAGATGACCATCAGAGCAACAACTCTGGATTTGGAAGAGTAACGGTGTCACCAGAATACTGTGCCGATGAATGTTTCGCGACTTTTTTTGTCCTGCATTATTGCCGAGCATGAGACAGGTGCGCGCTACTTTGAACTGGACTCAAAGTCTCCTTCGTGGAAACTACAAAATTTCCAACTTCACGGCGTCTCTATTTAGGGACGCCACAGGCCATTATTAAGAGCTAATTACCTGGACCATGTACACAATCATGGAAATACTACACCGGCCCGTGGTTCAGCTTAGATAAAGGAGAAATCACGCGAACTCCGGTTATCATCGCTGCGGCTTTTGGCTAGTCATCGAACAAAGACGGTCACTGCATCGCGCGCTTTCAGTTGCGCTTGTGGCCGTTTGGAATGTTCTTCCGATATTAGGAAGCCACTTCAGCTAAATCGAGATTGAAAACGAATTGATCGAGAACTACTTTTTTGTGTTTGGTTTGTCGTCCTTTACCCCGCACCTCCGATTTAGCACGATTGGCTACGTACGGCGCGAAAGAAGTTCAATAGTACATACATACAGACATCAACTGTTGGTAACTGGCTCAAGAACCATACTTTATGATGAGGATATTCTGAGGCTTTAACATGGATGGGGGAAAATGTATCCATGTGGATTATGTTGAGAAAGAGGTGTAAAAATCCAAAGATAAATTTTATTGTCGAGGGCTTTTAACACCCCTCGTATCTCCAAGTAAATACTGCAATCGTGACTTGTTTATTGGACTGCTTATTTTGAGCGGATGATGTCCTTTTAAAGGCTTTTGAGAGCTAGAGGTTATTTCCCCAGCAAAACCCGTGTATCTAGGGCTTTTACTCCACCGACTTTTACTCTCAACCTGGCAACACCAACACCGATGTGGTGTAACGCGTTCCAGGGAGAGGCTCGCTTGAGTGGGAACAGTCGCACCGTTGCATGCGGCACAGCAACGCTCCAATCCAGATTTTGATTTCAAAAGCAAATATGGACACCCGTATGCTATTATTTAATTTATTATTTTATCTTTATACGTGACTTTACCGAAAGAACCAAAGAGTAATTCCTGCAGTCACGAAAGCTCCAAAATTAAGAATGGACTCCCTAATTGGAGACGTGCCTATGTTGAGAATAGGCGATGATAACGGCAACTTTTCGTGCTCCCCGTTGGAGAAAAAAATAAATATTGGGCCAAAGTGAGTGGTGTACAGCCATAACGTGGGCTGATTTTTTTTTTTACAATTTAACACAGCTTTACCGACACCCCTCATACAGTTTGATTTGGAATCTGTTGAAATCCCTTCCCCGTCCATTCTCTTGCTGTGTTCTAAAAGAGCGCAGAGGGCCTTTGCAAGAGGTTTCAATGAACCAAAAAACCTTGGCGATAAATCCACTTTTAAAGGGGCCAATCCTGGAAATGAAGGCCCATGCTGATGGAAAGGTGGAGGACCTGACACTTTCCCATAACCGGTGCAACATGTCCAGATGCGTTTTTTTGCTATACCACTGCATAGCACCACACGCGCTATTCCGATGATTGAACAGGGTTACGACAGTGGAGTTTGTCGAGGTCCTCGTCGGATGCCACTCAGCAGTGACCGACAACAATCTGGCTTGATGTCTCACCCCTGGCGGCATCGTCCGTTCCACTGAAGTGACAGCACACATTGCGCTGTTGCCACCTGGTTAGACTCCAGCTGGGCGAAAGCAAGTTTTATAAATCCAGGCAGAATATAAATGTTGCTTATTCGCGTATTTGATTTACCGTTGCGCACGCTTTGTTATGCGGACGTGTGCACAACCGATATCATTTAATACGCACTACATTTTCAAAACACTGAGTTAAGGGTTTTCTAATTGTCCGCCGTCAACTTTGTTGTTAGAATGCAATGTTGATTTGCACCATCCATTGTAACGTTAACGTCTATTTGCATCAATCAGTTGTAAATGTTCCCCGTCACTGAGCACTAAGCGTGTTGCTCCACCTCGCACGCAGCGGACGGAAATAGTTGGCGAGCGTTCTCCATTTACGACCACCCCGACTGCTGGCGCGCAGGGCACGAGATAAATAATCCTCGGTGGGGGGGGGGGGGGCACCTGCCTGTGCAGTGGAGGATAGTGCTCGACTAATTTTCTCAACTCATCGTAGAGGTGTGAGTTTAATTCATGGTTGGGAAGGGGGGGGGTTAACTTAGCCAGTCATCAATCTGGGGCTGATGAAGTTCACATCAACTTTTGTGAGAAGTTAATAGTGGTCGTGCTACGGAATACAGATATTGGATTTCACTATGGGAAGGTGGCATTTGCACAAATGGCTCGGGGCAAGTGGAAAAAAGCACTCCACCCACTCCCCCATTGCTCATTTAAGCAAGGGAGCAGACTTTTTAATCAATTGAATAACTCCTCTAAGAGTTCTCCGAGTTAGGTTGATTAAAGCGGCAATCGGAGCAATCCACACGAGGGTGCGGGGCTTGAGGGTGAATCGAAGTGCCATCCTCGTTACACGGCAGGCACACCGTGATGCCAACGAGAAGCGTTCCCGTTGGAGACGGAGGGCCGTGTCGCGTAATTATCGACCACCAGGGTCACCCCGTGGACTCGTCCGTTCGCCAAGAGGAGTCGCCATACGACCGAGGCTCTCCGTGACGGGAGGTTTCTGATATCTAACTGACAAAGTACACCATTACATCGATTTATCTACAAGAACATCAGTAGCACAACTTCTGCCTCCATAGCGACACGAGTACAAACTACCAGCGCCGTCAATTAACTTTACATACAAAGATACAAATGCTATTTACCTGCCTGAGGTATTGCAAGAATTTTGTTTAAGAAAGTAAAAACAATTCACTGTACACAGGCATACACCTTTTAGGGTTTGAAATGATCAAGACACCTGCATCTGCATGCCAGCAGAGCATGAATGAAAATATCCACAGTCTGCAAAGGGTCCTTCGACATTCACTTTAACCACAGCTGTCTATTCCAAAACAAAACCTCTTGGCAAGTTACAGTTTAGATATTCACTATCATTAACATTTAACATGTCACCATATATACGTGTTGTCCATTTCAAAACAAGGTTACATTAACTTTCATACTTTAATTAGTTTAATTTGCTTACACGACTACTTTGTTTATACACGTAAAATATATGCATTCCACAAAATTGAAACGAAACAATAAAAATAAACGAAACTGTGTCGCTTTGATACACTCGCTTAAGACTCCTGAATAACGATCGGCGATTCAGTGTCGACCATGAACCTTTGCAGGCAAGGGCTGAACATTCTGCCAAATGTTCTCTCGGTGTAAGGGGGTGTGTGTGTCCGTTGTGAGTGCACGTGGTGCGCAGTACACAACACCCCTGAACAGTCAATGACCACCGCCGCACGGCGACCTGGCCGGGCAGGTGAACGCACAGAAAAACTTCAATAACGACCTGGCGGAAGGCTATGGGTAAATCACAGGTGAACAGAGGGGGGGGGGGGGGGAGATGGTCAGGAAGCTTTAAAATTTAGACGACCTGAACAAAAACAATAACTCACTCTCTCGAAAATAATGACAACAAATACGGAAAGCAAATCCCGCCGTGAATTGTACTTTCTCAACAGGTATACTGTACTCGGTAAAAACCTGGAACTAAAAACTGTACAGTATCGATAAAAACAGAATAAGGTCGGACAAAACGGCATAAAGTACTAAAATACAGGTATTTTAAATATAAACTTTAAAAAAATGAGGTATATCTGGTTGTGAAGAGGTGGCGGTTGAGTGTGAAGTGCCCTGTTTGACCTCAGTGACCCTGTGGAAGTTTCCAAAGCAGCATTGACATTCGGTGGCTTGACAAGAGGCCGGCGATACGCTCCATGGCGGAACGAAGGGTGGGTGGTCACCCGAACAAAATAATAATTTAAAAACGACAATGAAAGAAAAATCACCTCGATAAAATATTCACATTACGGTTGATTTTTTTTTTCATCCGAACTCAAAAAGGGGGGGCGCAACAATTTCAAATCGTAGGCACAGTGATGGGGAGTTGTAACAGGTTTTTCAGACGTCACTTGAGCCTGGGAGCCAATGCACGCAGTTCAGTTAAAGCACCTGACATCGCAATAATCACGGCTTCATGTTTCGATCGGTGCAATTACCGGTATATATATATATTTTTTTTGCTGCGCGGCATTGATACAGCAGAAGGCATGTTCTTTTAGAACGTCGCCTACTCTTTAATCCAGTCTCACAGCACAAGCCACACGCCTGCCGTTTCACAAGAGACAGCAACGGGCATTTTGTTTGTATTCACATGAATCACACC
The DNA here is from genome assembly GCF_965212315.1 of Lampetra planeri. Taxonomy (NCBI): domain Eukaryota; kingdom Metazoa; phylum Chordata; class Hyperoartia; order Petromyzontiformes; family Petromyzontidae; genus Lampetra; species Lampetra planeri. The sequence goes on along the minus strand of NC_136108.1, from coordinate 17,990,792 downwards.
TTTTCTTTTCTTTAAATGCTGCACTGCCCTATCAGACTCTATTTGGTAGGAAGTGTTAAGAGTTGCAGAGGCTCCACGATTTATTCAGAGACAGCATATAAAAAATGAAAAACTCAAACCAAGGCAGGTTCTCCTCGCAGATACGCCATTTCTGCAAAGGAGCAATCACCGCCTACCGAAGCATTCACTTTGCCTGCGCCAGCAACGCTCGCTCCTGAACAACATCGTTGACGTCTCTCGCCTGCACTGCGCTCGTCATAAACACCAGCCTGACAGCCTCGAGCAGCGGCCGGAGTTCAACTCCCAACTGAAAACCCGACGACTGCTCCGAGACAACGGGCCACCGATGAAAACGAAATAAATGCGGCGTGGCCGAGATGGGGTCGGCGGTTCATGAGACCTGCGATCCGCTTGCCGACCGCCTACCGACCACCTACCCAGGCGCTCCCTTGCACGCTCAATCCAGGACTGCAGCTCACAAAGACCAACGGTACCCCAAACGACGAGAATATTTTTTTTTTTCCTGAGATGAAATGGCATGCGGAGGTTTGAAGGCTCCACACAGCGTACGGCACGATGTGGGAGGGAACCTCGCAAGTGGCGGAGGTGGTGAGCACATTACAGCTGTACTGGAGTAAAAAATTATGTACTTGTACCTGTTTATAATGCTTTTTTTTTGGCTGAACAGATGGCTTATATTATTGATGGTGTCCCTGCTGATTTGTTACAGCAATAGCATCATGCATGCTGACACCAACACCAGAAGTATTGTAATTCTTGCAGTGGAGCTCATGATTTCTGTTTGGCAGTGGCGTCTTTTTTCCCTTCAGTTGTCTTCAAGTCGTTCATGAAGTCGTTCGTTAATGAATTCATGTCTGTAGCTAGAGCACACACCGTTGCCAATGAGCACTAATCTGTAAAAGGAAAGCAAGTGTCCTGAAAAAAACTAATTTCTATGCACAGTTGAGGAGTAACGTTAAAACGCAGTATCTGACTTTCAAAGCAGTACATTCATGTTTTTTAGTGAAGAACACAGAGTCCATCTGCGGATGACTTGCTTCGGGTGCACTGTAGCGTGTTGGAGTCGCAGCGCATCTTAAAATCGCTTCCTGTGGCCGCTTACATGATGCACCTCCAAAGCGTGGTCCAATCAAGATTTTCGAACAGCACTGCCAATGTGTACTCGACACGCCGTCACTTCTCTACGGTCGGAATACTTTGCGCCCCATTTGCACAGGCGGTGCACGGACGCAAACGCGAGTCAATGACTCTCTTTTTTTTTTGCACAGCCACAAACGCTGAGCACCTTCAGATCACAATGGTCACACAGCCTGGAGTCCCCCCCCACTCTCTAGCAAATGAGACTGACAGACGTTGCAACCAGCGCACACCGGCAGCTACCTGCGCGCCGATTGTCCCCACGCTCTTCGTTGCTCCCCCTTGCTCCCGATGACCGGTGCCCGAGTGTTTACAGTTCCCGCGTGTTGCTCGTGCCGCCCGGTTTGACGCTACGACGGCGCGGCTTGGGCTCAGAGGCTGGATTCTCTCGCGGCGCCGGGCAGCAGTTCAGGATTCGGAGGTGACGCCGAGGGAACCATGATTGTGATGGTGGCATCGCCGGCGCTGCTGCTGCTGCTGCTGGTGCTGCTGGTGGTGGAGGTAGTGGTGGTGGCGACGCCGGAAGCTTCTGCGACACGGCGCGCGTGGCACACCCTCTCTACCACGCAGCCGGCCGAGAGCCGAGCCTCGGCGTCGTGGTCCCAGCATTCCTCCACCGTCTCGCACAGCTGGGACAAGCCCTGGACACCACCGGCGGGCAGCACGCAAAGCGCAGAGTGCACAGGCATTGACGAGTGCACATAGGCAAAGGCCACAACATGCACACAAAGATTCCCCCGTATACCCTTTAAAGACTTTTGGGACAAGTACTTTTGAAGGCCAGCGCAGCACACGAGGGAGTTGGTTAACCAAAGCGCCATGCCGAGCCGCCTTTGTTTCAATTTTGGTGATGTTTTACACATCGCACCAGGTACTCATTTTGAGGCTGAGTTGACCTACAGGAGGCCCAGGACAGGTTCACATAATTATCACTGGAGTTAGTCGTGAGCGGGAATCGAACTCAGGGCGGCGGGTTCGGAGCGCAGCGTGCTCAGCGTTGCGCCACCGTTCCAACACAGACATGTGCACGGATGCATGCAAAACACACGTGCTCATACACACACACACAGAAGTACACATGTATCTACATACCACACATACACAAAGATCCCCCCGATCGCCTACAAAGACTCTTGGGGCAATTAGTGAGCACTTATAAATGCCGACATGGTGCACAAGCGGGTGATGAGGCGAGTACTCCCAGTGCTGATGTTTATACTCTAAGCCAGGTAATCATTTAAGTCCACCTAAGGGAGGCACAGGACCGATTCAGGTATCACTCGCCACTGATCTTAGCCGTGGCCAGGAATTCAACTTCGGGCTGATGGGTTAGTAAAGCAGTACGCTAACCATGCCACCGCTCTCCACAGACTCACACACGTCCAGACGCATGCACCCAGGCTTTCATTCAGTTAACGTTTTTTTTTGTTGAAAATATTTTTGAGATTTTGTTTAACTTTTTTACATGAAGTTCATTAATTACCGAAGTGAGAGCCCACTGGAGTGATCGTAGATAAACGACAGTCTGTGTGTTCACGGTATAATTTTCGATGATGATTGCTTGTGTTGCAGTCGAAACGTCTTGAGAATTTTATCGTTTTATATTTTTATTATTTTATTATTTTATTGTTTCCCTTCTACGTGACTTTACCGAAAGAACCAAGAATATGGTATAATTTTCCTCGATTGACTGGAATCATGAGAGGAATATTCGTGCTTGAGGACTTCCAAAAGTACGCATAGCATCGTGTCACGCATGGTATGGCCATAAAAGACTACTTCTGGTCTTGGTAAAGAAACCTCTATTCTACCCTCGACAAATACATAATTGCACCAAGTGAAACTGATGGAGGATTTGTCACACATACCTAGAATAGCTAGGTACATTTCCCACACCTCCGATCACCACGGTTGGCTACATACGGTGCCAAATAAGTTCAACATACATACATCGCTCCAAATTCGACATCGTTTTGTCTGTGGTGAAACTCGCAGACGTCAATATCCCAGCGACTGATTAGAGAGGCCAACGGAGCGTGTGGGCGCGTGGGCAAGGGAACGGAGCGAGCGCTCACAGGATGTTTCCTCCAGCAGTCACGAAGCACGGGCCTCTGCTTCTTGTTGACGACCACCTCCTGCATGTCTTCCAGCGACGGATGCTGTCCCGCCTCGTCCTCAAACGGCATGCGGTAGTCCCCGACCGGGCCTGCTCACGCACCCGCACACAGCCAAGCGCACGCTTTAAAGCAGTCGCACAGGAAACTTTCACTCGGTGGCTGTCTTCAATAATATAATAATTCACGCTTCTGTAGCACCTTTCAACCGGATGTCGCAAGGCGCTGTACAAAGCAACAACAACAACCGCCGTTCGCCACAATGTGGCGGTGACGTCACCACGGCGCTTGTGCCGTGGTGACGGGACTGAGATAACTGGCAGATGCACCACCTGTGCCCCCTACTGTACCAACTTGCTGTGTGTACATAGCACACGCACACGCAGGCTCACACCAATACAATCCAACCTCAAAACGAAGGATTCAAAAGCAGCGTCAGACACGACTCCCATCATATGAAGCACAAGTGCAACCAACGTCTTTCACAATCACAAGGCAGCGAGTTAAAAGTGCCGGTCAGAGTAGACCCAGCCCATAATCCCTGTGTGCTTAATAAAATGAGCACCATTTGATGGTAAATTGACAGTGACCATGGTATGGATAGCGAGTGCCACTCCACTGCTCAATCGGGCTGCACGACACTCCCAACTTGAGACCACAACCGCATCCTTTAGTGCCACGCTGCAGTCGCAAGGACAGCCACGCGGTCAAAGCTCGCGGTGTCCAAGCGTGCTCGCCGATTACGGAGAGCACGCCGAGCTGTCCGAAATGGGGCTGGCGGTGAAGGAGAGGTGACGGGGGGGAGGGGATGGTGGGGGGCGACGGGGGGAAGGCAATGGGGGGGGGTGGGACGGTGGGGGAGGGGATGGGGGTGGAGGGGGCGGGGTGTGGGTGAGACCTCACCGTCGGCCACGGTGCACCTGGACACGAGCTCCCACATCACGAGCCCCACGGCGTACATGTCAATACGCAGGAAGGCGTCTCGCTGGAAGTTGATGGCCCCTTCCAGCACCTCGGGGGCCATGTACCTGCGCGTGCCAACCTGCAGGCAGGGAAGACAGAGTGGCGGCCACAGCACAGTTGAGCCGAATCATCATCGTCGCCATCATCAGCCGTGATCAAGCCACTGCTGGATGAAGGCTTCCCCTCAAGCCGTAACCATCTCTTAACGTTTTTTTTTAATGTAATAAGCCACCTTGCCCCTGCACACGAGCTGATTGTATCGGTTCACGTCCACAGTAGACACACTCTCTGGCGTAATCCCTCCTCCCGTCCTGTGGCTGCCATTCTGTTGTTATTCCCGACCACTGGCTGTCCACCTACGGTTGACGAGTGTCCTGCGCAAAGCCCACGTTTTTCTCAGCATTCACAAGTCCACCTTTAACCTGCTTGCACGCATTCCTCCCTTTGTCTCTCAATGTAATCCCAAGCATGGATTTCCATGACATTTTCCCACACCGATTAGCACGGTTGGCTAAGTACGGTGCAAAAGAGGTTCAACAGACATACGTACGTATACATTGTTTGATCAAGTCCTTGTCCACGATCTTCATTTTGCACATATACTGATTTCAAACCCCGTAGCCTTCTTTTAGCAGAGATAAATCGGGTATCCGATATTTCCAGTGCTGAATGAGACTCCAATGTAATAGAATGGACTCGAGGTCAAAGGGGCAATGAACGGTGCTCAACCCTACTGATGTTCGATCCAATGGTGGACGTTGGACACGTCTAATCCGAGGGCCAATTACACAACAGGTAAGCCACTCTGTCGGAAGGACCGCAATAAGTCATGCATGCGCACAGTAATTTAAGCAACACTCTGCTGATGAGAACGGTGAAATTCAAACTTCTACAATATTGGCTTGTTTAGATAAATACGATGTAGTGGAAACAATTCTTCTCTGCACATATGATATATGCCGAAGCTCTAATTTTGGATAAATTGTAATTAAAAACGACAGAAATATTCGGAACTTAAAATATCAATGCAATTGAACACTTGTTTGCCCAGCAATAACTCACCAAAAGCCTCAAGGTTCTTTTTCAAGAGGGTCCGGCCAGGCGTTGGCAGTCTGAAGGATGTTGCCGCTGCTGTGTGTAATCCCAATTGAGTAATACGCAGCTCATTTTTGCAGCATTGGTATGTTTGGACAATACCAGTTACGATTTAAAGCTTTCATGACTGCAGGGATTCATCTTCTTGGTTCTTTCGGTAAAGTCACGTAGAAGGGAAACAATAAAATAATAAAAATAAAACATAATAAAATAATTCTCACGACGTTTCGTCATTCAGACGCTGTCTTCCCGACAGACCTGTTCTTCACCTGAGGACGGCTGCTTGCGTTGTGGCCGAAATGTCGTGAGAATTATTTTATTATGTTGTATTTTTATTATTTTATTATTTCCCTTCTACGTGACTTTACCGAAAGAACCAAGAAGATGAATACCAGTTACATTGGGTTTTTTTTCGCTATGGGATGCTACAGAACCCCAGAGAAAACCCATGCAATACAGGGGGGAGAACATATAAATACCACGCAGAAAGGCGCTCGAGTTGGCAATCGGACCAGACGCTTCTTGCTGTTACTCCCGTGCCACCCTCATCGCCCCCAGTGGTAATGCGGCTGCGTTTGCATTGAACGGCGTCAAGAGCTCAATCGCCTGACGCTGCTTTTCCCTCCAAGTTGGAAAACGTTTTCACCAGTAAATCTGCCCAAGGAGAAATGCTGAGGCGGGGATATTTTTTGGGGGCCTTAATGCCGGCGGATTGGAGGGAGAGACCAGTCGGCTGCGTGTGTCGATCGGTGAACAGGGTGATACGTGTGGCCAGGGGGGCAGCACAAACACTCGGTGCACGCTCGAACGCCAGTGAACACACAAGACTCTCCTACAAGTAACAAAAAAAACTCCGACACATTCGTCAATAACACCGCCTTAACATACACCATATGTATAATAGGCGACATTGTGGGTAATAGCCTTTTTTTTATTGCACTTTCCTACAAGGACGTTTTTTTCTTCTTGGAAGTACGTACGTCGCACACCCGTTTCTGAACCCCTCACGAGCCACCCGTGATCTCCACAATGTTGATGCCTTTCAAGGAAATATGCTTCAAACTTAGAATACGGTCAAAACACTGCAATGTGGGCAGGTGCGTAGTAGTAGGGGTCCAGCTGTTGGATTTTTTTCCCACCCATTTCTGCCAAAATCAAACAACACTTTTTCCAAACACATTATGAGGCAACTTGTTAACAATGTTTCGTTTTTTTTTCTTCCTCCTAACTCATTAAATTTGGATTGCAGAAGGCAGATTTTGCCGAAGGCATATTTCACACCAGAGATGCATCACAGATGACAAGGCTTTGCTACGCCACCCAATATCTCTGCTTCAGAGGAAGGGGAAAAAAACCACTAATCGTCATTCCGACAACGGGTGGGAGAATAGTACAACAACCGTGCATGGCTTGACAGGTTCCCCGAGTCTCGTCTTGTTTGCTGCGTTGTGGTCTGGCCTGGTGGGCCATGTACCTAAATAACCTTTAACGCGCGCGACGTTCTTGAAGTAAGGATAGGTAGATAGGACTTTTGGGGGCACACGATCTAACCCAAAAAACCCCTATTATAGATATTGGTCGCGAAAGCCTACGTGTTAAACATACAGCATCTGGCTCTCATACCGATTCCACTGGGATACGACTAAATGCTGTATGTATGTACATGTGTTGAATTGATTTCGCATGGCACGTAGCCAACCATGACTATTGGAATGCGGGATGTGCATAGGCGGGTGGCTACGTACGGTACGAAAGAAGTTGAACGTACACGTATGCAACATGAACTAGCAAATTGAGCTCTTCCTGGCAACACATTTACAAACATGAGCTCTGGGTTTTCCAAGGCATGTGGCATTTAAAACGCTGCTTCCGGGACTACCAATGGGGATGAGCATTGCGCAACACTCATATTTAATAATCATCCTCGTAACTTTGGGAACAGACGCCTGCGAGCATCTCAGAAATTTCATCGCTGAAATGGGGAGGGTTGCGGGCCGTCGCAGGGGGGGGGCGGGGCTAAGGGGTGGGGGGGGCACACATGGAAGCCCACAATTTAAATTAAACCCCTCATCATAATCCATTAGCTCTGCCACCAGCACGAAGATATCTAACGCAATCAAGCAATTTATTATCCGGTGTCATGTTCGCTTCCCTTGCGAAAACACGTGTTAATCTTGGCTGATGAATGCATTGCCGTGGGCGGCGGCAGGGAGGGGGGTTGGGTACATGAGGTGGAAGGGGGAGGCAGTTGTTGGCTTAAGTGGGGGATTGAAGGGAGAGGCGAGGTTTGGAAGAGGAATGACGCAAGAGCAATTAATTACAGAGAAGTTGCTGCTCAAAGGGCCCATGATTAGAAGATGCTATCCATACATACCGCCAAGCCAGCCTTTACCGATGGTTATGCCTTCGGTAAACTGCCGCTGCTCCCTGTGCAAAGGTAAAGAGTCTCCGTGCTCAAATGACACCTGGGGTGGCAGTGCTCGTTGGTGCAGTGCTGGTGTGCCCATATGTATGTACGTATGGTGAACTTCCTTTGCATCGTATGTAGCCAACCGTGCTAATTGGAGGTGTGGGGAAAGGAAAACAAATTAAATACAAAAAGCAGTTCTGAAGAAATTTGTTTCCAATATAGCCGGTGATACAGAGTCATTTGTCCTGTGGTAGGAGTGAGCGTATTCAAAGGACAACTGCCATTGACTTGTCACAAAGTGTTGCTTATTTTATTGAACCCAGTTGGATGATAGTCCACAATGGAGTATGGTGAGGATTTGAACTGGTCAGCCCGGATTTGAACTCGCAACAAAGTTGTGAGTGGAATTTTCTAACCTCATGTCCAGTCGGTCAAACACGCTGCTCGCTGCTAGGCCGCGTTGACTCCCTCAACTCAAGGACTTGAACTCTGTAGATTAGATCTATATTCGCTATTTTTCTGCGTGTAGTTTAAGTGTTCTTCCCTCTTGCGACACTCCATTTTCCTCCCGCACGCAAAACATTTCAAATAAAATTGCTCTTTTGACGAACATCAATTTTTTATAAAGCGCAGGCAGAAGCTTGCCAACCGAATGCTAATTTGAGGATTTCCACTGCAGATGTTATTAACATAAAAAAAGGACAACGATCACCCATGCAGCTTGTACAGAGTGGAGGAGGCAATGTGCAGCTACTAGGCACCCATTAACCCCGGGGGGTGGTACGCAACGTGGCGGTGCGGCACGCAACGTGGCGGTGCGGCGAGGTCTAACTCGACTCGGTGATTTTTGTCAAACCAGTGCCAATGATCATGCATCGCACGAGTACTCATTCAAAGGCCGCGATTACTTCGGGGTGACCCAGGACAGGGGCTGGAGATCGCATCGCTAATCAAGAAATGCCATAGCCTTGGAAGTGAACCGGATTGTAGTGCAGTGTGTGTTTCACAAACAGCGGACGAACTTACAAATATGCACACACACACATTCACAAATACACAAAGGTCTTCCCCATCTAGTCATAGACCATAGGGGGGGGGCAGGTGATATTATCCTCGCAATATACAACGTAAAGACAAGAGATCCCACGAATAGCTTATATAGACGTTTGGGGAAACTGCTCTCAGAGAGCAACAATTAAGGTCTGCAGGGCACACGAGGGGGTGGATTGGCTAGCATCACGCTTGGCTGCCTTTGCCTTCCAAATTCTGATGTTTACACTGCACACCAAGTACTCATTTAGGCCGAGTTAACCCATGGGAAGTCCAGAATCAGCCTTGGAGGTTCGCTGCAGCGAGGTCACTGGGTTTGTAGCGCAGCGTGTTCACCGCTATGCCACGGCTCCACCCATTTGGGTGTGTGTACAATGAACACACGCACGCATGTACGCACAAGACAAACACACACACGCATTGACCACACGCAGAGCATGCAGCTACACATGCTGCAAAGCTGCCCCCCATCCATCGTAAGAGAGAACCCCTCCCCACCCCCCCGGCTGAATTGCCAGCACAGTAAGGATTACAGTTGACGCAAGCGGTGTCCAGGAACGTAAATAAGCGGTGGAATGCACGGTTCCCACAGCAAGCTGTGCAGCGTGGGGGGGGGGCACAGGGGAGGCCACACACCTGGCCGTGCATGTCCCCGGGTGGTTTGCCAGGCTCAAACTTGACGGCCAGGCCAAGGTCGGCGACGCATGCTGTCAGGTCGCTCTTGAGCAGCACATTCTTGCTCTTGAAATCCCTGCAGAGAGAGGTGCGGGAGGGGGAGGGGAGGCGAAGCTTTTTTTTTCCATAAACCACTTCGCCTGAAGCGCCTACTCACTTCACACGGCCACTGCTTTACTATTCACTGGAAGAAATGTTCTCCGTTCTTTTCCACTGAGACGGATTTCAAAACGACGAAGGCTCACTTTCATTGACGGCAATTTGCAGACATGGAGAACAATCGCTCGCCATCGGAATCGATACGACGCGTAGCTCGTGACGAGCATAAGAAAATGGTGGACAGCCTCACATGTGATCATAAAAGTAAGAATAGAAATCGGTTTGGGTGTTCAAATGTAATGCTTTCGTGTTATTTTTAAAAAATTCGAGTGCTCCAGCCAGAGACATCTAGCCAGCTTATATGACAAACAAGACGACTAAAAAAAGCATCACATAGCTATGGTGCCTTTTTACCAGTATGCAAAATGATGAAGAATAAGAAGAGGTTTCACCCTTTCCTAATTTTGAATACTGGAAGAAAAAGGTCCCAAAGATATAACTTGCATGACCTGAGCTGGAAGTGTTCTGATACTTTTGATTTAAAGCTTTCGTGACTGCAGGGATTCATATTGTTGGTTCTTTCGGTAAAGTCACGTAGAAGGGAAACAATAAAATAATTGTTTTATATTTGTATTATTTTATTGTTTCCCTTCTACGCGACTTTACCGAAAGAAACAAAAATATGTTCTGATACTTGCATTGTCTTTCTACTGTTCGTCTTTTGACGTTCTCTGGTCTAACAGTGGTCGCGAGACAAGGCCATAAAGACGGCTGTCTCAGGTGTAGGCCAATCAGTTTTGAAGACGGTGCAATTATTATCAGAGCACATTTGTTTGCATGTTTTGCTACAAGCTAGTGTGGTTAATGCAGACTTGACGCCTTGCAAAAAGCTTCACGTATATACGTTAACATAGAAAGAGATGATGGTAAAATCGTAGTAAGTAAATTTGGAGTGCAGTAACCGACATCAGAAGCTCCGAACACATTTAAATTCACGATTGCCAATTAGAGATTCGATCTGCAAGAATACAATTTTAACGATGTGGAAAAGATGACAAAGGCAGCCCTCGGGACAAGACGGACATGAATGTGACAACCATCTCGGGCAGGGAAAGCAGCTTTAACTTGGAGCAATCTTAATTAAACGTCATTCACTGTTATCTTTGAGCAGCGGTAATAGTAATTTAGGTTTTTTTTAACTGAAAACGAGGCGCAAAAAAACTAACTAGGGTCCTATTGTTCTGTGTTTCTAATCGGTGATAATTAGTGTAAAAAAAACGCAATCTAATACTTAACTTCTCTGCCAGAGCATTAAGAGCACAAGGACGGTGAGAGCAGTTTACGTAAGACTTTTGCACCAAACGCAACAATGTGCTGAGCTGCTTAATATTGGAAATAAAACGTCAAACACATTTTATAGACGTATCTGCTGTACGATCCACGATTGTATTAAAATGTCATTTTCATCCAGGAATGGTTTTGTTAATATTAAGACTCTTTTTCAGGAGGGTCCTGTATTTGGACATTGGGCCCATTCTTTTTTTTAATGAGTGTTACCCATGCGGGAGGAAACCAGAGTATTGGAAAGGAATAATGCTCAATATCCACACGTATAGACAGTCCAATCTATTATTCTGTATTGTTATTCTGTATTGTCCACTGCATCACACCCACGTGTGTCCATTGTACCGAGGCTCCCTCAAGGCCATGCGGGAGGGCGTGTGGCATAGTTTGGCGCCAGCTACGATTTCGAGTGCAGTAGTGTCGCTACAGTTCTCTGTGGTGAGTACAATGTCTTTAAAAACAATGGCACTACGCCTCTTGAAATAACATTAACGCTGAGCCGCTTACGCGTTCCGAGATTCAGCGGTGAACGGGACCACCCCTGCAACTTACAGACGTTTCAGAACGAGAAAGGGATACAAAAAAATCATGCTCAAACAAATATTTCCTGGAGATCCTCAGGTAAAAATACCATCTTCCTATGCTGGGGACCAGTCTCTCTGTATAACAACCACTACTGACCCATATGGGGCCAGTGGGGATGATGGGCTGAGTCAGCCAATCGCTAGGCTTGAACTCAGGCATGTTGGGGTCAAGCAGCCAGAGGAGAAATATGACGTGTTATGTTTAGAAAATGCATAAACAACTACTTCGAGGAAATTTGCAAACGACAAACATGACTGTCCAGCCATACAGTCCCATGTGTGGCCATTGTACTTTCTGAAATATTAACTTGTGACCTTTCACTTGAGTTGGCCAACACTGCCACCATACCACCACCCAGCCAGGTAATAGTGTAAAAAATACAAATCAAGACTGAAGACATCACTTCAGCCCTGTGAGGTCATTCCAGGCAAAGTGAGATGTGTAATTGTGTTTTCTATTGGTTCTCAAAAATCGAAAATATTTCTTCCCAACGACAACAACAAAGCTCAGTGACGACGTCCTAATTCCAAACGTTTTTCACAATTTCTGGAATTCCAGCGTTCAATTATAGCAGTGGCCGTATAACCTTCCAGCATGCACCCTACAATGTACCGCGTGTGCGTTGTCACCGTGAGCGACCGAGCGAGAGAGAGATGTGGGAGACAGCGGCACCTGTGAGCGATGGCCGGCTTGAGGTCGGGGCCCTCCTCGTGCAGGAAGGAGAGTCCGCGTGCCATCGTCTCGGCGATGTGGCACATCTCGCTCCACGTCACCACGTTGCCCTTGAGGTAGTCGCCCACCGAGCCCTGAGACGGCAACGGAGGAGGCCGGATCACCGCGGGGAGAACGCGGCGACAACGGCGATGGCGGCACACCCCCGCGTCAGTTGAAGTTTGGCGACTTTCAATTCTCAGTCGCGGAATTGGCAACACCGTGCACAGGTCACGGAAGCGAAACGCATGCAGACAAGGGCTCTGTACGTCCCTCGCTTTCGTTCCTTTTCCCTTCTTGCTCCCACTGCATGTAAAACAATCATCATCATCATCGACCTGCTTCCGTTCCTCCCTTAAAACGACCCCCATCACTTCTCCCCCTAGCCCATCATGCTACTGCTACTCCCTGCCTCCGCCCTCCAGCTACAACCAGCCCCACCCCAACCCTTCCCGCCTGTTCTCCTGTCACCATAGCTATACTACACTACTTTTATTTTACCAGGTAAGGCCCACTGAGCTAGAACGGTCTTTTTCAGAAGCGACCTGGCCACAAATAAGAGCTCAACGAAGTGGCTTATTACGCGGAATTTACAGCAGCCAAATACTCTAAACGCGTGTTGATTCTAAATGTGGACGTAAAAACAGAGGATCCGGAGAAAAATCCACGCGACCACGGGAAGAAAAACACCGCAAACTCCAAATATACAGCAGCCATCAGGGCCAGGATCGAACCCACGACCTCCCGCATACCAGTCGACAGAGTTAACATCTCGCCCACGCTATATAATTCTCGCCAAGATAAGACGAGCGGTGGGCCACCTTTTAGGCCGCGCATCACCTTGTGCTGAAAGAGGGTGATGATCCAGAACTCGAAGTCCAGGCCCGTGCCACGCCTCTCAGCCGCCAGGAACTGCAGCAAGTTCTCATGCTTCATGCCGGCCGCGGTGAACATGGCCACTTCGTTCTGCCACGACGCCTTATGCTGCGGGGGAATGACGCCCGTGCGTTGGGGAAAGAACAAAAAAAACAAAGCGACCGTTAGCAACAGAGCAACGATGCGGTGTAAGTGCACGTCAACATTTTTTAGTGGTTAACTTACCTATCTACTTAACCAGGTAAGGCCCACTGCGCTATATAGCACTTTTTCAGAAATGTCCTGGCCACAAATGACAGCCCAATAAAGTGGCTTATCACGCAGCAGCAGCCAAATACGCTAAATGCATGTTTCGAAATGTTGAGGGAAAAACCGGACCTGGAGAAAAATCCACGGGACCAAAGGGAGAACATGCAAACTCCAAATATACGTGCGCAGGGTTGGGATCGAACCTACGACCTCCTGTACACATCAGGCGAGGTAATACATTTGGTCTACTTCTACATCTTTGTGCCCTGTTGTCGGGACGTTTATTAAGATTATATCTTCAGCATACAGTGCATTGACAGGCTGATAGTAAGCTGCACGGCTTTATCTGAAATACTCTCGGATGCTAAAACTGTATGGTTAATTCCTGCAGTTACTAAGAATCCCACTTATCCGTAAATACGCTCATCATTTCTTTCCTCTTACAGAAAATGTTGCTATAATTCAAATGTGGAGCCGTTTCTTTCTCATCTTGAGGCCAACTTTGCCCCCCCAATTAATTTCTCCCCCAAATTCCACCTCCAGTGGGGCTCACTCGAACGTGCACAATGTGGCCGTTAGAGAATCATCCTCATGGTGACCAAAGCGACATCACATTGTGTCCGGGAATGGAACTACCTTTGAGTGTCGCTTCAGTTGACCCATACATCCCACATTCGCTCATGCCTCCTGAATAGAACTTTGCTGCAATTCAATCTCTGGTGTTGTATTTATTTTTGGTGCAAGGCCAAACATTCCGAAACATCTGATTCATGTACAATATTTCATGCAATCATCAGTTACTGGACTAATACCATTGATATTACATACCCAGCGACCTGGTTTATTTGTTGGGCGGATGCCCAGGCTTGAACCCTGGTCTCAGTGGTGTTGGCTTAATCCTGATCGTTGAACGCTTAACGACAAGCCATAGAATGCTTATATGGGATTGCCTGTGGGTGCTGTATAACCAGCCGTATAATTGCCCTCCTAAGTGACTCGTGCTATAGAGCAATGCGGACCCTTACCTCACGCAGCAATTTAACAAGCAGCCCTTGAGGCGACGCTACATTTGATGTGGCAGCGCGGGAGTGAATTATGCAGACAGATCCACTCGTGCAATTTTATGATCATGCGATCATAAAGGGAGACGACCATTACAAAACACACTCTCTCATGTTATTAATTTCGTGGTCACTTTACTGTTTTGCCCGTTTCACTTTCCCACTGCAACAAATAACACAACACACTCAGAATTGTCCAAATAGCCCCATTTAACACAACAAGAACAACAAAATCATTAGTGAAAGGCAACTGATGAATTTAATTACTTAAAAAATATCTAGCAAAATCAAGAGCAAATATTAAATGGTAAATTTGCTAAATGTTTGCCCTCAGAACTCGCCCAGACCACATTACGGCAGAAAACGAACAAAGTATTTTTCGCATTGTGAGGCGCATTGTGAGGGTCATCGGGCCACCTCTCCTGTACTTCACAACTTCATAGCGAGCGCAAGTCACAACGATGGCGGTTGGTTTATAATAATTGTGGCAAAATGGAGCCAAATCGGATGGTTTAGAATCGCAGCGAAAGGGGGTTCTCGGACGAGGAGAGCCCGGAATTCCTCACAACGACCTTGGCACAGCTGCCAGAGTGGCAGACCATTTATTTATTTAGCAGCTCAAGCTGAAGAGGGGGAAAAAAAAGCGATGAAATATAACTAAGCGTGACCCTTTTTATTTGTTATTTTATACTACACCCATTCCTTTATTCGGGGCTGGAATGCAATTAGTGAAACGCTGCTGCCAGTCACGTGCACAGCTGACGCGGATTTACCGCGAAGCTGACAATGCTATATCTATGCCCAGATCACACGCGGGAATGATGATGTGAGCGCAACGCGTGGAAATATTAGTTCTTCTTTCGCTTTATTAGATTGACTTGCACCGCAAATATTTATTTAAATTGCACACCCCCCCGCTTATTAACTCTACGACACAGCCAAGCACGAGTAATTGTAATAGGCAATGAACGGCTCGACAACTCAACGCGTCTCCGCGCTCCAATCGGCACAAGCATGGTGCTCATCACCGCGACGCGTGCCCCTGAACCGGGTGGTGGAATTTCGCTCTGTGACTTTCCCACAAAGCAAGTAGCTATTTTATCTAACTGTCCAAATACCGTTCGCTGACCTCAGTTACCTACGTGTAATTAACACCTGCAATGGAATAATTTTCATGACTCAAACAAGAAATGAAAAAAAACCTCCCCCCACCCACTGTGTGACCCTTTGATACAGGAAGCCCTGAGCTAATGGTCAAATTGTACATTTGCAGAGCAATTAACCGAGGCCTCTATCCGTACGGTGGCCAATGTCACCTCCAGCACGAAGTGCGACCATTCTATTGACGCATTGGAGCTGAAGGGCTGGGCTGACTCCCCGACCTGCATGTGAACTTGCGACCTTCCGAATGACGGCTGAGCACTCTAGATGACAGCGCTTACCTCGGTATCAGATAACAATCGGCTATTGCATTAAAAAGTGCATGGTAGCCAATTAATTTGTTGCTCACCCCAAAAAAGAAAAAAGCCCAGATTGTCATTTTGTCCTCGTAGATGGGCTGAACAGCTCGGTAGTCAGCTCACTCGACACACAAGCAAGTGGTCACATGGGCTCGACGGCTAAATTATTTCAGTGTTTTACTTCGTTGTCCACTAAATAAAATGTACAATAGATGTTGCAATGTAAAAGTGAAAGGCAGAAGAAGAAAAAAAATTAACTACAATTTTTTTTTTCTAATAAAAGCATGCCCAACGCGATGAATCTGACACCAGAGAGACCCCATGTGAAAGTGTTGACAAGAAGCAGGCCGGTGTTGATCATCATTACAATCAATTAAGTAAATGTGTTCAATCACCCAGAATGTTAGCATGGTGCTAACTCAGCACACTTTGATTACCACCGAAAGCAACGAAGCCGCCTCGATGGGCGTTACATGAAAGCGCATGGGGAGTCTGTATTAGAGCACAAAAGTCCGCGCATGGTCACTTGTTCTGTCCTGTGCAAGCTCATGAACAAATGTGCGTGAGCTCATGAATGACAACACACGAGCTCAAGAAACACATACTTGCCAACTCTACCCAATCCAAGTGATATTTAAACCCTTCCCTGCATACCGATGTTGAAAGCCAATTATACTGCTCTGAAAGCCTACGTATCAAATCATACCGCTCAATAATAATTCGAGTTAAATCGCGATATTAAACAAAACTAAAACTATTTTTATTTTACCAGCTGAGGCCCACTGAGCGACGTAGCTCTTTTTCAGAAGCCACAAATGATAGCCCGACGAAGTGGCTTATCACGTCGAAATTTTACATCGACCAAATACGCTTTGATAATAAAATCAGAACGCTGCAAAAGCGTTAATAAATATAGATTTAAAAAAACAACGAGCCTGTCGCTTCAATCAGCAGTGGGATTGGTGCCATCACCCGTACCTCGGGGGGGAAAACTTTGACGGCCACTTCCTGGCCGGGCAGCTGGGCACGGTAGACGCAGCCGAATCGCCCGCGGGCCTGCAGCTCCAACAGTTGCAGAGGCTTGAGGCCCAGGAGGGGAGAGGCGGGGGCCGCCTCCACATCCTGCCCCGAGGTCACACGAACGCACACGAAACGCCACGCTGGTCAGGCTCCACATACACAGCTAGCCGCACGGCACATAGATTCAACACAGAAGACAATGATCCCGCCCGCTCCTTATAGCATCAACAGACTGTTGGGGCAAGTGCTGTTAGCGAGTACCACCTAGGGAGGCCGTTTACAGCGCACGAGGGTGTTTTGTGGCCAGCATCAAGCCCGGCCGCCTTCGTCTCCGCAATGGCGATGTTTACACATCCCACCAGGTACTCATTTGAGGCTGGTTCTACCTGGGGGAGGCCCAGGACCAATTCAGATAATCGTTACCTGTGTTAGCCGTGAGCGGGAATCGAACTCTGGTCGGCGGGTTCAGAGCGCAGTGCGCTAACAGTTGCACTACCGTTCCCCACACAGATCAACACACACACAAAAGATCCCCCTGTTTAGCCTCATGAGCATGGGAGGCAGGGCAAGCACCGCTCATGAGCAAACTATTATTGCAGGATGGAGCGACCAGTACCACTGACGTGCACGGTTGAGAATTAAACTCAGCTCACCAGGATCATAATACAGTGCACAAAAAAACAAGGCCGCCACTCGCAATGGCCAACTACAAACTATAAACAGACTGTTTACAGTTTGTTGTGGCTTTGCTCTCCAACACACCGGTTAGTGCTGTACTAGTAACGAATTGGCATGTTCTGTTTACGTGACAAACCTTACTAATTGGCTGTGTCGAGTGGTGGCGGGTTTAACGACACATTCATATATTTACGCGATTTAACCTAAAAAACCTGTATTATGGATAATATTGGTCACAAAGGCCTATGTGTTAAACTGTAAACAGACTGTCTGAGCCGTTAGTGAGCATCTATGAAGGCCAGTTACGGTGCACGAGCACTTGGTTTTATCAGCACCGGCGCTGACGTTTCCACAATGCACCAGGTACTCGTTTAAGGCTGTGTTGACTTAAGGGAGGCCAAGGGCTGGTTCATATACCAATTGCCACTTATGTTAGCTGTGGCAGGGAATTGAAGCCAGGTCACCGGGTTCGCGACACAGCGTACTATCCACGACACCACTGCTGCCCCTCAACCACACACAAGCACGCGCACGTGCACGCACACGCCTGCATAATCACGCACACATTCCAGTTGCAGCTTTCAAGGAAAACCAACCTGGCAACAACAGCCCATCAACACGGGCGCATGAATGCACATGGGTCTTCTCATTCCCAACATTCAATTCCACCACCTGTGCAGTGGAAGCACAGAGGCAATGAGGAGCCCCCCCCCCCATTCAGTTACTCGGGTTGCCATCCGTCCTGGTGTCTCTTTAGAGGTCGATATCCCTGGGAAATCTGCAAGTCTTTTCCTGGCGCAGTAAAAAGTTGTTTTTTTGTGTCAGCTACGTAACAATATGCGACTCAATACGATGCATTTACACGTATTCTCCCTCTACTGGAACTGCGAGATATTCTGCGTCGGTAAAACTGGTACACTGCTGCGATAGATTCCTCTTCCCATAATTATCTCTCCGTTTGTTGTATCTCAAGAGAGGTGGACACGCCCATCGGTTGCCCCCACCAGGCGCGCACGTGGGCGCGGCGCAAGCCCCAGGGGGTTGTGCCGTGCGTGCCCACCTCCTGCGTGGGCACCTCGTGGTGGGCGTAGGGCAGCCCGTGGTGGCGGTAGAGCCAGAACGCGAGCAGCAGCAGCAGAGAGACGCCCAGCAGCGGCACCATGCTGTAGAGCAGCACGTTGCCCAGCGGGGGCGGCTCCGGAGGCTTCTTGGAATCTGGAGACAGCAAAGCACCCAGGCGCGATGTGCTGTAATGTTCACCGCAACGGTACAGCAGCAGCAGCGGCAGCAGCATGAAACAACGCAATTGCAATAATAATATCGTCAATTATTTGGTGATGCTACTGGTGCTGCGCTGACAGTGGGATGCACAAGCGCAATTAACAGAAAACTCACAGCCGTCGATAACTCTGTGGCCTTAACAGGATTCAATATATAACAGGCGACGCTTCGGGCAATGGGACATTTGTTGGAGATGGATCATCGGGGGTGGGGAATTATCCACACAAAAGGGAAACGTGTAGTTTTTTTCAGTTCTGTCTGGCTCTCCGATGGGTTTTTGTTCAGTTCCTGCAGAAGCCACCAGCATGTGGAGCAAAACGTCGGACATCATGTTCAACAACGCAAGGTACAACCTGAAAACGCATCACAGAGCAAATGTGCTTAGGAGCCCAAGCATCTTCCTGCTGAGTTGAGCATGAATGAGGTAGTGTTAAAATACCACGTTCCAATTGAGGGGAGCAGTCGCCCTATAATAATAGGACAACTACCGCTGCAGTTGTGTGAATTGCATCAACCCTGGAATGACGATGAGACATTTTAACAAGTGTAGGGGTGTTAGAGAGAGAGCCCGTTATGCATGGCAGCCTATGGTAAACAAACACAGTAGGCGGGGCTACATGTGTGCACAAGCAGGTGCCCTCTGCGACGTCCGCGCCAGACACCCTGGGGGGTCGATTCGGTCGTTATGATCCCCCGGGGCCCCACCCCTCAGGGAGGGGTTGGGTATAAAAGGGGATTGTATCGAAGGGCTCGGCAGTGTTGTTGAGCTAAAGAAGAGGAGGCGGAAGACGTCTGAGATAGAGCCCTGGACTCCCCCTGGTACGCCGTCCTTATCAGGACCGCGCAGGCTCGAGCCAGTGGCGTGGTACCAGAGCCAGAGCCAGTGCTGGTCTGGACTCTGGGTACCGGGCCCGACTGACCAGTGTCGGGCCAAGATAGCCTCCCCTAGCCCATTAGTGGAGGACTCAGAGGCAGGCTAGGGTTAGCTAGAGAGGTGTGTCCTCAGATAGACGGGTGAGGGGGCCGATACCCCCTCAAATGTGTATGTCACAACGTTGGTGTTAAATAAACAAGTGTGCCTCCAACTCCGGTGTGAACGAGTCGTGAGCGTTACTACACAAGTATGTGGCTAATAGATTAATAGGTGGATCACCGAGCACGAGTGCAAGTCACATCGCACCATTTCTTCTGGCCTCAGCCTGGACACCAGGCCTGAGGATGGGAGGGGGGCGCCAGGCTCAAGGGCGGCTATGCGTTGCAGCTCTGAGCAGTAGAAACGGTGTGAGCGTACGCATCTGAAAACACGAAAATCCACTCGACATGCCGTCATGCCGGCCGAGTGGTCATGCGGTGACCCTGCTGCAATGTTTGACAGTTGTGCTGCCATCTCTCCGAGTTTTCCCATGATCGTCGTGTGTTTGATGATGTAGCTGCTCTGGGAAATCTGTAAGTCTTCTCGGGAGATGACAAGTCCCAGTTTTTGTCAGTTTCATAACAACACACAGCTCAAGACAATTTATTTACAGATTGCTCTCCCCTCTTCTGGAATTGTGTGATAACTCCTCTTCCCATGATATGTCCAGGAATAGAGGTCGTGACTCTATTCCTAAGCCAGGCAAGTTGGTTCATTAAAACGCCACCCCCCCCCCCCCCCGAACTGCTGGATGTGATGAAAAAAAAGTGTTGTTATTAAACTTAACACTCTAGTAAGGAGTTCTGTTAAACATTTGCGCATCAAATCCCACAAATAAACATCAATGAAGGTTTCTCGTGGGGTTGGTCACATGCTTGGATGTTATGCAGTACTGACACGTGTTTACGCCCCGCAGGGCAAGCTCCTGTTAACATCTCGGTTGAGTCGATTCTTAGTGCTGGGCAAGGGGAGAATATGTCAAACTTGGGAGCATGCCGACGACTGCCGATGGAAACAGATTGCGGGAACAAAGCCACTATGTTCGCTTGAGTCTAGTTTCACTCGGTCAGGTTTGATGTTTGATGTTTACTGAGTGGACATATGATCAGAAATTTGTAGGCTCCATTTGATCCAAAATAAATACGGCATTGCATGTTGGGTCTCCCTGAAACTCGGGGACGGAAGTCTGTGGTTAGTTTGCAGCAGTCCCAGTGTCCGTCACTCGTCATGTGTTTTTTTCCTTCACAGATTTTGGCCTCTGTACATGAAGGGGGGAGAAAAAACCCGCCACGTATTTTTCAACCGCAGTTTGGTGGCATTGTTCATATTTTGGTGGTAATTCCTCGTGAGTCTGTGATGGGAATAATGTTTTATCCTTATGAAGGCAAAGAAAATTGTAACATAAAATGTAGCTTGGCTCGGCTAATTCAATAGAGAGGGCAGTTCTGGATACATTTCCGTATTCGGATTTCATTTTAACGGACAGTTTAGGTTAATCACCAAATGACGCAATAAAATGTAATTACGAAATCGATGTTACAGGGCAATTAAACGGTGAAAATTATTAGGGTTTTTTACGTCCCAGTTAACCTCTAATGTTAACGTGGAATCAACACAGAATTAAGGGCACTAGAATATACTTTCCCAGACACTTACGAGATACCGCTGGTGTAAACGGGCCGGCTATCTCCACCAGAGGATAACTGCGACAATGAAACATATAAATCTGATGCAATTACTGCAGCAATAAAATGTCAAGGGTTAAAGAAACTCGTCGGTTTTACCCAGCGCCAAGGAGCACGAGAAGGTGGCTCAACACTGCTGCCGACTTAGTAACCGATGCCAATTCTACATTTCTATGACGAGCAATAGGATACAGTCTGACAGCCAGTGTCGGTTGTGGTGCAGTGGTCAGAGCACCACGCACCCATGGGCCGGAAGGCTTTGAGTTCAATTTACGGTTGGCAGTCATCCCATAAAGAGTCCAAGTGCTATGGTCAATCATGTAACTCTCGTTTTCCTCTGTGCAACAAAAAAACAACCCTATGAGGAATTGTTTGAACAGGGTGAGAAAAAACCCCTCCTTTAAAAGTACCATGGGACTCACAGAATGCTTTCTTGGATAATAAATAACGTAATTTCCATTGGCACTACTAAACACCACACAAATCAAAGTTAATTTACATGCATGAACTCAAGAGGAAAGCTACCCATTTCATCAGTGAAACAAAATCAAATGTATTTTCATGACTAAATGGGCCTCCTCGACCATTATTTTCCAGGATTTACTAAAAAAGGCAAACTCTAGACCCGGTTGACATTCCCAAATCACATCAACACAATCGACAGATATTGCAGTACTGCACTTTTAATTTACACTCCACCCTGCTGATGGCACTCGGATAAGTAAACATTGGTCCTGAGATCACCTTGTTTAAACAAATAAGACTGGAGAACCCACAGCCAATCTCGGCTGTTTCACGCGTCTCAATGCGCTTGGTTCATCTCCATATTAAACAAAGGCTACAACGAAGGCTCTGAAGCAATCGGGACGTACCGCGCGATCCTAACGTTAAGCGTCGATCACGCGGCATGTCACGTACGGGCCGTCTCCTCGCACACCCTGCAGCCCGGCAGGTATGTGGGGAGTTCCACAAGTCTACGCGATCCACCAATCCTAACTTCCAACGTGCTTTGACTGTGTGACCGATACGGTACCTTTCAATAGCCGATATGTTGATAATGTACATTCGCGTACGATGCTGCAAATGCAACGTACGCGAATGTGGTGGTGGGCGGGGAGTAAAAAACACCAAACGTTTCTGCCAGGTGCTGCTTCTGTGTGGCATCCTGCTGTGTTAATCTGTACGGGATAGCAGCCGGTTGTCCGATTTGAAAAGGGGTGTTTGGGGAATGGGAATAGAACTCTGGGAGTGTGTTCACACACTCGCACCACGTGGACGTGCGAATAATCGCAGGACGATAATCGTGGTGGTCCTCGGTAGACAGGTGGCGCTTCGAGATGGTTCTCTGTCCAGGGGAGGGCGCTATGAACCCAAATAGATAGTGTCATCGTTGTGTCAAAAGCTCCTGAAAGGTGCGACGACGCATTTCTTATACGACGTAAATCAAAGCGATTTACAGGGTAGGTGGAGGCGAATGCCGAGGTGACAGATACGAAAAAGCACGGACGATGCCGTCAGCCACGTGAGTGTGGCTTGAGGTGAGGAAAATCAGGTCACGGTATTTTAACTAAGTGACGACGTATTTGTAAAACGATGTAAAAAGAGGGGAGAACGTAAATCGGGGTCTAACCGTGCTCATTAACTAATAGCACCTCCGATGAGCATAACTGGCGACGTACAGTGCGAAATAAGTTAAACATACGCACGTACAATTGGCGCTGCGGTCAAAAGTTCACGAGTTCAAACACCTGGTTGACTCAATAAATTATATCTTCCGTTGTCGAGAAAATGAGTGCCACTTTGTAGGAACTAATATCGGTTTTGTTTGTGGAGGGACTGGCCACCACCAAGAAATGTGGAATTTCCACCACTGGCGGGCAGCGCTTCCAGCTGGGATGACCACTGCTACCCACACTCGTTAAAGCAGAAAGACACAACATGGATGTTCTGATAAGGTGATGTAAAAGATAATCATGGTGACGACAAAAGCACTCAACAGTACGAGTGCGATCGTCACAATTTCATGGTTGCGATGTAGCACACAGATGGTGTAACGGCAAGGCTCCCAATCGTGAGCTCATCAAGTTCACATCCCGCCCAAGGTTCACCGTGCCCATCACCAAAATCATCCTCATTAATCGGTCTCGTTAAACTGCCGATGCCTGGTAAAGATACACAACCTGGCAGGAAGTCAGTTTTGGTTGCTTTGTGGAAAACAGTCCCTGCCATAGGAACATGGAATTGCCACCAGTGGCTCAGGCCAACCGATGAAGATGAGTATTGCCCAAAAGCTCACTTAAGGTCATGCACGCCAACTTTCTTCTTAGTAGAAAAATGAGCAGCTTCCAGAGTCAACTTCCATCTCTACAGACCTTCATCGCCGATTTTGCAAGAGGACATCGGGCTTTATCCGGGACAATAGAAGTGTGGAGACGGTGACCGTCGATAACAACGGCTCTTGACCATAACGTTCTGCAGTGCTGCTGTGTGTTCCACCGCAAGCCTGCAAGTGGCCCTCTCTGCTACCAAAGCCTCAAAAAACCCAAGCTTCATTTTGTTTCCCGCTGCCACCCATGCGACGATAAGAGTCTGCAATTTCTATTTAAAGCATTCGTGACTGCAGGGAATCATATTCTTGGTTCTTTCGGTAAAGTCACGTAGAAGGGAAATAATAAAATAATAATACATTTCTATAATACAATTCTCATGACGTTTCGGCCACAACGCAAGCAGCCATCCTCAAGTGAAGAAACAGAGCTGTCGGAAAGACAGCGTCTTAATGAACACTGCTAAGCTTGGCAGCGTATTTTAAGCAGGGTGGGAGGAGGAGAGAGCCTTGACAAAGGAGTTTACATATAAACAGAGGAATTTAGCATATTGATGACAAATCCAGATATGGGGTTAGTCACTCCTTGCGGAGTCTACAATGCGGCACGCGCCGTATCCAAGCGCAATATCATGCGTCGACAGCAACCAGCTTCATCAAGTCATCATCTTGGGTCTCTCTGTAGTCAAACAAGCGTTGGGTGGCATTCATCTCTGTTGGCGGACGTTGCGCCAGTATTGGAAATTCCACAGTCCAGTGGCAGGGACCAGTCTCTCCAAAGGGCAACCACTGTTGATTTCTCACACAGGCACTCATACTATTGACTCGAGGGGAAATTGAATGTGCCAAGCCGAGACAGGCAACATCTCACAAGTTAGGTAGCGTTAATATGCCATTCCATTATCTACACATAATAATAATTATAGCGAGTTATTTATCCAGAAAATCCTTCAAAGTCTCGGGATTCTATCAGGCAAGGGACTGCTTGTGATATTTATTTAATGGGTGCATGTGGGAGGAAACCAGAGCAGAGAGAGAAAATTGAATCGTACAAGCGGTTAGCATGTAACTTCACTCAGAAATGTTAACGAACCTCTTCCATGTACCACCCCTTATATACACTGTTACCCCCAGCGAGTTGGAAGCTCACACACATTATCTTAACATGATTCATCAACCCTACATCCATTCCAAACCTCACATGTCATGAAGCAGATATTTTATCAGTTATGAATTATTCTGACTTAAAGCTTTCGTGACTGCAGGAATTCATACTCTTTGGGTCTTTCGGTAAAGTCACGTAGATAGAAAAATAAAATAAAATAATAAAATATATCTTTAGGCGGACTGCTGTATTTTTTCACCTGAAGACGATTGCTTGTGTTGCGATCGAAACGTCGTGATTTTTATTATTATTTTTCTGTCTACGTGACTTTACCGAAAGACCCATAGAGTATGCTTTATCCTCCCCCGACCCACCGTTTTGCCCCAGCAAAACTGCCGTCGCGTAAACAAGCATTGCCTAGACCGGGAATAAACACAGGTCACCAATGTCCAATGGAAAAGCCAAAGATAAAGAGGGCCCTATTAATGACACATGCATGAGTCAGAGAGCGAAAACAAACAAAGAGGTCACTGTGCAGCCCGGCGCATGATTCGGACAGGGAAGGGCCGGTGGCCAGCATCACCAGCCTCTCACAAGGACCTCACGAACACTTCTGCCTTAATGAATACGACAAATGTCCCGTGCTACATTGAATAAGGAAACGACTTAGACTTTGACTTTAAGTTGAATGCTCAATAACCCTTCGGTATGCATAATTAGTGAAAAACAAAACAGTAACCTTATTTCACAAATTGTATATTCACACAGCACTGGTTACTGGGGATGTGCTTAGATACGTTCAGCTTGGCAGAGGTCTATTAATGCCATCAATTATTTCCCGTAATGGATTTGTGGGAGCTCGGGGTCACAGAGTTGCCCAGGATTTGTATATGCTAAACTAAAACTAAACAATTTTTATTTTGCCAGGTAAGGCCCATTTAGCGATAAAGCTATTTTTCAGAAGTGACCTGGCCATAAATTATAGCTCAACTAAGTGGTTTGTCATCGTGTGGAAATTTATAACAGCCAAATACTCTAAACCAGCTGTCCCCAACCTTTTTGGCACCAGGGACCAGTTTCGTGGAAGACAATTTTTTCACGGACCGGGCGGGGGGGGGTCATCATTGGGTCTTTCCCCCTTTTCAAAGAAGCTCTCCAGCGACGTTTGTTTTTTTACTAATTCTGGCTACCAGGGGTTAGCAGCTCGTGGGCTTACCAACACTGTGACTGAGCCAAGTGCGCAGTGCGGAAAAAGGATGCGGACGGAAGTGGTAAATAATAAAATAATGGGCGGGCCACGCACGGACTCGCTGCTCACCTCTTGCTGTGCGGCCCGGTTCCTAACAGGCCACGGACCGGTACCGGTCCGCGGCCCGGGGGTTGGGGACCCCTGATCTAAACGCATGATTATAAATATGGTGGGAAAAAAAACAAGAGGACCCCGAGGAAAATCCACACAAGCACGGGGAGAACATGCACACTCCACATGCACAAGCATCAGGATCGAACCCATGACCTCCGGTATACCAGGCGAGGTAGTTAACATCTCGCCGCCGTGGCACCCCATTCTACCCAAGGGAAAAAGAGTCTTGCTTCAGTTTTTTTTGTGAACTGGAAATTACAGTTTGGAGCATTCACAATCAAATCACGAGAACTTCACGCGATACGTTTCATGCAAATGGAGCAACAATTTCTGTTCATTTTCATAGCCAGTTGTGGAAATTCCACATTCCAATGGTGGGCGTAAGTTTGTTCATGATGACGACGATGGCAACCGTGATTTATTTCCCCACAGTGTTATTTAATTCATCGACCCCTGAAAAACGATGGAGTAAAGTCGATGCCTTGGGGGACTACAACTCCTGGACCTTTCCAACCATGAGTCAAGTGCTCTTACCACAGCGTCAACCTGTTGAACATGTGAAACACAGCAGCAATACAACTGGGACGATGATCCACGAAGCAATACGATACTAAACCTTCCAAACGTCTAACATAAATACTTCTGAAACAGATGAACTGCAACCGTCTATTGTACACATTAATATAATGCTCTCTGTAAAAAAATTATTCTTGTATTTTGGGCAAAGTTACTGGGGGAAAAAAAGTGCAACGACTGACAAATACATCTGAAACAGTTTCAAAACGCATTCAACAACAGGGCTGGCACATTCGACGTGAACATTTCAACAACGTTCGGCTCTGGGGGTTTCGTTGCTTGTACGCAAAATTCGGAGAGAGCGATCGCCACTTACGCTCTAAATGGCATGCGCGCTGGCTCGATTCGAATTGAACGGGGGTCCTTCCGCGCCCCTCCCGTGCAAATTTAACTCTCCAGTAACATTTGCTGTAAAGCACGCACGCGTGACAGCGAGGGGGGACAGCGGCGGTTGTATTGCACAGCGTGTGGCACGGTGTAACTCCGTCGGATCAATGGTGTCCAACTCGCAAGTGGGGTTCGACTGCACGAGCACATTGTAAAAAGCCTGGAGAGCGATGACTACGACTATGAATACATCGCCACGCATCAAATGTCAGTGTCTCCACACATCAAAGAGCAATGGATAATGCTCATCTCCCTAGGGGGGCCCCGTGTCAGCATTACAAATTTCACATTTCAACTGAAGGGGGCCACTTACTCCATTGCACACCCACAATGTGCTTTCGAGAGAGCTGTAACAATGATAACTTAGTAAATTTGGTAATGGTGAGTTTGTTCTTATCGTGCAATGCTATCACGAAGGAAGGTGCTGTGTTTCACGAAGCGATGTTGCCGTGTGCAAACCCGACTGAGTAATTTGAAAGGCCATTTGTCAAATTCGGCAGATTTGGACCATGAATCCAGCACACAGTGGCCTACTTATTTGGAACGACGTCACAAGGATCTTTAACGTCCACCGTGAAGCAGATGGCGTGTCTTTTTACAGCTAATACGCACCGCAGTGGCCTGCCCGATTCGAACTGCGAACTTCGGTGTTCGCAGGAGACTTCGGTGTTAAAGTCGCTTCAGGGAGCTCAATAAATAAATAGACGTGTTCAGCAATTACAATGGCTACATTGTAACCACACGCAAAGATAAATTGACCCTTTGCTCGACAAACATTTGAGGAACCTATTACGCAAGAACCTCTATTCCGAAACGTAAACGTTGGGCTTTGGCATCGTGAAGTTATCGCACGCATGGCATTACCTTCAATGGGGAGCTGAAACGAGGGCTGGTACTTGAAGTTTCCATTGCAGAAATCTCCGTTGCAGCAACAGAAAAACACCATCGGGTTTTCGGTGGTCTCCACACACTCCGTCCTACGGACACGCGCACGCCCACACACAAGACGGCGGTGCCTCGCTGAGCCGCGGGCACACGAGGGTGTAGTTGTGGCCACTATCATGCCCAGACATATCTGCCTCCCTGCTGGATCTCCGCAGAAATCGCGCCAATTACTTAGGACAGTTTCAAACACCACACCGCCACTGCGGATGTGCACGGCTGGGAATTGAACCCAGATTGCCAGGATCTCTCAGCACAGAGCGCTTACCAACACTCGCATCGTTTCATTCCGGATAAACACAAATGCTTTTTCGCTTTGTGAAACTTTCAACAGTAACTGTTCCTGTATGTGTTTTCCGTGTGTTGAACTTTTTTCACACCGTACATAGCGGGAATGTGGAATTGCTACCCTTGGCTTATATAGCCAACCACACCTGTTGTGAGTCGCAACACACGTGGCTCTTAACTTGCAACCCCCACGGGGAGGGTGCAGGGAATGACGATTGCTAAACACGTTCCACATGACATAGCGAGCGCGAATTTCAATTAACCATTTTCCCGCTCCGAGACAACTGCAAGTTACTGGGTGGGTCCCGTTCACCGCTGAATCACGGAACGCGCAAGCGGTTCAGCGGGAGTTTTTGAGAGGCATAGCGACGTTGTATTTAAAGACATTTTACTCACAGCAGGGAACGGTAGCGACACGACCGCACTCTATGACAGCTGGCGCCAAACTGTGCCAAAGTTATTTTATTTTCGTACGTCAACAGAACGGAATTGAAAGAAAAACTGATGATGTACGCGTACGTCATCGAAGCTGTAAAGTGTTAACATGACAAGGTGACGGGGCGATAGAGAGAGTGGGTGGCAGGGGGTTGGGGGAGAAGGGAGGGGGGCGGTCACCGGTCGTAACAGTTGAAGTCGTCGAGCCAACAGCCGCGGCGCTCCAGCCGCACGGTGCCGGAGGAGTTGCGCCAGGTGGCGTAGCAGTGCTGGCGCTTGTCCCGCTCGCCATCACATAGCTCCGAGGCCACGGCCGCCTCCCCGTCCCAGCCCAGCGAGCCGTTGTAGTAAACGCACTGCCGCGTCTCCGCCACGCTGCCACACGGCCCTGCAGCGGGGCAACAGACGGGGGACGATGGGGAGAGGTAGAAGAGTTGAAGGTGGATGGCGGTGTACGATGCAGCGCAGGAGGATCTCGATTGTTATACTGTACAGCGTGCTCCTCATGCAGAGCTGCACAGGGTACTTCATACAATTTATTTTATTTTATTTTGCTGGCTGGTTGGCTGGCTGGTGGCCTGCCTGCCTGGCTTGCTGGCGCGCGGTGGTGATGTCACAGCACACATCTGTAGGATGTGAGTGATGTCATCACTGAAAAACTAATTGACCTGATATTTATTTAACTTTGCCATCATTCCTAATATGACTTGAAATATATTTCCAGAGCCAGGGAAACACCATAACAATTAAAGGGCCTTGCCCTGCCACCTTATTTTAGATGATCTCTAAGAGCTACCAAGTTCAGCAATCACAGGTCTCAACAGACCACGACTGGTGCACACATATCAATGTCACTGTCTGTGGTGTCCCTTCATAACGGAAGGAGTGCATGGCGAAGTGCGTGGCATTGTGGCATATCGCTGTCGTTGTTGACTGGTCCATCAACAAGTCCATGCCTATATCGCACATCGTTGTCACCCACGAGAGTTGCTGGTGACTCTATCGGTGAATGATGACTGTGACGAGAGGTAAATCGGTCTACGTGACAATCAGTGTCAAAAGTAAACAAAAAGTTCGAGCGTTTCCCTGCTCAAGCCGAGGGATAAGAGCCTAAGTCGACACTTAATTGGGATTTGAATTCACAATCTGTTGATTTCAGTCAGCCACAGGGTCCATCCGCTTCATATTAATATGGAAATAGCACAATCAGCCCAAACAAATGCTCAACCCATCAATGTCTTTCCAACAAGGTTCCCGCTCAGTCGTGTCATTTTATAATTAGATTTGTAGTTCACGTCCCCCACCGTACCAAACACGAAGTCCCCGCCTGTCGCATTGGAAATCCGTCGACTTTGGAAAATATGTTCCGATCACCAACAAATATGATCTGCATGTTCACACCGAGCTTGAGCACGGCAGTAAACTGAAGCCCGTTATCTCATTTTAAAATAGCACTCGTGTCGAATTAAACATTTAAGAGATGGTTGTTGTGTTTTTCGTGTGAGAACGGCTTCTGAGCGTCGAAGGTTTTGCCGCGCGTGGTGCTGACGGAGTCACTTTCACCGTGCCTACCGATGCACACTGCCATTCTCAGAGCAGGTCGTCCCTTCCTCCCAGTACCTTCAGCATAATTGAGAGGATGGCAGAGACATCGTGTTTCGTGGCATACACCATCACTTATTCATGGCCTGGAGATGTGCGATGGGTAACTTTAGCGGTGTTGTACTTGCTCGGGAGTGGCTGCCCAGGGAGACGGCAAAATGGAGACTTTCAGAGAAGGGCGAACTTCTTATATCCGTTCCGGCACTCGGACTTGGAGTGGCATTCACAACAAATGTGCCTCCTGTCACTTGCCACTGACTGGATTCCAGTTTCGGTAGCACGTGTACACGCTATTAAGTGCTGAACTTGGTACCAAACGCCGACTATAAATTAATTACAGAATCCCATTTGATCAACACACATGCATGTGCTGTACCGCACCACAGTGGTGCAAACACGTAACCTTTTTCTGTTAATTTTACTTCGATCACCCACGTTCGCGCCGTCGGCGTCAGTAACAACGGATAATAAACGCCGGCGACTCGCACTGCACCACACTGGAGATGCAGCCGTTTCATTAGAGGGCACGTGCAGCCTGCTCTTATTTAATGTTGTATGAAATCGATGAGAACATCCGAGCACAGCACAATGAGCCATCGCTGCTCCCCATCTCACCAGTTTGTTGCAAAACAACCAGAGGCCAACGCCGAGTTCCCAGTAGAGTACAAAGTACTCCGCTTCAATTATTCATCGCGCCGCGCGTCAATACGAGGGCTGCAGTGATCATTTTCAGACGCTCCTCTGATTATCGGTGCGCTCCCTCTGTACACACACGCGCGCGCGTGCGCATGCACTCAACAGAAACGTGCAGAGGAATGCAACCGAGTGGCCCTTGGATCACGACAACGCAAAGAGCTGCGTGCGCTCTTCAGAAAAACACGTGGGCCTGGCGGAATAGCAGATGTGTGTGTGGGAAACGGTAGTGCAGTGGTTAGCGCACCGGGCTATGAAGCCAGCGACACGGATTCGATTCCCACTCACAGCCAACACCAGTGAGGATTATGTGAACCAGTCTTGGTCCTCCCCTAGGTCAACTCGGCCTGAAATTAGGACCTGGTGCGGTCTGTTAAGGCTATGCTGGGGATCTTTGTTTTGTATGGGATTGTGAGATGGACTGTGCATGTGGAAGATGGAATTGATGGTGTAAGAACTAAGACCTTTGTATTAGGCATATGTCACGATTCCTAATTTACATGACAATATTCACTCAAATTACACGGTCTCACACCTTCGTTTAAAATAACAAAACAGAAAACACACAACATACATTCCACATTTTTTTGGCAAAGATCAGTCTATCCCTAGAATCGCTGTCTCACCAGGTGGTGCTGACTTTACCAATGCCAGAGAAAGCTGCTGATGAGGGTGATGATGATGGAGCCAAATTGACCCAAATTCAGCATATCAACTCTTAATTTTACATTTTGCTTACATCTCGACAAGTCACACACATTAAAAATAAATACACCTGGTCTGAAAACAGAATAACGTGTTTAATGTAATAATTCTTTTTTTTTGTTCGAGCAAGGCATCCAGTATGGCACAGCAGGAAATCAATAGTAGTTCAGGGCAAATGCTGCAAGCTAAAATGAAAACAGGCACCATCATCAGAAATCATCAAGCAAGCGCTGAGTGAGTACGTTGCTTGGAAGTGGATGGGTGGCTCAGGGGGATAGTGCCAAATCAGAGCACTAAGCTGGCACTGCTGAGTTTTAATCTGGGTTTCAGCCGTTCATTATTAAATCGCATTGATGGGTTTAACCCGGTCACCAATAAAACTGCGAAAATAAAGTCATCCAATTAAAATGTAGGTTTTCACTTGATTTAGCACGGAGGCACATTTCCAAGAATTTAGACGGTACTTTTCCTGACAATTGAAACATTTTGGGCAATAATTTGTATAAATCATGAAGTGGATTTTTATTTGGGTATAATATATCAACAAATATCAACTACTTAGGACTGTAACTCAGATGAAAATACTGACATTTGTCCACCATTATTATTAATGGATAAATGCTCGTGAGTAGCACAGTGTCATATGTACTCACGATAACATATTTTTTTCATCCAAGCTGAGATGATGATGGCACAGTTTCACGCACGTGTCAAACAAAGCCTCAACACATTCCATAAATAATCCATATGTTTCGATTTAAAGCTTTCGTGACTGCAGGGATTCATCTTCTTGGTTCTTTCGGTAAAGTCACGTAGAAGGGAAATAATAAAATAATAAAAATAAAACATAATTAAATAATTTTCACGACGTTTCGGCCACAACGCAAGCAGCCGTCCTGTTCTTCACCTGAGGACGGCTGCTTGCGTTGTGGCCGAAACGTCGTGATAATTGTTTTATTATGTTTTATTTTTATTATTTTATCATTTCCCTTCTACGTGACTTTACCGAAAGAACCAAGAAGATGAATCCATATGTTATGAAACAATAGATAAACATCTTAAAAATTACACTCCACATATATTAGAATCGCTTTAGACATTTGCAATGTGTGGTTGCAATAAAAAATGAATTTCTTGGGGCAGACTACCTTGTAAAATCAGTTTTTAAAATGTGTACTACCTATCGTGAGCAAGAAGCTACTGAAAGAACTTCAGAAGCAGTTCTGCAATGCCAACTTCCAAGGCGTCCCCATTTCAAGAGCCGAATGGAAATATCTTCATCTAATTACATGCTTTTCTCCCAGTTGAATGAAATTGGGAGAAAATCAGATACTAAATAAACCATTTGTTAATAGGGTGCTAATGCACAGTTCGTGCTCATGTCTGGGATGTCTTTGTAAGTGCACGTGTGCAACTTGGAATGCACGGTGATAATCACCAGGCTTGTTAACACGCGGGTATGTG
Source organism: Lampetra planeri (assembly GCF_965212315.1). Taxonomy (NCBI): domain Eukaryota; kingdom Metazoa; phylum Chordata; class Hyperoartia; order Petromyzontiformes; family Petromyzontidae; genus Lampetra; species Lampetra planeri. The sequence goes on along the minus strand of NC_136108.1, from coordinate 17,957,479 downwards.
TGTGTGGGGAATAATAGTGGTGGTTAGTGTACTACCCGAGTTTGATTCCCGCTCAAGACCAATATCACTGATGAATATTTGAACCAGTCCTGGGCCTCCCCTAGGTTGACTCAGCCATAAATTAGTAGCCTGGTATGGCGTGTAAATATCAGCACTGGGGAGACAAAGGTGGCCAGGCATGGTTTTGGCCACCCAACCCCTTTTGCATCCTGCCGGCTTTCATCGGTGCTCGCTAACAGCACTTTTCCCAACATTTTGTTAAAGGCTATGAAGGGGATCTTTGTCCATGTCTTTGTGCATGTGTGTGTGCCCAATTCTTGTGCACATTACTGGGTTACAAGCACTCTCTGATAAGCGTTTACCGGAGGTTTCAACAAAATCTCTTAATTTGTATCATGAAATATCATAAACGGATTACCTCCTCCAAAATAACATAGGTCGACTTAACTTATATTGAACATATTTATATTTAACCTCATAAATCAAAGTACTGTCCTGCCACTGCTCAACATGCACTAGCGACTTCTGTCCTTGCCTCAACTCATCCTGATGGGGCAATAACGGACCTCTTTAAAAACGAATATTATTTGAATCATTTAATGAACATTGCAGTCATACAGTAAAATGAACCATACAAGTAAACAACCGGTAAGTGCTACATTACAGTAATCTAATAACAGATTACCAATATTATTACAGTAAAGCGTTACCTTTCCTTCCACTGCTTCCTCATGTGCTAGGCTCAACTTGACATTAATTCATCCCCCTGTGCCTCCAGCATGAAGTCATGCCACAGAGACATTACACCCGGCCAGGTGATACCAAAACCCTTATTAATTGTTGCGGCCACAATGTGATGCAGATCTCTGCGTACATGAATGATACACAAAATTAACCGTCATCAATAACAATGCCATTTATCCTAAAAATATAGACGCCAATGTATTGGGCAATGGCCCTCCTTCAGAGCATGCTTGTTTTTTCCTCCGTTGCATTTCACCCCAAATATTTCTCACAAAGAGAACTGTCCCAGTGTGCGCTATAACTGGGTTCAAAGGTCACTTTTGTGTATATTGTATTAGCCGTCTACTTTAGCGCCGTGGCAGAACGTTCAACTCAACATCAGAAGGTGTGCGAATTCTTATTCTTGTTTTGGATGAAACGCAGCCTGTCGTTTTAAGTGCGACTGCTGTGGGTGACAGTGCAGCATCACTGTCAGAGAGAAGCACGAGGATCAAGGGGAATCGAGGCTCCCGCTCCACTTCCAACGCGCAAATTACCAATCACCCGCCACGGCGGAGTGACTTCAACTCCCCGTACGGCGCGGGTCAAAAAGTCGCGGTTGCAACCTTCACTGCGCACGGGCCCGGCTACAAACGGCTTCACTTATAAGCTCTCGAGAGTGGATATAAAACACTGAAAAATAAACCGACAGCCTGTCCGTACAAAGCCACAGCCGTAGTGCCCCCACAAAGAGCTTTTGCGCAGCATGTGTGTCCTCAGTTACACTAATTCCCGACATCTGGCAATGACCTAGGGGTTGTTGTGTGGTCACTTGTTTTTCTCCCCCTCATGGCTCAAAACCGAGCATGGCTCGATGTCGGTGGCACGCGGTCGTGTCGAGACAAGCACGGGTTACCGGCCAGCGTGCAATGCGACGACACTCAATGTGGGTTGTCAATGCAGCCGACACCGTGATGGCGATCAGGTCCTCCGTTGCGTGCGGTGACCGGAAACTGAAAACATACTAGGAAATTCTAGGGGGGTGAAATCTGCTCAAAATATCTTCAAGTGTGTAACTATCCGCGTCTTCCAATATATCTCTTCTTTTGTAATTGCATCCAGTTTGCCCATGGACACACTCACTCATTAATATTCCAGAAATAATATATTCACTAAATCACACAGCTGGCATATTATTATGATTATGTAAAACACAAATGGCCAAGACAAGACACGATAACACGCAAAAAAAGATATGGAAAAAACATGCGAAGGGTTTACTTATTTAATGGACTTGCTTTGCCAATCAACTTGTCAAATGGCTTGATATGCAGAAAATGCATCAAGTGAATCAATATCTATTAGTTGTGGTTGGCAATATATTTACAGGCAGTACAACATTCACTATTTAATACACCAAACGGTTTCCCCCAAAGAGGCAAATTTAAGTGTCATATTCTATGGTTCTTTCGGTAAAGTCTACGTGACTTTACCGAAAGAACCATAGAATATGAATTCCTGCAGTCACCAAAGTTTTAAGTCAAAACTAAAGTGTCATGTGACTGAAAACTACCAGTGGTGTGAGAGCATATCACGTGATTCATTCCAATCAAGTAAACAAAATGGTGATATCAATGCATCGGACACATTCCTCCGTCAGGCAGAGTGTGTGTAATAGGGCAATGGTCCGACCGAGAAAATGAAATGTCTACACTCAAGAGCGTTGAGGTACAGCTCTACAAACACCACTCAAACTTCTGGCTTGCAGGCCTTGAAGACAGCGGTTATGGGGGCTGTCGAGCATGGAAAGCACAAATGGGTCTCACCCATGCGAGGCCTCATCAGCGAGCCAGGGCCAGCTATGGTATGAGATCAACTCATGGGCAGGAGTGAGATTATGAGGAATGGCAACATAAATTGGGAAACCATCCAACAGAAGATAGGTCACCACTGTGGTCAGCTATAGCATGTTGAGGAGTCCTTTATGGTAGTCATATGCTAGGCATGTCACAAATAATTTATTAATCTATATATTCTATTCTCATGTTACATAGATGTAATTGTGTAACAATGGTAAATTTAATGCAAATTATATAGAAATAACACATTTAGGATGATTGAGCAAAACAGACTGTAAAATAATAAAAACAAATGAGACAGACCAAAAATATTTCTGAATCGAGCCGTGATGGGGGTGACATTAAATGTGTAGTGACATCGGGGATGTCCCTGTATGGTGCCGGCCTGAGAGGGCCATGGCACGCAATGCACCGTCATCGCGTACACCCTGTGAGCGGGTGTAGTACCAGCCCTAGCGGGGCTTGGTGAGCGCTGGATAGCGCGGGCACCACGCATAGCGTGCGGTGGGGACTCCCACGAGAAGGAGTAGGAGAGTGTCAGCCCAAGGGCAGGGTTGCCCCGGGTCATCGCACTCTGCTTGACCCCGTAGACACGTGATCTAGAGTGTCCACAGAGAGGCCCCCAGGTGGGAGGACGAGGGGGTGATCACGTGTCCAGGGAGGGCTCTCGAGAGGGAGCTAGAAGGCTCCAGAAAGCGGGCGGGGCCGAGGGCGGAGCGGCCTCGACTTTAGGGGGATATAAGGCGGGTCCCTGAGAGGGACGGGGTCGCTGCAATCTCCAAGCTGGAAGCTCAACACCTACAAGCTGGAAGCTCTACGTCTACAAGCTGGAAGCTCTACGTCTCAAGCTGGAAGCTCTACAGGGCAGCCACGTGGTTGCGGACCCGAGTGAGGGCCCGACCCTTCGTAGCAGTAACTCCCCTGTATAGAGTCGTTAGCTGGGTGGTCACCACCCTAGGCTGTATCAGGTGTTACATGTTACAAATAAATGTGTTGCCTCTAAAAGGTACAACATCTGCGACTCAGTTGGACTCACTACAAATGCATTACTCTCATCCATCGTGCACGAGGCTGTCTTGGCCAGATGTATTTTTAGTTGAAAGATTGAGCATTATCTGTCAGTAATTAATACAAATTATAAACTCTTACTGTTAAGCACCAACTCAAGCACAATGCCACCCTACATATCGATACTCGCTAACAGCACTTGTCACAACAGACTTCAGTCGAATTAGGGACCTTTGTGTTAGTGCGTGCAGCTTATGTGATGTGTTTAAGAAGAGATGGGAATATTTCCGAATGAATGCAAACAACGCGTCTGCACGTATGCGCCCACGCACCCATTTAAGTGAGGAATGTAGGAGTGTTGTTTTATTCAGATGTGTGAACCCGGGACATACAGTCGGGACCACTCTCTGCATCTCTGATCGCAGCGACACTGAGTGAGCGCCTATGGACATAATTCAAATTCTCTCTGGACCGGGATGTATTCTACATCTCCTATTTTTATTTTATTTTTTTCAACAAAGCAAACGTAGAAAAAAAACTGAACAAAGATAGACAGGGCTGCATGTCTTCACTTTTAAAGAAATGTATATGTATATATCAGCAGCAACGGTCTCTGCTGTATTTGCTCTTAGATATCAGGTGAGAAGCCCTTGTATCAAGTCGGAACATCAGAGCAGGCCGTGGATTTGCCAAGCCATGTTCTTCCACACCAGTGACACTCAGAAGCCAACTGTTGACGACCATCTCAAGGCACGCGTGTTTTCTCCAGGCACTTCCGTAAACTCCCACATAGACAAAGACTGAATACTCAAAGATAACAATGTGCCCGAGACCAAATTACCCAGAACGCACCTGATACAGTCAGATTTAGGAAGCTAAGTAGGATTTTTGGCCTGATTATTCTCTGATTGGAAAACCACTGTGCACGCAAATATGTTATAGCCTCAGGGCTATGCAGTGGGCAGCAGAGGGCAGTACAGCAAAATCTTCTGTACTGTGCTTTCTAATCTCGCCATATCTTTGTCCCGTAATCAACCTACACGGGCAAGTGTGGTGAAATATGGTACATAAATAACCCAAACCGCAAGTTGAAGGACTTTCTTATTGCACACAAACATGTATGCACACGATCACAAGATTTTTCTTCGCATATCAATTGAATCCAAAATAAAAAATTCTCAGCAGGAATTTGACAGAAATTAAGTGGGGAAAATGAATTGGGATCGTGCTGGGGTTGTGCACTCCGTGTGCTACCCACGGGCCAAGTGTACCACCCAAACCAGACCCACTGGCAACGGTAACACACTCACCAATCACTCCAAAGCCCACCCACCGTGACACTCATCCTGTAGCAAAGATGTCACTATAGCAACAACAACTGGGCACCGTAGTAACTCAAACACCAATGGGCAGGCAGTGCCATGGAGTAGGCCCCTTAGGGCTCACCACGGACACCGTAGCGGTTCTTCCAAGTGACATCGATCAGCCCGTTGTGTTGCTAATTTGCGACCAGTGTTGTTAAAGACATCAAGGGGGAAGATGATAAGACTTGAGAGCTGTAGCGGAATTTTTTGCGTCAACCTATTGAGTAATAAAGGATGTGGAGTAATGTGATACAGCAACACGCCTGGCTTGAGGCAAATTTCTCCAACTGTGGCGCTCCCTCCACCACGTCGCAAGCTTGGGTTTACCATGGACAGAGAGCAGCGGGGATATTGAGTTGACAAGTGACCTATTTGAGTGGCCACAGCAGAAGCAAGCGTATTATTCAGACTGTGTAATCAATATTGGAGGCATTGGTGAATACGCACATTTAGGTTTTGTGAACACGACGATGGTGCGATTTAATCAGCTCGTGCACAAGTGCTAAGTGTAGCCCCATATCGGAGGATCGCGAGAGATGATGGTGGCGTGCAGATGCCTTCATCCAGCAGTAGTATTTATCACGGCTGACGATGAAACGATTGGGCCCGAGTGCACAATTTTCCTAACACTGACGGTCTTCTTTCGTAGACGTGGAAAGCTTACTTATGACAGCCGACTCCGCGCGGCACGACGTTTATATGGGGGCAAGCGGATTGCGGGTCGGGTTAAGGACCGGGGACTAAGGATTGTGGGGTTTAGTCAGGACCACTGGGCGGTGAGGTTTCGACTCCAAAGTGCGCACGTGCAATTGTTTGGCGCTCCCCGATCGCTCTCTTAACCCCCTCAGCGTGGTTACGAACCCGCCAACAGCTGTTCATCCTATTTAGGCTTGATTTCTAAATCACTCCGGAAAAAAAAGAAAACTGTGAATGGATTAAAGGGCTGTTCAGTCAGCTGGCAGCCTAGTGGCACATGACTTGCACAGAGGGAGGCCCCCCCCCTCCCCTAGTTCGCACAGATTCAGAGCACTGTGCTGCCCCCGGGCTTGGATGAACAGAAGCTTAGATCTGCTTTCTAGTCAGCGATGTGGTGAACTTGTTCAGCTTGTACTTGCGGAGCCGCAGAGCTAAAAAAATAAAACGGGGTAAAAAGGGGGACTTGCACACTCCGGCAGAATTCAGCGGCAAAGACCCTGGCGGCACATAATACGGCCACGCGCAAGGCCTGAACATGAATGCAATAAATAACGCGATTTAGGGTCTCGGGAATTCCAAAGCAATACGGTCCATTTCTATACAAGTGAAATTCAAAGTGGAAAATCCCTCAACAGGTTTTATTAAATTTGGATCACTTAGGATTACGCGAGACCTCTCTTAGCGGGGGGGTTACACATGGGGGCCAGCGCACAAATCTTGACAGAACGCATTTAAATGTCATGAGCATTGCAAGACCAACAACTGTGGACGATTTCATTATTTTCCGAGTACAACGGATGGCTTTAAACCCAAAGCATTGGCAAATACTCGAAAGATTGGATCAATTAATGGTAATACGGGTAATAGAGAGAAATCTTCTCCGCGCACCACTTTCACGGTGTAATAATTGGCACATCAACGGCCGGGCCATTGAACACAAATGAATGTGGTGGCCTTGGCAGTGAGAGTGCAATTCCACACTGCGGTGGTGGCTTCCGCCAGGGCAGGAGGTGCGCCAGCCAGCAGCGCAACACTTTCAAGGACGGCTCTATCCACAAACCATTGAGGGCCAGAATAGGGGCAAGAAAGAGCTGTGCTTCTCCGTCTATACCAGAGGCCGAACAGCATGGCGCACGTGCCAAGAGCTTGCACACGATAGCGCCCGTGGCACCGAGAGCTGTAAGCGTGATCTCCCGTTGCAAATCAACGCAGCGACAACAGTGTGTGTTTGGACACCGCAATCTTGCCACATAGAGCTAAGAGGGGTCATACGAATCACGATCAGAATCACGATATGTATTCATACTGGAGGAATCCGATGAGCTATAAAGCTCTTTTTCACAAAAGTCCAGTATTTCACAGATGTCCAGTAATGGAGCTCAAGGCCTCGGGATGTTGTCATTATGAGTTACGTTAGGTTAAATAATTGGGGGGGGGGAGAAAAAATGATTAAGTGGTTGACTGCAATGCCTGGAATTATATTTTAATTCTTTGCCCAATCACCCTCTCCAGACTCCTAGGAATCACCTGACCCTCACTGGACACACTTACCAACCATTCACCAAACACACTGATCAATCATTCCACAACAAAAACTCACCTGACACTCGTTAATGAAACCACTCGGCATGAATGACCTAAGCATGGATAGGCTTCAAAATCCACCATCAACGTTCGGATGCAATACAATCTCTGTATGTATTACCAATAGCTGTCTGTCAGGTGGCACATCACGGATTGTGATTAGCGCTAGGTGAGTTTTTTCAACACGAAGTCAAAGGTCATAGGTCGTAAACAGGTTACTTTCAACATCATAAGTCGTTGTCAGAATACTTTTCTGGACGAAAAAATATAAACTCCAGTGCTGTGACAGACGGCCCGACAAATGAAGCTTGTTCGACAGCACAATGTAAGGTGTATTACAGAACATTGTGGACTTTTACCAATCTTTACAGCATTTATGGGAATTGAACCATAAACGTCACGCAAACTGGCTTCATGGTTGGGGGCTTATACTGGAAATTATGTCATTTTTAAATGCTCAGAAATGTATGAATGAGTTGGCCTTTCATTAATTTGCATTGTTCAGTGGTGAGAACATAGCGAAAACCATAAAAGACACAAAGCGTAACTGACGTCGGAAGACGTCACACGACTGGTTTTGGCCCCGGCCTGGCGCTAAGTATGCGGCGCCATTTGATGGCCGTGCCTTGCATCTCACGTGCCGAGCTCGACTTGGGGTTAAGGTCGGCCCGAGTGGGCTGGCGCGGCAATGCAGGGTCGCGGGGCAGCCCGGTTTGAGAACAGAGCCAGCAGGATTTCCATTGGTCGTGGAAATGCGGTACAGATATACCAATTCGCACTCACGTAAATCCTGAACGGTACACACGTGTGACCGTAAAGCACCTTCAGATATGTGCTTGTCACAGGACAATCACACACAATGGCTTATTATGAATTAATTCTAAACGTGCTTGAAAAATGTCCCACTACAATTATATGATGGGGATGAGAGGAATGCAACTGTGCAAATTGTCTCAGTGTCCGACCAAACCGCCAGTAAAAACTGAGCAAGTTTCAGTTTTGCCAACCGCTGGGCTATCCGAAGGCCCAACACTCCGTTGCCTACTTTAACCACAGGCCACAAGCTCCCATAGACACGTCCTTCAACCTGCAAAGCAGCTGCACACAAAGCAAGTTTGTTGCCAATTCAGCCAGCTAATGCGTTATTAACTGTTCTGCTAATAACGGTCACCGGTGCAGTACTTTAGACTACGGCTCCTCGCGCTTTGAGTCAGTTTATCTGGCACGGCCGCAATTTAGTGCCGCGAGTTTTGTATGCGCTGCGAGGATCAATGACGGAATAAAACGCAATTACAGCAACAATAATGTACACGCATGTCGGGTTAAATGCAATTTACAAGAGAGAAATGCTGTGATGGCTTTACACCGCCGTGCTTTACGGGAATCCGCGGCAAAAGAGCAGAGCTTCAGTTGGCCACGTGCACATTTCAATCACACCGTGCCCACACATTCTTTCTGAATGACTGAGCCAGGGTGGGGAATATTTCAGACTTTTGTGAAGCAGAATTTCCAACACTCCACTTCTTGTTTGAGCTGGGGGAGGACACTTGTATTTTGAATTTGAACATGGTATAAAGAACAAGGTGAAGTTACAGCCCTGAAAAGTCTAGCTCACGTCTCTGCCAGCAGAAAGGCCTCCACTAGGAAGGTGATTGAGAGCCGCTCGATGGTATTTGGCCTACTCTTCCATGCTGGCCCGATGTCTTGGAAGAGTTGGGAGTATCAACAATTGACCCCACCACAAGTAATCTGGCTATCAACAAATTTAAAGCACCAACCACCCTTTAAATAAATAAAAACATTAACATAGGATATTAATAACAACCTATTTTTGGGATGTTTGGTCGAACCATTAATTTCTATTTCATTTTATATGCAGAAGAGAAATGTGAGTGTCCTGGAGAAAATCCATGCTTACAAGGGGATAGGGAAACATTCTACGTTCTACATCATGGGACCTCCTTTGCCAGTACCACACCAGAGACAGCTTTCTTTTGGAGCCTAGTCCCAAACGATGTTAGACCAATCAGTTTCAAAGACAATGCATATATTATCAGAGTATGTTTATTGGTTGCATTCTGACTACAAGTATTGTGGTTAATGCATACATGATTCCTTGTAAAAGGTTTCAGTTTGGTGTTTTTACATCTCAACACCTGTTTTGTTGCCAGAAAAAAGGGGGAAACCCTATTCTCATCCTACGTTCTGTACTGCACTTTGCAGGCCATGGGGAGTGCAAGTCAGTGCCTGGCACACAATCACCCACCTCACAACAACGAGCCACATTACAGGCCTGCAACATCACTCGGCATAGCGCTCACGAGCAGAAACACATTTTAGTCAACAAACCAATAAATTAAGCAGACACGGGATACCGTGTTGCTACTGGAAACTGATCCTGAGTACACATGTGAAGTGTAATTCTATCTCACTCCATATGTGGCGCGATGGGGTGAGGATTAGCACATTTATCTTTGAATGTAACATTCCTATTAACTCTGCAAGACAGGTTTAGCAATTATTTCCACAAAGTTGTAAAAGCTTGAAACTCTTTTTTTTCGACTTTAGATAAAACAATTGATATTTTACTCTACACGTGCCAAATTGTAACAAGGGCACCACGTTCAATGTGATTTTATTCTGCCGAAACCAATTTGCATTTTTAACAGTTCTTTGCGCACCAACGGCCGTACATCTGGCAGAAGGGTGGTCCAAAAAAAAAGTCAAACACCACCGTAGTGCAGTTTTGCTGGGTTTTGGCATCAGGGGGGACGATCATCAGGAACTCCTGATGATCCCCCCACCCCACAGCGACGCGGACGGTGATGCCGTTTAGCCAGTTCCCTGGCTATTTTATAAGGGAGATCCGTGGTGCCGCGTGAGCACAGCAACAACAAGACAACGGCATCGGTATTGCAGAGAACAAGTACGGGGTCCTTAAGGAATATTTAACGTGTGGCCGAGGCCCTTCTTATTCTTATTCTTTCGTACGGCTGATGTAGATGCAGAGCATCAACTACAATTTCAGGTGGTCAAGCCGGATAACCGCGTAAGGAGCAGCGGAGTGGTATCGCTGTGATGTCGGCTTCGTATTTGTGGATCGGAATGGCGGTCCATTCTAGATGACCGCAGTCGCACACTGCTGAAAAGTTTTTAATTTTCCATTTGTGCATCAGGTAACCGCATCTACTGCCATGGTTTGTGCAGTGGATGCGGCTTCGCGTGCACCATGAGCTTCGTGGAAGATCAAACCCAGAGATCTTCTGAGGCCGAGGCCCTGAAATCCACATTCGGATTCCAAGCGGCAGCTGCAATACCCTGCGCGTTAAATCAAACACCTATTTGTCATTCCATTAAAAAAATGTGCAAACGATTTGAATGCCTTTAAAGTGGCATAGCTGATTAAAAAGGGGACAACTTGCACTCTGGAGTCCGGATCCATTAAGGGAAAAGCTCCCCCGCACCCCCCCCCAATGATTGCTGCAAGTGACCTACGTTGGCCGCCACGTCAATAAGCCACCACCCACACCCCCCATGCCGGCTGCTTGTGCGTCAGCTGTTGCTATGTCGCCCCCATTTAGGCATGCGGTGCTTCAAAGAATCGCGGTTTCCTCGCGCGTTGTGCCGCTCCTACTCCACGCGATGCTATCGGAGCCGGCCCCAAGTTCTTACCGTGCTCTTGACCCCGTCCCTTGGTGTCGATGGCCTCCCGACATTTCACGCTGGCCCTTTTGTTACCAGTTATGGCTGTGGGCTTCTGGGAGGTCATCTCTCTCTGTCTTCCCCGCTCCCCGCCACCTCACCTTCCTAAATTTAGAAACGTATCACGAATCAACTTAAGAGTCTACAAGTAGCCACGATGGCAGGCTAACGTCCTCTTTAGAGTGGTGGCCAGGGCATGGTATGTTGCGTCCCCGGGGTGGCGGGGGGGGACAAAAGCTTGTGGGGTGGGAGCAGGAGGAATGGGTAAGGAGCAGAGCATAGAGAGGTGGGGGGGGGAGTGCATTCAGCCAAGACATTATATTCCTCTAGACCTCCTTAAAGTGCTCCTTTCACTAAAGTACCCCTACACATGTGAAGTCGGCTAGGGTTAAGAGCTTTATATAGCCACCCACAGCAGGCCGAAAGCACTGCCTGCCTGTGCACATGTAGTTGAGCAGAAGCGGCACTTGTACCTCATTAGAGCAAGCGTGCAGAGCAAAACATTAATTGTTTCATGTGTGTTACATTATTGCACTCAAAATTCTTCATATTATGAACGAATACCCTCGTAAAATGACATGCAGTGTTCTGTATTTTTTTTGCCGCCGCACGTGTGCCAATTTACACCAAAACTTCTGAACAAATGAGACAACACTCAGAAATATTGCAGCAATGGATGTGCGATCTGCTTAGCAAACTGAGGACTCAATGCCTCGTGAGAGGGGGCTACCCACTGTTTTTGCAGCTGTGCCATTATTACAAGGCTATATATGCATCCGAGTAAACTCACACCTTGCTCAACACTCACTGTACCCCTGCGAGTTTTGCCCTTTGAAATCTTAACCAGTCTCACAGGCTTTATGTGATATTTCGGCCGTTCAAAATATGCATGCCACCATAACAGGAAGTTGCCATCATTTCTGAGTGTAACAAATTGACTTTTGCCAAAACAGGAAGCAACCCCGGAGTAATACTGTATTGCCTATGAAATTATTGCACATACCGTTCTTTGTCAATCCACTGCTGGATGAGGGCCTCCCCACACCATTGTGGTTCGTGGTGGCTATTTAACCATACTTCACCATGCCGGTCAGCTCGGCTTATCGGAGGCAGGGATCGACTGCCCGCAGAAATGGGAAATTACTGGGCCTGCAAAATTGCACAGGGTATGTTCGTGCAATACTTTCACACATCATGTAATGCAGCGATAAAAAAACAAGTTTAGCATGCGGCACATTGGGAGATTGCTGCACCGCTCTCGGCTGCCCACTGCAAAGTGACATACGGTCTATATTAAGAAAAAAACTCCTGTGCACTGTACAGGCTTGAACTTGCTAAGCTTTCCGAGATCTGACAAGATGGGATTTGGTCAGAGCCGTGAATATTCTATGTGATGCACATTTATAAAACGCGGAAATTACATTAGTTTTTTTTATTCTACCTTCTGTTATTGATTTCTTAGCAGAAATTGCACCCCAATTTAGTGATGTCATAGAACTAATGAAGTACATTCCTTATCTCTTCCTGCCAGCAGAGCATCAAGTCACGTCAGGAATGTCCCCAAATGATGATGTCACAGATCTACTTCTGGAGTCACTTCAATCGGCTTCCTATCCAACTTCTGGATGTTGCTCGTGCATCAATTGCATTTGTCACATGTCAATCACACATAAATGTAGCCCTCAGGGGGAGCGAGTCAGTAGCAAGGGGGTGCTGGTGGAAGCAGCGGCGCCACCACTGAACAGCTGCCATTGCCGAATGAATACATTCTAAGGTCGCACTCATTACACACAAAGTGCTTTCCACAAATGAACCACCAATACCTTGCTGATTTCGTCAAGAAGCATAAACCACCACGCAAACTCCGGTCATACTCGCAGCGGCTTTGGCTAGCCATCGAAGAAAGATGGTCACTACATTCCGCGCTTTCAGATGCGCTTCTGTGGCTGTTTGAAATTCTCTTCCTTCCGATATTAGGAAGCCACTGGAGCAATGCACTTTTGAATCCAAATTGAAAACTAACTTCTGTAGAAGTGCTTTTTGTGTTAAGTTTGTTGTCCTTCCCAACACACGTCCGATTAGCACGGTTGGCCACATACGGTGCCAAAGAAATTCGACATACATAGCGAGTAGCACCATGTCTACAAGAGGCACGGCACTGCCGCCACACCGCTAAACGTCAATAGTTTAAAGCGATCGAACATTTCATTTGGAATACTGAAGACCAACCAGACTAGCACAACCAGGAGACGTTTGATAGAACGTGAGCGCTGTTAATGAATCTCCTTTCTAAAGTTAAAATACAAAAATCACTCTCACTTTGTTAATTCCACTCCGCAATTACTGTACTTGTCAGTGTTACCCTTCTTAAGGTGCTTACCAAGATCACAGTGATAAGCCCGAAATTCCTTTAGAAATGGTTTAAAGGGAGTATATTATGTGTATAAATGTTTAAAGTGCGTGTATATATCATCTTCTTTCTTCTATATATATAAAAGGCAAAAATTGTCTGTTTGTGGGTTTGTTTGTGGGTTTGTGTGTGTTCGCACGCTTGCGAGCGATTTGCCTCTCCAACGGTGGGGTTAACGTAAAAAAACCACGCCGTAAGCCCCGCGGTACGCAAGCGCTATTCCTTTTTCACATCCGTCAACTTTAAATGAGTTTAATTAGCGATTTAGTACAATTTTTGTGCGCTTTACTTTTATTTATTTTGTTTATGACGCGTGCACGCCCATACCAACTCACGCGCATTTGGTGCGGGGGACGGCCCATGCCAAGTTGCATGCCTTTGGTGGGAGTGAGGGGGACATTTTCTTTCGCGTTAAAAATGCTATAAAAATACACTAATCGCTCAGGTAAATTATTTACTGTGTGATGTCCCCCCCCACCCCGATGCGTGCAGTTACTACTATACAGTCGCTAGATGCTACCACTATAGGCCGTAGATATTACTGCAGAGCGGCCGGGGAGATCGTGGCTGGGGGGGGGGTCAGGGGTAGCAGTCCAGCCCCAGCCTGCCAAGGTGCCACCTCGGCCGACTGGACAATCTAGGCGAGGCCGGAGGCTCTCCACGGGACTAGGCCTCACCACGCCTCTTTCAGGTGAGTACTTTGTGCTATAGAGTCGATAAATACTGCTATAGAGTCAGCATGTACTCCTGTAGTGATAGCAGGTACCACCAGTCGGTACGCACTGCTGTAATCATAGCAGGTACCACCACAGTCGGTATGCACTGCTGTAATCATAGCAGGTACCACCACAGTCGGTATGCACTACTGTAATCATAGCAGGTACCACCACAGTCAGTAGGCACTGCTGTTAGATTTTAAGAGTAGTTTTGAAATATTTGTAAGACCCGGGCAACGCCGGGTACTTCCCGCTAGTTTTGTATAAAACAAACAGTGGCTATCCCACAGAGAGACCGCTTCCTGCCACAAGCAACGTGGAATTTCCACCAGTGGCTCAGTGTTGTCAATGGAGTTGAGCTCTGGCAGCAGCTCGTTTGAGCCGGAACACACTTTAACTTGCATTAGATGTAGATTACCAATAGCCCAGTGTTAATATACAGGGTGGCCCCATAAGTCACGACACATGGGGTTATTTAATTCAATCCAACACTGGCACAATTTTTTTAAAGTGTATTCTTTAAGTGAATGTTGTATCTATTATCATGATTAAAATGTGTTTCTTCATACCGTAGGGGTCACCTCAAATCCGTTCTTTACAAAACTCAACCAAGAACCCCGAATAAATTGAGACAAAACATCACTGATGAATGTTAAAACATTACACCTGTAATATATATATTTTTAAAGTCCAAAGTTCATGTCAAAAGATAATTCAAGCATGAATTCATAGAAGTAATTTTTTTACATTTGTTACAATAAGTGAAATAACAATCAAACGCGTGTGGGTGGGAACTCCACTGTATGTTTTTTGAAAAGTGTTTAGCCCAACACCCTAGGTAGAAGCCAACCAAAACATCCAGACGACTTAAAACGGATTTGGCTTTTGCATTTATACACGCAAATATAATCTCGTGCGAACTCTTTCGTGCCATTAAAAGCACATAATTCCTGACATATAATCTCGTGCAAACTCTTTCGTTCCATTAAAAACACATAATTCCTGACAGCAACAGTGCCGCAGTGCGTTCATCATTTGATTCACCTCCATAGGGTGTAAACAAGTGGCGGTGCGAGGGTACACAAAGGTGCAACCGAAAGTGCCACTTCAAGGTGCTCCATCGTGTCATTACCATCTCCAGGAAGAACAACAGTTTTCACGACTGTGGAAAAATAATCACCTATATTGCAACGGTTAAAATAACTATAGTCCATCAAGTTGTGACTATTAGTGTCACTTGTGTTTACGGTGTTTATATATGTCTGTGTGTGTGTATATGGGGAGCGGGGGTGTCCGTGGTTGACACGCTGCTCGACAAACCCGGCGACCCGGGTTCGATTCCCGCTCATGGCTAACACCAGTGACGATTATCTCAACCGGTCCTGGCCCTCCCCTAGCTCGACTCAGCCTCAAATGAGTACCTGGTGTGGATTGTAAACATCACCACTAGGGAGACAAAGGCCGTCAGGCATGGTGCTGGCCACCCACCCGCTCGTGTGCCATGCCCGCCTTCATAGGTGTTCACCAATAATACTTGCCCCAACAGTCTGTTAAAGGCTACACAGGGAGATCTTTGTCTTTGCATATGGAGGGGGATGGTATAATAGCTGGGATCATGACTATCATCAGCAGCAAGAGCAATTGGCGTGTGGACCTGTGGCCTGCAGGGCTCTTCTACATTACCCGAGCCTGAAACGAGTACCCTGACTACAGTGTGTAAATGACAGCACAATGTGGAGAGAATGGCACAGCTGGCAATGTGTGATGCCGACAATACAACCCATTAACGGGTGCTCGCTAACAGTACTTGCCCAAGCAATTCATGCAACTAAAGGGGCAGGGGGGGTGGTGCATTCAAATTAATTTTTCATAAAATATTCCAAATGGAAATTAATGGAGCAGCATTAACGTTGCGGAAATGTCCTACATCAATTCAACTAAAACGAAACAATTTTTTTTATTTTAACATGTGAGGCCCACTGAGATAGATTGATCTTTTTCAGAATGCGATCTGGCCACAATTCATCACCCAATGAAGTGGCTTATCATGTGAAAATGTATAGCAGCCCAACACTCTCAACGCACGTTTCTAAATACGGAGGGAAAAATCGGAGGACCCGAAGAAAAATCGACTCGACTACAGGGAGAGAGACATGCAAACTCCAAATATACAGGCGTCATGACCGGGATAAAACCCACGACTTCCTTTATACCAGGCGAGGGAGTTAACATCTCGCCATTGTATGTACCGTCAAGGTGATGCTAGCACAATTTTCCAGAGTCCATGTAGAAAACAGCGTTTAAAATGACAGCAGGATGGATGCATTCCAGCAGATTCCTCTTCCTGTGGCATGCGAAACGATTGCCGAGAGCTCCTGGTTGCAACAATGCCAGGCTGCATGTGCAAAAAGAGCCACCGAACATGATTTCAAAAATTTCCGACATCAAGTGCAAACTCCACTTATTTAATTACAACCTTTTTTTATCACTGCATTCCGTGATGTGTGAAAGTTATGCACGAACATACTCTGTGCAATTTTGCAGGCCCAGTAATTACCTATTTCTGCGGCCAGTCAAAATGGTGCAAGCGTAGCCTTTAATCCAGAGAATACTCTATGAAATAAGTTATTTTATTTAGTATACTGTAAAATAAAGTCTGTAATAATTAAAGTAGATTAACGGCTATGCAGTATATTGTATAGTGTAAATGTTGTGTTCCTCCGTGCTTGGCAGAAACAAGATCATTGAACATTGGCCGTTGTTCACCAGTATCTGATGGCATATTTAAGCAAAAACTAATAGTGACGAGC
Source organism: Lampetra planeri (assembly GCF_965212315.1). Lineage (NCBI taxonomy): Eukaryota > Metazoa > Chordata > Hyperoartia > Petromyzontiformes > Petromyzontidae > Lampetra > Lampetra planeri. The sequence goes on along the minus strand of NC_136108.1, from coordinate 17,940,607 downwards.
AAAAACACTCGGGATGATCCCTAAAAATTAAGAGTGATTCCTATTCAAGGTCAGGGCTTATTTGGACATGAGACTTATTGACAGGAAGTTGGGAGACTTGGGGATAATGATGGTGGTGAGCACGGAGAGGTGCACGCTTGAGATTATACTGAGAGAAAGAAAGAGGAACACAGGGGCCAAGATGAGGTTTCTCCGCAGGGTTGCCGGGCTCACTGTCCGTGATCGGGTGAGGAGCTCGGTAATCTGGGAGAGACTCAGTCGATCCGCTGCTCCTCCTGATCGAGAGGAGCTAGTTGAGGTGGTTCGGACACCTGGTAAGGATGCCCCCTGGAAGACTCCGGGACCGGCCTAGGACAAGCTGGTGGGACTATAAATTTTGACTTAAAACTTGCGTGACTGCAGGAATACATATTCTATGGTTAGTTCGGTAAAGTCGTGTAGATAGAAAAAATTATAACAGTAAAATAATCTAAATGAAAATACTGTAAAGTGAATAATAAAAAATAATACAAATATCACGACGTTTCGATCGCAACACAAGCGGTCGTCATCAGGAACAGGGAGGTTGTTAGCCTCTCAGGGCAAGCTGTTAATAAAGGTTTAGAGATGGGCGGGGCAGCTAATATTAATGTAGAAGGCTCCGACACCGGCAGTAGGTCTACACCAATCAAAGCATTGCACCTCGCTCCACACACCCACACTGCTGACGGTGGAGGTGGACAAGAAAAGACAAATAAAGGCACGACCCAAAGTGGTTGATGACATCTTTCCAATGATTGCCGAGTTTAAAACCGTCGTCTCGGTTGAAATTCTGTCTGTATATATGGATGGCTTCATGAACGAATGTCGGCTCCAACATTAACATTAGCTGGCCCCACCCATCTCTAAACCTTTATAAACAGCTCTTTAATTGGTGTAGACCTACTGCCGGTGTCGGAGACCTCTCCAACATTAACATTAGCTGCCCCCCCCCATCTCTAAACCTTTATAAACAGCTTGCCCTCAGAGACTAACCTCCCTGTTCCTAATGACGACCGCTTGTGTTGCGATCAAAACGTGATATTTTTAATATTTTTTTTATTCACTTTAGTTTATTTTATTTTTTATCTACGTGACTTTACCGAAAGAACCATAGAATATGGTGGGACTATGTCGCTCGGCTGGCCTGGGAATGCCTAGGAAATCCCCAGAAAGAGCTAGAGTTTGTCACCAGGGAAAGGGAGGTCTGGACCGCCCTACCCAACACGCTGCCGCTGCGACCCTCACCAGGGCAAGCGGATTGAGAAACGAACAAAGACATCAAATTAACTTTAGAAAGTAGGATTGTACAAAATAAATTGCTATGCATTTATGTTGAACTTCTTTCTGACCGTACACAGCCAACCGTGCTCATCGAAGGTGCGGGGGAAGGACAAGAAACTAAACATGAAAAGCACAATGGGTTACGGATGGCGTTCGAGGCATACAATGCAGCGCCGACCAAACGTGCAAAGAAAGCGCAAACCTGTCAACCCCTTATCAGTGCCTACCTTATTACCGATCAATTCAGACTTTATTGGTCACCCCGTGCCCTTATAAAGCTCAACATTTATAAGGGCACTTAGTCCCATCACAAGGAAGAAACACAAACAAAGACAAAATTTACCAGATTTTATTACACAGACACGATTTCAACTGAGAAGATGGGTATAAACTGAGCAATCATTGGAAGGATGTTATTAACCAGTTTAGGTCATAACTGGCTGTGATGTTCCCTCCCTACCTACCTATGTTAGCAGTTATTTTCAACTCTCCGAGTTACATTCACTAACACAGCCACCGTTAGCTGTATTAGTAAATGGCGGCTTGCCATCCTTTTCCACCTCCATGTGGCGAAGCTCTTTCCGAGCTCTCTCAGAGCTTACATTTACATGCAAATTTATTACATTGACATGCTAATCTCTCACAATACAATGGCCATCCCCACAGCTTCGTTTGTCAAGATTTACCTGATCTTACATTTACATGCAAATTTCATTTCTAGCCCCTCCCACTGACCCTTGGGCTACACCCATCCCAAACCTTAATAACTCCTTACCTTAGCAGCACTCCCACCATATATCCTCAGCAGTTCTCCCGCGATATTTCTCACCTCATGACGATTGCTTGTGTTGCAATCGAAACGTCGTGATATTTTTTTATTATTATTTTATCCATCTACGTGGCTTTACCAAAAGACCCAAAGAATATTAATTCCTGCAGTCACGAAAGCTTTAAGTCAGGAGTTTCACATGTTGCTTCAAGTGTAATGTGCTCATCCAACACACGGACATCCAATCCAAGTCCAGCGAGAAGGCCAATGGTAGTGGCAGATTTGTGCTACAAAATCTGCGCGAATCCGCGAGTCGATGCTCAGCTCGCATGTTTCGGGGGAAGCACGGAACGTGACTTGCAAATTATATTATTGGAGTGCAGATTATACTGTAGGAGTTCCGCAACTGTTTCCACAAAGCTGTAATAGCTAACAAGCTTTTGTTAAGACTTTCAGCGAAACATAACTTTTTTAACAACAACACATGTCAAATTGTACCAGGAGCGAGATTGTGACGGTGCTTTTCTTTTCCTTAAACCACTTTGAAATTGTAACGGCAAAAAAAGGACAGATCAAACACCTTCAAGTGCAGTTGTCCGGGTTGGACCGCATGCGGTTGCAGCAGTTGCTAGTCGGTGCACTTTGTGGGAATAAGAAGTTACAACTTTGAGCAGCGCTTACATCAAACACGCTCCGTTGCAATTTTAACGTGACTGAAGAAAAGTGGCCCAAGGATTTCTGCTTCACTGAGAAAGAAAACGGCAAGAGTTCAGAGATGTTTTAAAGCCGTGCTCTGAATTGTGGCCTCATCAAACCGGAGTGGGTTTGTTTGTTTAAGCTGCAGGCTTTAGAGGGTTGACCCCTATCATGGCTTGGCTGTGCACATTTATAGCCTCGCATGCCTACCCATGAGGAGGAACTACACGTTCCCAACTGGCAAGGAAAGCAGCAACAATAGCTCACTCAAATAATAACAAGAACCCCAAAGTAAATAGTGCTCTTCAAAAATAAACTGAAATAGCCCTTGCGCTCGGGGAATGTGCTGCTGCACTTTACTGCTCAGAGCAAAAAAACAAAGAAGATGAGGTTTAAGCAGTATTTATATCATACTCATGACTGAAATTTCATGACTGAATACACAGGCTTGTCTTCCAGCATTACATAACTGATAGGCGAGACAAGCAAACCTCACGTGTAGCACCACGGTGCGTTCGCGACGACGTCCACAAAAAACTTCTAGCAGTGTGCCTGTGGCTACAAAATCCATGGAAACTTTTATTTACCGTTTACAACCTTCGCCATTGCACGATCCAGACTTTTGAGATTTATGAACGATTATTTTACTGTTCCCAATCCGCAAATATTAAAGTGAATTGGGGTCATTAGTTATTTTACATCGCTCCCCAGCACCCCGCTTCCCTGTGCGGCTGCTGCTGTGGCCAGCCTCATTATCTGCAGTTTTCAGCCTGCAAGGTGATCAATAATGCAACACGAGAACCCCCCCCCCCCCCCCGTTAAACTGTTCCACCATCTTTTCCCCATCCCCTTCATAGGCAAGGCGCCGCGCCCTGTTATGTGATCAATACCCCCAGTTGACATGTTTATCCACAGTTCCTGCTCTAGCAGGGGATTGTGACCCCCCCTCCCCCCCACAAAAGCCAGGGTAGGCTTGCGAGGAACACTGGCCCTGCCTTGCCTTTCCCTCCGACGGGACAAAATGGGGGATGAAATCGAGTTTGTTAAGGGCCCGTAGTCGCACGTCGCAAATCTCCACTGCGTGTCAGCGAGCTGTCAAGGCAGCTGGGCCCTGCGGGCCGGGCAGTAACAAAAACGATGTTATTAAAACCGTGGCTGCCCAGATACCATTTTAGAAAACCTCTCAACTGGTAGCCCACTAAATTGCACTCCCCGATGTTCTTCTGGTGGTTTGAGTATCGAGCGAATGTCCGAATAGAGGGCGGTTTAACGAACATTGTTGTTGTGACGAACTGTCCCGCAGTGTCCTGCAAACATGGAACATTACATCTGATTCCGAGTGTCGAAATGCATGGGGCAGTGTAAGTAAACAGGGCCACATTTGTTTGCATTGTTTTGAAACATATAGGCAGCTGCTGCAAAATTAGTTATTTCAGCAACAATTATTACTTGGGAGTTTGTGTTTCAGGTGAACATCGTATCGATGCCATTTCACCGAACAACTACGCTGCATGAATTACCTCGTACACAAAGAAGTAAGGGGACATGCAAATGGAATAATGCTAATACTTAATTACATTTGTCTTATGCACCTGCAAACATCAGTATGCGGGGCACACAGCTTGAGTGGACTAGGCAGCGGGATGCATGTGCAGCACACAGGAGGGAGCAGTCAACTAAATGGTGAGCTCATTATGCAAATGGCAGCAACAAAACCTATCTGTTCAGGAATGTGACGAATCTGCTCTCATGACCAAAAACAGCCAATCGAGCACCAGAGCATTGTGGGGGCTGGAGGGAGCCAAGCCCCCCTGCTGAATGCTCAGCCCCACTTTGTGCCGGTTTAGCCTCTAATATTTGCTTAAAAGTTTGTTTAACATGACTGTGTCCGAGATTTTGTATGGCCCCCAGCCCCACCACCCCCTAAAACAAGGTCAAGGGTTGCCGCGATACATATTACGCTTGTTTTCAAAAAACCACGGGCATTTCGCAAAAGCTTGTTTCCATGGATGCAAAGTGCGATTTTACAGGGAGCCAGCATTGAGGCTGCACATGGCTGGGATAACGCTCATCAGGAAGCAAATGTTGCCCACCGTTCTAAGGCCTGAACACACAAGTACCCCCCCCCCACCCACCCCCACCACTCAACATTACACAGAGCAGCAAAATGTCACATTTAATGGAAAAGAATGTTTACTTTTCCAACCAACACACATTAGTGGGAACAGAAAGGGCTCGTTAAAACACTTCTTCGCTACCCCCTGCACGCACAAACATGCCATTTTTCGGGGTTGGGGGGGGGGAGCTGGGACCGTGGCTCCCGCAGCAGATCGCCATCTCCACGGCAGGCGGCACGAGCTCTCCCTTGTGAACGGCCTCGCCTCACGGGATGACGAACCCCCTTTTGCTAAGACGTCAAAATGCTAGTCGGGTAGTTTTATTGCGCTGCTCTGCATGAGATGGTTTCAAATATCCAGCGGGCAGAGCCTTTTAAGAGTGATGTGATTGGCAATGCTGGTGCGCACAAAGCCCACTTCGCAGCTTGTTTTCCTCAAAAAACAAAACGGTGCGCGGGATAATATTCCCAAACAAGAGTAGTTTTATCGTTGACATATGTTTCGCGGTCAAGGGGAGTTTGACACCGCAAGTCTGAAATGTTGATATCAGCATTTTCACTGCCCAAGCGTGCATGTTTGCACTCGTCTCCTTTCGTGACCATGAGCCGGAGGTGGACTAGACTATGCACAGCGAAGAAAGTTTTATACGGCATAACTTTCGGTCTTTTTTTTTACGTTGCGCAATCACTCTTCAATCACTGCTACCAAGGTAATGGTTCCCATAAACTTCATTTCTCCATTTCCCCACCCATGTTGGGAACCCGGTCTACCAGACTGAAAGCTTCGTCTCATCCATCCTGGGTTCCACGAAAAATCAATATGCAATGTCACCAAAACATTACTTCAAGAAATAAAATGTAATAATTGATTAGAGTCCTTTGTTTGAATAAAGGCCTCTTCCTGCCATGTTGGTTGCAGGGGTTGATTGAGCTTTTTTCACAAAGCTGGTCCAGTGCTGGTTGGTGAAGGGGAGGTGGTGGGCAACAGTGGTGCAGTGGTTAGCATTTTGCACACAACGTTGGTGTAGGTTGCTTTTTCTGCAATATTTTGCTGTCTTTTCTTGGATTTCTGTTTGCACATAGTCACATAGTCACTTTAAGATGTTTTCTTGTTCATGTTTTTGTTTTTTGTTTGTTGCGGTTGCACCCGATTCAAGAGCCGAATGGCTCACAGGGCTATACCTAATAAATGAAAACTGAAAGCATGCTGCGCTACGAACCCAGCGACCCGAGTTAAGATTCCTGCTCACGGCCAACATCAGTGACGATTATCTGAACCAGTCCTGGGTCTCTCCTATGTACACTTCGCCTCAAAAAACATCGCCACAAAGGATCCAAAAGGTGGCCAGGCATGGTGCTGGCCACCCAACCCCTCGTGTGGCATTCTGGCCATCATTAGGTGCACACCAATAGCGCTTGCCCCATCAGTCTGTTAAATAGGCTACATGGGGTGATTCTAGATTTGAAGCTTTCGTGACTACAAGGATTCATACTCTTAGTTATTTCGGTAAAGTCACGTAGGTAAAAAATACAATTAAAATTAATAAAAATAAAATAAAAATCACGACGTTTCGGAGGCAACACAAGTCTCCGTCATCAGGTGGGACCGTCACAGCCAGATTTGCTGCATCTTGATGCATCTTAATGCAGCAAATCTGGCTGTGACGGTCCCACCTGATGACGGAGACTTGTGTTGCCTCCGAAACGTCGTGATTTTTATTTTACATGGGTGATCTTTGTCTTTAGGGGTGGGGTCAGGAGTTATACAGATTTCAGTTGATGTTAGCCATGGCTGGGAATCCAAATGAAGTCTGATGTGCACTCAACTACCATGCCCTACTAGCGTGTCACAGGACGGAGCAGTGAACTTCCGCGCCCACACCCCTCGTGTGTTAAAATAAAACTTTTAAAGTTAAAAGAATAAGTGTATAAGAATGGCACGTAACAATCATTTCAGACAACTGTTCTAATTTGCAGATGCCCATTACTTAATGTAACATAAAAAACACAAACAAGACAAGAGAATGTTTTCAACTCTGCTGGGAGCAGTGCTGTCGATGGCCCTCAAGCAATGGTGAACATTCCACATTCTTGTGGCAGGGCCAGTCTATGCACAAGACAACCACTTTTGATTTTTTCACAAAGTGGCCCTACTTTTTACTAAACCCTTGAGAGATGGTGAGGTCATTCGATCTTTGGTCAGGATTTGAGTTAATGACCTTCAGATTCTGTATTTCCATCATCTTTTTGACAAATCCATGCCATGTACAGCCCTTTTGTCAATCTACTGCTATATGAGGGCTCCCTATGCCATGCATGTCATGGGGTTAATGGGCTATACTTCACCATGATAGTCAGTGTGGGGTTGGTGAGGGCAGGGTGCATCATAGACATGGGAGCATAGACAACAATAGATTTGCTGCACTGCTCTCCAGTTCCCACCCTTCCCAGCACTATCCAGGCTCCGGCCTGCTTGGCTTGCAAAATTTGACAAGATCAAGTGCATTCTGGGTGCTCTGGTTACACACAAACCCCCCCCCCCCCCCCCCGTACATATCCCTCAAATACATCAGTGGGGAAACTATTGTTATCAATCTTGACTTAAAGCTTTCGTGACTGCATGAATTCATATTCTTTGGGTCTTTAGGTAAAGCCACGTAGATAGAAAAATAATGATAAAAAATAATATAATATCACGATGTTTCGATCGCAACATAAGCAATCGTCATCAGCTGTGTGAGAGATTAGCATGTCAATGTAGGAAAACCGAAAACCAACACCACATTGAGGCCAACGAGCAATGGTGGCTGTGTTTTGGAGACATTTAGCCTGTTAATGTAAAGACATTTAACCTGGTAATGTAACTCAGAGAGTCGAAAATAACTGTTAACATCGGCAGGTAGGATGGAAACATCACAGCCAGTTATGACTTAAACTGGTTAATAACATCCTTCCAATCTTCTTGGTTGAAATTGTGTCTGTGTTTATATAGCTGGATGGCTTCATGGACGAATCTTTGCTGATAGCCAGTGGGTTTGCAGAGTACCTTCGTCTTAGAGAAATCTATTTCATGTGTGCCCACAGCGTTAAAGCAATGATTAGCCACAGCTGAGGTGTTGGTCCTACCATGCTTCAGATCTGCCTTATTATCACGAAGAAGGTCCGAGACATGTCGCTTAGTTTCCCCAATGTAACTACTGCCGCAGACACGGCTTAGTTTGTAGACACCGGGGTATTGCATGTCAGGGATCACATCCTTCACAGATGGGATCAGATCACGAATTGTATGTACTGTGTTGAATTGAACCTGGATCTTGTGTTTGCTCATGATTTTGGAAATATATTTGGTGACCCCTGCTATGTATGGCAAGGTGATGGTTTTGAGATCGGAAATCGCTGCAATGCTCAAAACGCAAAGACACATATTAGCAACATCAGCAAAGATGAGCGCTTTGAGCTTTCTCAACTAAAAAAGAGAGATGACATAGTCATCCTCTCGGCCGACAAGGGCAATGCCACTGTCATCATGGACAAAACCACATACAATAACAAAATTCAGGGCCTACTTAATGATGGCAGCTATACCAAAAGCAAGAGATCCTACCAACCACCTGGTTACAAAAACCAACAATATCATCACTGATTCGACATCTTAATTGAACCAACCAAGCGGCTTTCCTTAAAACCCTCTGCTGCTCGACCACCCAGATTTTATGGCTTACCAAAATCCATAAAGAAGGTACACCACTCCTCCTATTGTCTCCACCATTGACTCACCCACCTACAAACTGGCCTGATTTCTGTCTGAGACCTTACAACCATTCACTGGTAAGACCACCTCAGCTGTACTTAACTCAGCTCACTTGGTATCTTTAATTAAGGACATCTCACTATCTCCAGGTGATTTGCTTGTCAGTTTAGATGTAGTATATTTGTTTACCAAAGTTCCTGTGCCTGAATATTGTTATCAAGTTCTGCAAGTCAATTTGCTGCCATCCCTTAGAACAATTGCACTAAAACAATGGTGCAACTAGGTGGAAGGAGCTAACTTTTCTTCATTGTGCTTCAAAATAACTTCCACACTGGGTTTAGTTAGACATCACTACCATCGACGCAGAGAGATTTTCACTAAGCATGTATCCCTTGAGTCTGATAGCATTGACATTTCCCAGCAGGAGCTATTTACGTTTGTTAGCCCGTGGATGGAGATGAACATCTCCTATTAATCATACGGTCAAAAGGCAACACAATGGGCATGTAGTTTATTTAGAAAACTATCGACGTGTCTCCAGTGAGCAATATGTTGACTTTTGATGATTTATAGAACCACACTCACAGACATTTCCGTTTCACATACTAGGGTGGAAAAACGTTCACAGATCACTGCACATACATTCAGAGACTCACTATATTGGTTTGGGCAACTGGATGGATGAGAGCATTCAACTCAACAAGGGCTGTAGTTTGAGCATTCAACTCAAAATGAAAAGGTTGAAAATTCAAATGCTTGTCAACCCACAAAACGTCATTCCTCTGGAGTGGATAAAACAAGGACCACTTTTTGGGAAGTCTATAGGGCCAATTGATATACCCAATGACCCAATGCTTGCATGAGCATAGATAACCGTTTACTTCTTTTTTACTTCATATCATGTAATAGTAAACTAGATATGGAGTTTTCAAATGTTACAACCAAAAATCTCAAACAATGTATGTATATTAAACTTATTTTGCACCGTACGTAGCTAAGCATGCTAATCGGAGGTGTGAAATGGTAACACGTTGAATTATTTCAGCACAATAACTGGAGAAACAGTACTGTTCTATCAGTTCAATAGAGTACAGCGATTTAAACGTGAACAATAGGAAAGCGAGTTGGAAGATGGCAGCATTCACACGGGCCACTCCGTTAAGTGAGAAATCACGACCAATGCTATCAACGCGGCGACCAAACAGCGATTGTCGATCTCGCCGTCTCCAGAGCAACAGCACATCGGAAAGTAACAAACGCAAGACATAGCTTGAGCTTACCTCTTTGCTGCCCCTTCTCATATCACCATTGGGCAGTGCTCTGAACGGTACACTCCAGCAGTGCGATTCAGATAATTGGGTTGACTAGCCAGTGCCAGGCCCCTGGTGACCAGCTTGGCAGCGAGTGCATTGCCACGGCTCTGATCAGTGGCAAAAACGTGTCCACAATGACAGCACCGACTGCGTTCAACCTCTCCACCGGGGCTCTGAACTCCAAATACTAAATGCCGAGCACGGTGTGCGTGCGAATGAATGCCACCGCAGAGAGTGTGCAATGCTTCCCTCATCCAGAATTGCCTCTCATGCCCCACGCATCCACGAACAACCCCAAAACACGCGGCTATCACTCTCAGCCTAATCCACTTCACTGGGCTAAGATGCTTCCTGGTGGGTTTTTTCTCGATTTTGGTCAGATTCATCGGTGGAAAGAGAGAAAAAAAACCATACACACGTGCTATACATTACATCTCAGTGTTTGTGCAAGGGGCACACAGTGCTTGCATTATTAACAAGAACAATAAAGGCCTTTGCCTTTTTAACCTTTGCCGGGCTGTTATTGTTCATTTAATACCTCCCGTGAAAATTTCCTACAATTATATTTTCCCCTCTTTGTGTAAATATTTATCCAATGCTGCATTTGCATTGACAAGCGGCACATTGTAAGTAATGTACTGAAAGTACAGTCCGGTAAAATGTTACTCGAATAGTATGAACAATGGCAGCTAACTATGGTTTCCTAACTACTGTTACTAAATAATAACTTACAGCCCTTTGTCAACATAGTGCTCGATTAAGGCCTCTGCATAGTATGTCAGTCGCAGCAGTTGTTTGACCATACTTCACGCTGGTCAGTAAGGTTGTTTTTCACATATATTGGACATTTATTTTACAAATAAACGCATTCGTCATACCTGTCCAAAACATCTCTTTGGCCTTCCCCCATCCAGTAAACGTCAGGGCTTCCACCTCCGCTTCATGGCCATCGTAAGTGCCTCAGACTTAATCGTATAGCAGTGTCGTTTGAAGTGTTATTACGTTTTAAATATTGACATTGCAATGTGGGTATTTAGTAACTCATTATTTGCAGTATGCCAGGCACCCCCATAATCAGAAAGGCTTTCTCCCCAATAAATCCGGCACCGATACCTTTTTACAGTATATTTTAATTTACCACACTAACATCTTGTGATAAACGCACAAACGGGTCCATCGTGATCTGGATTTAGCAAAAAAAAATGCATAGAAACAAAGACTAAGAGCACTCATTCCTGCAAACCCCGTTAATGATGAAGCAATTAGACTTGAGAGGCACAAGCCGTAGCACTTGCCAATTGTCAACAGAAGGCTGCGTTTGAATAAAGGAAACCGTTACATTGGTGCCTACATTTGTACACCAATTCCGGCAAGGGAGCAATCAAAACTATTACAATGGCGAAATTGATCGTTGATTTTTTTGGGTTTTTGGAGAGGCCACGCAATTATCGGGCAAAAAGTGTCGTGAAGCCCTTCCACCACCCAACGTAGCCAAAGAAAAACGAAATTGTCACGAGTGCAAGCGTTTAACGCGCCTCTTATCACTATTGATTCAGCTCACCAGTAAGTTGAAGGACAATTCTCACAACGAAATGCAGCAATTCAATCTCTACGTCAAACATCATCAGGATAAAATCGAGGCAGTGAGAATGCAAATCCAGGAAGTCAGAATGAAGTCAGAATTACTTCCTGGATTTTTACTCGAACTAGCAACATGCAGATTCTTTAGACGTGACCAATGGTCTCTCTGTCCCCTAAAGCCAGCGAGCCAGTCAGCTAGCAAAAAAAAATGTGTACACTATTATTTGCTTATACTGTAGTGGCTGCGCAAACCTACGTGCTACGTGCCATAATTGTTGGATGTAAATGGCGCACTCGAAGATAAACAGCAAAAAATTTGCTGCTTTTAAACACAATGGAGGGTCCAATTTTTCTAATCGCAATTTCTGGATTTTTTTTTATCTTCTCCGCAACTTGCCACAGGAGCCATAATCGAAAATGTACACAACAGTGACGCGGTGTGGTGGTCGCATAATATGTGAATGGCACGAAAAACAGCACCAGACTTCAGTGTCTCCAGATTCATCGATTTACCAAGCCGAAAGGTCAAATGAAGTGCGGTGTCCGCAGCGTGTGGCGAGAGGTCACCCGATGAGCTTCCTTGGCGTAGCGCGCACACATTGTGGCCACCGTCAGCCAAAGACGATGAGGGTGATTAATCCGACTTTAATTACCGTAATAAATAATAAAAGAAGGTCTTGGTGGGGGGAGGGACAGCCAATTAATCACAATGTCGGTCGCACTTGAATTGCTTCTTATGCAACTGCTCCGTGAAAAAACCTATTCGTGCAGATGTATTTATCTGCAGAGTACAATGGTCACACAAGGGACTTGCTTTTGAGAGATGCCTTCCTTGATGTCATAAACATCTTTGTCGATGTGCATATGCTATGCATGCGATACATATACATCAAAAACATCCCCGTCAATTCAATGAGCTGTCACTGTTCAGTCATGATTTGTACTAAGAACTGATTTTGTTTGTCTTGTTATTACCAGCTCGTTGATTATTCTTATTTGTATAATTTTTTATTGCTCCATATGCCTAAATGAAACAATAACATATAGTCAGCATACACTTTTCATAAAATATAAGGAATAGATTTTTACACGAATGATTCAATGGCAATATCGTGAGCATAACAGGTTGATTTTAAACATTGAAATGATGCACTGTTATGTGCCTTATACAAACTATGGATAAAAATTGTAAAAATACATATTTACATTAATTTAATCTCGCAGATGTCATTGTGGCAGTCCAAAGTTCAAATACTGGTCCAGGGTGACCAAGCCCTTCATTATTCCGTACATGCCCTGGGAAATCCAGTGGTTGTCCAGATGAATGTGGAATTTCCACCCCAGGTTCAGGGGCACTAACGTAGGTGATCCCAGCCAAATGCAGGCCTGAATATGGAGACACTGACTTTAAACATGTTAACTTGGATGATGAAGCCTTTACAAAACACATTCATTTCAGTTTACTATATTCACTCAAATATAAAGACAATTACTGACAAGCACTGTCATTTTGTAATGTGATGGTTTCAATGCCTTGTTTAGTGCAATATTTCCTCACCAGATCAAAAACTAAATAAAACCTTTACAAACGCCTTTCAAACAAAAATACAAAAGCAAATGTGCTGCCCAGAAACCAGGGTTTCTAAGATTGCACTAGCATAAGCAAACGCACAATATGTGTGGCGACACGGCCCAGCGGTAGAAATGTTCGCTGCTTGTTGCAAAGTTCCCACTTCGAATCCAGCGACTGCCCTGATTAATACTGTGGTTGTAATAACCATAACACAGCAGTACTATGCGCCGTTTGCTTCACAGTGGGCATTAAAGATCCCCTGAAGTTATTTTCAGGAGTATGCCATTGCATCCTGGAGACAGGGTCCAGAATTTGTCAAATTCGAAAAATTGTCACTATTTTTTAAAATTGGAATTAGACATAGCAATGATTGCCCCTGAATGGCAGACTAATGCACCAGATCAGTCTTGCAAAATATAGTATCCTGGTCTCTTTAGTTCTCACCTGATTAAATATAAACGTTAAATAAACTAATACAATTATGGACAAAGTACACATGTAAAACCAAACAAATCCACATAAGACCACACACATGTAAAACCATACAAATCTACATAAGACCACACACGTTAAATAAACTAATATAATTATGGACAAAGTACACATGTAAAACCATACAAATCCACATAAGACCACACACGTGTGCACGATCTCACTTTTCTTGCAGATCTCTATTCATGCTGGTTTACTTTTGGTTGATATATCCAGACATGTAATACCAGGCAAATGTGTTTTTTTTTCCAAAAAGCTTACAACACTGTACTAAAGCTATTTTCCAAAACTATATTGGCTGCTGCAGCCTTGATTTTCACTCTGTCAAGACTATATTATGGGTCTTGTGAAAGTAATAGACTGCAAAAGGGCTGCCACTGCTCAGATACATTACCTGAAATAAATTAATAATCCCACATACAGCCACAGGCACATGCACTTGATCAAGTATGCACAAGCGCTCCCAAAAAAATATAGAGACCCATATACTCGCATAGAGAGGGGTCCATCGACTCAGACCTCATATGCAGGTGTTTAGTGGATTATGACATCGCGGGATCGAGAGAGACAGCTTTGGGAGGCCTTCATCTAGTCATGGGCGAGATGTTATCTACCTTGCCTGGAACACAGAAGGTCGTGGGTTCAATCCCGACCCTGGCATTTGTATATTTGGAGTTTGCATGTTTTCCCCATGGCTGAGTGGAGTTTTCGCAGGGTCCTCCGGTTTTCCCCTCCACATTCATAAATATGCTCTAAGAGTATTCGGCATCTATAAACCTCGAAATGATAAGCTACTTCATTGGGGCTATCATTTGTGGCCAGGTCGCTTTTTAAAAAGAGCTATATAGCTCAGTGGGCCTACCTGGTAAAACATATATATAGTTTATAGGTACGTCTGTGTGTGAATATCTCAGTTTTACCATGCATCTGTGTGTGTGTGTGGCTTCATGTATTTCTGTTTCTGTGTCTCTGTGGCTGTCTCCGTGTCTCTCTTTCTCTCCACGTCTCCTGTACTGTTGGACCATACTTCGCCACACTGGCAGGGCAAGAACTGGGGTGGAGGAAGAACAGGATCAGACATCACCCTCCACTTATGTTAGTATTCCAACCAGTACTCCACCCCAGATCACAGACGTATGAATAAATATTAGTATTGTACTGTATACGACATGCTCAAATACACATGCATGTGTTACTACCATACTGCATTATTTAGCTCTTATGCAATAGTAACAACAATAACCTCAAAACGAGCCATAACAACGGGTGATAGATTTATATATAGCCCACTGATTTTTAATTACCTATTTCCCATTCGGTGTAGGCATTATGGAATGTCGTAATCAAATCAAACTGGCTGTGTTGGACAAGTATAAAAAAGCTTTCATACATGTATTGAGATTCGTTGGAGACACGTGGAGGCTTTGAAATAAAATGTATCTATTTTCTCCCTGTTATGGGTGTGTACCAATTGGTCACCATAAAATGCCATTATGTGGGCTGTTTAATGCAGTACTATCCTTTTAGGTTTCGTTTCCCCTTTTAAATAAAGCAATTCCACATTCGTAACCACCTCATCAGTGTCAATTATGAACGTCGTGGCAGCGGTTTAGAACCTGAGACACCACTAAGATGGGCTGGGGAAAGAGACAGTGTTCAATTTCCACTCAGCCAGTCCGTAAAGCCATTCTAGAAAATATCTCGGCACAACACATTCATCCAGTGTTATCTTGCCTCTATGATATGCTTCAATAATGCGGAATTCCCAAATACAGGGCTCAATCGTATTATATTTCATGGGTGCAACCTTGTACTGGTAGTAGTGCCTTACGCCAAGAAGCCATCCTCCAAGTCAACCTAGCAGCGTTACGGAAAATATCGAGAGAGAAAATTCACCCCATGGAGAGAACAACGTGAGTCGAAGTGGTCAGCAGCACTCTCATGAGGCTGGCTATCAGTAAACAAAAGAGTGCGAGTGGGTCAGCACACACGGGGCTTTGTGTATCACACACGGCGCGTAGCACCTATGCAGCGCAACCATCGACACAATGCAAAGCGGACAATACAAACCCCCGACTGCAATACTGCAATTCACTACGACAGTGGTACATTAAGCACAATCAGCAATAATAGCCATCCCTTACAGATACAGTTATATAAGTGTAGGGTGTGTACACATGCGTGTGTACTCTTGGCGTGGGTGTGTGTGTGTGGATGTATGGGCGTGACTGGGAAGACGGTGCGTGTATGCATGCACATGTACAGTCCTCTTGACAATCCACTGCTGGATGAGGGCCTGCAGGCCTGTGTTGTGAGCAGTAGAATTCAGTGCAGAAAAATCCATTGTTGCACTGTACTTCTAGGCACCCCCGTCGACATGTAAGTAGAACTTCCTTTGCGCCGTACGTAGCCAACCGTGCTAATGAGAGGTGCATCTGTGCTCTCCACGCCTTCAATCCACACTGACCAGCATCAAATGGAGTGACATACGGTCAACTAACCCCTCCATGACCAAATGCATGGAGGGGTGGAGAAGAAAACACAGAAATATGCCTCAACACACACACAGTTCATGCACATTAGCATGGGATCATCATGCGTGTGCACCGCAGCACTGTATTAAATACACATCAATCACGAGTCATGATCTGCGAAATAGATCATGGCCAATGATTATGATGTTCGCACGGCACGTACACCGTGAATATCTGCATTGTGATCCTCAGCTATGCTCTATCCACGGCTGCATAGACCATGCCTAATGATAACGGTGTGTACCCATGTACAACAACAAAAACACGTTTGTAATGCGTCCGAATATCTGCAACATTATGCATTCCCATCATCCATCCACCGCAGAATAGATCATGGCTAATGAAGATGACATGCAAATGAAACGCACAATAATAGCACGTGTGCACAGCGTGTGAACATCTGCATGATTAGCCATCATCGTCGGCCATGATTTATCCACTGCTAGACAGGCGGCCATAGCTAAGCCGTGACTTATGCACAGCGGGATAGGGGGGGGGAAAGGCGAATGATGGTTACACAAAAAGCACACGGACATTCTGGCTGCTGCAGTAGCAGCAGCATCGGGCACAACAAAAGACGAGTTTAATTATTTATATTCCTTCTCTCTTTCGCAGCCCATGTGGTGTTCCCGCCTTTACGCAGCAAGAGTTCCAGATAGGAGACCCGGCAAAAGATCATTACCCGTGTAGCCTCCACGGGCTGTTGTGGCGAGTGCTGTGCTCGCGAGCACCTATCATGGGAAGCACAAAGCACAAAAGGGATCATGGGAAGCACAGGGCACAAAAGGGATCATGGGAAGCACAAGGCACAAATATGGGGAGGTGTGGCCGGCACCACGCTCATCCGCTGTCTTTGTAACGCTTGGCTTTTTTGTTTGGGAGGCCAGTGACCGGTTAAAGATGTTCGACACCGATGATAGCCGTGAGCGGGAATGAAAGTGACAGCAGGTTCGTAGCAGCAGTTGCGCTGACCACTGCGCCACCGCTCCTCCGTGCACACACTCAAATCAAACCATGGCGTGGCGTGGTGTGTGGCACCACGCACAAGGAAGGGCCCTCGTGTAAAATCCACTGCTGGTTGAGGGAGCCTGCACATGGCCGGCAGGGGTCGTCTCACGATACTTTATGTTGAGAGAGGTGGTGGTGGGGGGGGGGCAAAGTGAATTAGGGAGCATTGAAATAATGTCAGTGCAGGGATAATCAAGTTTTGCTGCGCTGATCTCTGCTATTTTTTTAAGCAGTGTTTCATTAGCGACCTGGCCATAAATGCCAACTCAAGGAAGTGGTGTATCATGTGGAAATCTGTAGCAGCCAAATCATCTAAACGCATTTTTCTAAATGGACATCTACAAAAAGCTCTTGTCCGTGAGGAGTGTTACATCTCGTCGGATTCCTCCAGTTGAAATGACGATTCTGAAATGTGGAGAAAAACACCGGCCGGAACCGGGAGAGAAATCCACACGACCACGGGGAGAGAGATGGAGAGAGAAAGAGAGAGAGAACACGCAAACTACAAATACACAGGCATCGTCGTCCGGGTCAGGATCAGAACCCACGACCCCCCTGCATACCAAGCGAGGGAGATAACATCTCCTAGCCACCAAACAACTCCTACGCCAACAAGCCCTGTGTATGTGTGCATTGTTGTGAAGTCACCCACCCATCCAAGCACTATCCAGGCTCAACACAAAATTAAAATCCCGCTGAGCTTGTGAAACGTGACAAATGCCGGGCACGTTTCTGGGCAATAATACTAATAATATAGGGCGACTTAATATATGAACGGTTCATGGTCACAGGAGATGTCCACGATTGGATGCATTGTAGCCACACACGCACACTGCCTGCTGCATTGCCACCCTTATGTAACCACGGAGGGCCCAAACGTGTCAGCAATTTCCAGTGACAAAGGGTGATGGGGGTTACGTGGCGGGCAGTAGAGGGCAGTAAAGCAAGAACCCATTGGTTGTTAACGAACTTCCTTTGCCTAACCTAATGGCAAGGTACTGGTCCATACCATCGTGTAGAGTGAATATATATACACACTCTGTAGGCTTTGTGGGAGTGACATTATGGTACACTGCATATGCACACCGCACTGTAATAGTTCAGTCAACACGTCCATCAAGTCCAGTGTACATCGTTCTTCATCCCAGGATATACTTTGTACTATACACATACTTGGATATATTCACATACTCATAGTAAAGTATTGTTCTTGTAAACAAAGGTCTTCACGTATCACCTTACACTCCCTAGCACACGTGTACGTGTTGTGCACAACCACGTGTGTACACATACCAAAGCACAGACGTAAATAACCATGGTTCAGTATGCATAGTGTTGCACGTGTACATACACACACGTGTACACATCTTCATGCACATGCACTAGATCACAGCATAGCACACACACACATAAAGATCCCTGATTTAGTATGCATGGTGCTGTCTGCCAGTGTCCCCATACATTATGTAAACACGTTCTCTCCTACACACCGTTGTGGGTATACAACATTATATTATACTGTCGAAATAAGTCTTTACAGTGGCATGCAGTGAAGCCCTTTTGTCAATCCAATGCTAGATGGCATTGCCCCTTGGTGGTGCAGGGCAGGTCTCGTTGGGGAGTTATTTGACCATACTTCACCACGCTGGTCAGTGCGGGGTTGGCGAAGGTGGTGGTGGGGGGGATGTGTGTGTGTGTAGGAAGTACACACGGGGAAGCATAGAAGTTGCCCTATGCTGACCACCGGTACATGACGATACGATTACAGTCCCCTTTTAGCTTTGGACCAGTGTGGGGACAAAGTACAACACGAATGTTGCACATCGAGCAGGTTACAACGAGCACACAACACGAGGAGAGACGGTGCCGTACACAACAAGGACACACAACAACAAGGACACACGACATGGAGACACGACATAGACACACGTGTTGTGCACGACATGGAGACACGTGTGCCGTGCACGACCCGCACGCTTGCTGCACGTGGAGACAAAGGAAGTGAAGGCTTCCATGCTGGACCCACTTGGGAAGCGAGTCGCTGCTGTGCTATTGGCGAGCTTATCCCAACAAAGAACACGACTATAGTGCGTGCAACACACTCACCACATCGTGTACACACACACAGCATGGTGTACACACACACCACACCGTGCACACACACCACACCGTGCACACACACACCACACCGTGTACACACACACACACACCACACCGTGTACACACACACACATAGCATCGTGTACACACACACACATAGCATCGTGTACATACACACAGCATGGTGTACACACACACATAGCACTGCGTACACACACACAGACACACACACACAACACTGTGTACACACTCACAGACACACACAGCACTGTGTACACACACACAGACACACACACAGCACTGTGTACACACTCACACAGACACACACACACAGCACTGTGTACACACTCACACAGACACACACAGCACTGTGTACACACTCACACAGACACACACACACAGCACTGTGTACACACTCACAGACACACACACATCACTGTGTACACACACACACATCACTGTGTACACACACACACATCACTGTGTACACACACACACACCACTGTGTACACACACATAGCACTGTGTACACACACACAGCACTGTGTACACACACACAGCACTGTGTACACACACACCACATCGTGTACACACAGACACACACACGTAGCACTGTGGACACTCACACATACTCCCTCTCTCCAAGCATTGCGTACCCACTGCAGTCTGTATAGACTGTAATCTGACTGCTGGATAAGTCTCTGTACCTATCTTGTGTATAGACTGTGTAGTATTGTGTATGTACTGTATAGTCTTGTGTATGGACTGTCGTCTTGTGTCAGGACTGTAATCTGTATTGTGTATAGTCTGTAGTCTTGTATATGTACTGTGGTATTGTGTATAGACTGTATAGTCTTGTGTATAGTCTGTATTGTTGTGTATGTACTGTGTTGTTGTGTATAGACTGTATAGTTGTGTGTGTACTGTAGTAGTATGTAACAAGACTGCTGGATACGAGCACGTCTCCGTGCTTTGTCAAAGTCGGCGTTACTAAGAAGCGCAACGCAGACAGCGAATCGAGACGACGAAGAAGACGACGACCCACAGAGTCAGAGTCGTCCTCACCGTCCCATCGTCCCATCGTCGTCGTCTCCCCCCACACCCACCGACGTCTCTCACCTGTCCGAAGCAGCAGCAGTAGCAGCATGTGTCTCAACAGCAGCAGCAGCAGTGGTGGTGGTGGGAGCCCCGTGGTGGGGAGGAGGAGGTTTGGGAGCCGCCGTGGCCGCTGCTGTTGGCAGCTCGCCATGGCGAGCCCTGCCAAGCAGCAGCAGCAGCGTCACCACAAACACCACAAGCAGCGGTGGCGGTGGTGGGGATGCTGCGAAACAGCGACTCACACAGCTCTTCCTCCTTCTCTCTCTCTTCTTCTTCTTCCTCCTGCTGCTGTTGTTGTTGCTGCTGCTGCTACTCCACACTCCTGCTGCTGATGCTCCACGCTTCTCTTGCTGCTGCTGCTGGGGCTGCTGCGAAACGGCGACGATTCGCACAGCTCAGCTCCTCCTCCCTCTCTCTTCTTCTTGCTGCTGCTTCTATTGCTGCTGCTGTTGTTGCTTCTCTTGCTGCTGCTGCTGCTGCTACTCCACACTCCTGCTGCTGTTGTTGCTGCTGCTGCTGCTGAGAGATGTTCAGAGGCGGGATGAAGATGGAGGAGGGAGGGGTGGAGGTGGTGGCGGTGGCTCCCTGGATTCGTTCTCTTTCTCTCGTTCTCTCTCTTGTTTTTAACCCCCCCACCCCCCGGACAGCGGCGGCCACGTTGGTGGCGATCGGAAGAGACGGCGGCGAAACGCGATGTTGGTGTGGGGGTAGTGGTTGGGTAGTGGTGGTGATGATGGTGGTGGTAGTGTTGGTGGTGATGGTGGTGGTGGTGATGATGGTGGTGGTGGTGATGGTGGTGGTGATGATGGTGGTGGTGATGATGATGGTCATGATGGTGGCTGGTGATGGTGGTGGTGGTGGTGGTGATGGTGATGATAATGATGGTGGTGGTGATGATGATGGTGGTGGTGGTGGTGATGATGATGATGGTGGTGATGGTGATGATGGTGGTGGTGGTGATGATGATGATGATGGTGGTGATGATGATGGTGGTGGTGGTGATGATGGTGGTGGTGGTGATGGTGATGATGGTGGTGATGATGATGATGATGGTGGTGGTGATGGTGGTTCTTGTGACGGGGTCACGCAAGCTGTGGCGCTGCTGCTGTTTTGTTCATCGCTTAACTCTGCGTGTTACACACAACACAAAGACACACACACGGAGTTTAATTTGTGTAATGTCGGTGGATTTGATTAAATATTACTTCTCTTAACACTTCTCTCTCCATACCAACCACAAGATAAACACCTCCTCCCCCATCCCTTAAAATATTTCAATTAACCTACAGCAGTTTCTGTATTACAACAACAAAAACTCTTACAAAGCTGTCAACAACAACAAAAAAGATAACCACCTCCCCCTCCCCAGAGGTGGAGAATCATGAGTTGTTTATCCCCCCCTCCTTTGTTGTTATCATTGTTTTAATGTCGCATGTCCCGGCCACTCACAACAACAACAACAACACACAAAGACACCACGAATCGCCCGCTCCTACAGCCACATCTACGATGCCCGCACCAATAATATCAAAACGCCGCCGCTAAACGAGACAAGAATTGACGCCGTGCCAGCTCCGGGCTCTATTGCTGGCGGATATCCAAGGAGGGTCGCTGCTGCTGCTGCGTTGTGATGTTATTATTTATTCTCTTGTCTCTCCCTCACCCGCAATAATATCACCATACCCCAGCCACCACTTCCTTTCCTTGTCACCTCTCAGATGGCTGGTGGAGGTGGTGGTGATGGTGGTGGAGGTGATGATGATGATGATAATGGTGGTTGTGATGATGGTGGTGATTGATGATGGTGGTGATGATGATGGTGATGATGATGGTGGTGATGATGGAGGTGATGATGGTGGTGGTGGTGATGATGGTGGTGGTGATGGAGGTGGTGATGATGGTGGTGATGGAGGTGATGGTGGTGATGATGGAGGTGATGATGATGGTGGTGATGATGATGGTGGCGGTGGTGGTGGTGCTGATGATGGTGGTGGTGGTGATGGAGGTGGTGATGATGGTGGTGATGATGGAGGTGATGATGGTGGTGGTGATGATGATGATGGTGGTGGTGGTGATGATGGAGGTGGTGATGATAGTGGTAATGGTGGTGGTGATGATGATGGTGGTGGTGATGGAGGTGGTGGTGATGGTGGTGGTGATGATGATGGTGGTGGTGGTGGTGGTGATGATGATGGTGGTGGTGGTGGTGATGATGATGGTGGTGGTGGTGATGATGGTGGTGGTGATGATGATGATGATGGAGGTGGTGGTGATGATGGTGGTGGTGGTGATGATGGTGGTGGTGGTGATGATGATGGTGGTGATGATGATGGTGGTGGTGGTGATGATGATGATGGTGGTGGTGGTGATGATGATGGTGGTGGTGATGCTGCTGCCCCGTACCGCGGGACCCGGATGTTTCTGGCCACACCGGCCATGGGACTGTGGGGCAGGGTGGGCAAAGGGGGTGGTGGTGGTGGTTGTGTGAGGGGGGTGGTGTGTGTGTGGGGGGGTGATTGTGTGTGTGGGGGGGGGGTGTGGGGGGAGGGTTGTATGGGGGGGGTGGTTGTGTGTGTGGGTGATTGTGGGGGGGGGGGTGTATGGGGGGGGTGGTTGTGTGGGTCAGTGGGTGGGTTGTGTGTGTGGTGGGTTAGTGTGAGAGAGAGGTTCTGGCTCGTGGGTCTGGCCAGTGTTGTTGGGGTTGGAGTTTGGCGCCGTGTTTGTTTCGCCGTGCTGGGGGGTAGGGGTTGACTGTGGCATGCCGTGTTGTGGAACTGCTGTGAAGAAGGGCCGTGGCCCGAAACGTCGCGAATTATCTTTGGGTTTTGTTGATAGTGGGTGTGTATGTGTTCGTGATGTGCATAGTGGGTGTTGTAGTGGTACTGTGGTGTGTGTGGTATGTGGTGGTGTGGATAGGGTGTGGTGTGTGTGTGTGGTATGGTTAGTGGGTGTGTAGGTTCATGGGGAAAGTGATGGCTGTGTGATGATGGAGTTGTGGTGCTGTGTGCGACACGTGGAAGTGTGGCTATTGGGTGTGTTGTGGGGGTACAGGATAATTGTATGTAAGGAAGTGGGGGAATGGTGTCACGTGTATTACGTTGGAGAGAATGTAATAAAGTATTTGTTGAGATGTGTACCGTGTGTTTGTGGCTTGGTACGCTCAAAAGTGTGAATAACAAATTAGAGCTGCATATATCCGTGTGCGATGTGCGCTCGTAGCCCACGAAATACATCCTGTAATGTGTCGTTCTGATGGGGATCGTGGTGGTGTGCGTGTGTTTGTGTTATATGTGGGGAGCGGTGGCGCAGCGGTTAGCGCGCTGCGCTACGAAACCCAGTGACCAAGAGTTCGATTCCCGCTCACGGCCAACACCATCAGTGACGAATAACCTGAACCGGTCCTGGGCCTCCCCCTAGGTCGACTCAGCCTGAAATGAGTATCTGGTGCGGTGTGTAGTAAATATCGCCAGTGGGGGAGACAAAGGTGGCCGGGGGTGGTGCTGGCCAACCCCCACCCCCTCGTGTTTCCTTTTCTGCCTTCAATAGGTGCTCGCCAAAAGCGCTCTCCACAGCAGTCTGTTAAAGGCGACACGGGAGATCTTTGTCTTTGTACTATGTATCATGAACACATTCCTGCGGAGGGAGCTGGTAGGAACGTTGGATTGCTCGGTCAATGGCCAAGGTCAACGGCGGCGTGGTGTATTCCGCAAATATGCCCGACTGTGAGGGCGGGCACAAGCCGGCGTGAGCAGGTTAAACGTTGAGTTTTATAAGGGCACCACGGGGTGACCAGCCCCTCCACACCCAGCCCCACCCCTCCCAGCCCCACCCTCCCCACCCAGCCAGCCCCCACCCTCCACCCCAGCCCCTCCCTGCACGACGGACAGACGGACACAATAATCCTTTGTGGGCTGGTGGAACCAGATGGTTCCTACCAGTAAAATGCTCTGTCTCCCTCTCTGCTGTGTGGGTAATAAAACATATTTTGGTAGGAGCGAATGGATTTGTTGTGCTCTTGGTTTGCATGGTTGTGAGCAGTGGATATCTGCAAGGCGACGTGTGTGTTGAGAGTTGTGGCTGTACGGGAGGTGAGTGTGACGATTGTTAATATAGGGTACACATCTTTGTATACGGGAGGTGAGTGTGATGAATTTTAATATAGGGTTTGTGGTGTGTGTATGGCATTTATCTGTGTGGTCTGTGAGATTGGGTATGCATACCTTTCAACTCATATGGTTTACCGGTATTCTTGTACAGGCAAATTGAGTTTTCCGGTCCATACGGCGGCGTATAGCCGTTTCAATACGGACAACAATTTTTTTGTCTATTTGTGTTTCTCCCTTGTGATGGGACTTTGTAAAATGAGCGTTGAGATTTTAAGGGCACGGGGTGACCAATAAGGTCTGAATTGGTCTGTAATAAGGTAGGGCACTAAAACAGGATTTTTCCACAAATCTGGCTGCTGCCTGATGATGCAGGTTGTTATTACTGGCGAAACGTCGTACTCGGATTGTAAATGTTGTGGATTTGCTCTCCAACACACCGGTGTGCTGTACTAGTAACGGATTGACATATTCTGTTTACGTGACAAACCTTACTAATTGGCTGTGTCGGGTCGTGGCGGGTTTAACGACATCTATATTTATGCGATATAACCCCCCCAAAAAAACTGTATCATGGATGATATTGGTCGCGAAAGCCTAAGTGTTAAACTCACTGATAAGGGGTTGATAGGTGGGAACTCGGCCGAAAATGAGTACAGCAAAATATACCTCGATATGCGTATATTGGATGAACCAAGTTTAAGTTTAACGAACTTTGGATTTTGTTTACCATTATTTTACACAACCAAAAATGAAGTAAAGTAATGAATAAATAATAATCTCGTCGATCTGCGGTTACTTTATAAATACTGCGAATAAAATTATACTTCTTCGCGATGTTTATTCTGGGTCAGTTTTTTATTTTAATACTGAATGGTAAGTTATGAAGTGTTTTTACAGTATGAAATGGTAAGTTACGAAGGCTGGGAACGCATCCTTATAGTACCAATGCTATGTCATCCAAGATATGAAGATAAAAAATACAAAGATCCAGGAACGCATCTATTTCGTATATCAAGGTATCACTTAGTGTGATGCCAGGGAATCAACATCAACCGTGGACGCAACACTGGATCGGCGTACGTGATCTGAGCCCGACCACCACCATCTAGCTCATGTCGCTTTGTATTATAGCGCTCTCACACCATTGGCCCCGAGGGACGAAACGCCTTAACAGGGATTCTCGTTATTTCGATATGAGCGTGGGTAATTATGCATATGTAAAGTTTAGAGGCGGAGTGATACACGTGTCATAACAGTAGAGTCAACCTACGGTGTGAGTGGACTAGTGGCCACGGGAGGTAATGACAGGGGAGTCAGCTGACAGTGCGAATGGACTAGTGGCCACGGGAGGTAATGACAGAGGAGTCAGCTGACAGTGCGAATGGACTAGTGGCCATGGGAGGTAATGACAGGGGAGTCAGCCTACAGTGCGAATGCACTAGTGGCCACGGGAGGTAATGACAGGGGTATCAGCTGTGAGTGCGAAGGGACTGGTGGCTACAGGAATGATCGAGAATAGGAGCGTGGCCAGGTGACGGAAGAGGACGGTAGAGTCTGCTGGTAGAGCGAGCGTCTAGAACCAGCGAGAAGGTTTGGGAATGGGGGCGTGGCCTCGGACCGTATATAAGGGAGATGCGCGGGAGACTCGGGGCTGTTCCAGTGCGGTCTCCACCTGTTCAAGTGAACGTGTCTTCAATAAAAAAAAACATCTCAAGAAATTGTGTCAAGTCATTCCACACGGTTGTGTCTTAGGCGAGTGAATAGAGAGTGGACATTACGGGTGCATTTTGGGTTGGTGCAATATGGCTAATCCTAGATGGAGCTGTGTTTCGGGTATACGTAGGTGCGTAGGGTATGTGTGGAGTTAGAGGGTGTGTGTACATGTAGAGTGAACACGTAGTATATATATAATCTGGATGAGTAGATATATGTGTTGAGAGTGTACATATTTAGTGTTGTTAAAATAGTTTTTTGCATTACCATTAACTGCTTGAAAAACGGTAAAAAGAGCTTACCAGTTTGTTGCACCAATCAAAAAAATGTTTAGCCACCGAAATTATATTTTTCACTTGAGAAAAGAAGGAAGCTGCTGTGGCGTTGTTATGGTTAGCACACTGGAATTGCAATCCAGAGGCTGCCTGTGGTTCGATTCCAATCCCAGGTTGGGAGTTGAAGCAATGGGGCAAGCTTATTAAACCCATGTCCACCCGGTAGGATAGATGGGTACACACTCCACAGTCGATCGGTCGCGTGTGGTGGGGTAAGGTGTGGTGAGTATGCCCGTCCATCTCTTCTAAGAAGTCCGTTCAGCGGGCTCCCTCCCGTGGAGGCATGATCCCAGACATTTCAGGGTTGCACCTTTAACGAGGGAAAACGTATCACGCTGTGCCATAGGCCACTGTGCCGTTTGTACATCCGCATGCACTTGCCAATCAGTACATCCATGAGTAAAATTACACTGGAAACGATTACTCATACCTCACTTTAGAAGACAGTCCTTTATTATTAAAATAGTTATCGGTTCACTAGTCGTTTAACAACCCTCGTACACATACGTAAATGTATGTGTCTGTATATGCAGTTAGATGCGTCGTGTGGTTATTATTGTGGATGTGTGGTATTGGGAGTTTTTTTTTATAAGCAATGAATCTCAGTGGGCTCTCATCTGGTGAAATAGAGGGACATTAGTGCGTTATTTCCATGACCGTACAGAACCTTCCTGGAACCGAGCCAGGCCAGTGAGCTTGTCACCACAGCAACTTTTTTTTCTGGAATGGTTCGTGATCAATTTGCTCCTAGCTCTGTTACACAAGTACAATACCCCCCCCCCCGCCTTTTTTTACCAGGCTACATTCAACGTCATGATATTGTTATTATTATATTTTTCTATGTGGCTTTACCGAAAGACCCAAAGAATATGAATTCCTGCAGTCACGAAAGCTTTAAGTCAAGATTTACATTCAACATCGGTCATGACATCACAAGATCACTGTGGCAGAGGCACCCTCGCTCAACTACTGACCCTACTAACCCTTGTTTAAACATTCAGTGATAAAGAACCAAAAGAATGGCTTTAACATATTAGAGCATAACCTAACCTACGGACGCATTCAATTTTTTCAAAATACAACTTCATACCACCTCCTCAACCAACACCCCCCAACAACTACACCTACATTCCTTCCCATGTGGAGGTGCACCCCAAAGGGGGTAGAGGTCGAGGGACGGAGCTCATTGGTGTGTGGCAAGGGAGGAACTGAACTCACAGAGCCTTCTTTGCATACAGGGCATGAGGTACCCAAGGGTCCGGGTGTGGGGTTGGGTCTCGGTCAATTCTTGAGCCAGCGGGGCCTGGTTTCGAGTGGTTGTAGAAACGAGACATCAATTGAATTTCTGTAGGGTTACCCTGCAAAAGATAATGATGTTCAATGGGCTCTCACCTGCACAAAAACGACTACAATTGAATTGTCTTTATTCCATTTAAAGGCAAAACTGATATGCGTGGATGTGAGAAATGTGTCAGGAGGCCAGGAAAGAGGAGATTATTCATACAAAGACAGAACCCAGTGACTTCCTCCGTCAAGGGTGGGGTAGCCATGGTCTCCTTTCAAAGGGCTGCTTGTTTGTGGTTCTATAATGAAGTAACATGGCATACGTGCAACACCACTACCACATTGCGAATGATGGAATAATGAGCATTAGTTAGGTTAGTTTTAATCCCAGACATTTGAAAACAATTAAACATAGGTTCAAGAACCTATTTAAAATATCTTTTAAACAGAGATTGTGTCCTGTGAAATACAGCTGCTTCGAAAAATACTATTGCACCCTATCAGTAGCCCTAACCCTTATCTTTAACCCCAACCCTATCTGTGCCATTGGTCTGAAAACCAAATTTGATTGGCATGCCTGCATTCTAACAACGTGCAGAGAATGTTAGTCGATCATAGCTATCCACAAAGTCACCGAACTAGGGGGAAACATCGTGACACGAAGAGGCATCCTTTTCACAAATTGTATCCAGGTTGTGCTTTTGGAGCCATGTCATGAGACGAACAATCTATGCCTGTGTTGGTCATTGCAAGGCCCGTGGGCCACTGGCGGCCCCTGGTGGCCTGAAGTGGGGTCCTTTGATGTGCGGCCCCCGACAATACACAAATGCAAAAACACCCCATGATGCTGATAATTGTTTTTTTACCCTTTTATCTGGCAACAAAACTGACACCTTTTTTACAAGGAGTCATGTTTGCATAGACCACAATACCTGCAGTCATAATGCAAACAAAAAACATAACTCTGATAATGTATGCACTGTCCTTGAAGTTAATCAACTTCACACCCGAGACAGCTTTCCTTAGAGCCTAGTCTCACATGGTGTTGGACCAGATGACGCCAAAAGGCGCACCCCATGATGCTGTCGAAACCAATGGTTTCAAATGTGTGGTGACCCTCGCACCGATGTCTTATCGACGAAAGTGGCTCCCCTCTGAAATGTAATTCCGAACACTGATCTATTCAGATCTCTTGCACAGAAAATCGTCAAAGGAAGCAAATATCACAAAGCGAATCTGAGATCACTTCAGGTGACCTCTGGCCTACACAGTAAGAGGAAAGTGATATATCCATTACTCTTGCGTTTCACTCACGTGCACAACCATACCAAAAACTGATCCAACACCCCAAACGGATCCTAATAAATCATTCAAGACTCGGTGAGACTTTCACAGGCAAATTATGTATGTGCTATGAAACGACGTCTGTTATATATTTTCCCTTTTTTAGGCAGTTTTATTGCGTAATGTGTCAAGTTTTTTTTATAAGCTTGCACCTCTGCCAACTCGGCATCACCGAGTATGTTTCGTGAAACTAGACAGTGCAATATTCATAACATTCAGAGAGGACCATTTTGGTCAAACCACTTTATATCTGCCTTAACGTTATTTATTTTTTACATGATGCTCCAATGAATGACTTTACGTGACCATTCAGTGGCCGCCGTGTGTGTGGCTGGGCGAAGCACAATAAGAGCGAACGAGAGAGCGAGCGGGCGAGGTTTCGGGAAAGGCATTTTGTTGAATAGAGCAGAGCAGGGCTGGGTGCTGGGTTGACTTCTTGGGGTCACGGGGTTGCGTTGCTGAACGTGGAGGAGGGGGGCCCGACTCGGGTTGACTGGGGGCGGGGGCAGGGGGCGTTCCTGGATAGCA
Organism: Lampetra planeri; assembly: GCF_965212315.1. Taxonomy (NCBI): domain Eukaryota; kingdom Metazoa; phylum Chordata; class Hyperoartia; order Petromyzontiformes; family Petromyzontidae; genus Lampetra; species Lampetra planeri. The sequence continues at coordinate 17,910,964 of NC_136108.1, read as the reverse complement.
GGCGCTCCCTATTGGCCCGCCGAAGTTGTCGTTTGCGAGTCGCTGTGGCTCATTGGTTACCCTCGAGAGAGGAATGCGCGCTACCATTGGCGGGCACGGCGGTGTGGGCAGGTCTCGGTGGTGGTCTTTGTGTGGGCGGGGCGATTTCCACGTGGACTTGGACCTCGCCTTTAGTCTGACCGCTCCGCGAGGAATGCGTCGGTCTCGTTGCGTTATTATGTAACGATGCGCATTTGGACGCGTGGCTTTTGCATGTTGTCCGCGCCCCTGTGTCATGCGTGGCGCAGTGGACGGGGGCGGGCACGCGTGTTGCGCTGGACACATTCTGCAACACAAAGGTCTCCCTCCCCCACCCTTACCGCTTCCACCCGTATAGCCTGGGCAGAGTTGTGGGGCAAGTGCTGTTTAGCGAGCACCTATGAAGGCCGGCACGGCACAGGAGGGGGTGGGTGGCCAGCGCAAACCTCGGCTGCCTTTGTCCCGATGCTTGCTGCTGGGACTGCGATTGTGCAAATTTGCGGAAAAAAATTCTTCCCCTTTCTCATTTTACATAACCGTGCCAATGTTTCATTGCACACCGCACTGAAGGTACTCGTTTGAGGCTGAGTCGACCCAGAGGGGTCCCAGGACCTTGTTCGATAATCATTAATCGTCGCCGATGTTGGTGGCCGCGAGTGGGAATTTGAACTCTGGTGGCCGGGGTTCGTGGCGCGGCGCTAAACCGCTGCGACTGCCACTCCCCGTCGTGCCACGCAGGACACACGCACGATATGCCCCCCCCACCCCTCGTTCTAAATGCATGTACATAAAGTGCAGTATTTCCCCCCCCCCGACCCCCCACACTGTTTTTCACGCGATGCAACAAAGATGTTGATAAACAATTTTTTTTTTTTACAAAAAAATGCCTTTCACAAACAGGCGAGAATAATTTCACAGAGCCAGGACGCTGCTCGCAAGCAGCCTTGGCTTTCAAATCAAAATTCAGAGCCGCCGACTAAATTCCTTTTCGCTATTGTTACCAGCAAATGATACAGCAAAATCTCATCCACAGAAGAGGCCCCCTTTGTTACTCTTAATGCCTTGCCGCAGCGCGGTACGGATCTAGTTTCAAAACGGAAATCTTTGACAGGTACCGCTACAACTGCCCCATCATGTGCGGTGCTGTTGTGTATTGTACGGTAGTATGGGGGGTACAGGGGAAGCCTTCGGTTGGTTGTGGACTTGTGATATCCACACGCAAAGCCTCTTGTGTTTTATTCTTTGGGTCTTTCGGTAAAGTCACGTAGATAGGTTGAAAGAAAAGAACAAAAACAACGACGTTTCGATCACAATACAAGCGGTCGTCCTCCTGATGACGATCGCTTGTATTGTGATCGAAATGTCGTGGTTTTTTGTTATTTTCTTTCACCCTATCGACCTGATTTTACCGAAATACCCAAAGAATATGAATACCTGCGGTCACGAAAGCTTTAAGTCAAGATTTAACCTCTTATGCTTGTCAAATTTTCGAAACGGTTTCTTTTCCGTGGTGTCTCTTTACGTTTGGTCGGTTCGACCATCGAACGAAGATGGTCACCGCATCGCTTCCGCGGCCGTCTGGAACGCTCTTCCGATATTAGGACGCCACTGAAGCTTTTTAAATCTAGATGGAAATCTCATTTCATTTAGAACTGCTTGTTTCGTGTTTAGCTTGTTGTCCTTCCCCACGCGCACCTCCGATTAGCACGGTTGGCTACGTACGGTGCGAAATAATTTCAACTTACAGTAACATCGCCCTTTGGAATGTTACCCCATCGAGGCATTTGATGCAATTTCCGGAATCCGTATTTACAGCGTGCTATGTAATGTGGAATGAGGTGCATTAAATAGCATCACAAGTATGTGTTCGGCGTAATTCAAGAGTCTAACACAACCACTAGAATGCATTCTCTCATGGTGGACCCATAACGAGTGAGCGACTCACTGTTGCTCTTGCCTACACGTCAAAGAAGCCGCCAGAACGGGGATGATTGAACCAAAGTGCAACACGCGTTAAATACCGCACTTTTGTACACACTTAATTGGGAATGGTTTTCGCCATCTCGAAGTGTCTCCACGTGAGAACTTGTTGTTTTTAAATGTATTTATTTGGGAGTTCAGTAAAAGGTGAAGGCGCTACCTTGCAATGACTTGCTCGAAACCACTCCTGGAGGGTGTGTCGTCTAAGAAGTAATTTGGCCTACTCTTCCATGTCTTAGAATAGGTGGGAATACCAATGCCTTACCCCTCCACACGCGACCTACCAATCGCCTAACTGTTGTATACCCCCATTTATACTACTGGGAGGACAGAGGTGGAGCGATTTAGGTAATGTGGCGATTATGTCAACTGCGTCCCCACGAGACTGAATCCGCAACCTCTGGAATGCAAAGTTCTGAGAGCTAGCCGTGACATGGTCGCAACATCCCAATTTGGGTAGGCCAGTAAATAGCAGAAAATAACATTTTTTGAGAGACGAATATATTTGTTGTGTGATATTCTTCCAGTATTTGCAACACGCGATTCTATTCATGTGCATGATGGCAATATGTTTGGGAGCTAAAGGCCAATACCGAGGTCTGCTAGCCTGGAGAGGGCTTCAGGAGCTGGCCTGTTTTGCCTTCAGTGCACAACTGAAATATGAATTTCATAAAGTGTCTTTTTTTTTAAAATTGTTAACTAAGAGACTATCACAGTCAGTGTTCCTGGGTCGTTCGTGGGAAAAGCTGAATAAGTTGCATTGTGCGTTCACACCTATGTTAACATTACATCTGCACGTGCATGTTATGCAAAATAAACATAAAACAGACCGTGAAAGTAAATACAATATTGTCCTGTAAATACATTCAAACGTCAAAGTGTCTATTCTCACATGCGTATCTGGAGGTACTTACATCTGGTGGCCTTACGCCAGTGGCAATATTTACAAATTATCGTGGTGGGGGAGCAGGCACACCATGGGATAACTACTGTTGATTTCCCACAGCCTCGTATTTAGTTTATTGAACATGGAGGGATTAGAACCTGGGATATATTTCAGTTGGTAGATCAGCAGGCTCCATGTCATGGAATCTTGAGTACATATATCCGTCTCTTCTGGGTTGTTAAAAATGACCACCAATCCGGTGGTCTTGCATTACTCGGTCACGAGCCAACAGTGGTTTTTCCATGGATAGATTTAGTTCTCAACCAAAGGCATATGGCATTTCTCACACCGGCTAAGGTCAGCATGTGGAGATGAGTGTTCCCATTGCTCGTTTGAGCGTTGGGACTGAACTTTAGCAATATAACATGCCAACTTGTATTCACTTGCAGACATGATTCCGTAAACCTACAAGAGACAAAGAAAATAGCGCTTCCATTTTTGAATTGTACTGTCTCAGCATGGGTCCAATGTGCACGTCAGCTGGCCTGGAGATGACGTGACGCCAGTCCTTAAGGGGCTGAGGATGTATGCATGGCTAAGTTGCACTTGTGGTGTCATCGCCACTCTCTGCTTGCTCGCCACCTGTTCAGTCAGTCAGGAGACCTGGGAAGGGTTAAGGGGGTCACTTTTTCACGGATTATCAGCCGTTCACAAGCTTTAAATAACGACAGCGGAGAAGAAAACTAATTATGAAATGTCCAGAGGAGAGTGGAGCAGAAGGGATTGCCATAGCTACATTTTCAGTCGGCTGTTAGAAGGTGGGGGAGCGGGGGGGGTGAGCACTTCCATCTGTCCCTGCTCACAGAACATTCTGAACGATTTTCATATTCAGATGTCTAGCAATTGCCGAAAAATGTACTGGCACTGAAGCAACTTGCAGAGCTTGATAGCACCCGGGATTGTTATTAAACTATAACCCATCTGTCCCATTGACGTTGTTGGTTACTTTTGTACTCTAAAAAAACCCAAGTTTTAAGACAACATCTTCGTGGCAGCGGCTATTTTCAGACTTACACCACCAGTACATTTCTACTGGACCTTGATCTATAGGCTTACAGTGCTGTCGTCAATAATATGGCGCTGTGGCTGACCAACAAAACCAAACGCAACATATCCTGCGCGGATATCCCATTGAATAGCTGTTCCAGATCGTTAATAAATCAATCAATTGTTTGATCAGCTAATTGACGTTTTATTATCGGGAGCAATGGAATGCCCCATTTTCATTGTAGATTCTGCAGCGTGGCTGCACTCTGGGTCGTGAATGCAATTACTGACCGGACAGAAGTCACACATTCAAGCTGCATTTTCACGAGCGTGACACAACGTGCCAACAATTGACACATACGTATGGGTTTAATTGACGAATGATGGACAGGCAGGCACATGAACCTCTGCACAGCGCAGGGCGTGGGCGTGACGGTCGTCCTCTTTCTCACGGCAAGGTGAAACGAGCACTGTTGAATGTGGATATCGAGGTTAATAAGCCATTGCAATAGGCTCTGTGGAGGCTTGGTAGATGTCGGCGATGTTGCCCGAAAATCGTCGGTGTGGGCTGTGTTGGATTGTACGTGCAGGTGCACAGTGTGCATTCTATTTAAGACCGCGAACGGGAAGACTACTTCACGATTCTGGAAAATCGCCCAATGAAGCTGGTCGTACTCAAATTGTAAACGTTGTGGGTTTACTCTCCAACACACCGGTGTGCTGAAGTAGTAACTAATTGGCCCATTTTGTTTACGGGTGGTGGTGGGTTAACGACACATTTATATTTTCCCGATCTAACCCAATAAAACCCTTTATTATCCTTCAATTAATTATTACATTTAAAGATTTGAGCTTAGACTTCCATCATCGTCGCCGGCCATGGCTAATTCACTCCTGGATGAAGGCCTCCGCAAGCCCTCTCCACCGCAAATGATCCTGTGATGTAGTAGTAATCTGTCCTAGCACCTGGACACAAACTGATTTCATAGCTCCATCTTCCCGGTGGACATCCTCTCGGACGCGTTCCATTACCTGGCTGCCACTTCGTTACAATTCTTGACCATCGGTCTAGCGCCATGTTCTGCCGAAGCCCATTTTTCTTGACAGTTTGAATAACGTCATTACCCTGCACATCTTGTATGATCCACGTGTTTATCATCCAATTTCTCAATGTAATTCCAATGCGTGTATCTCTCCCCATGCTTCTTCGTGCACTATCCAGTGTCTTCGCACTTTTCAGCCGTCTGACCTTATGCAGTGGGATTGCATGTTCATTTGGATTTATAGGACACCTAAACACAAGGTTTATTTTATTTATTAGGTGCTTCCAAATAAATACCTCCATGTCCCTTCAGTCGGGTCATGGTTATATTTCTTAAAAATAAATGATTTCCAGGAAAAAAAAGCCATATATGCAATATCCCGCAGAAACTACCGCTTTGTACGTTACGAAGAAAATAATACATGAGATTAAAAAGCAGTGTTTGTAGCTGGGGCTCATGTGACAGCTGCGGGTGCTCAGAATGGAAAGGACAAAGAGCAAGTGAATAAAAGCTTCCCCAATACAATACAGCACAGTCAAAGGGCAGGCGCTAAGAGGTCCTACGGGGGGGGGGGGGGGTGTTCGGTGCTGGGGAAATTGTACCAGGTTGAGAAATCGGAGAAATAGCACAGAGTGAAACAGTGTGTTCCAACGGGCGTGTATACAGGCTGCCACATTCAATGCATTGTGAGCATTTGACCATGTGTGCTGTGTGACCTTCAAATTTAACCCCAGGTCAACAATATTAAATTGCACTGTTGCTCGTATTATGTGCCATCGACATGCACACTGCTTTCGGTGCTGATCCGATTTAAATTGCCAAAGGTTTGTGCGGGGTAAGACGTGCGAACGGACACAAGCACGCGATATATATACACGCACATGGACTTGGTGCCAAATGCTAATCCAATTCAATCTCCAAAAGAAACATAGAAATCCATACGTACACAGGCAAGACAAAGATGCCCTGTACTGTAAAGCCTTAACAGACTGGTGGGGCAAGTGCTGTTAGCGAACACCTATGAAGGCCGGAACGGTACACGAGGGGGTGGGTGGCCAACACCACACCCGACCGCCTTTGTCTCCCCAGTGGTGATGTTTAACACACCGCACCAGATACTCATTTGAGGATGAGTCGACCGAGGGGAGGCCCAAGACCAGTTCAGATATTCGTCACTGGTGTTGGCCGTTCACAGGAATCGAACTTGGGCCACCGGGTTCGTAGTGCAGCACGCTAACTGCTACACTACCCCTTCCTCTGCGTGGTAACTATTTTAAAAAAAGTTTACATAGACACGTGCACACAAGTGCGTGCATTCGAAAACGAATAAGTACTGTGCATCTTGTTGCAACGCCAAATGTTGAACAAACGTTACACACATGTTCTGGTATACAGATGCATATTCCCAGATGCACAGATTATTCAAGAAAGTGCTACGAACACCGAATTATGTTGTTATCGCACCTCCGATTAGCACAGCTGGCAACGGACGGTGCGAAATAAGTCCAACATGCATACATCAGCATCACACATGGGCATAGTGTGGCAAAAACTGCATAAAAAAGATAAGACTCTCAGGGCAAATGATTGTTCAAGGGCACCTACTGAGGCACATGAGGTTGGTAGTGGAGGAAGCTTCACACGTGACCACTCTTGTCTCCCCAGTATCGTTGACACACTATACCAAGTATTGTACATGACTCCTTTTTTTAGGCTGAGTCAACCTCAGGGAAGTCCTGCCAGGTTTAAATTCGACACGGTGCTGTTTTGCGGCCATGAATCAAACACGGCTACGCCAACAGCGTACCTATTAGTGCAGTGCGCTAACCACAACACCACTGCTCAACATAACTGCAAACATGTTTCTCAAGCATGTGAACGCACAAGAATGCTCACAAACACTTGAACGCAAATCACACGTGCCTCCAACTTGCACACACGCTCAAAACGCAACACCAAGCTCTTCTTATTCCTGTAAAGCAGAGTAGAACCCCTCTTAACGAACACCCCCGTTAACGACTAATCGCTTAACGACGGGCCTCCATAGAGCCCAATGTGTAGTGTATAGTGTAGTGTATAGTAGTGTATAGTGTAGTGTATAGTGTCGAGTAGAACTCCTCTTAACGACCACCCCCGTTAATGACTAACCGCTTAACGACGAGTCTCTATATAGCCCAATATGTAGTGTATCGTGTAGTGTATAGTAGTGTATAGTAGTGTGTATAGTGTAGAGTAGAACCCCTCTTAACGACTACCCCCGTTAACGACTAACTGCTTAATGACGGGTCTTTATAGAGCCCAATGTGTAATGCATCGTGTAGTGTATAGTAGTGTAGTGTATAGTGTAGTCTATAGTAGTGTAGTGCGTCCATTGAACCTAGTGTGTTCGCTTACTGACCATTCCCCTGTTAACGACGGGCTTGTTGTAGGTAACGTAAATATTAATTTACGCATTGATTTCCCATGCTTATTTTAATAGTATGTGCTTATAATGTTGTTAGTAGTTTTATGTATTCATATCCATTGTTTAAATATTATAAAGTACATTTTTGGGTGAAAAAGGGTAACTTTCGATGCTATCGGAACGAATTAAGCCTTTAACGTGTGTTTCCTATACTTGCTTAACGACCAAAATTACTTCATGACGGTTCCGTGGAACCAATTACCGTTGTTAAGAAGGGTTCTACTGTAATACTAACTAATCCACTGCTGGATTAAAGGCCTCCCCCATGTCACGTCTGTCCTGGGCGTTGTTTGACCATAGGGGCCGTCCATAAATGACGTCACGCACCTAGGGGGAGGGGGGGTCATACATTTGTGACGATGTGTGACGAGGGGAGGGGGGAGAAATGTGACGTCACATCAAAATGCACAACTTTAAATAAATATAGACAACACGTTCTACTTAATTAAATATACTTTTTAATAAGTGTTTTCTCCTACAACATCAGAGTGCAGCGCCACATTAAATACGCACTACAATGACAATAGTTGTGTGACGAAGGGAGGGGGGGTCAAAAATCGTCCAAAACCGCGTGACGTCATTTATGGACGGCCCATACATAGCTGGGAATAATTGTGAGGCGTATAGCTCGATTCAAATTGCGATGCGCTTTATCCACTGCACCCACCACTTCACTCGCAGATGCTGACCCGTCCATACTGGAGATCCAAGTCTAAATAAAGATTCGGGTTCTGAGATGAGAGATATCTGAATCGGCCCTGGGCACCCTTCCACGCCCTCGCTGCTTCACTGATCTGCCCTGATCAGCAACGTGAACATCCAGCAGTGGACTGTGAGATAGACTTGTATAAAAAAAAAAGCTCACTTTGGTATCTTAATGTGCCGATAATGGTAGTTTTTTTTTTAAACCAAGCAAGGATTCTTGTTTAAAAGTTACTGATATGTACATTTCTGTAGTGATTTCACAGAGAGCATCATAACCGGCCGTGCCGCATTCTGTCAAGGCCACTGCTGGGAGTAAAAAAAAGAAAAAACGCGTGCTTAGTGCGTCAAACATTTTTTAAGAAGTCATGCAACGTATCTGTGTACTGACGACGAAGCCGGTCTGCAGTGCTGCAGTACATGGTGTGACTAAATTCACAAATCGGCTTGCGTGTTGGTTTATTGATTAAAACAAGAGAGTTTTTGTTGTTTTTGTCTTCTTTCATTTGAAATGCATTCAGAAAGAACGATTCGACGAGGCAGCCTTTAAAAAAGTGTGCGACGAATTGAAGAAACGCAAACTCACTACGCCGTCGTAACACGTGGAGTCAGAACGACAGCGTTGTTGTTACAACGTGAAATCGCAGAATACGGTCACCCCACGTGTTAGTTGCTCAGGATAACTAGCAGGGCACTTTTTATACGTTTTTATTTAATTCACTCTGTTGTTGTTGTTGTATCCTCAAATCTTGTAACTCAATTTTAACCCACTTCCCAATGTGGTATCGACTGCAAACTTCGTATACTTATGTCATACTGATGACAATACTATATTCTATAAAAAAAAGAAAAAAATATTTTTAAACATTCATTTTTATATGTTATGTTTCGGCTTGGGTCTAATTGTCCATGGTCAACTGACGTTGGCTGTAAATCACCACGGCCCCCTTACGTTATGGCAAGCTCTGCGGCCACTTTATAGAGTCGTGGAGTTCTGCCATTACGAGTAGGGTACATTTCATTAAAGCGTGTTGTAAAACAAGTATTTTTAAATATTACTTATTTTACAATGGAATGACGAACCCATAAGGTGGCTAAAATTTTCGGTTGGTATGCCTGGATTGGAAAGAAAATGTGAATGCATTTAAAGTTTGAGAGATCACAGATGGATTGCATAGCGTAACGGTACCAATGTACACCTTCAGCGGTTTCAAGGCAAGGGGGGAAATTTAATTTTACCACGCATAACACATTCCTGCGGAGGGAGCTGGTAGGAAAGTTGGGTTGCTCGGTCAATGGCCAGGGTCAACGGCGGTGTGGTGTATTCCGCAAATATGCCCGACTGTGAGGGCGGGCACACGCCGGCGTGAGTAGGTTAAACGTTGAGTTTTATAAGGGCACCACGGGGTGACCAGCCCCTCTCCACCCAGCCCCACCCACCCTCCCCACTCAGCCCCTCCCCACCCTCCCCACACAACCCCTCCCCACCCAGCCCCTCCCTGCACGACGGACGGACACAATAATCCTCTGTGGGCTGGTGTAACCAGGAGGTTCCTACCAGTATTATTGCAGTGATAGATGTATGCATTGTTATTGTGTAGTGTTCAGCCAGGTGGCGCTGTGGTCAGAGTGCTTGACACGCCATCCCACGTGGGAGTGAATGCAGCCCCATCATCCATACGGGGTCAATGAGTCCCACTTTGTGGGTAGCCAAGAGTGGTCTACACACAGAGACACTTTACCCAGCCAGGTGAAAGTGTCATTTCCACCATTGCTCGGTTCACACTTGAAGACACGTTTACTATACTAAGCACTGTGGTGATAGCATATACCACGTAAATGCACCTCTGAGCACCTTGAGCTTTAACTCTGCACGTCACGTGTATAAACCGTATAATTCCAAAAACAAGAGTCTACATAATGCAATTTACTGTATTGTAGGCATTTGGAAAAAAAATGCCTGCACATGAAGCACATTTACGCAATGAGTGGAAATCGCTTGCAGTGATGACTCGTGCAAAACACAGCAAGCCATATATATACTTATTAGGACCGACAAAGACCACATTTTTCACGTGCACACAATTCATATCTGCGAACCGTACAGGAACGCCTCAACCCCATTCTTTTTGTTGAGACCGATTTACCAAGGCCTTTGGACAGTCACTTTCATCGTTATCTGAATTAGCATTCAGGAGCCGTAACTGCTTTTTCACCTTCCCAATTACATGCAATTGTACAGCCAATAACAATGTCACAGTGCAGCTCATTTCTACGGTCAAAAAAAGGTAAGACTGTCCAATGTCAAGGTCTGTTAAAACATTGGCATGTTAAAAGAAGTATTGTTTCTACACGTAAGCTGATTGAACATTAGGAATGTAATGCTATACCTATTATTCGTGTTTTAGCAGCCTACATTTTCCCCAGCCTTCACCGAAGTGAAATGTTGTGCTTTTAAGGCACATTAAGCCCGCTGCCAAACCACATTTCCTTACATAAACATCATTACATAATAGCATTAACAACACCGCAAAGCACATGACAATGGGCGGCGTAAGACCAATTAGAGACGAATTAGCCGGACTACATAATTTACTATTTTTGAGGAAAATGCATTCTTCCCATCTGTCAAAATTAATCTGCCCAAGTAGCGCTTTCCTTCAATTCTTTTTGTCTGAATTCCCCCCATACCCCCTCCTAAAACAACAAATGGTTACTGAGGTCCAGAGGCAAAGGCTCACTGTAATTTTCCATGGCGTTATTCATTAGCTTAGGGCTTACAGGTTTCCACGGTTCCATTAGTAGGGAGTGGCCAGTGTTTGGACCGTTAGCGAGTACACGCCACCCCACTCCTTATATAACCTGCCATTGACGGATACTGTAGTGAATATCATGAAATATTTAGGATTTTTTTCTTTTTCAATGGTACAGAAAACAAATTCGTTTTGAAATATGTTGTGCTTGGCTTTTGGCAGTCCATTACGGTTTGTGAAAATTGGCTTTTATCAAAAACCTACACCAAAACGCAACCTATAAACTCTCACCAAAATGTGGATAGATATAAAGCTTTATTCACATGCCTTTTTTTGCCACCTAATCCCCACAATTACCATACTTCCACACAAAATAATGAAATGTTTGCTCCCTGATGTTCCTTTGGGCTCTAGTTCTCAACTGTGTTCACACGTATTCAGAAGTGTCCTCTCTGAAGGACGCCTTGTTAATGTAAGCGTGTTGCTGCTAAACATCACCAGGAAGCTGAAATTGTCGAGCCCATGCACCATGGACAAAGCACACATCTCTCCCCTTCCTAGACCCACTCTTACATAACCAGATTCGTATCCCTTAGCCAATGCCCATTGCACCATTGTTTATTTTGCAATGGGGATCTGTTACAGAGGCTTTTCCTTATACATTTACAATTGTGGATTGTCAAATTTGACACACATTGACACTGGTTGCAAATGCCCTTAACTCTTCTTGTGGGTGATGTCCCAGGATTTTTGACTCAATGATCAGCAAGTTATTTATATTCACCAGTCGGTTATTTAGCCTTGCAAGAAGAATAGTTTTTTTTAATATTCTGCGCATAAAAATATATGGATAATGGAATGTCTTTTAAATTGAAACTATAAATATCCTTTGTAAAATGCCCTGGATAATTTGTCTAAATTTGGGCACAAGTCCATATAAATAAAACCCCACCAAATATCCCCCCCCCGTAAATAATTATGCGGGGAAACTGATGAAAATTTCAACACATAAACATATTTCACATATTCCAATCAGGTACCAGCACATTGCTCGTTAGTTTTAATGACATACACAAATAATTGCACCCAATAATTACACCTATCAATGTGTGCGTGAATTTCAATACAATTGCATTGTAACATTTCTGAATTTATTTTGCACCTATGGTTGTTGCAATGCAATATTTAATACGCTGTGCTGTACTTGTACCTAGTAGGATGCACTCCGATGTAATCACCTAATTATATTTTGTCCAATTACCAAAAAGGGGTTACACAACCACTTGACCTCATTGCTGCAGATATTACAACCTAATTTACCATTTTAAAATCAACAATACAAATAAATATGACCAAACTTGACTCATGTAATAGACTGTTAGCAAAACCCACAGTGTCGCCTTTCAGGGAGGATGTAGGCTGTGGCATGGATACCGTGCAGGGACGAAACAATTTAATGTGTATGGGGAGAATCAGTGTCACGTTTACATGACAAAACACGAATAAGCAATATTAAACAACTGTCTTGCTACAAACACAGCATTGATTAGCATGGTGGGCTATGTACGATGGGAAATAAGTTCAACATACATAGATGGACATGAAACCTCTGTGAATTGGGGAACACAAGTGTTTTAAACACTATACAATCATATCAAAGTCATACTCTGTGTTTTTCAGTATGCATGGTTCTACTCCTGCAAAAATGGTTATTGACACACGTCGTCTTTATGAAACCAGAATAATCATATTAAGATTATAGGACAATTGAATGTTTATTGATCATCAAAAAAGAAATGTAGGTGGAGGGAGTCAATCAGCTTCAAAGATTACAAAAAAGCATTTTGTTATTCCGAACAAAACATTTTAAAATTTATCGAAAATATGTTTTATTTATTCACCAAAAAATGTAAATACGGACTTCACCATTCCAGTAAAGGCTTCTTATCTATTATTACAGAACGCTGTAAAGGTTATATCTATATATATAAGGGGTTCAAAATGTTTAGCGTACTTCCCGACATGCAACAAACTTGAAATTTGCCATGTGGGTACTTTCCAGACTGTACACTATGCAAAAATTATAAAAAAGACTTTTGTATTTTTTTTGGGGAAGGGGGGGGCAATAATGCATATATGTTGCACCGCAAGTGAGCTGTGACGTCACATCTGTCATGTGACCCGTCTGCGGAAGCGTAACGGAGTGTGTCTGCTGATCGCGGGTAAAGTGAAATACAAATGTGTTGCAGGTCAAAGCGTGCTTGGCGCCGGCCTTCATAGGTGCTCGCTAACAGCACTTGCCTCCTACAGTCTCACAGGCTACACGGGGGATCTTTGTTTTTATCCTGTGTGTGGGGGAGAGGCAGCGACTGCGTAGCGATTCGCGCACTGCGCTACGAACCCGGCGACCGGAGTTCAATTCCCGCTCACGGCCACCACCGGTGACGATTATTTGAACCGGTCCTGGGCCTCCCCTAGGTCGACTCAGCCTCAAACGAGTAAGTGGTGTGGTGTGTCAACATCGCCACTGGGGAGACAAAGACGGCGGGCTGTGGTGAATCCAAGTCCCGGGCAATATATATTTATATTCCAGAACAGTGCTTGTTATGTGCATAACATTACAGCATTCACATTTTTGTTTACCCTCAAATCATCAATCATAAAATGCAAACATAAGTCACGCTTCGAACATTAACGTCGAATATATATGATTAAGTCGAATTTGTAACAGTTTTCGCTTCCCCCGTTGCTTACTGAGAGAATAATTCAGAGGTGTGGGAAACCACAATTCTGGGTGGCAGCCAACAATACCCGAAGCTCTGTGGTCCTATGTTTGGATGTTTGGCCGTCTCCAGGGAAGTTTTGCAAACTGCAAAATGTATTTGGTGTCCTGTTCTTAATGAGGAGCTAAACAGTTTGTCTGTTCAGGTAACACGTGTCTGTGCGTGTGTCATATATGTGTAGTGACATCGGGGATGTCACTGTATGGTGCCGGCCTGGGAGGGCCGTGGCGTGCGATGTTCTTACGTCGCGGACAGCACCGGGTGGGTTGCTGTGTGAGGCCGGCTCTAGCACAGGACGGCGTGCGATGCACCGTCATCGCGTACACCCCCTAGATGGGTTGTAGTACCAGCCCTAGCAGGGCTTGGTGTGTGCTGGGATAGCGTAGGCACCGCGCATAGCGTGTAATGCGGGCTCCCACAAGGGGGAGCGGGAGAGTGTCAGCCCAGGGACCGGGTTGCCCCGGGTCATGGGCACTCTGCTTGACCCCGTAGACACGTGATCTAGAGTGTCCACAGAGAAGGCCCCAGGTGGGGGGGGCTAGGGGGCGATCACGTGTCCAGGGAGAGCTCGCGAAGGGGTTCGAGAGGGAGCTAGAACGCCTGAGAAGGTGGGCGGGGCCGAGGGCGGAGCCAGCCCCGACCCAGGAGGATAAAAGGTGGGTCCCTGAGAGGGACCGGGGTCGCTTCGGTCTACAAGCTGGAAGCTCTACGTCTACAAGCTGGAAGCTCTACGTCTACAAGCTGGAAGCTCTACGTCTACAAGCTGGAAGCTCTACGTCTACAAGCTGGAAGCTCTACGTTTACAAGCTGGAAGCTCTACATCTACAAGCTGGAAGCTCTACGTCTACAAGCTGGAAGCTCTACGTCTACAAGCTGGAAGCTCTACGTCTACAAGCTGGAAGCTCTACGTCTACAAGCTGGAAGCTCTACGTCTACAAGCTGGAAGCTCTACGTCTACAAGCTGGAAGCTCTACGTCTACAAGCTGGAAGCTCTACGTCCTACAAGGCATCAACACGTGGCCGGGGACCGGAGTGAGGGTCCGACCCTTCGTAGCTGTAACTCCTATGTATAGTGTAGTTAGCTGGGTGGTCACCATTCCAGGCTGTATCTGGTAAAGGGGCAGTTACCCCTTAGTATATACGTGTTACAATAAGTGTGTTGCCTCTGAAGAATAACGTCTGCGACTCAGTTGGACTCACTACATATGTAGTCATTCAATCACACAGAAACATTTAAATCACAGCAGGATCTCCGTTGCAGTGAGCACCTCGGCCAGATGTCATTTGTGTTTACAATGTTTCATGCCAATGCTTTTCTTACCATTTTCATTGGATAGTGCACGATTGTTCTGAAATGTTCAAATGAAGGCGAATCACTTTAAAATCCCCTCCAGAAAGATATTGACTGATATCGTAGTACTGCTAATTTTAATAATGTGTTCCATTGTTGAGAGAATTGGTGTAACCAAATTCAGGGCATTTTGGAGTTTTTAAAAGTAGCAGTAAAACGGAATGCCTTTGATTATGATCATCCTCCAAAGTCAAGATCTTACCTGTATGAAGTCACGAAAGCCTCATTTGCTTTTGAGTGCTCTTGAGGGGAAATCCTCAAATGGCAACGCATGGGGAGATTTAGCTTGGATATGGAGTGCTCAAATAGAAACCTGGGGATCACGATGACGGCCCTACCGTTGGCACAATTTATGAGAGTTACATTCGCACAAGCGTCACATCTAGCCGGTTCGTTGAAAGGGCCCTTTGAAGGAACCGGCCTGCCGAAGTGATTTGACATCAGTGTGATTTCTGGACACTGTATGGTGGCGCACCCCCACAATGCACAGCGTCCCAACGCGCCGCCCCTTCGGGTGCCCGCTGCAATCCCGATCCAATCCTGATCCAATCCCGGCACAGTTAATCTTACTGTAATGTTTTGCTTTTGCAAAACACAGGAGTAACTGACAAATTAGCCCGTATTATTAAATAAGATACATTACAATTCCTTATAAGGGAAACAAACACTGATGACTAATGTAGCATAATCACAATAAAACACATTCCAAATGATTACGAATCTACAACTCGCATGGTAACAATAGCCTGATTACTAATCTAGTATATAATTACAATAAGTCCCACCTCAAATCTTTGCACCTGATGAGTTAATGAGTTAATGATGACGTCACCCTGCTGCTGCTCTATATAAGAACGGGAGACACAGCAGAGCCTCACCATTCTGGCGAATTGCCCGATGATGCTGGATGCAATTACCAGCGAAACGTCGTACTCAAATTGTAAATGTTGTGGTTTCGCGCTTCAACACACCGGTGGGCTAAAGCAGTGAACTAATTTGTCTTTTGTCAACGTGACACTTTTTTACTCATTGGCCGTGTCGGGTGGTGGAGGGTTATGACACATTTATAAATAACGCGATCTAAACCCAAAAACGTTGATTATGAATAATATTGGTCGCGAAAGCCTACGTGTTAAACAATTGTTAAGTTAAATAAATAAAGTTATAATAATAAATAATGAAACAATTCCAATAAGAAACAAATAGGACTTTTCAAATCGCAAAAAAATGCAGCCTTTGCGATTTGCTAATCGCATTGATAAAAATTTCGATTTCGATTTGAAACCGATTAATCGTTCAGCCCTAGTTGAGTGGGCTCGCGCAGCTCTTGATCCAAAAAATGTATCGATACCTGCGCTTGTAACAACTACCAGCGGCTGACTGGCTGGAAAATGAGCAGGATATGGGAGTCGTGAGTGACTCACCATTGATGTTTCCTCAAGGGTTTGTTCTTGCTGTTGCTTCTGAAATGTAATTTAAAGATGCTTTTTACTTAAGCGGAAAGGCAGTTTCTGTACATGTTTGGTGGGAAAAGTCTAATTTGCTCCTATGTCTGCAAGAGACTGCCTAGAATCATGCCCCTCGTTCTTTTCAATTACCGTATGAAATGATTTGCTTTATTACGTAATGGAAATCAAGGCTTTGGAGAAAAATTAAGTCACGCGATTAATTATTTCATAATTTAATCACATAAATACAGTACAGACCTTCAATCACCTCAGTCATTAGTCAACGAATCGAAATAATAATTCAAAGAACATTTACTATACTTCATGTATTTTGGTTTGTATTTCACATAGCTTCTTAAGTATGCAAATTATTCTCAAATTAAATTTTTTTGGAACCACATTACGTGCTAAACATAGCATTATGTGCTTGTTAATTTGCATATTTAATCCACAATTGTGAAACACTATTCCCTTGTACGCCGTGATATACATTTAAAATGTACCATTAAAATGTACGGTTTGTTTACATATACAAAAAAATGAATGTATATTAGATAACATTATTAGGTGGAGGAGCCTCTGCTGAGAGAAAACAGCACTTTTTGGTTACTGTTATAGTATTTTTTTAAAAATAGTGTTACATTTTAATAGCAAATTAGAGGTGTTTCCCTAAAGAAGACGATCTGATTTGCACATCATCAGACATCAGTTAGACCAACGGTGGCACCGTGTGGGGGGGGGGGGGTATCAAAAAAACTACTACAACAAAAAATTGTGTTTAAAATCTAACAGCAGAAAGAACCCAAAACACAACTATCCCGAGAACATGGCATCCCCACGTGTTATGACGCCAACTCATAAAAGTGCTGATGAGACGTTCCACTTTGAAGCAGAGTTAATATAAAAAAAACACATTGTGAAGAACACCTTCTTATGCTGGCAATTGGATGCTCCCTTGGTATGGATCCCCATATGGTCAACTTGTGATCATTAACATGGCTGAGACTGAGGCATCTGGGAAAAAGTCTTCTCATTAACACTGGCATTTTGTTCCTGGGTCCCTCTGCTCAGCTATTTCTAAAATGGTACTTAAGGCGTATATATACTGTATTGTTGAGTTAAGTGTTCTTGTTGAACCTTATCTTCTGAGCACAGGGTGCTCAATCGTAAAGTTCCCCGGTTTTGAAGGAAATCATATTTTGATGGCAAATGCTACAAATGTTAAATATGCCTTAGAGCATACGATAACACATGTTTTACCGCCGTGATTTCCTATCTACACACTTAAACTTCGCGTCCTTTATTGTGTTCACACTGTTGTAGTCTATCATCAAGGTCCTTAAGATATTTTGATCTACAACTGCCCAGTACTCCCAAGTCGATAGGTTCCACTTTTTTGGTGATCGGGCTTTTGTTAGCGTGGAACCCAAGCTATGGAACGCCTTGCCACTCGAAATCAAGCAATCAGAGTCGGTAGATATATTTGTCTGCTTTGAAAACCCATCTCCATAAAGTGGCCTTCACTCTTTAGTTTGGTCGGTTGCCCTGGTTCTGGTTTTGTATCCTGTTTTTCATGCATTGCGCATTTGGATCCTGGGATGGAATGCGCATTTTACATTAGAATTATTACCTTGAAGATTTTTGGCAAAACAATCGTGAACATTCCACCTGCAATTGTTATCATTGCCACATTTCTTGGCAATGGTTTGTGGTGGATTACATTTTATACACAATTATTTATCTTCATTTAACAGATCCTCCAACACAATTGGTCAAAGAAAGAGATATCAGATTTGGGGACCGTGTAGGCATACTGAAGTGGTTAGAGTCAATGACACCCTTGGTTTATTTAAACTGAATCATCTGCTCAGATGGCGCTTCACTTCTCTAGACCCTCGCCCACAACAACGTCTTATATAATACCAGTCACTTGTTTAAGCTCAGTCAGCTCTAGAGCTTAGCTTGCTGTCTTCTAACACGAGAGACTTGATTTAAATTCAACATGAACCACAATGCCCATGGAGAGCTTTTTCCTGCACTGTCGCCGTCTTGGGATTATTGAACTATTTTACGTACATTGCCAACACCTGAGGAAACAAATGAATCCCCACAAACAAAAAACACAAACTTTAGACTGAATCGAACATTTGTATAGATCATATACTCATACTAATATGTAAATTAATGTATTTTTCTCCTATATGGCACATCTACGGATGGCCTTTACAATCATCCTGCGTAACGCCAGGAATGTTACGTTTCCTCCTCTGGCTCAATGGCGTCAATGGAGTTGAGCATTGGCACAGCTGGTTTAATGAACATGGAAACACTTTAATCTTTGGTGGTAATACAGTATGTGCTTCCCAAAGGCAATCTTTTTAAAACTAAACATTAACAATACCGGTGATATTCCCTTGTTTGGGCAGTTGAATAATGATCCATCACCTGAAAGATCCCATTGACATCGTATGTGACGAGGAAATCTTGGAAATGGTTTGCGACACAAGTGGCTTTATTTCATAATTGTAAGCGTTTCTGAAGAAAATGTTTCACATTTTCAGATTATTCTCCACGATGTCTGCATACCACGGACAGACCTTTATCCCCCAAGAGCAGATGACACTTTGGTGGCTGTGGGAATTGAGATATCCACTCGATGCAAACTCGATAGCGCACACTTGCCGCTGAGCTCCACAATGTTCTGTATGATTTCAAAGTAAATCTCATTGAAGGGGACAATCCAGTGTGCACCATGACCAGGAATAGTATATAAACATGTAAGGAATGTTTTAAAGTCCATTCACAGGTCAGACTTCAAAAACTCAGTGTTTCCCAAGGCACCCACATGCAACGTGCTAATACTTTGAATGTGAGTGGCAAATCTGACACATGTTCAGGGCATGGAAATTGTAGTGTTAAATACATTGAATTTGGCAATGTCTGTTTTCCTGCATTTGGTAACGCTGACTGTAAACAGCATGGCAACACCTCCCTTCCCAGTAGCCTGGTTAACGCTTTGGTCATCTCAAAACGCAACAGCTCTACAGTTTTTAAAACATGGAAAATAATAGGATTGCCTTTCAGATTCACCGAGTCTCATCAGCAGAGCGTTGTCTCTTATATCGGGAAGCAGTAATACGATTGTGGCTTAAATGTTTATTTAATTTTAGGAATTATACAATCACATTACCTCTTTATTTATGGTTACTCATAATCTACTGAGACAGTACATAATGATTGTTTTGCATGATGTGTACATTATTGGCCAGGTGGCACTGTCTAACAATTTTAAGGTTAAGGGTAAAATTGTGGTTTAGAGTTGAGTCAGCCCATTATCCCTTGAATCACTGAAAGGAATACTGCTTTGTGGGGAGTCAACAATCGTAGTGCTATGGAGAGACTGGGCTCCCACTACAGGAATGTTCAATTACACACTGGATCTGGGACGCCAACAGAGATGAGTGCGACATATAGTACACGTCAATCTGTCACTGTATGTTCTGTGACCTTTCTAATCATCCTTACTATGCGCCTGCTGTGAACATCCATGGTTTACGACGTTGTGGAATGTTGAGTTGTGTTCCTCGAAGCTCAAGGAGATGCTCCAAATGCGGGGCCATGCTGAAGGGTGCGAGGCCCCGCAGATCTTCACGCAGGGTAAGGGAGACCGTCATGGCCTTCATGGACCCACCAAGGTCTGCTCCAGGCGCTGGAAGCGTTCCAACATGGCTGCATAAACCTGCAGCATGACAGGGCGGTAGTAGTCAGTGATGTTCGCTACATCATGCAGCAGCAAGTGCGTGATGATCATCATTATTTCCGTCGTCGTCATCATCGGTATCTTATCCAAGGGAAATTGCAGATGATAGCGCAAACTCTTATCGCACTCGCAGTCTCTGCAAGTGAAATAAGAGTTGGTTGCGCCTAATTTCCCTTGTTTCTCAGCAGCATTGGGAATACATCACAACGTCACAACATGGCCGTGTCCTGTCACCCCATAATGGGAGTTTTGGTGGATCCATAGCATTTGCACAAATGAGAGGAGTTTGCAGAACCCGACCTTTTCCAGGATTATCTAATGCATTTTGTGTTCATTCCATTTACTTACACTCGGCATACATGAATGGAGAGAGCGTACATACATTGTCAAAATGTAATTGTATACACTGCTGAGACACACTCTGTATCCAGGCATCTTGTATTGACTTTATTGCTGTTTGGCAGGGAACTGCGCGACGAGACCCGAATGCATCTTGATGCTTCGAGGCTCTTTAAACTTCGTGACACGCGCTTGCCATTTTGATGAGCATCACATTCCACCCACGCTTCATCACTTGCATAACCTGCGTGTTTTGTTAATTGCACGTGAATTATGTTTCTTTCCCTTCTTTTTTTATCACGGTTGCATTTACAAATGAGGCTAAGTGTGGTGAACGCTCATTTTAATTCCAATGCCTAAGCTCACCATCAAACAAGCCGTAGCGAGTGCACTTGTGCGCTCTAAGTGCTCGAGTTTTATTTCTTTCTTTGTGAGACTAAACAAAAACTACAGGAGCTGCAGCGTGACAGCGTAATTACTTACTTTCATTAAATTATGGCAATTTCAAATTAAAAGGCAATTTTTCCATCTGTGTTTCTAAGAAATTAGACATGTAGCATGGGATCTTCTTAATTGATTTACACAATGGCATCGCAATTTTTCCCTTTCATATTTTCTTTGCAAATTGATTGATGGAATGAGACCAGTTGTGAGAAGATAGTGCTCATCTTACAGATATGCACTCATTTCGCAATATTATTATGATAAAAAGTACCATTTTGCTTTGTACACTTATCGCTTCATCTTTATTAGTATAGTTACAGTAAAAGGTTAACGTCTCTCTTTGTCGTCAATTATTTAAATTCAAAATGCCTTTCATATTTGTTTGTAGCTGAATAACTTCAACGGTGTTCCAAATGTACTTACTATATTCATGTTAACTAATGTTTTAATTTATCATCATATTACTATTTGTGCTATTATCACATAGGTGAATAACATCCTTCTGGCAACCCTTTTAATCAAAGCACGTTGAGGAAAGGCCCCGGTAGATGACACCACACATCTACGGATCGAACCACAGCTTCAATAGGCCTTGATTACGCAACACTCTACACTCCGTATAGAGTAGTGCACTGTATATTCATCATCTGTTGCACACGCACAAAAAGCTTCACTGAAAAAACAAATACATGCAATTGGTAACTGGGCTGAGATGACAAATCATTGCAAAAAAACTCTCTGCTTTGGCTGGAGAGTAGTGCCACTTCATTCTCTTGCCTTCCAAGTTGCCATAGTTCACTACTCTACGGGACGTCTGGTAAAATACATGACCGAGCTGCAGTGTGTACAAAATTCCCTGGCACGTGTCATGATGGTTACTTCAAGATCCGACCATGTCCGTCCAGTGCTTGCCGAGCTGCAGTGACTTCCGGTTGCCAAACGAATACATTAGAAGCTTGCACTCATTATTACACAGTACTTGCCAGAAATGAACCACAATACCTTGCTGATCTCGTCAAGAAGCATAAACCATCACCACGCGAACTCCGGTCATCCTCGCAGCGGCGGATTTTGGCTAGCCACCGAACAAAAGACATTCAATGCATCGCGCACTTTCAGATGCGCTTCTGCATCCATCTGAAATGCTCTTCCTTCCGAAACTAGGAAGCCACTGTAGCTATAAACTTTAAAATTTTGATTGAAATCTAATTTCGTTAGAACTTCTTTTGTGTTGAGTTTGTTGTCCTCCCCCCGCACCTCTGATGAGCACGGCTGGCTACGTACGGAGCAAAATAAGTTCAAATTACATACATATGTAGTGTAATAGCGCCGTCTGGTGACCAGCAACGGCAACTATGGTGGAGAAACAGTACACACGCCGGTGAGCATATACACGGGTGTGTCGGCAGGGCGGAGGAACTGGGGCAAGGGTCATGGAGGGCCCCATCTGGAGGCCCCTGGAACCTGCTGGTGGGTTCGAGAAGGGAGGTGCGGCCAGGGCGGAGCCAGGCCGCGCTGGGAGCATAAAAAGGGCCGAGTGCAAGAGCTCGAGGGTACCGGTTCTGGGATTGGATCGTCGCTGTCGTCTCGTCGCCATCGTCGCTGCCGTCTTCGCTCGACATTGCGCCGTTAGATAGTTGTTGGCTGTCTCTGTCAGCGCCGTCGGTGTTAGACGGCTCGTGTTGTGTATAGGCTAGCGACTGGAGAGTGAGTGCAGGCGAGATCTCGTGTGTTCAATAAAGAAGGTGCCTCTATAAACCTCGTCTCCGACTCACTGACACTACACATACATAGTTTATCATGGTTAACGATCGCCCCAAAACTGTCCCAAGTGGATCATGGCCTCTACGATCTTGTGATGCTGAAACCTATCCCAATTTTGAACATGAACCGATATCATTGCTCCATATTCATTGTGGCCATCCCCGTAAGCATTATATGCTTTTGTTTAATTTTTTAAGATTTGTAGCTTTACCCACACTACCTGATAAAAAATTGTTCAGTTCATGATACAGAGCAAAGCGCCGTTGAGGTACTGGGTTTGAGCCTTGGATCTCTGTGTTTCTGTCTCTCTCTCTTGTCACCAGACTTCTTCATCAGCGATCATACTCTCTAATTATGTGCGCTTCCCAGCATTCAGTATGGTGTGTCTAGTTTGCATTTGTTCCATAATTCATGTGCTCTTTTTTCTGTCTTTGAGTGCAATTCCTAGTGTGCATCTCTGCATGCTTTTTCTTTGCACAAATCTATGCTTTTGTTCTAATTGTTCTGCCATTATCCACACCTCGGATCCAAAGTGATGGCAGCCATTATGCACTGATTACAAATTATTTTTTTAGACACGTCGATATGCTGCTTTTATTATCAAGATCAGCATTCTAAAACACTGTCTCCTGTTCTCGTTATCCTCTTAGTTAATCAGTTTGATCACAAGGTGCCTTCCGTAAGTGCTTGAGCTCAACAGAAACATCTTGCTCAATGCGGCATTATCGAACGCTTGTTTCGGCTATCCACGGTTTACACAATGAGGTCTGTTTTCCGGAACACAGGGATGTTTCGGCTCTACGCGGTTTGACGCTGATAAAAGTCTCATCTCCCCGTCGACAAGAAGTGCCGGGAGAGTGCTGCATCCGTTGGAAGGCGTGAACGAATCGACTGTGAGAGAAATGTATTTACCACGTGTGTTTTTTTCATGTGATGTTACACACTCAACATGCACAAAGGCACAACGCAAATGTCCACACATTGCCGCATGCACCTAGCCGTGCAGTCGTTGAGGACTTCAGACAGACGGACGCCTAGATGGCGAATCATCAACACGCTCACGGACAACAACACAACAGCACATTACAAATGCACAACGCAAATGTTTACACATTGCCACTAGCTGTCCAGTCGCTGACGTGAGTCATACGGATGACAAGATGGTGAATTGTTAACGTTCGAGTGACAGAGCCAGCAGCGAGTGTTGGGAGTAAGTGCTGCGGTGCGGGAAGAGGAATGGAGACGTGGGTTTTGTGTTGAGGTGAAATTGAAAACTAAAAAGTGCAAGGGTGGACATCCTGTAGAATTAGTTAAACAAAGAGGGAGCGGGTGATAATTTCTGACCAAGGAACGCAACCCAATTCTTCCCAAAAAGGTATAATATTTGTTCAACACGGTTTTGCCCAACACGGAATTTTCCATTAACGTAACCCCCGTGTTCAGCGACGTCTGTTCCTCCAAAAGTTGTTTCATTTACCAAACGTGTTGTCCGTGAAGTTCTTTTTGTCACGTTTATCTCGTATCCATATAGCATAGTTTCTTCGTGCAGTTCTTCTTTCACATGTGGTTCCTTTCCATTGATTGTAATCGTGGCTATCATTGGCGAATCTGAGATGGAAAAATGTTCTCGTTTTACGTTCATAATATATCCCTTTTGCAAACACTCGTCTGCATTTCACTTGAGAGGCTCTCAGTGAGTGTGGGAAATGGACTAATTGATAAACCACACCAGCTCCCTGTCGTGTGTAAAGAGAACAAGTTGCAAGTCAATCCAGCACCACGGCGCTCCCAGCAGCTGGAATCAACGAGACAGGCACTGACGGCCCATCCCTACAGGCACTGATGGTCCATCCCTACAGGCACTGATGGTCCATCCCTACAGGCACTGACGGCCCATCCCTACAGGCACTGACGGTCCATCCCTACAGGCATTGATGGCGCATGTCTACAAGGTAGTAATGGCCCATCACTGCAGGCAGCAATGGTCCATCCCTATGCATGGATTTCTATATAATGTGCCTAAGATGTATATCGCCTCTCATGGGTAATGTATCCCAGCACACTACTGTACGCAGACGGCATCTGTTCTCACTACACAAATATGAATATGTCGTGAACTTCTATCAGAAATGCAATGCATTGGGGACTTCTATCTGAAACAAAGTGTATGTGTGTGTGCATAAAACGGCTACCAAGAGATATGATGCTGCACAGAAGACTTAAGAAGGAATGCTAGGAAACACGGCTGTTGCATTTGCATCTAGAGGCGTGTTTTCTTCCTATGCAGCTACAAAATAAAAGCAGCGAGGTGCAGGGCATATGGGTGCAGTGGGCATGATGGTGGGCTGTATATTCAATGGGAAGCAGCTAATTAGCGGAAGAGTACATTATTCAAATCCAATTGGTAAATCTGAAAGGGCCTGGAGAAAAATGAAGAATCTGATAAATAAAACACAAATCAATCTATTCTAAACTAAACTTTTTTATTTTACCAGGTAAGGCCCCACTGAGCTATAAAGCTCGTTTTCGGAAGCGACCTGGCCGCAAATGACAGCTCAACGAAGTGGCTTATCACGTGGAAATTTATAACAGCCAAATACTCTAAACGCATGTTTAAAATGTGGAGGGAAAGACCAGAGGACCCGGAAAAAATCCACGTGAATAGGCAAACTCCAGAAGCACTGATCTAGGGGATAATGTTCATATTTTGTGCACATAGGACTTGAACACATTTGCAGTGCTGCCTACTCTTGACCACTTTACAGTATCTTATCTCGCAAGACGTAACCCACGTACCCCACCTTCAAAGTGCTCTATTTGCAGTGATGGTGGCGGACATACGGAGCATAATTACACGCTGCCTCCTCTATTAATACTCACCATATGCCCCAGGTATGTCTACGACTGCACTTATGACTAAAGGGGCGCTGCCCTGGTGTGCAAAGGTCACTAATTTGATTCCATCTCCCCGTGCAGCAGCAGTTGCAACAATGGGTGTGTTTCTTAAATGTCTCCGCTTCTATCCGCCCTGCAGTATAAATCGCTACTAGATTGGCAGGTTGCATGTGGTGGGATAGGGTGCGGTTGCTTCCATCTCTTCCAAGACGGTGTGGCCAGTGTGGAATAGGACAAATACCCTCGATTGGAGCGCTCTAAGACCTCCCTCTGGCAGAGGCCCTCCTACCAGCAGTGGTGTAACAGA
This sequence comes from Lampetra planeri, assembly GCF_965212315.1. NCBI lineage: Eukaryota > Metazoa > Chordata > Hyperoartia > Petromyzontiformes > Petromyzontidae > Lampetra > Lampetra planeri. Next base: position 17,884,980 of record NC_136108.1, on the reverse strand, counting down.
GGTCGCAACCGGGTACCCGATACCCGTACCCTACCCGATACCCGGCTACCCGTACCCGGCCGGGTACGGGTACCCATTTTCGACCCTGGTGCGGCCGGGTACGGGTAAGGAATCAAAACCCGTTTGCGACCTCTGTGGTGTAAGCAAGCAATTGCAGCGCTGGATCTCTACCTGTTACTCCACTGACTGCACCATGGTTCAGAGGTCACCAAGGCGGTATTCAGCAAGCGCACAGCACTACCCCACGCTGCCACACGTCCATCTGTGCGCGTGCACGTGTTAGCAGTTCTCACCTTGGCAGAGTCTTGACTGGGCCGCGTGGCGAGCTGGCAGGAGGGAGCGGCGCGCACCGTGTCCGAGAAGGATAGACCCGATGCGGCGAGTAGACCTGCACGGATCGAGAGAGGCAGTCAGCCATATATGCATGCCATTGGTGTACCTTGGGCATTGTCAGCCTGGATATTATTATTAATCGCACACTAATTAGGACAAAAATAATAGTCATGCTATCTTTATTTCAAGGGATATCGGTGTATCCCACGTTAAATAAATAAAGGACGCTCATGGTTTCTCGCGAGGCACTTCATGGAAAGGGCGGTGAAGTGAAATTAAAGCAGACCCGGCCATCGTGTGAGAGAGGCTTTAATTGCCGGTGTCGGTGACACCTGTACAAGATCCCTGCTGACGATGCGCTGAGAAGGCTGTGTGCTGTCCCAGACTCGCGTACCTGGACTTTTCTCATTGTCACCCTTGATTGGATTTTAACAGCTCACTAAAGATGAGTCAACCCAAACGCACTAATTAAGTGTCGTATTCCCAAACGTAGATTTTTGTTGAATTAATGAGCATCCAGTCCTTGTGACATTTAATTGCAAGTAACGGATTTCATTAATTAAATCGTCGCTGCCGCCATAATTTCTGTTTCTCCTAATTTAGCAACCGCAGAATAACATTCCTGTATACCCCCCCCCCGATCCACTTTGCACTGTACAGTATTTTCTTTGTTCCAATGGACAACTGCTTTAGCCTTAAAGGTTAAGTTAGTATGTATTTAAATCAATACCAGCCACAACAGAATAGCATATATCGACCATGGTAATAATGACGTCAGTAAGTGAGTCACGAGCGTCATGAGCAGTAAAATTGAACTTGGCTTATTTGCTTATTATTATTATTAACACGTCTGCATCCTTCAATGACAATTACACACAACAACATAATCAAGGCAAAGTGTGTCTCTCTACACAAAAGTGTTTCCTTGCACAAATGATAAATGAGGGGTGCTCATCTGTCTTGGCTTTATTGTCACATTTGTATTGTCCAACGTTGTTTTTTTCCTGTACGTCTCATTTATTTAGCCCGTTTCATTGGCTCTGTCTGGTTTGTGTTATTTTTTTCCCCATCCATTTTATGTGTCTTGTTTATTCTGTACGTCTCGTCCGGTCTGTTTCGTTTGTAATGTCCGCCGCTTTTACATTGTCTGTGTCATTTGCGTGTCTGGTTGATCCCATCTGTCTCAATTCTATTGTTGAGCTCGTTCTGTCTGTCTGGCTTATATTGTCTGTCTGGAGAATGTTGTTTCATTTGTATTGTCTATCTTATTTATATGATCTGTCTCGTTTGATTTGTCTAGTTTTGTTTAATCATAACCATAAATGTAGATTAGCTTAACATTTGTACATAATCAATGTCCATTGCAAATTATGTATACTTACACACACAACTCAATGCATATAATGCAAATGAAAACAGCGATTTTAGTCGATGAATCGTTGCCTCATTCCATTACTAATAAGGAGCTCACTGCACTTAATTGTAAATACTCAGATTTCCATGCCCATATGGAACTCATTCACTGAGCCATCTTTCCCTGATGTTTAGCACTATTTGTTACAATGATAATTGCTTTGTTAATGCCCATTTCACTATTCGTGTGTTTGTGTAACTCTACATTGAGCAGCATTGATTATGATGTGTGTGAACTGACACTAATTGGATTGAAACAAAGAAATAGAATAAACATTTAAATAGCAGTGTAATGCCACTTATGGAAGAGTAGTAACCTATCTTCAATACAGTGTGCAATAAGAAGTGTGGCATCCCAGTTGGGATGTCGGATTTGTTAGAAAATGTTATGTTGTAACACATCTCCAATGCTGATGACTAGTTAAGCATTTCTTCTTCTGCGTGGTGGCTTTCCCGTCCTATGAAGATGGCGATGGCAGCAGCTGGCTGCAGTCCCATGTCGCTCCCACTCTTTATCTACTACTAGCGGAAGTACCCGGCTTTGCCCGGGTGAAAAATATATTTCTTAAAAACCTTACATATATATACACAGATACTAAGGTATTGTCAAAGCCCGGTGGGCTGTTTGTACATTTCTCCACCAACAAATATATAAGAGGCTTTCACAAGTCCAAAAAGTTGTAGAAAGTGTGGGGTAAATAGTTGATGTCAAAAGGTTTCCGAAAATTGCGGTCTCCCCCCCCCCCCTCCAAAAATATCTTTACCCCTCGTAGGTATATATACTAACAACACCTTACATACAACAGAGGAAGTGGTATCTATTGACTCTGTAGTAGTATCTACTGACTGTACCGTAGTATCTACTGAGCCAGTAGTAGCTACTGACTGTGTAGTAGTATTTAGTGACTGTAATAACTACTGACCATAGTAGTATTTACTGGGCCTACAGTAGTATCTACCGACTATATACTCGTAACGACTAACTGTATAGTATCTGCTGACTCTATAGTTGTATCCACTGACTATAGTAGTAACTACAAAATCTATAGCAGTATCTACTCACTCTATAATAGTATCTACTGACTCTAGTAGCTACTCACCGTGGTAGTATGTACTGACTGTATAGTAGTATATACTGACTGTAGCAGTATTGACTGACTGTAGCGGTATATACTGACTGTTTTAGTATTTACTATAGCGGTATCTACCAACTCGATAGCAGTATCTACTATCGCTACAGCAGTGTATACCGACTGAGGTCGTACCTGCTATCACTACAGCAGTGCATACTGCTGTGTTGGTACCTGTTATGATGACAGCAGTGCATATTGTGGTGGAACCTGCTATGATTACAGCAGTGCATACTGCTGTGGTGGTATCTGCTATGATGAGAGGAGTACATATTGTGGTGGTGGTACCTGGTATGATAACAGCAGTGCATATTGACTGTACTCATCATTCACCCTCACCATTCACCACTCACAACTCACCCTTATCACTCATCCTCACCACTCACCACTCCCACTCACTATTCACCATTCACCCTCACAACTCACCACTCACCAACCTCCCTCACCAATCTCCCTCACCACTCACCCTCACCACTAACCCTCACCACTCTCACTCACCACTCTCCCTCACCACTCACCACTCACTCTCACCATTCACCCTCACCACTCACCCTCACCACTCACCGTCACAACCACCACTCACCCTCACCACTCAACTTCACCCTCACTACTCACCATTCATCCTCACCAATCACCACTGACCAATCACCACTCACCACTCTCCACTAACCCTCACCACTCAACCTCACCACTCACCCTCAAAACTAACCACTCTCTCACCACTCACCCTCACCACTCAGCACTCACCCTCACCACTCACCCTCACCACTCACCCTCACCACTCACCACTCACCACTCACCCATCACCACTCACAACCGCCACTCACCCTCACCACTCATCCTCACCACTCACCCTCACAACAACCACTCACCCTCACCACTCACCCTGACCACTCACCACTCATCCTCACCAATCACACCCTCACCAATCACCACTCACCCGCACTGCTCACCCTCACCGCTCATGCTCACCCTCACCACTCACCCCTCACTAATCACCACTCATAACCGCCACTCACCCTCACCACTCACCACTCACCCTCAACACTCACCCTCACCACTCACCGTCACCACTCACCCTCACTACTCACCACTCATCCTCACCAATCACACCCTCAACAATCACCACTCACCCTCACAACTCACCCTCACCACTCACTCTCACCACTCACCACTCACCCTCACAACAACCACTCACCCTCACCGCTCAGCACTCACCCTCACTACTCACCCTCACCACTAATCCTCACCAATCACACCCTCACCAATCACCACTCACCCTCACCACTTGCCACTCACCCTCACCACTCACCACTCACTCTCACCATTCACCCTCACCACTCTCCCTCACCACTCTCCCTCACCACTCACCAGTCACGCTCACCACTCACCCTCACTACTCACCACTCACCCTCAACACTCACCCTCACCTCTCACCACTCACCCTCACCACTCACCCTTACCACTCACCCTGACCACTCACCACTCATCCTCACCAATCACACCCTCAACAATCACCACTCACCCTCACCACTCACGCTCAACACTCACCCTCACCACTCATGCTCACCACTAACCCTCACCACTCACCCTCACCACTCACTAATCACCTCTCACAACCGTCACTCACCCTCACCACTCACTCTTACCACTCACCCTCATCACTCACCCTCACCACTCACCCTCACAACAACCACTCACCCTCACTACTCATCCTCACCAATCGCACCCTCACCAATCACCACTCACCCTCACTGCTCACCCTCACCACTCACCACTCAACCTCACCCTCACCACTCACGCTCACCCTCACCACTCACCTCTCACTAATCACCACTCACAACTGCCACTCACCCTCCCCACTCACCCTCACCACTCACCCTCACCAATCACCACACCCTCACCACTCACCCTCACCATTCACCCTCACCACTCACCCTCACTATTCACCCTCACCACTTTCCCTCACCACTCTCCCTCACCGCTCACCAGTCACGCTCACCACTCACCCTCACTACTCACCACTCACCCTCAAAACTCACCCTCACCACTCACCCTCAACACTCACCCTCACCGCTCACCACTCACCCTGACCACTCACCACTCATCCTCACCAATCACATCCTCACCAATCACCACTCACCCTCACTTCTCACCCTCACCGCTCACCCTCACCACTCACGCTCACCCTCACCACTCACCCCTCACTAATCACCACTCACAACCGCCACTCACCCTCACCACTAACCCTCACCACTCACCCTCACCACTCACTAATCACCTCTCACAACCGTCACTCACCCTCACCACTCACTCTTACCACTCACCCTCACCACGCACCCTCACAACAACCACTCACCCTCACAACAACCACTCACCCTCACTACTCACCCTCACCACTCATCCTCACCAATCACCACTCACCCTCACTGCTCACCACTCAACCTCACCACTCACGCTCACCCTCACCACTCACCCCTCACTAATCACCACTAACAACCGCCACTCACCCTCCCCACTCACCCTCACCACTCACCCTCACCAATCACCACTCACCCTCACAACTTACCACTCACCCTCACCACTCACTACTCACCCTCACCACTCTCCCTCACCACTCTCCCTCACCACTCTCCCTCACCACTCTCCCTCACCACTCTCCCTCACCAATCACCACTCACCCTCACCACTTACCACTCACCCTCACCACTCACTACTCTCCCTCACCACTCTCCCTCACCACTCTCCCTCACCACTCTCCCTCACCACTCACCACTCACCCTCACTACTCACCCTAACCACTCACCACTCACCCTCAACACTCACCCTCACCGCTCACCACTCACCCTCACCACTCACCCTGACCACTCACCACTCATCCTCACCAATCACACCCTCACCAATCACCACTCACCCTCACTGCTCACCCTCACCGCTCACCCTCACCACTCACCCTAACCACTCACGCTCACCCTCACCCCTCACTAATCAGCACTCACAACCGCCACTCACCCTCACCACTCACCACTCCCCCTCACCACTCACCCTCACTACTCACCACTCATCCTCACCAATCACCCCCTCAACAATCACCACTCACCCTCACCACTTACGCTCAACACTCACCCTCACCACTCATGCTCACCACTAACCCTCACCACTCACCCTCACCACTCACTAATCACCTATCACAACCGTCACTCACCCTCACCACTCACTCTTACCACTCACCCTCACCACTCACCCTCACAACAACCACTCACCCTCACAACAACCACTCACCCTCACCACTCATCCTCACCAATTACACCCTCACCAATCACCACTCACCCTCACTGCTCACCACTCAAACTCACCCTCACCACTCACGCTCACCCTCACCACTCACCCCTCACTAATCACCACTAACAACCGCCACTCACCCTCCCCACTCAACCTCACCAATCACCACTCACCCTCACCACTCAACCTCACCCTCACCACTCACCCTCACCACTCACCCTCACCACTCACCCTCACCACTCACGCTCAACACTCACCCTCACCACTCATGCTCACCACTAACCCTCACCACTCACCCTCACCACTCACTAATCACCTCTCACAACCGTCACTCACCCTCACCACTCACTCTTACCACTCACCCTCACCACTCACCCTCACAACAACCACTCACCCTCACAACAACCACTCACCCTCACCACTCATCCTCACCAATTACACCCTCACCAATCACCACTCACGCTCACCCTCACCACTCACCCCTCACTAATCACCAATAACAACCGCCACTCACCCTCCCCACTCAACCTCACCCTCACCAATCACCACTCACCCTCACCACTCAACCTCACCCTCACCACTCACCCTCACCACTCACCCTCACCACTCACCCTCACCACTCACCCTCACCACTCACTCTCACCACTCACTCACCACTCACTCTCACCATTCACTCACCACTCACTCACCACTCACCCTCACTCACCACTCTCCCTCACTCACCACTCTCCCTCACTCACCACTCTGCCTCACTCACCACTCTCCCTCACTCACCACTCTCCCTCACTCACCACTCTCCCTCACTCACCACTCTCCCTCACTCACCACTCTCCCTCACTCACCACTCTCCCTCACTCACCACTCTCCCTCACTCACCACTCTCCCTCACTCACCACTCTCCCTCACTCACCACTCTCCCTCACTCACCACTCTCCCTCACTCACCACTCTCCCTCACTCACCACTCTCCCTCACCACATATTAAGGGCGATCCTAAAGGAATCTACAACCTTCGATGATTCGTTTGCGCGATTAAAAGAATCGATTCCTGGCGCATAGGAGGTTTCCATTTTTAATTACAGAGTTTTATTTTCATTCGTATGTTATGTTTTAAAGTTTGCAGGAGTTTTTAATTATATTTTAGCCCCGGTCAACACCGGATATTTCACATTCGTAGTAGTTTATATCAACTCTATACCCAACTTATATTAAACGGAAATAAGGCGATTCTAAATGAATCTACAACCGTCGATTCCTTTTCGCGATTCAGAGAATCGATTCTTGGCGCGGTCGGGTTTATAATTTTAATTACACAGTTGTATTTTCATTGGAATGTTATGTTTTAAAGTTTTTAGAAGATTTAAATGTATTTTTCCCCCGGGCAACGCTGGGTATATCGAGTTTATACCACAAATTCGTCGCCTGACAGAGTTGCGTGTCGAGGCCTAGTACCGTGCAGAGCCTCCGGCCTCGCCTAGATTGCCCACCCGGCTGAGGCTGGGTGCTGGGGCCGTTACCCCCCCCCCCCCCGCGCTACAATAATACTGTCTAATCGCTATATTTTTATTATCTACCGACCCTATAATAGTAATTGCACACATTGGGGTGGGGGGGGAGTGAAGAGGACGTGAAACTTTGATGAATTTACCTCAGAGTCGCGTGTTAATGCGTGCACATATTTTTAATGGTAATTCAAAATGGCGTCCACCCCGCAGCGAACGCGTTGCTATCCGTTGCTAGGGGTAACCGCCGTGGTCTGCCTCCAACCCCGCCTGCCTCCGCGCGCACTGCCCACGCCCCGCGGCGCTGCTACAGATGACAAACGCCGGCTGCAGTGTCACACAGCCCGGCTTACCTGCCGCCTCGCACAGCTGAGGGGCTGTGCGGGTGAACGAGGCCGGCTACTCCCACGCACGAGGCTGGAGGACGCTGGCTGCATTGTTCACGCAGTGTGGCTTAGCAGCCGTCCCGGGTCCGTTTCCTGCCAGCGACGTCCTCACAAGGCACCTCTTCTGCCACTATCGGTGAGTGGGAGCTTGGCGTGTCCCAGCATCGCCAGCAAGTGGGAGCTCAACGTGCTCCATTCACTGCTCAACACCACCAGCGAGTGGGAACGTGACGCAGATTGTCCACCGCTCAACATAGGAGATTGGGTTTGACTGCTGCCCAGCACCACCAGCGAATGGGAGCTCGGCGAGGTTTGTCCACCCTGCTGCATCACCTGCGAGCTGCAGCACAGCGCGTGGTCAGCTACTCCACTGGACCTCGTGTTCTTCTGGCCGCTCCATCGTACGCGCCGCGTGCTCAACGAGTGTTTACGTAGGCGTGTACGCACCCGCCACGTGCGTGGGAGCGCGTGCTGACGGCATGTATCTTGGCCACCACTACTTGGACTTGCTGCTCCGGGCAGCACAGCTGCTGATCGGAGTCCACCCGAATCCTGGCCCCCCCAACACCACCACCTGGACAGCGTGGGCTGATATAATAGGGCCTCGACATGCACCATCTCTTCATCACCTGCACTTGGAATCCGCGCTCCTGAGGACCATCTCTGGCCTCGGGCTTCTTCGCGGTCAACGTCAGAGACTGCATCGGCACCGTGGATGCAGCGGCGGCAGGGGCCGCTGTTCACAGGTCCACCTTCAACCAGCTATTTCCTCTAATCTCTCGACACCGCGCCTCTTCGGATCTTCACATCCACCTTTACACATCTGCCTCGGCCTAATCAACTCATGCTCCATTACCAACAAATCAGCCCTCATTCACGATACCATCTTGGACCACCACATCGACCTTTTGCTTATTACCGAGACCTGGTGCAGGCCAGACTCCCCGCCAGCCATCTCTTTGGAAGTCGCGCCCCCGGGATATAAGGTTCTTCACAAACCTCGCGCAACTAACCAGCGGGGTGCTGGCTTAGCGGTCGTCTACAATGCTGACTTGAGAATTAAAGAGCTCTACCTACCAATGGCTCCCACCACTTTTGAGGTCCAGTCCCTGTCCCTCACTACTAATACCGAGTGCTTTTCCCTCATCATGGGACCTCCTTTGCCAGTACCAAAATATGATAATAGGTTTTCCCCTTTTTTCTGGCAACAAAACAGGTGTTGAGATGTTAAAAGACTAAACTGAAACCTTTCATAAGGAATCATGTCTGCATTAACCACAATACTTGTGGTCAGAATGCAAACAAAACACATACTCTGATAATATATGCATTATCTTGGAAACTGATTGGTCCACACCAGAGACAGCTTTCTTTTGAGCCTAGTTCCAAACGGTGTTAGACCAGAGGACGCCAAATGTATTGTGGTTAATGCAGACATGATTCCTTGTAAAAGATTTCAGTTTGGTGTTTTAACATCTCAACACCTGTTTTGTTGCCAGAAAAAAGGGGAAAACCTATTCTCATGTTTTTCTCTCATTTTCATCTATCGCTCTCCAGATGGCAGCATCACTACCTTCTTAAACGAGCTTTCCGAATTTCTTTACCTCATTCCTAATCCATCTCACAGGCTCGTGCTTACTGGAGTATTTAACTGCCCCGGCAATATTTCAGCCTCCATTGATAGCCACCTCTAGTCAACCTTGGCCTGCCATAACCTGGTCATCACCAACTCAGGCCTCACCAGAGCTTCCTCAACAAATGTTGAGAGTATGCTCGACTTGGCTCTGGAACCTGACCTGGATCGTCGCATCTCTCCACTGGGAGTTTTCCAAACTGGTTACTCCGACCACCATCTCATCCTATTTTCCCTCCAAATTCCCAAGCAAATCACCATCAAAACCACCCGCCACTCCCGTAATTTCAATGGTATCAAGTTTTCCACTCTACAGCACCCCCTCGTATATGCGCCTTCAATGTTATTCCTATCATCTGATCCAACTATCTGCATTCTTCAGCTGGAAGCTGACTTGAGGGCGGCGCTGGACAAGCTGGCACCATTCAAACCACAAACCACTAGGCAGCCTTCCCACGACACTCGCTGGCTCTCAAGAGACGCCATCCTTGCTAAGCGAATTAGGAGGCGCCTTGAAAGGATCGCGTCCCGCAGTGGTCTTCCTGATGATCGAGTTGCCTACAGAGCTGCCTGCAGGAAAACCAACGAATTTATCCTTGCCTCACGTTCCTCCTACATTGATGAACGCATCAAAACAGCTACCGGAAAACCACGCATCCTTTGGAATACCCTCAAGGATCTTCTACATCCTGGTAGCAACATGGTCCCTCACCTTAGCGATCCCCTGGCCTCACTGAAACTTGCCACCTCTTTAAAACCTTACTTCACCAACAAGCTGATCACCATCGCAAGCTCCTGCACGTCTACCCTCACATCGTGCCATTGTACACCTCTCCCTTTTCATGAAATTGTAAGCACTCACTCAGACACCTTTCTAACCACGTTCAAGCCGGTGTCTTCAAAAGACGTTTTCTCTTTGATTCAATCACTTCACATGAAGTTATCTCCACTCGATGTCCTCCCAGGTTCCTTGTTCAAGCAATGTGCTCCGGAACTCGCCATCATGATCAGGAACATCGCAAATGCCTCATTCTCTACGGGGTGTTTTCCGTCCAACCTCAAATCTGACCTGGTTTCCCCCCTGTTAAAGAAACCAAGTATCGACCCTGATGACCCGAGACTCGCCCTCACCCAGGTAAAATCCCACATCACCCATCACCTCCTCCCCAAACTACTGCTCCTTCCAGTCCGCTTACAGTCAACACTACTCCACAGAAACAGCACTCACTAGAGTCCTCGATGACATTTAAATGATTATTGACTCCAGCTCCATCGTTGCTCTTGTAAGTCTGGACATTTCATCGGCCTTTGACACCGTCAACCACTCGCTCCTTACTTCCCTCCTGAAATCCGACTTCGGTATATGTGGCTCAGCACTAAAGTGGATACTGTCGTACCTTTCTGATCGGCAATCCTTAGTCAGGGTGGGCTCGTCCACATCTGCTGAAAGAAAAGCGTTAAGTGGTGTCCCCAAGGGCTCCGTCCTTGGTCCCTTGCTGTTCACAGCCTACACTTCCCCGATCGGCCGCCTCATCGCAAGCTTCGGTGTCAAGCACCACTCATATGCGGATGACACTATTCTATTCACCGCCATCAATTCTCCCAATGAGTCTGGATTTGAGAGGCTCTCGGAATGCACCACTGCCCAGAAAGAGTGGTTCTCCGCACACAACCTTTCCCTTAATCTGTCAAAGTCAGTGGCCACCATGTTAGGTACCAGGCAACGTCTCAACTCATCCATGCTCCCAACACACGTACACATCTTTGGTCAAAGCATCAGTTTCACCGATCACTTCAGCTACCTCGGTGTCATCCTAGATTCAACTTTATCCTTCGACCACCAAACCAATCATATCATAAGTTCATGTAACTTTCACATGAAGGCTCTCAGACACCTACGTCCTCTCATGTCCACATAAACTGCCAACACATTGGCATTTTGCATAGTTAGGTCTCGCCTCGATTATTGCACTCCGTCCTAATCCGGTCCTCCTTTGCAATCTAAAAAAACCTTCAAAGACTACAAAACAACCTGGCACGCATCGTCATTGGCCGCACTCATCCTCGGCTCGACTCACTTGCCTCTCTCCGTGCTCTCAACTGGCTACCCATTGCCAGCAGGGTCACATACAAGATCACCTGCCTCTGCCACCATGCCTTCACATCTGCCAGCCCCCCGTACCTATCTTCATTATTGATGACTTGCAGCACAGCACACGGCAGATGCCTTCGCAGTGCGACTCACGACCTCCTCTTGATACCAAGATCCAGGACAGTCACGTCTATGCGCCGCTTCTCGGTGGCTGCCCCAACAGTCTGGAACGCTGTCGCTCTGCACATTTGCAGCATCACCTCAATCGTCTACTTAAAAACTCACCTCTATAACCACGCTTTCCAGTGACTCTGAGCTTGGCTCCGTGCCCCTGAGTTGCGGTCGTTACATTAGCAAATTTGCGCGCGTTATAAATTGCATTATTATCATCTATTTACACCACCAGCACAACCATCACCACTACCAGCAAGATCACCACCAACATGAATGCTACCATTGGCACCACCACTACAAGCACTACTGCTATCACACCAGCTGCAGCACCACCACCACCAACACTAGCACGACCAGCACCACCACCATCAGCAACCACCATCACATTCGTAGCACATGACTCAGAGTCCGACATGAAATTGTCACATCAGAGCTGGAGTAATATAGGTACATTTGGTGCACAGGCAAAGGGATAGACACTTGAAGAAGAGCCCTCTGCTGGCAAGGGCTAAGAACATGGGTTGGCAACGTGGCTGCATAGGAGCCCCCAAAAGTTAAGCATCTTCTAGAATTGCCCCACTATGACCCACAGTACTAATCCTTCCCCCCCTCCCCCGCTGGTCAAGGCCCTAGCAAAAAAGACCCCAATCTCCACATGAACCAAAGCCCCAAACGTAATTTCAACACTGCGCAGCATGCCTACATTACCGCAGATGTACTGCTGAACGCGCACTAACTGCGTACAAAAAAATACGACTGAGAGTCCAGACATAATAAAGTAGATACAAGACTCGGTTTACGCACCGCAATGCCTCACCACGCAGAAACGTCTGTGGCCTGGCCTTAAAAGTCAACAGAGTAACGCATTGCTGTGAGATAAATGTATTTTAGAAAATCCATAACTGGAGCGTCATCATAAAAATTCCACACCAATTTATGAACATTTTAATTCATGGTGAGATAAATACCGTTTCGTACTTTTTCCGGGAATTTAACGCTTGACCATCGGATTCAAATGGCTCGACAAAGAAAAAGGGAGAATTCATGCCAAATCCTCCCAATGTCCTGTTAATGTCAATAGCTACTCACCAGCAACACTCAGAGACAAAGCCCGGTGAGGCATCATGCGTGTTTTTTTTTCTCACTCCATTTGTTGCCTTACATCACCCTCTCGTTATATTCTCTCCGTAAATAATCCTTCTTTGCTCTCATTTTTGTACGTTTATATCGATCTCTACCCATGCTCTTCTTCCATTATTTCGTTTTTTACTCTCAATTTCTTACCTCCGACTGTATTCTCTCTTCCCATTCACATGATGCATGTCTCCAATACAGCGTTTGGAGGTCGGGTTGATGGGTAGTGCACAGATCATGATGTGGCCAAAACAGTCACCTGGATGGCTGTGAAGTGGCTTGCATGAGTGTAGGTTTTATGACCTATCTGTATAGATTGTTTGGTTTAATCCATCATATGAATGTTTTTCTACGCATCCTAGTTTCCCATGACAAATCATATACCATATTTGCATGTAAGAATTGTCCAAACACCACAAGCAGAAATCTCCGAATAAATTGGCTTTTCTTGGTTAAAGCCCACAGTTATAATATGACTGTGTTTTTATGTTTTTTTTTCATTTAAATACAATCAAATGTGTGATTGCTATTGTCACGAGATGAATAAATGCATGTTTGACATAAAAAAACCTGAACACATTTCTATCTAACCTATATAATTCATTTTTTGTCTGTCCGTCCGTCCGTCCATCCGTCTGCGTACGCTCCCTACCGGGGGATTTAGCTCTCGGACCGTGGGGTTCGGCGAGATTAAATTTTGCAGGTGGGCACGCCCCCGGCCCCGCGGTAAACTTAGGCATTTCCGATTTTTCGTCTCTAAACTTTAAATGGGACCGATTATCGGTGCGATGCATCTTTATTAATTTATTTAACGCTTTATTTATTTATTTACTATCGCCGGCCGGCGCGGACCACGGCGGTTGCCCCTGGCAACGGGTAGCAACGCGTTCGCTGCGAGGTGGACGCCATTTTGAATTCCCGTTAAAAATATGCGCACGCATTAACACGCGATTCTGAGGTAAATTCATCAAAGTTTCACGTCCTCTTCACTCCCCCCCCACCCCAATGTGTGCAATTACCAGAGGTGGGACAAAGTCATTGTTATGCAAGTCCAAGTCGAGTCGCAAGTCATCAAATTCATGACTCGAGTCTGACTCGAGTCCAAGTCACATGACTCGAGTCCACATCTCATAGGTGGGACAAAGTCATTGTTATGCAAGTCCAAGTCGAGTCGCAAGTCATCAAATTCATGACTCGAGTCTGACTCGAGTCCAAGTCACATGACTCGAGTCCACACCTCTGGCAATTACTATTATAGGGTCGGTAGATAATAAAATTATAGCGATTAAACAGTATTATTGTAGCGCGGGGGGGGGGGGGGGTTAACGGCCCCAGCACCCAGCCTCAGCCGAGTGGGCAATCTAGGCGAGGCTGGAGGCTCTGCACGGTACTAGGCCTCGACACGCAACTCTGTCAGGCGACGACTTTGTGGTATAAACTCGATATACCCAGCGTTGCCCGGGGGAAAAATACATTTAAAATCTTCTGAAAACTTTAAAACATAACATCCCAATGAAAATACAACTGTGTAATTAAAACTCTAAACCCGACCGCGCCAAGAATCGATTCTCTGAATCGCGAAAAGGAATCGAAGGTTGTAGATTCATTTAGAATCGCCTTATTTCCGTTTAATATAAGTTGGTTATAGAGTTGATATAACCTGCTACGAATGGGAAATATCCGGCGTTGACCGGGGCTAAAATATAATTAAAAACTCCTGAAAACTTTAAAACATAACATAACAATGAAAATAAAACTCTGTAATTAAAAATGGAAACCTCCTATGCGCCAGGAATCGATTCTTTGAATCGCGCAAAGGAATCATCGAAGGTTGTAGATTCCTTTAGGATCGCCCTTAACATGTGGTGAGGGGGAGAGTGGTGAGGGGGAGAGTGGTGAGGGGGAGAGTGGTGAGGGGGAGAGTGGTGAGGGGGAGAGTGGTGAGGGGGAGAGTGGTGAGGGGGAGAGTGGTGAGGGGGAGAGTGGTGAGGGAGAGAGTGAGTGGTGAGGGGGAGGGTGAGGGTGAGTGGCGGTTGTTAGTGGTGATTAGTGAGGGGTGAGTGGTGAGGGTTAGTGGTGAGCATGAGTGGTGAGGGTGAGTGTTGAGCGTGAGTGGTGAGGGTGAGTGGTGATTGTTGAGGGTGTGATTGGTGAGGATGAGTGGTGAGTAGTGAGGGTGAGTGGTGAGGGTGAGTGGTGAGTGGTGAGGGTGAGTGGCGGTTGTGAGTGGTGATTAGTGAGGGGTGAGTGGTGAGGGTGAGCGTGAGTGGTTAGGGTGAGTGGTGAGGGTGAGCAGTGAGGGTGAGCAGTGAGGGTGAGTGGTGATTGGTGAGGGTGTGATTGGTGAGGATGAGTGGTGAGTGGTCAGGGTGAGTGGTGAGGGTGAGTGGTGAGCGGTGAGGGTGAGTGTTGAGGGTGAGTGGTGAGTGGTTAGGGTGAGTAGTGAGGGTGAGTGGTGAGCGTGAGTGGTGAGTGGTGAGCGTGACTGGTGAGGGAGAGTGGTGAGGGAGAGTGGTGAGGGAGAGTGGTGAGGGAGAGTGGTGAGGGAGAGTGGTGAGGGTGAGTAGTGAGTGGTGAGGGTGAGTGGTGATTGGTGAGGGTGAGTGGTGAGGGTGAGTGGGGAGGGTGAGTGGCGGTTGTTAGTGGTGATTAGTGAGGGGTGAGTGGTGAGGGTGAGCGTGAGTGGTCAGGTTGAGTGGTGAGCAGTGAGGGTGAGTGGTGATTGGTGAGGGTGTGATTGGTGAGGATGAGTGGTGAGGGTGAGTAGTGAGGGTGAGTGGTTGTTGTGAGGGTGAGTGGTTGTTGTGAGGGTGCGTGGTGAGGGTGAGTGGTAAGAGTGAGTGGTGAGGGTGAGTGACGGTTGTGAGAGGTGATTAGTGAGTGGTGAGGGTGAGTGGTGAGGGTTAGTGGTGAGGGTGAGTGACGGTTGTGAGTGGTGATTAGTGAGGGGTGAGTGGTGAGGGTGAGCGTGAGTGGTGAGGGTGAGTGGTGAGGGTGAGCGGTGAGGGTGAGCAGTGAGGGTGAGTGGTGATTGGTGAGGATGTGATTGGTGAGGATGAGTGGTGAGTGGTCAGGGTGAGTGGTGAGCGGTGAGGGTGAGTGTTGAGGGTGAGTGGTGAGCGGTGAGGGTGAGTGTTGAGGGTGAGTGGTGAGTAGTGAGGGTGAGTGGTGAGCGTGACTGGTGAGTGGTGAGGGTGAGTGGTGAGGGAGAGTGGTGAGGGAAAGTGGTGAGGGTGAATGGTGAGGGTGAGTGGTGAGGGTGAATGGTGAGGGTGAGTGGTGAGGGTGAGTGGTGATTGGTGAGGGTGAGTGGTGAGGGTGAGTGGGGAGGGTGAGTGGCAGTTGTGAGTGGTGATTAGTGAGAGGTGAGTGGTGAGGGTGAGCGTGAGTGGTGAGGGTGAGGTTGAGTGGTGAGCGGTGAGGGTGAGCAGTGAGGGTGAGTGGTGATTGGTGAGGGTGTGATTGGTGAGGATGAGTCGTGAGGGTGAGTGGTTGTTGTGAGGGTGAGTGGTGAGGGTGAGTGATGAGGGTGAGTGGTAAGAGTGAGTGGTGAGGGTGAGTGACGGTTGTGAGAGGTGATTAGTGAGTGGTGAGGGTGAGTGGTGAGGGTTAGTGGTGAGCATGAGTGGTGAGGGTGAGTGTTGAGCGTGAGTGGTGAGGGTGAGTGGTGATTGTTGAGGATGAGTGGTGAGTGGTCAGGGTGAGTGGTGAGGGTGAGTGGTGAGAGGTGAGGGTGAGTGTTGAGGGTGAGTGGTGAGTAGTGAGGGTGAGTGGTGAGCGTGACTGGTGAGTGGTGAGGGAGAGTGGTGAGGGAGAGTGGTGAGGGTGAATGGTGAGTGGTGAGTGGTGAGGGTGAGTGGCAAGTGGTGACGGTGAGTGGTGATTGGTGAGGGTGTGATTGGTGAGGATTAGTGGTGAGTGGTGAGGGTGAGTAGTGAGGGTGAGTGCTGAGCGGTGAGGGTGAGTGGTTGTTGTGAGGGTGAGTGGTGAGTGGTGAGAGTGAGTGGTGAGGGTGAGTTGTGAGGGTGAGTGGTGATTGTTGAGGGTGTGATTGGTGAGGATGAGTGGTGAGTAGTGAGGGTGAGTGGTGACGGTGAGTGGTGAGGGTGAGTGTTGAGGGTGAGTGGTGAGGGTGAGTGGCGGTTATGAGTGGTGATTAGTGAGGGGTGAGTGGTGAGGGTGAGCGTGAGTGGTGAGCAGTGCGGGTGAGTGGAGATTGGTGAGGGTGTGATTGGTGAGGATGAGTGGTGAGTGGTCAGGGTGAGTGGTGAGGGTGAGTGGTTGTTGTGAGGGGGAGTGGTGAGGATGAGTGGTGAGGGTGAGTGGCGGTTGTGAGTGGTGATGGGTGAGTGGTGAGCGGTGAGGGGTGAGTGGTGAGGGTGAGTGGTGAGGGTGAGTGGTGAGGGTGAGTGCTGAGTGGTGAGGGTGAGTGGTGAGAGAGTGGTTAGTTTTGAGGGTGAGTGGTGAGGTTGAGTGGTGAGGGTTAGTGGAGAGTGGTGATTGGTCAGTGGTGATTGGTGAGGATGAATGGTGAGTAGTGAGGGTGAAGTTGAGTGGTGAGGGTGAGTGGTGGTTGTGACGGTGAGTGGTGAGGGTGAGTGGTGAGGGTGAGTGGTGAGGCTGAATGGTGAGGGTGAATGGTGAGAGTGAGTGGTGAGGGAGAGTGGTGAGTGAGAGTGGTGAGGGTTAGTGGTGAGGGTTAGTGGTGAGAGTGAGTGGTGAGGGTGAGTGGTGATTGGTGAGTGGTGAGGGTGAGTGGTGAGGGTGAGTGGTGAGGGTGAGTGGTGAGGGAGATTGGTGAGGGAGGTTGGTGAGTGGTGAGTTGTGAGGGTGAATGGTGAATAGTGAGTTGTGAGTGGTGAATGGTGAGGGTGAATGATGAGTACAGTCAATATGCACTGCTGTTATCATACCAGGTACCACCACCACAGTATGTACTCCTCTCATCATAGCAGATACCACCACAGCAGTATGCACTGCTGTAATCATAGCAGGTTCCACCACAATATGCACTGCTGTCATCATAACAGGTACCAACACAGCAGTATGCACTGCTGTAGTGATAGCAGGTACGACCTCAGTCGGTATACACTGCTGTAGCGATAGTAGATACTGCTATCGAGTTGGTAGATACCGCTATAGTAAATACTAAAACAGTCAGTATATACCGCTACAGTCAGTCAATACTGCTACAGTCAGTATATACTACTATACAGTCAGTACATACTACCACGGTGAGTAGCTACTAGAGTCAGTAGATACTATTATAGAGTGAGTAGATACTGCTATAGATTTTGTAGTTACTACTATAGTCAGTGGATACAACTATAGAGTGAGCAGATACTATACAGTTAGTCGTTACGAGTATATAGTCGGTAGATACTACTGTAGGCCCAGTAAATACTACTATGGTCAGTAGTTATTACAGTCACTAAATACTACTACACAGTCAGTAGCTACTACTGGCTCAGTAGATACTACGGTACAGTCAGTAGATACTACTACAGAGTCAATAGATAGCACTTTCTCTGTTGTATGTGTAGTACCGTCGAATACAGGTCGACACCCGGGGTTGAGGCACACTGAGGTTTATTACACCAACGTTGTGACATACACACTTGAGGGGGTATTGGCCCCCTCACCCGTCTATCTGAGGACACACCTCCTAGCTAACCCTAGCCTGCCTCAGAGTCCTCCTCTTGTGGACTAGGGGAGGCTATCTTGGCCCGACACTGGTCAGTCGGGCCCGGTACTCAGAGTCCAGACCAACACTGGCTCTGGCTCTGGCACCACGCCACTGGCTCGAGCCTGCGCGGTCCTGACAAGGACGGCGTACCAGGGGGAGACCAGGGCTCTATCTAGGACGTCTTCCGTCTACTCTTCTTAGCTAACCCAACTCAACCCCAGCCCCCCGATACATTCCCCTTTTATACATCCCCCTCCCTGAGGGGTGGGGCCCCGGGGGATCGTAACGTCCGAAGCGCGGACGTCGTAGAGGGCACCTGCCCGTGCACTGACGTAGCCCCGCCCACTGTGCTAGTTTCCCGTAGGATCCCATACATATCAGCTCTACACATATTTCCTCCGTAAGACCCCTACATCACCCCCCCTGTACAGCTCGCAGCCGTCCCGGCTGCAACATTGACAATAAAAGTTTATTCAGCCCTCGATTCCCCAGCGTGTGCCTCATTTTTTTTTCAACAATAACGCAACGAGAAGAACAACAGGAAGGAGGGAAAAATAAAAAATAACCCGACGAACCCCCCCCACGAATAAATACGAAAACCGTAGGACGAGCGTATATACACGTGTTTCTTTACCTGGAGTCCCCCCCCCCAGCCCCCCACAGAACACACACAACACACACAACCAATAATCGTACAACGCAACGCGGCACGTGCCGGGAACACAGCACGGACGCCCCACACCGTGAGCACAACATGCGAATGTACACCGGAAAGAGAAGCCACAAAAGATGCAAAAAAAATATTTTTTTTTTTCTCTTCTCCTTTTTTTTCACAAGAGTTTGCGCATTTTTGCGCGCGTCCTCGCTGCAGGCCCGTCACACGGGACAGGCCCGGCCGGCAGGCCGTCGGCCGGCAGGTCGTTGGCCGGCAGGTGTTCATCACAGAGCGAGTCTGTTGCCGACGTCGCAAGACCCTCAGCATCACCTGCGGGGGTCGTCGGGCGTGAGCCCGTCACTCCCGGTGCACCTGGGGGTGGGACAGCCGGCAGCACGTTAGGCGGGAGCAACGGAGAAGACCCCTCTGAGTCGGACGCCCCCCCACATGCTTGGCCACGCGCGTGTGTAGTGGGATCTCGCACCGCAACGAAGGGTTTTAGCCTGGCGGGGTGTACAAACCACCGGCGCCTCCCCCATTGAATGCGCACGCACTGAGGTCTCAGGACCTCAACCACCTCGACGGGACCCCGCCACGGTCGCAGCAGTTTAGAGGAGGACGCGAGCGGTACCTGGGGACAGTGCAACCATGCCCTGTCCCCCGGCTTCCACTGTATCACATGCGCGCGACCCATTCTGAGGCGCTCATTAGCCCTCTGCCGCCTGGCAGAATTCTGCATGGCAGCATCCCGTGCCTCCGTTAATTTTTCCAGGTTGAATTTAACATGTTCGGCCAATTGAGTTTTTCCCTGCGGCGCCGGGATCTGCAGTTGGGCCTGAACAGGTGGCTCCGGTTCGCGGCCATACATAAGGAAAAAGGGGGAAAATCCCGTCGCAGCATGGGGGGCCAACCGGTATGCTGACAGGACCCCCTGAATTTTCAAATCCCAATCCGTCTGTGAGTCAGAAACGTGCTGCGACAACATCGACGTGATGGTACGATGCAACCGCTCGACCATCCCGTCGGTTTGTGGGTGATATGGAGAGGTGCGAATCTTTTTAGTGCCAAGGATCTCACAGACCTGTTTGAGCAATTTGCTTGAAAATTTTTTACCCTGGTCGGTCAGCAGCCTCTCGGGAGCACCTTTGTCAAGGACGTATCCCTGGACAAAGGCCTCCACGATGGCTGCCGCCGACTGGTTGGCCAGGGGCCAGGCCATAGGCCAGCGCGTGAAATATTCAACCCCGGTTAGCAAATACCTATTTCCCCTAGGGGTGGCGGGGAATGGTCCTAGAATGTCCAGCGCGACGAGTTCGTTCACCCGGGAAACCCTGATAGATTGCAGGGGCGGGTTCGACTCCTTTGCTGGTGGTTTGCGCTGCGCACATCTAGGGCACGATCCTAATAGATCCCCGACATCCCTTGTCATGCCCGGCCAAAAGAAATCAAGTTGGAGCAAGGCCAGGGTCTTTTGGGTACCCAGGTGGAGGAGGCGCTCGTGAGCGGCCCACACCACCCTACCCCGTAACCCCGAAGGGACCACCAGCCGGTGGCGATGGGATTTCCTGTCCCAATGCATTAACAACCCACCGAGCATTTCCCATGCGTCGGCATCACCCCTCCCCCGCCCCCGGTCCCTGACGCGGCGGCGCAACGCAAGGAGGGAAGTATCTTCCATTTGCAACCGGCCCCATTCCGTAGCAGGCAACCCCAACAGGGAATCAGAACCCTGTTGTGCGATAGAATTTGTCATTGATGCTGCGTCATCAGCAGCCGCCAAGACCGGGACAGGCAATTCAGCAGGATGCCTGCACCGACCCGACCCCAGGAGGCATGCGCATTCGGGGGTGGTCGGCATGCGTGACAGGGCGTCCGCATTGGTGTGGCGAACGCCCTTACGGTACGTGGTCTGAAAATCAAAATCCTGGAGAACCTCCAGCCATCGAGACAATTGTCCCGATGGTTGTTGGACTCGCAGGGCGTACTGTAGCGCTGCATGGTCTGTATGGACGGTGAAACACTGTCCGTACAGATACGGCCGGTACTGCTGGATGAAGTAGACAATTGCCAGCAGTTCCCGACGCGTGACACAATATCGTTGCTCCGCTGGAGACAACACTCGGCTACCGTACGTGACCACCCGTTCGACGCCCTCGACCACCTGGGACAGCACGCCCCCAATACCTGTGTTGCTCGCGTCAGTATCGAGCACAAAGGGTTTTGAAAAATTGGGATAAACCAGGGGAGGGGCATTAACCAGAGCGTCCCGAAGTGAGCGGAACGCCTCCTCCTCCTGTCCCCAATGGAAACGGACCCCCTTTGACGTCAAAGCGTGCAGGGGCTTAGCAATGGTGGCAAAGTCCGCGACAAAGCGTCGGTAGTATGACGCGAAACCAACAAAGCTCCTGACCTCTCCCACCGAGGTGGGAGTCGGCCAGGAGCTGACGCACTGCGTTTTGGCGGGATCGGTAGCAATACCCGAGCGCCCTACGATGTGCCCCAAATAACGTACCGATTCGCGCAACAAATGACACTTTTGGGGTTTAAATTTCAAATTAGCAGCCCGCATTTTGAGGAAAACGGCCCGCAACCTCTGGAGATGCTCGTCAAATGTTCTGCTAAAGACGATAACGTCGTCCAAATAGATTAAACACGAATCCCACTGCAATCCAGCCAAAACCAATTCCATCAATCGCTGGAAAGTCGCCGGCGCCGAGTGTAATCCCATCGGCAACCGGTTAAATTGGAAGAGACCATGTGGCGTACGGAATGCGGTTTTAGGCTTAGATTCATCGTCCAGAGGAAGCTGCCAGAATCCCGAAAGCAAATCCAATGTGGAGAAGAATCGCGCCCCCGCCAAGGCGTCGAGCGATTCATCAATACGGGGAAGCGGGTATGCGTCAGCAACGGAAATTTTGTTGAGGCGGCGAAAATCGACGCAAAACCGCAACGATCCATCCTGTTTCTTTACCAGAACGATCGGTGCTCCCCACGGGCTGGTAGAGAGAGAAATGATATCGGCGGCTAACATGTCATCAACAGCCGATTTGACATGGTCCTTCTCGGCGGGACTCAGCCGGAAGGGATTTTGGCGTATGGGCGCGCTGTCACCAGTATCAATATGGTGACGCAGCAAATGGGTGCAGCCCAGATCGAATTTGTTTTGACTAAACACATCGGCGAATTCGCGCAATAGTGTCCTAAGTTTTTGACGCTCTACATCCGACAGGTCCGTCGATCCCGCACAAAGCGCCTCAAGCCACCCTTCATCGGTGTCCGAATGTGGAGTCGGCAGAGTGGCAGCGTGCACGTGATTTGCGACAGACTCCTCACAGGGCACCGGCGTTGCGTGAGCAAGCACGGTCCCTTGGGGAATTACCACGGCCTGCGACCCCACATTGAGGACCGCGATGAAGGGGTCCCCGTCCCCCCTTACAATGGTCTGAGCGGGAATCAAATGCGGCCCGCTAACCCCAGCCCTAGATGGCCCGAGCAGGACACCCTGGTCCCCAACACCCTTAGCGAAGGGCCTACGAAGCTTTAGGGGCACCAACATTTGTGCCCCCGGCGGCACGCGAACCGTCTGAACTACAAACGCGGGTACCGTCGCGAGCGCCGAGCGATCCGTAGTAGGGGAAGGCAAAAACGCCATCCGCCGTCCCGACGGGAGTTCAATGCAACACTGATTAATCATAATCCGAATTGGCATTTTGCCCAAGAAATCTGTCCCCAGCAGGCACGGAACCGCCAGCGAGGAGGACACAAAAATAGGGCCGGACAATTTAATATCACCGATCGAAATTTGCGCGCGAATCTGCCCCATGATACCCAGTGAGCCCCCGTTAGCAGCGTAGAATGGGACATTAACCGGTAGCAAGGGACGACTTTGGACAGGGAGAATGTTGTATATTAGTTCCGAAATGATGGTTGCCGACGCACCTGTATCGACGAGGATACGCACTTCGACCCCGTCAATATACCCTACTACGGCCGACGACCCCGACGGCGCAGCTAGAACGCGATGGGCCAACACGGACCACTGGGCGGGTTCGAATTCGGTCCCCACAGTGGTTCGTGTTGGCCCCACGGTGTGCAATGTTGGCCCCCCGTTCGTTGCGGTGTGTACATGTGTAACGGGTGTGTGCTTTGGCCAAACATGTGGCGTGCCGCGACTCGCCGGGTCATGTCGGTGGAGCTTGGGAGGAGGAGGAGGAGGGCCGGCGTCCCGGCGAGGCGTCGTCCCCCGCTGTCGAGGGGAGCGGCACCCCGAGGCGACGTGGCCCCGGATGCGGCAGTTATAGCAGCGCGGGAGCGCAGGTGGTGAAGACGGGCGGTCGGAGCGGGCCGACCCATCCCGGTCCGCCCGTGCTCCCATCCGTTGCTGCTGTCGGAAGTCGGCGGCGTAGACCTCCTCCGTCGGTGAGGTGATGGCAGCCACCGTACGGCCGGCAGCTGCCCTGCTGGCCTTCCTTCGCTGCGACAGGAGGTTGGCGTGGAGGAGCCGCGCCGCTTGGAGGGAACCCATCTCCACGTCCTCCTGCGCGACGATAGCGACGTCCAGGTCGTCCGCCAGCAGAAGGATCTTCTCGGTGACCATGGCGTCGACGCCTTGGTCATCCATACGAGGGAAGGCCGTCTTTGCGAGCGCCAGAAGGCTCGTACGGTAGGCGAGGGGCGACTCCTTCGCACCCCGCTGGCGGTCGTAGAATCGCTGCCTACACTCCGCCGAGGGTCCGTAAACCCCAGCCAGCAATTGCAGCGCCATCTGAAGAGTAGAGCGCTTGTCCCTCGATGCGGACGTAAGAGCGGCGAGGGCGTCGCCGTCAAGGAGTGCCGGTAGTGCGCAGAGGGCTTCGTCGTCTGACCACCCCGCCATCTCTTGATGCGCGAGGAAGCGCCGCTGAAATCCCCCCCAGTCGCCCTCCTCAGCCACAAACTCCTTCAGCGGGGGCAGCCTTTGGTGTAGCACAGCGACCGCCGTGGAGGCCCGCACTTTGATGTCCCCGCGACTCGGCCGAGCGTCAGCACGAACGGCAGCTGTAATCGCCTGTCGCGCAGATAGTGACGCTCCGTCCGAAGGCGGTGACGCGGCAGCCCCAGCGGAGCCGATGTCGGACCCCAAGTTGAGGTTGGCCACGCCCTCGGCAGCTGCTGCGGCGATGGCGGGACTTTCAAAAGTGCCGTCGGTAGAAATGGCGGGAAGGTGCAACGGCCGTCGGCCGTCCTCGCCCCGCGGTGGTCCAGCAGCCCCCAGCCGAGTGATGGTCTCGAGTGTGGCGGCAGCAGCGTATAGCAGCTCCGCCAACCTCGCGTGCGCCAGCCGAAGTCCGTCGGACAGCAACTCCCCTTCCTCCCGATGCCCCGGTAAGGACGCATTCGGTCCCGGCTGCTCGTTGCCCCCATCAGCCGTCTCTGGTACCGCACTTCCCGCGGTGTCCTCCGCCTCCTGCACCCCGGCCCGAGCTGTTCGGCGCGTGTCCATGTTCGTTGTTGTTTACTTCTGACGCCAGATGTAGTACCGTCGAATACAGGTCGAGACCCGGGGTTGAGGCACACTGAGGTTTATTACACCAACGTTGTGACATACACACTTGAGGGGGTATTGGCCCCCTCACCCGTCTATCTGAGGACACACCTCCTAGCTAACCCTAGCCTGCCTCAGAGTCCTCTTCTCGTGGACTAGGGGAGGCTATCTTGGCCCGACACTGGTCAGTCGGGCCCGGTACTCAGAGTCCAGACCAACACTGGCTCTGGCTCTGGCACCACGCCACTGGCTCGAGCCTGCGCGGTCCTGACAAGGACGGCGTACCAGGGGGAGACCAGGGCTCTATCTAGGACGTCTTCCGTCTTCTCTTCTTAGCTAACCCAACTCAACCCCAGCCCCCCGATACATTCCCCTTTTATACATCCCCCTCCCTGAGGGGTGGGGCCCCGGGGGATCGTAACGTCCGAAGCGCGGACGTCGTAGAGGGCACCTGCCCGTGCACTGACGTAGCCCCGCCCACTGTGCTAGTTTCCCGTAGGATCCCATACATATCAGCTCTACACATATTTCCTCCGTAAGACCCCTACATATGTAAGGTGTTGTTAGTATATATACCTACGAGGGGTAAATATATTTTTTGAGGGGGGGGGGGGGGAGACTGCAATTTTCGGAAACCTTTTGACATCAACTATTTACCCCACACTTTCTACAACTTTTTGGACTTGTGAAAGCCTCTTATATATTTGTTGGTGGAGAAATGTACAAACAGCCCACCGGGCTTTGACAATACCTTAGTATCTGTGTATATATATATGTAAGGTTTTTAAGAAATATATTTTTCACCCGGGCAAAGCCGGGTACTTCCGCTAGTCATATATATAATTTATAATGATACACTGAAGAGTATATGTAAACTAATACAACATATGTTTGCCAGCAATGAGTATAGGTTTTGATAAATGAATATTTTCATGCAAAAGAAACCCACACTGGGAAATATCTAGCATTAAAAACTCCCAGAAATAATATTGTCGTTTTCCCATCGGGAGATAGATCACCGCCATATGAATGTAAATACTCTGCTCCTGGCTTTGTCATTAGTGTTTTCATATTGCTGTTGCTCATGTAAGCAAGAAGTGGCTTTGACTTTAAAGGAATATATTTATGGTGGTGTCGGATGTATCATATCTCATGTTGGCTATTTCACACGAAGAACACCCTTTTATAGCAATACGGTGATGTCACTTTTCAGGATACAATGTGGATAAAAGTCTTATTGAAGGTACTTTACGATTACGGTGTCATGAGATGGTGCATCATTCACTGTGCGATATCTGAATGGAATTTTCTTCACCTCACAATTGGAATACAAATTGGAATACATATGGCTGTAGCCTATTGTGCAGTACAGATATGATGACATCACAGCCAAACACAATGACATCACCTAGATAGGTCAGCTGTTAGAATTCAAGTGTAAAACTAAATGTTGATGACGTGTGAAGTGATGATGCAGCGGCTCGCACACTGCACTATGATTCCCGTGGCCTGAGTTTGAGTCAGTCACGTGCATCAGTGACAATTGCTATCTGAACCTGTTCTGAGCCTGCAGTCACGAAAGCTTTAAATCCAGTGGCGGCTCCTGCAAAATCTCTCAGGGGGGGCAAATGTCTGGATGATTGATAAGGATAAGGTCCACCCATGCAATGGATAAATTAACAGCTTAAGCATGTAAAGGCAACTTCACTTCTTTCTATACTCACTATTAAAACAAACCACTCAAGTTTCTTTTATTACAGATTCCACTAGGTGGCGACAAATTATATTGTTGGATGAAACGTGCTTACGTATGATGACGTAAGCACGTATGATGACGTAAGCACGTTAGGGCGAGCCCTCCCGGAAGCCATAGAGAATGCATTGCAGCGCCCCCGTTCGAAAAAAAACATCTTTGAATGTAAGTCTATGGGACCACTCGGGGCGATTCTCAGCTGGAGGGAAATCGCCCAAAAAGAGGCGGTACTCCACAGAACGTAGCATGACGCTGATTGGACTATATCCAGAGGCACAGTGACGGCTAGCGTGACTCTGTGGTTGAATGACATTGGTGGTGCGTCGCCCAATCGCCCTAATGAAGAAACCACCCCTGTTTAAATCGAAACTGTTCTGAGCCTATATTCTTGGTTCTTTCGGCAAAGTCACGTAGAAGGGAAATAATAAAATAATATTAATATAAAACAATAAAAATTTTCACGACGTTTCGACTGCAACACAAGCAATCGTCATCAGGTGTGAATTCCACAGAAAGCAAATTTTCTGTGGAGAATTACTTGTTTCTGTGGATTTCACACCTGATGATGATTGCTTGTGTTGCAGTCGAAACGTCGTGAGAATTTTTTTAAATATTAATATTATTTTATTATTTCCCTTCTACGTGACTTTACCGAAAGAACCAAGAATATGAATCCCTGCAGTCACGAAAGCTTTAAATCGAAACTGTTCTGAGCCTGTCTTAGGTAAACTCGTCCCTAAAATGAGCACTTGAAACAGCGTGTGAACATTGGAACTGCAGAGACAAAGTGAGCAAGGCAAGATGCTGGCTACATCATGCAATGATGCGGCTTGCTGCCTTTAATAGGTGCTCAGTGACTGATAAATTGGAGATCTTTGTATTGTTAATGTTGACAAAGATGATAATGATTGCCATGACATTACGACAATGATACCGGTTAATAATGGCAATGATGGCTACGACGGTGGTGACGATGCCATACAACGACCATAGGGTTACCGTGATCAGGAATGGGACACCCCCTTGTGAATCAAACCTTCACGGTGAGAATCATAGATTTTGCAAAGCTCACACCAATGACAGCATGTTGCTGAAAATGGCAGTGTGATGAATTCCTCAAGAGGAGTACTGTTGCCTTCTTCTTCTTTCGTACGGCTGATGTAGACGCAGAGAAACAACTACAATTTCACATTCAGGTGGTCAAGCCAGATACAGTAGTCCCTCGGTTAACAGTGCCATTGGTTAACGGTTTTTCGGTTAACGTTTCGGCTCCCATAGGACCTCCACGCTATCGACTCACGTAAAAATGTTGATTCACGAACGGTATGTTACATTAAATGCACGCGGGCACGAATTTCGGCCAATACGAGCACTCAGTAGGCTGAGCATGCCACAGCCAATCAGCGACGCCCATTTATGAGCCTTTAGATCTTGACTGGCATCGTTTGCATTACATTTTCTTCTTTAGGCAGTGGAAACAGCTCTCTTGGAGACTTAAGTGATATTTTCAGGTTTTTACCATCTTCTTAGCCTAAGGTAAGAATGTGTATGCTCTATTTATTAATTATTTAACTATGCTTCTATTAATATTAATACTATAATATGTTCCTATGTTCATTTATTAATATTAAGTGTTTAAATGTTATAAAGTATGTTTTAGGGTCAAAAAGGTCAACTTCCAATCGTATTGGAATGGATGAATGCTTTTAATATGTGTAGTGAGTCCAACTGAGTCGTTTTTTGTTCTTTAGAGGTAACACATTTATTAGAACACATTTATTGTAGCATCAACACGTAACACAAGGGGTAACTGCCACTTCACCAGATACAGCCTAGGGTGGTGGCCACCCAGCTAACTACCCTATATGGAGAAGTTACAGCTACGAAGGATCTGACGAAGGATCTGACTACGTGTTGATGCCTGTAAGCTTCCAGCTTGTAGGACGTAGAGCTTCAGCTTGTAGAATGCAGCAACCCCGGTCCCTCTCAGGGACCCACCTTATATCCCCCCATGAGTCGGGGCTGCTCCACCCTTGGCCCCGCCCAGCTTCTGGAGCCTTCTAGCTCCCTCTCGATCCCTCTCGATAGCTCTCCCCGGACACGTGATCGCCCCCTAGCCCCCCACATGGGGGCCTCTCTGTGGATACTCGGATCACGTGGCCACGGGGTCAACCAGAGTGCCATGGCCAGAGGCAACCCTGCCCCTGGGCTGACACTCTCCCACTCCCCCTTGTGGGAGCCCGCACTACACGCGATGCGTGGTGCCCGCGCTATCCCAGCGCACACCAAGCCCCGCTAGGGCTGGCACTACACCCACCTACGGATGTACGCGATGATGGTGCATCGCGCCATGGCCCTCTCAGGCCGGCACCATACAGTGACATTCCCGATGTCACTACACATGCAATTACTATATTCGATTTACAGTTATTTCGGTTAACAGTAGTTTTCGTGGAACGGATTAAAAACGTTAACCTAGGGACTACTGTAACCGCGTCAGGAGCAGCGGCGTGTATCGCTATAATGTCTCCTTCATATTTGTGAATCGGACATTGTGTCGTTTTGTGTTGTACGGTCTGTTCTGGATGACCACAGCCGCACAATGGAGAGTTTATAATTATACAATTGTACATCAGGTATCTGTTTCTGCCATGGTTTGTGCGGATGCGATTTCAGGTGGACCATGAGCTTCGTGGAAGATCAAACCATTTCACAGTGTGGAAGATGGCAGCCTTCAGGCGGCCCACCCTGTTACGTGAGAATGCCATCAACATTGCGACCGAACATCAATCATCAATCTCCCGGTCTCCAGAGCAACAACACTATCGCCATGCCGTTCAGAGAACCAATCATCCCTGACAAGTGGGCTGCTCTGGTGTCTGAACTATTTGGAGCATAAGTGTCATTCACCTGCCAAACCTCATGGGTCTGTGTCTGCATTGTTTTTGGGAAATAGATCATGGCGTCCAGAGAGTCAGGGAGCCCACAAATGACAGCCATGAATGGAAGGTAGTGGAGTGGTAGCACGTGACTGCCTATCCCTGGGTGAGCAACAATCCAGACGTTAGAACCTGATTGATGCTAATTTGCTGCAACAGGTAAGTAAGCAGAGCGATTTCCAGCACTGTGATTGATGCAAATGCTTCTCCACTGTGCCCTGCATTCTAATGACACTGCACACAATAGTAGCAGCACACTGATTACTAAATAATTACAGTATAGTGGCGCAATGTCAATGAGGTCCTTGGCTGGTATCATCCAACCTAGTTTATTATTGCATTTATCACCGATTGTATTTCAACTGCGTTCCTGAAATCATGGGGGATCTTTGTAAAAAAACAAAGCCACATGTCTGACTGTTGAACCACCCACAGCATGGTAAGAGCATTTGAATGATATCCTCCATGGGTCTATTTTACTTAACGACAACTGCAGTTCAGTCAGCAATGTAAACAAATATGTCACGATGTCCCTATATACTAATTAAGTAGATTTGTTCTTAAATAAGTTCTAAAACTTTATTTTTTAATCTTTATATATAGTCGTTTGGAGAAGAACAGAGACCATCACCTTGCTACAGTAAAAACCTGGTTTTATGATCAGTCGTTAAATGTAATTTGAACTGAAAACCTCAACAGTAGTGGTTTTGACAGGGCCACTGCACCCCAATTTGAATGATGTGGTAGACCCAAGAACCACAAATGGTTACCTATGAATTGGACGGCTATTAATTCTCTGACGATGCCAAGGTCCCATGTCTTGAATGAGAAATTATTGGTTAGCTCGAGGGTAGGGGTCACAAGAGGTCTAATTTCCAGCGATTTTTGCCACACAATCTCACAAAAACATGAACAGAGTGCAATAAAAAAGCACTGCCTAAAATTGTCTCCAGCACCACCGTCACCTAAACCCAGCAGCTGTGGCACTTTTGTGCAGGAAAGGTCCAATATGAATAATCCACAGAAGTTGGGGTGGGTAGGGGGGTAAGGGGGACTTCTAAGAACACGATGTGGATCTTTCACACTTCGAGGCTATTAGCCATGAGATCGAGGGCCCTATCCATGGCTCTCAAGTGGCAGTGTGTTGGTATAGCACAATGCGATGTGCACAATAACACACACTCTGCATGAACTAATGTGAAAGCCTCATCAACGTCTTTTCTAAAAGGACAACAGGCTGATACTAATACGGCCGCTTTCTTGGCCATTTCAAATACAACAAAAAAGAATGAACTCCAACATTTCAGATCACATTTCAATAAACCACTAATTAGTCTACATTTATGTTTACTGCCACGATGAAAAGGGGTTATCAACTTTACAATAAAGCAACTCGATGGATTAACAAAAAGGATAATCAGCGCAAAACAAATACTGGGCTGTTGATCAAATATCCTCCATGTTTTATATTTTACACTGAACGGCACCGCATTTCGAGAACATTTTAATGTGCATTCGAGAGGATAATTTATCTCCCCACTCAAGAAAGTGTGGGGATGCACTCATCTCTGGTTGCTGCCCTGAGCTAGTGGTGGAAATGTTGCAGTCCCACTGTGGAAGATAGTTCCTCTACATTGAAAAATGCAGATGCACAACAATGGCAAAGATCCACGTCAAAGTACAATCATGGCGGGCAGTCAAAAGCTTTGGAAAGTTGAGACCATGAAATACCACAATGTATTTGCAAGCTCATTCTAATTACTTAATCCTTACATTTGGCAAAATACATTATCATCCTCGTGCTTATTCTATTACTAGCATAAGTACCCGGCATTGCCCGGGTAAAAAATATATTTCTTAATAACCTTACATATATACACACCCTCACCACTCACCACTCACCATTCACCCTCACCACTCTCCCTCACCACTCTCCCTCACCACTCATCCTCACCAATCACACCCTCACCAATCACCACTTACCACTCACCCTCAACACTCACCCTCACCACTCACCCTCACCATTCACCCTCACCACTCTCCCTCACCACTCTCCCTCACCACTCATCCTCACCAATCACACCCTCACCAATCACCACTCAACCTCAACACTCACCCTCACCACTCACCCTCACCATTCACCCTCACCACTCTCCCTCACCACTCTCCCTCACCACTCATCCTCACCAATGACACGCTCACCAATCCCCACTCACCACTCACCCTCAACACTCACCCTCACCACTCACCACTCACCCTCACAATTCACCCTCACCACTCTCCCTCACCACTCTCCCTCACCACTCATCCTCACCAATGACACGCTCACCAATCACCACTCACCACTCACCCTCAACACTCACCCTCACCACTCACCCTCACCATTCACCCTCACCACTCTCCCTCACCACTCTCCCTCACCACTCATCCTCACCAATCACACCCTCACCAATCACCACTCACCACTCACCCTCACCACTCACCCTCACCACTCACCCTCACCACTCAACCTCCCCTCACCACTCACTAATCACCACTCACAATCGCCACACACAACCGCCCTCACCATTATATTTTTGCCCCAGTCAACGCCGGATATTTCCCATTCGTAGCAGTTTATATCAACTCTATAAGCAACTTATATTAAACAGGAAGCGCGATCCTAAAGTAATTTACAACCTTCGATTAGTCCATGTGCGATTCAAAGAATCGATTCCTGGCATGTTGGGGGTTTACATTTTGAATGATAGAGTTTCATTTTCATTGTTTTTTTATTTTTTCAGGAGTTTTTAATTACATTTTTGCCCCGGTCAACGCCGGATATTTCCCGTTCGTAGCAGTTTATATCGACTTTAAGCAACTTATAGTAAACGGGAATCGTCCGAATGTAAAGGAATCTACAACCTTCGATTCCTTTGCGCGATTCAGAGAATCGATTCTTGGCGCGTCGGGTTTAAAAGTAATTACACCGTTGTTTTCTCATTGGTATGTAATGTTTGAAAGTTTTCATAAGATTTTAAATGTATTTTCCCCCCGGGCAACGCTGGGTATATCGAGTTTATACCACAAATGCGTGCGCATATTTTTAACGGGAATTAAAAATGGCGTCCACCCGGCAGCGAATGCGTCGCTACCCGTTGCCAGGGGCAACCGCCGTTCAATGAAACTGCGTATGGTCCGGCGACACACAGACACACACACAGACAGACAGATTTGCGATTTTATATATATAGATCACATAAAGATGGCGTTTGACTATAAATTGAATACGGTGGTGTGCGGTTGGTGCAAATGATTGTCTTGTTTTTAATGATCCTTTATCTGTGTGTGTGTGTGAACCAAAGTTTGTTGGTGTCAATTACTATCTTGATTTTAACGGCCCTCTGTGTATGAACCGCAGATGCCGTGATTGTAAAACGGTCAACTCACCACTACGCGTGTGACGATTCACCCCACCCCTCCGTTCCGAGCGCTGCTATTGTCATTTTCACCATCTCATGTGTACTGAATCTAAATGTTTTGCATTGTTTAGTGAGCGCCGTTTCCCAAAATGCAATCTAAACTCATATTTTACATTCAGTGTAAATAATTAGTTGTTACGGACAATTCCAACGGAGTGTATTATTCTTGAAATAATTATATTCTTGACTTAAAGCTTTCGTGACTGCAGGAATACATATTCTATGGGTCTTTCGGTAAAGCCACGTAGATAGAAAAAATATTAAAAAAAAAATATCTACGTGGCTTTACCGAAAGACCCATGGAATATAATGACAGTATATTCATCAGTGAGTGGAAGCATTGTTACATGCCTACTAACCACTATACTCCCCCTGTCCAATCCCTGACCATATAGAGCGCTGCTGTTCCAGTTATGGTTATACCTAATTGGAACAACGCTTCACACTAGCAGCATGTGGTATGTGAATATGCAGCGGCCCTCTAGTTCAACTCATCAGAACTTGGGAGCTGGCCCCACACCACTTCACCTCAATAGGTGCTCACTGACAGCGCTTGCTCCTGAAGTCTATCAGACTAAATGGAGGATGTTTTGCCATTTTGTGCAAACATCGTATACAACGTTGAACTGTTAAGAGCAGAATACATTTCTGAATAAATTTCTGCAGAACACAGCAGTAATTGTTTTCAGTATATCTAGTTGATATTTCAAATTCTCATTAGCCAGGTGCTCCTTTCAGGCACTGCAATACCAGCGTAATTCAAAGTGCCGTCTCGTGTCACAGCAGAGAAATAGGCACGTGTATGTAAAAAACCGTCATAAAATGCCACAAAGCCCAAACAGGATGGCAGGATTGATTGGCACATGAGAAGAGTAGCCCTTGGTTCAAATTAGACGTGTGCTTTCTCTCTCTCTGCCTCTGTCTGTGCATCTGTCACGCTTAGACACAAAACTAAAAATATATCTAAGTCTACACTCCCAAGTGTAAGTTGGGTGTTGTAGGCTTCTGTTAGCAACACAAACATGAGCCCCGGGCTCTATAAAAATATCCTTCACTTAAACGTGTTCTTGAGTTGTATAAACAAACGCTATATATGCCAAGTGTGTTACGAAGAACTGCAATTAAGAGGCGAAGAAGTTACTCCGTGGAACTTTCCCAGTCAACAGCGCCTCATGTCTTGTTCGGGATGGCCCCGGCGGACGACACCAGAGTTATTTCTGAAGCAACTTCAATAGGCCTCTCTTAGCCAAAACTAGACGGCACTCCTTCAGTTCTGCATCGACAGCGGATGGTCACACGTTAAACATCCAATTTACAATTCTTTTGCCTTATAGCTGGGCCAAGTGAAATAAAATGTATGACAATTCATACTGCAGTATGCTGGAGAACTGGACTGATCATGTGTTCATAGGTGGCTGCCTTGATTTGAACCTAATTTCTAAGTGTGTAAGGCCCACTGAGCTATACAGCTCTTCATCAGAAGCGACCTGGTCACAAATGATAGCTTAACGAAGTGGCTTATCATGTGGACATTTATAGCAGCCAAATACTCGAAACGCATGTTTCTAAATTTAAAAAGAAAACCCGGAGGACCCACTGGCGGAGCCAGTTGGGGGGGTGGGTGGGCTGGCACGTGCCCCCCCCAATGATCCGATCGAAATCCCTAATTTGGATCGGATCATTGGGGTTTATTCGTAATAAATCGGCATTTTGCGACCCCTACTGCCACTGTGTAGCATATTATTATGTACCAGGGACTCTATGAGATGATAGGACAATAGTCTGAGTCCATAATTGGCAATACGTAACGGCAAAGCACTTATAAGTGACTCACAGAATTGTGCGCAGTTGTGTCTACAGTCCACGACTTCCCTGAAGGCATCAACACCTTCAGCGAGCGCGATTCGGATCACACAACGCGGTTCGAATTCGATCTTCGATCGATGGCTGTGCCATCGCGGCATACGCGTCGAATAAAAAGCAAGGGACAAGTCCTTACTTACTAACTAACAACTCCTCTATCATTTTTAATTGCAGGAGGGGTTGCTCTCCTACCTGAAAATCCTGGTTCCACCATTGGGAGGACCCAGAGAAAAATCCACGCGACCACGGGGAGAACATGAGCTTTACATAGTAAAATAAAATAGTTTTTAAGATTCGTTTTTGTTTTTATAACCGGTGTTATAGGCTGCGGGGCTAAGTTGTGGGCAGTAGAGGGCAGTGCAGAAACATCCATTGTTGCCCTGCGCTCCGATGCTCCCAACCTTCAACAACCCACAATGGTCAACGAGGTGAAGCAAGGTAAAACGAATCCCACGACCTACGCGGGATGGGGAGACCTTCATCCAGCAGTGGATTGACAAGGTGCGGCATGTGCACATTGCATGTTTTTAAGCACGAATGTGGTTATTCAGTTCAGTTCATCAATGTACATTTGCGAAATTCATGTGGGATAGGACTGCACTCGGCAAAGTTCCGCATGAAAGGGATTTAAATACTCACAAGGGTGTGGAGAGGAAATGAGAAAGCGGCTGCATCAATTGAGAAAGATCACCAAAATAAACCACTGCTGCTTTCTTTTAGGTATTTGCCAAATGAAGTTAACGTTCTTTAGAACCTTTCAGCTATTCCTCTCATAACCAACATAAACATAGACTCCATTTGGCCTCAGTGCTAGGTATGTTTGGATGAGCTCAGTTATCAGTTTTTTCAGGAACAGTGTTTAATAAGTGTATTTAGTGCAGCTAATGTGGTTACATTGTCTTTGCATATGTAGTGTTGTAAAGGACGGACTTCTAAACTTCTTTATGGCACACACTGTCTATTATCTTTGTACACAGTCCCTATCACACTAAGGGGTATATTGTCCCCTCACCCGTTACTCTCAGAAGGTACAGCCTCCGGACCTTGCAGGCTATCTAATCTCCCTGCTCTCCCAGCGTCCTCTGGCTGGACCTAGGGGATCTCTCCCCGACCACTGGTTACTCTGAGCCCTAGCCCTGATAAGGGCTGGAGGGCTTGATCCACGGTCCTAGATGTCTTCGGCCGACTTGGGTCTTCGTGTAGCAGAACTCCCCCAAGAGCTCTCAGCGCTCTGGCTTTTATACCTGTTCGTGGCCGGGTTGTCCAATCCCCGGCCACCTTGTGGGACCCTCCGATTGGTCCTTCCCAATCTGGCGTTTGGATCCTACCTCACCCCATTTGACCCTGACCGTTTGATTGAGCGGGAAACCCTTGTTTACGATCCGCTCTCTCACAGTTAGCGAACAGTGAGTAGTTAACTGTTAACACCACTACACATATGTCAGAATCAGAATGTTTATTATCTGATGAGCTATGAAGATCTTTTACACAGACGTTCAATAGGGGTGGGTCAGAAAATTACAACAATCAATAAAAAAAACGATAGGAGTGCAAAGTATAGGAAAGGTAAGCAAACCACTACACGTAATTAAACTAAAACACACTTTTTTTTAATCTAACCAGGTAAAGCCCACTGAGCTATTAGTATTTTTTCAGAAGCAACCTGGCCACAAATGACAGCTCGAAGAAATGTCCCGTCGTGTGGAAATTTCTATCTATCAGCCAAATACTCTAAACGTACGGGATGCTTAAAAAAATTGTTAACACATATATGGGACTATCGTTTTGAATGTAAAAAGAACAGATTGTACATTGTAACATGATAACAAATGTTAATAGCTTCAAAAAGTCAAAGAGTCTCCACTCGTTCGCCATCGTTGTCAAGGCTACGCCTGGAATCTTCTCCAGGTGGTCTCCAGAGCCCGGAGGCGGCACATTTCTTGTGGCGTTGTTGCAAATTCTCAGAAGTGTTAAAAAAATGTTGAAGCACCCTGTACACTAGCCTAAGTGCCGAGTCCATCTGCTGGGTCCCTCTGTAACGTGCTGTGCTGTAAGCAAATGTAATTTGCATCGCTTGCCAATACTACACTGAACTCATTGATTAAGGATATCGCCAAGGCATCTTACCTGCCCCACCCTCCGTTGGCTTCTGTATTAATCAGCATTTAGCACTGGGCCAGAATGGCATAAGAAATAAGTGGCTGATTTAAGAACGTTGGCCATAGTCTTAAAAAAAATCTAACTTACATTTTTAATAGGTATTAAAAAGATGTCAGAAGGCGAGTCCGCGTTCAAACATTCAAAATTGGACCTTTATGTTATTTCAATCGTATTAAGTCACTTTGTGCTTTCACATTGCGTGATTTCAAATACCAAAGTCGGTATTACTTGACTGGCAGGAATAACCACCAGCCCAGGAACCATGATGTATAATCTTACATTAAAAGAGTAACCTTCATTGTGACAAGCAACGCAGTGTTGGCACCACACGAGGCCCTATTGTTTTGCACTTTGCGTCCAAAAATCAATGGACCTTGAACAATGGCATGAAGGAGCTCCCACATGTGAAATTTATTTTGCTTCAGTGGAAGCTGAAAACAAACCCCGATTGCAAACACGGACGACACCCCCCCCCCAGCACAAACTGAACATAATCACCGTTAGCGAATTTTCTGTAAAAACAAAGTGACCTTGTTTTAATAAGGAACAAACCATACGTAGATTCAAGTAAAAGGTATATTTTAGCAAGTGATTCTCAATGCTCATCTCTGTTGGCTGTGCTAAGGCAGTGGGAAAAGTTCCACATTCCTGTGATAAGAGATAGACTTTGCATCGGACAACAACTTCTAACACAGCGGTACAATTTTTTTCCCTAATCAGCCTCTAAGAGATAATAAGCTAAGTTGATTCCCAAAAAAGTTCAAGCAAGATGTTATGCATTTCATTATCTTTGTTAGACAAGCAAAGACAGGAACAAAAGCTTCACTGCTGTATTTAAAAATAAAAGCAGGCTCTGATGTGCCTCAATATTTGTCAAAGACAAGGCGCTGATATTAATGCATGGGAGAAATAAAGGAACACAAGCACATGCATTCCAACACAATCCCTTCGGGCCCTACACGGTGCTTTAGGCAATGCATTACGGATTAACTGTGAGATATTTTTTTTTAGCTTTCCCGCATATTGTTTGATTCACACCCATTCTTGCCCATTCTTGCTTTGCCTTTGAGTATAATGACAACTATGTAGACACAAGGTGACTGGGAAGGCCCAGGGAGCTCATAATATCTATGTTACAGCCCTAGGCTTGCACAGCTGAGATTGCCACCCATGAATAAACCAGCTTCTCAAGTGTAGCGAGATCATGCTCTTAGTCTACTCATCAGTGGCTGAAACA
Source organism: Lampetra planeri (assembly GCF_965212315.1). Classification (NCBI taxonomy): domain Eukaryota; kingdom Metazoa; phylum Chordata; class Hyperoartia; order Petromyzontiformes; family Petromyzontidae; genus Lampetra; species Lampetra planeri. The sequence goes on along the minus strand of NC_136108.1, from coordinate 17,846,624 downwards.
ATAAAACAATGACATTAAATTCGACTTAAAGCTTTCGTGACTGCAGGAATTAATACTCTTTGGGTCTTTCCGTTACGTCACGTATATACAGTGTATTCTTTCACCTGAAGACGATTGCTTGTGTTGCGATCGAAACGTCGTGATTTTAAAATTATTTGTATATCTATGTGACTTTATCGAAATACCCAAAGAGTTCATACTCTTTGGTTCTTTCGGTAAAGTCACGTAGGTATAAAATAAAATAAATTAAATCACGACGTTTCGATTGCAACACAAGCAATCATCATTAGGTGGGAAAACCACAGCAAGAAAATGTTTTGCTGAAGTGGGAGAGAGATGCCGAGGTAAGAGGTTACAGTAGAACCTCTGGTCACGAACGCTTCTGACCACGACCAAATCGGGTTACAACCAAAAAATTCATACATTTTTAAAATCTGGTCACGAACACAAACTCGGGTGGCGATTGAACACGGCCGCGGCCGATTTCCCCTTCCGCGCCATTTTTTTTTGTAAGCGCCAAATTTCCTGTTGTTTGTTTACAAACAACAGCGACCCACGTGTGGCCGCTTGCTCAGTCAGTCTCGCTTAGTAATCGGTCTCGGTCAGACGTGCGCTCATTCGCTGTGAACTCTGTGCAGTATTTTGTGTATTTTTGCATTAATTTTGCAATTAGCCATGGGCTCTAATCAAGTGAAGAGTGGTAATGTTAATCTCTTCTCGCATCATTCATATGATGATGCGGTGAAGTAAACGTTCATACGATATTACGGTGAATGCTTCCAAAAACAATACTGTACCCAAATATTCCTGTTAACTTACTTTCAATAGAAACATGAATTGTTCATACGAATATTCTCTCTCTCAGAATCGACCGACTGATGTAGCAGACGAAACAATCATCTTGTTGAACGATTCTAAACCTTGACGCGGCAATGTTAGTTTTCTCTGTTGTTCAAGGTTTTCTCAGTGTTATTCAATGTGTTTACATTTAGTTTCCTATTAAACTGTGAATTCTATGGCATAATTAACTATTTTTGTGCTTAAAAATCTTTAAAAAACCATATTTATATACAGTTCGTAGGAGTCTGGAACGGATTAATCGGATTTACATACAATCCAATGGGGAAATTAGGTTGGAGTCACGACCAAATCGGGTTGCGACCAAAGCTATGGAACGAATTATGGTCGTGACCAGAGGTTCTACTGTATATAGGTAAGAGAGGGGGGAGGGGCAAGGGAGGGGGGTAGGGGATTGAGCGTTGCGTGGACGCTAGGAGAGGGAAAGGGTACATTTAATTTGGTTTTCAATTCTGCATATTACAGCTCTCAGGATTATACAATGTAGATGTTAATACAGTTAGGAACAACAGTTCCACACTGCCCACCAGGGATTATTTGTCTGTCGTGCATAGCCCCTCCCAAACATGTACGCTCCCGGATTGGTTGAAGTGCGTCACGTGACCGCGAGCTTTCTGTCGTGCACGAATGCGCTGTCCAACCAAGTTCCTACCTGCCCACTCCGAAGGAACGTGTTTACACGAGATACAATGTTTACAGGGCATAAAATGTGTGCCAGCTAAAGAAGTGTTCAAATGCGTTCACAAGTGATGTAATATTCCACAGCTGAGTTCTGCGTCACAAATCAAAGCATTAATCATGTCAGAGGGTCCCAAAAATAGGTGTATTTGTCTCATGGAATGATGCTGATAGTACGATTGTAACATAATAGAGGATTTCTTATAATATCTTATCAATATCTCTCCCCAAAATTTTATCATAACATTGGCATACTGCACAGCAGTGTAGCCCTTCATGTGAAGAGAACAGCCCACAAAAGTGGATATCACAGAGCTACTTTTGAAATCTCTTGAAGGACCTCTGGTCCACATAACTGGGAGCAGCACTTACCCACCCGTTCTGCAATTGACATGTTGCTTTTTTTGGGCCAATCATTAGTGACCAGGCTGAAACCATCACGTCAGTACACCTGAGATACCGGTTGTATCACAGGTGGCTGACTGGATTCAAATTGAGGATCTCAGCGGTGCCAGCTCAACACTCCGACCTCTGAGCCACCAGGCCCACCTCACATTTTAGAGTATTTTAAACACGGAACACCGGGAACAGTTACTGCCCCCAATGAAGAGGAAAACATGCTTTGTTAATATCGGAACAGCTGACAGCCGTGCATCCAAGTACAGGACTCACCATGTTTGGCTCTGTAGGCGGCTCCCAGGCAAGCCGAGTTGGCGGTGTCCAACGTGTACACCGGCACGTTGAACACGTCTGCCAGGACCTTGTGAAACCGGCCACGGACAGAGAAGGGCTCAAAACACAATGGTTTACTTTGCTGCGCGGGTTTCTGCCGGCCCCAATAAATCACGCGACATTTCAGAAATGCCACGTGCGCTCCTACGGGAACCAGAAACATTCTGACGCAGCATCCTCTTACCGTCCTTGAGGACGCGGGCTAATATTCGACATGACCGTATAGGAATTTTAAAATAGGACATGCTGCTGAGTTTCTTGGCAAGCTGGGACTCGCAGTCGTTAACATCCCTTGAGTGAGTGGAGTCCCCCAGCACCCTGGTCCTGAGTTATAGGAAAAACTACACAGCCCGAGCAGCTGTTTGAATCGTTTCGAGCACTGTGACGTAATTGTAAAATTAAACGGTAATCGCTCATGTGCCAATTCATTAATTGATGCGTTGCAAGTGACTATGAGTAGAAATCAATTGAACATTTAAAAATAGGTTAAGGTAAAGTCCCCCCCCCCCTTTATTTACAGAACGAAATATAGCGTACGTAAAAATGTATCATTGTTAATCGTACTGCCAACAGAGCCAATGACGAAGTATTGCTATACGAGAATACAGCTGGGTATACAATCATACAGTGATCTTGTGTTTGCAGATGTAACGTCTCCTTTCAGGATTATTACACAGTTAGTGTTTTTTTTTAATAATGTGTAGAATTATTGTTGTTTTTTCCCACAATATATAACTGCACCGTTCTGGTTTGTCTTCATTGTTGTATTTTTAAGAATGTTTTGGTTTCAGCGATTAACACTTTTTGCTGGTGGAGCTGCCCCTATGGTTTGAGCTCTCGTCCCACTCGTTACATTAAGCCCTTGTTATTGTTATGCAAAGTTACTGTTAATTGGGTCAGACTATTCACTCTAAATCATTCAAACATGAACTATGAGTGGTGGCAATAGCTGTGTTCTATAATTCCCCAGAACTTCCCTCCTCTCCCCTAACCTCCCACTCTCCCCCAGTCAAACTCATAACTAAACTAAAACTAAACTATTTTTTTTATTTTACCAGGTATGGCCCACTTGAGCTATATAGCTCTTTTTCAGAAGCGACCTGGCCACAAATAATAGCCCAACCAAGAAGCTTATCATGTGGAAATGTATCGCAGCCAAATACTCTAAACGCACGTTGATTCTAAATGTGGAGGGAGAAATCTGGAGGAGCTGGATAAAAATCCACATGACCACGGGGAGAACATGCAAAATCCAAATATACAGGAGGAAACATTCACAGATTATACAATGTGTAGCATCACTTAAAAACAAATGCATTGTTTTCATTTTAAAATGCTAGCAAAGTTTAAAACAGCAGCAACAAGAGTTTAAATGTCGATGCACTATCATGTAGAGCCACCATTCCATGTGTGTGTGGACATGTGCATACACACATAAATAGCTATGTGTATGTGCATTCCATGTTAAACATGAAAATGTATCGTGAGAACGCAGGCATAGTGGGCAGGAGGTTGTATGACTAAACTAAAATAGAGGGCTTTGTTTGATTAACACTTAACAAGTCCATCAATTGTTCTCAAGTAAAAATGAGCCATTTAACCCAGTTAGGGAAGAAGCCACCAGTTGGTATATAATGCGGCACTCTCTTCTCTTCTTAGCCAGAGTGACACCGCATATTGACACGTCATCGCGATTATGGTCATCACGTGTAACATGCGATGATCGGCTTTGGCACGTCCCCAAGACGAGCATACCGGAGGATCTCGAAAAAAAACATCTATCGGCAAAAGCCACTGATTGATCAACCAATTCAATTTCAAATGGTGAATATTAGCATTGAAGAGATGATCGATATTCACACTCATTCTGTATTAAGCCTTGCCAACGTATATTTTATCCGAATACAGATGTCGCAAGCTATAAAATGAGGTGTACTCAGGTGCACTGAATGCAGGTGTGGATTACCTGGAGAATGTCCTTATTGGAGGAGGCTCCTCCAGTTGCCAGTATGCGGGTCTCTGGTTCTGCCACGCACACACAGCACAAGGACGCCTTAAGTACGGACATCCCTCGACATATAGGACAGATACATTCGTGAAAGGTTGACTGTAAAGCGAAAGTCCGTATATCAAGCTTCATTTTTGCCATTCGCTTCGATTGCATAATTGGAGAAAGCAACTAGACTTGGTAGTCGTAGTAATGATATCACAATTAAGAATGGCAGCAAAACGTTTGTACAGAATGCCGCGCTCGTGCACGCGATTTGCTCCAGACCTCTCTCCCCTCTCTTCTGTAGATTAATTTTACGAACAAAAAAACTCTTTCAAGCCCATGAGAATCAGCCTTACCAGTGATGGCAAGTGACTTGGCTTTAACTGAACAATATGCGTAGTGATTTTTTAAAAAGTGTTATTAATCAGTAAATATGAAATTGGTAATATTTAGTTATTTATAAACGGAGTATATGTGTGTAAATGTAATATTAGGTTAATAATAATGCATTATTAAATTTTTTCAAATATATCGGAATTCCCCCAAAACCGGACAGGCTATTTTACTGTATGTACCCATCCACCCGTCCATCCATTCATCAATTTGTCCATCCGTCCATAATGTATTCATCCAAACACCTGCACATCTCTACATCCATCACATGTACATTCTGCCCAGCCATAAATCCCCTCACTCCTATCTCTTTGTCCTCCCATACTAAACAGCTCGTGCATTCATTTCATCTTTCTGCCCATGACGGCTTGGCCTAGTGCCACCAACGCACACGCTGGGAGCCAGAAGCTGTCCCCGGGGTTGTGCTCACACAGCTGGGGAACAACAAAAGCGATACGGCACAGAGAAGAACCGCGTGGCTGTGCCATATGGCGAGGGTGCTGCTGGGAGGGTGACTCAAGAAATATTTAGCCTCTTGATTATGGTTTACCCGAGGTGTTAGATGTAATGCAAATTCTAATATCGGTATATTAAAAGTGACATGATCTGATTGCTCGATTATTTTCATGATTGCTTCCTCAAATTAATATATATGACATTGGTTTAGCTTCAGTATTCGCAGCACTACACTCTTACTGTAGGCTTCGTGGTACAGTGTGTATGAATTTGATGTTATCCTTGCATTAAGCCAAACTGACATGATCCTTTTCTACTTTTAATTACGTTAGAATTTTTTTTTACTTTTTAAAAATCAAAGTAATCATAAAACAAGTAATCATCTGATCTCTGCTAAGTAATGACAATCTTATTACATGCTGAAGATTGAGTATCAGTAATGGTAATATAAAGGATACACATTACATTTTCCCAGCACTAGTATTGCCCTGTCATTGAAACACACATTAATCTGGACTTACAATTTTCACATTTAAATAACATTAAAAAAATAAGGCAAATGGCAAATTACTGTTAGATGCTTTGTAAATTCAGATTATATTGCATTTACAATATTTGCTGTTAGATGTTTCCACCAGCCATGCCATGAAGTGATAAAACATCCACCTTGGGAGTCTTTCAATCAGTATAGCATCACACATATTGTTAAGGAAAAGCCCAGGAAGATGACATTACGGAAGTACTCATGAAATAAATTCAATAGACCTTCTTTATCCAACACTAGACGTTTCTCCTTCATGCTCTGTAAAAAAGTGGGTCTCCACATGTCAATCAACCAATGGAGTAAGCAGATTTATTTAGATCTACACAGCTGAGCAAAGACAAAATTAAGAGAGAAAAAAACTACATTCGTTTCTGTGAAGAAAGCATCATCATCATAATCTAAATCCAGGATATCAGTGGTGCTGGCTCAGTGCTTTGAGATACGCATTGAGAACTGCATGGGCCACCTGGTCAACTCAAGTAAATGTTTATCACATTCCTACGGAGGGAGCTGGTAGGAACGTTGGGTTGCTCGGTCAATGGCCAGGGTCAATGGCCAGGGTCAACGGCGGCGTGGTGTATTCCGCAAATATGCCCGACTGTGAGGGCGGGCACAAGCCGGCATGAGTAGGTTAAACGTTGAGTTTTATAAGGGCACCACGGGGTGACCAGCCCCTCCCCACCCAGCCCCTCCCCACCCTCCCCACCCAGCCCCTCCCCACCCTCCCTTCTCCATCCAGCCCCACCCCTCCCATTTTTGGATGCACGACGGACGGACAGAATCATCCCCTGTGGGCTGGTGTAACCAGGAGGTTCCTACCAGTATGAAACCAGCTCCATCCATTCTTTTCCCCATAGCTCTCCATTTATTGATTGTAAATGAGAATCTCCTTGTTTCCTGAGTTCTCACCTGGTTAAAAAAAACTAAACTTGATTGATCAGATACCGTGGCATATCACAGTGAATGAAATTTAGATCCCTGACAATGAGCTTCTGGCAAATAAAAATTCTAAGAAAAGTACACAATCACATAAAACTGAAAAACTGCAATGTTGCTCGTGATCAAAGTCATTTAATGTCACTGCTTGAAGCAGTTCCACCAAACATCTCCTGTAACTACTAGCAAACCAGGAGAGCTTAACCAAATTGTAATTGGTCATACAGATACAAGCAGCGTGACATTATTTGGTATCTATTAAGCAGGTACGTACACGTTTATGTGAACTACAGACACACATGGAAAGCAGCAATGAGCTGGGATGTCAATTTTGCATATGCATCAGCTACTCCTGGGCTAAGTTTGAAACCAACGGGTCAATGTACAAGCATATTGGAGTGTACTCTAGCTTCTAATTAAAGCTCACAAGTCACACTCTGTGCCCACATTCCCAGGCTTGCACTTTTAGGACAGCGATCTTGGCTGTCTTTAGTTTCTACTGGGAACATTGTCTCCCTCTTAATAATTCGGCCCATCCATTGGTTTCAAACACAAGTCACCTGAGCACTGCAGTACTCCGCAAATGCAAAGCAATGCAAACTCACCGGTCTGAGCAAATGGGCCGGGCTCATCCCTGCCAGCTGCCATTGTTAGGTGACAAGGAGAGGAGCAATTAACAAAAGCAGCCTATCACTGGCAAGACCTCTGCAAATGTCTGGCTCTGAGTCAACAATGATTACCCAGATTTACAGTGAACTGCAACGTTCCAAATTATTGTACATAAAGTAAATCGCAATCATTAATATCTAATTAAAGCCACATTTTTAGTGATGGCATTTCTTTATCTATCCACGTTTAAATTTGGCAATCATAAATACATGCTGATGAGAATTCTTCAAAGGTCATAAGTTAACTGACTATAACAACTGGAAAAAAGCTACAGTTGATTAGAACTATATGCATTTTTATGAAAAATTCCATGAAGACTCAAAACTTTACATTTTAAGAGTGCCAATGAATAAACACAATGCTCAATTGTCAGTCAAATGAAGCAGAGACAACACAAGATCATAATTTTTAAGTTCAGATAGCCAATAAAATGAGTAAAAAAACCTCTCCACTCAACAAGCACAAAATATAATCTTAAAAACATGTTCATTATAGAGTGTATGTAAAAACAATTTGGATGTATAATCCAACTATTAACTACTATCTTTGTTTTACTAGGTAAGACCCACTGAGATATACGTCTCCTTTTCAGAAGCGACCTGACCATAAATGATAGCTCAACGAAGTGTCTTATCATGTGGACATTTACAGCAGCTCAATACTCTTAAACGCATGATTCTAAATGTGGAGGGAAAAACCGGAGGAAAAATCCACACGACCATGGGCAGAACATGCAAACCCCAATGATACAGGCATCAGGGTCAGGATTGAACCCACGACCTGCTGCATAGCAAGCGAGGTAATTAACATTTTGTCATTATGGTGCCCCAAGTTATTCCTAACACAAATCTAAGCACGAGGGTATCTTGCAAGTGACAGAGTGGGCAGAGCCGTATTTGAATGCACTTGATTTAAGGGGGATAGGAGGCCATCGAGATTCATATTCTATTTTCGTGAGACCTGAGTGTGATATTAACGTTTAGCCTGCAGCCAAATCACCCAGAATGCAACCGATCTTCTCAGATTGCACGAGCTAAGGAGGGTTCAAGCCTTGATTAATACTGTACTTCAGTGGTACGCATGGATACCGTGCAGGAGAAATTATCTTTAAAAGGACCAGCAGCCTCCTCTAGGCTTATAGTGTTAAAAACGACACTACATCCTACACTCAATCAAGATTGAGCCGCATATGGGGTTCATCAGAGAGTCATCCTACCATGTATACATCTTTTCATCCAGTGCCGATATTGTATGTAATATAATTTCTATATTTTGTATAACGGTCACAGCAGCCAATGGCAGAGCCAGTGGGGGGGGGGGGGGGGGGGGGGCGGCACATGCCCCCCCCAATGATCCGATCGAAATCCATAATTTAGATCGGATCATTGGGGGTTATCTATATACATAAAAGGAACATTTGTGAATGTGTCTGTTCAAAATGTTTATCATACTTCCCAACATGCAACAAACTTGAAATTTGGCATGTGGGTAGTTTTCAGACTCCACACAATGCAAAACGTATAAAAATAGACCTTTGTATTTTGGGGGGGGCGCAATAATGCATATATTTTGCACGGCAAATGAGCGGTGACGTCACATCTGTGATGTCACCCGCATGCAGGAACGTTACACAATGTGCCTGCTGACGTCACACATCCCACCCCCCAAACCTCCGCATCGGCCGTGTATTAATCCAAGACAAGAATCCAAGTCCCGGGGGGAAGCTGGGTAGTAAAGCTAGTTAGTAATAAATCGTCATTATGCGACCCCCACTGCCACTGTGTAGCATATTATTATGTGCCAGGGACTCTATGAGATGATAGGACAATAGTCTGAGTCCATAATTGGCAATAAGTAATGGCAAAGCAGTTATAAGTGACACAGATTTGTGCGCAGTTGCGTACACAGTACATGACTTCTCTGAAGGCAAACACCTTCAGCGAGCGCGATGCCGATCACACAACGCGGTTCGAATTCGACCCTCGATCGATGGCTGCGCCATCGCCGCAGACGCGTCGAATAAAAAGCAAGGGGCAAGTCCTTACTTACTAACAACTCCTCTATCATTTTTCAATGCTGGAGGGGTTGCCCCCCCCCTACCTGAAAATCCTGGCTCCGCCATTGACAGCAGCTCCCATTGTTTTAAGTTTTATCCAATTATGGTGAGCTGGTGGGCCATTGGACCAAAATTCCTCCGGGAATTTTTTTTGCACAAATGTGCCTCCTTTCAAAAGTGAACAGCTACTTACCACAAATTCTTTGGCATTTTGTTTTAAGTTACCCTCATGGACATTAAGGGCTGTTTAATATTGAATGATAAGTAAAGTAAGTGCAATTGGGCAGGACACGTCATGCCTAGATGGGATGATGGCATGTCGGAGTGAAAGGATGGAGTGGTCCAGAGAGAGAGATCGTCCACTGCAGTTTGATGGATATGTCCAAGCAGCTCATGCACACCAATAGAGATTAGTCAGTGCAATGAGAACCACTGCTGTATTTAAATGGGAGACTGCCAGGAAATACTGGACATCATTGGCTTGGTCTGCGAGGCGGTCTGGCCATGTCAGTATCAGAATAGAGATCCTTGAATGTATCTTTGCGGTGCTTGGAGTGCTCTCCCTCTCATGTTCGGGGTTTCCCTGGGTACTCTGGTATCCTCTCCGTTGTGTCTTTGTTGGTCTTCTGCTGTTGCTGCTTTCATTGGAACAAAACGCGAGCCCGACACAGCATGCCACGCGGTTCGCGTGACCGGGTGTCGCAATCCACGGAAGATGCTCCCCCACGCATCTGGAACCATGTGGGAGGGGGGGGGGCGGTGAAAGATGGGGAGAGGGGGCCCGCTGCCCCAGCCAAGTGGAGACACCACGTCGGGGGGAGAAGATGCACGGGGAAATATAACCGACCAAATGAGGGGAAAGGTGGAGGGGTGGAGGAAAAAGGGGGGTGGGGGGGATCCTCGCACACGTTAAACACTCATTCGTGGACTTGCAAAACATTTCAATGCAGAACCTTCTGGAAATAGTCCTGAGTCCCAGTGAGGCATTCCTGGGTAAGGGGCATTATGATTCTCAAAGAAAAATAACATTCATTGACCAAAAACATATTCTACAACAGAGACACGTGACTTGAACTAAATATAAAGCATATTAAAATGGGGGTTAAAACGTTGATGGTTGCAGTTATAGGTATTACGCAGGTATTGTTATTTGCTGAAGTTTCCATTCTGACTCTGGGAAAGCATGCCTTGGTATAAAAGTTGTCTCTGGATGTGCTCATTGCCATGGGTTTCTCCACTGGTCGGTGCACTGCGGGTAGAGTACTCAGACAATATCAGGTGGTTGTGAGCTTAAAACCCAATTGAGGGTCCACTCAGCACACCATCTCTCAGTGGTCAACACATGAAGCACCACTTTGCGGAATGTCAACGTTGGTCATACTGTGGTGAAACTGTTCCACGTTATGAGAGAAATATGGATTTTACCTACTCGTCTAGAATTATTTGACTCTGGATATGTTTGACTTGGATTTGACGTCTCTCCACTCCAGGCTGAAGGAGCATGTACCCTGGTGCATGCCCCTTATTAGTGACCACTCCCGCCAATACTCTATCTACCCTGGAAAACTCCGTGACTCACGGCTCCGTCGAGCCAGACTTTTGTCTCGACACGGTCTGCCGAGAACCAAGCCGTGTTGTCCGCAAAGGCTAAGGTGTGATGCGTTGACGATAATTAGCGGCGCTAATGGCGGAGGCCTTCAGGTTTCCATGACCGACATTTACCACCAAGCTGCCGTCAAAATCCACCGGATTAGCAGAAACATAAAAGCCCACCAAATGCATTAACACTCCGTTTATCATTGTCTGCCGTGAGCGTCATGCTATTCCCATAGACGGGCGATTCTGTCATCTTCCAGCTCACACACGTGCTATTTACTTTATTAATTGCCCGATAAATGGGGAAATAGTAGTGAGGAGCCTAACGCTGTTGTGATAAAGCACTTTGATGGACTGCTTCTGGCTCAATGTCTCCACACTTGGGGGCCTAAAGGCGAGAGACCTATGGGGGAACAACCTGTAGGTTTAATGAATGATGAAATATCTCAACCTTGTGAAAACAAAAAATAAACACGACAAATAATGATCTCTGTATTCAGCCGGCATAGGAAACAAGACATTTATTACAACACGTGCTTTTAATAGGGAAAAAAAGTATGAAATAAAAATCCTCTACAACTTAAAATTCCCCTTCAGATAAATCTCTGTATACAAGCAATAATAATAGAATAATTTACAGCCCTTTGTCAATCCACTGCTGGATGAAGGCCTCTTCACATCCTGATGAATTTATTGACAAAATTTCACCATTCGGGCAGTGCAGGCTGATGATGTACGTATGTTGAACTTCTTTCGCACCGTACGTAGCCAACCGTCCTAATCGGAGGTGCAGGGAAAGGATCAGGAGGCCCAGGACCGGTTCTGATATGACTCGCCACTGATGTTCGCTGTGGCCGGGAGTGAATCCGGCGAGTTAACTTCGCCGGATTCATAGCGCAGTGCATGAACTTCCGCGACACCAATCCTCCCATGTAAACATTTTAAGGGTAAATTGTCACCACATACGCTGCTGTCTCTATATTTTGAATAAAAGTCACTCATCTGGCAATGAAGCTCTGGTCGCTGGAAGAAAAAAAAGGAATAACATTGTGGGCTCACGAAAGCAGTGCTTTAGGTCGGCGGGCTCCGCAACATTTTGACAAGAGCAGAGAGGGCCTCGTTTTGTGGCGGCTGCCCAGTGGCGGTGATAACAGCGAGTGCTGCCGTGCTCTTTGCTCGTAAACGGCCTCAAGACGTCGGACCCCAGCGCACTTACAGAGATCTCTCCCAAGTGGCCCCATCCAATTGGAACACGGGGCCAAAACACACAATAAAGCATCGACTGGTGATGCGTACGACGAGAAGCTTGTTAAGATCCCATGAGCCACTGTTGCTGCTACCACCACTTTCACGCTTCTATGAAAGGCTGCAGGCGATGCTGTCAGGCAAAAAATAAATATATAAAATAATTAAAGACCTAGGTTTCACAGCCAATGTTAAGATTCTAATAGGTTATTTGGTGAGGCCATAATGATCTGGCCAGTATTTTGTCATTAAGTTACCCCGCCAACCGATACAGCCACGCAAATTAAATTGTCACGCGGTGTAATAGCATTTAACATGCCAAATTATTATTGTTTCAGCTCACCGGTAAGTGAAAAAACAATTCTGACAACTCAATATAGCAATTAGATATTTCCATTGATTGGATGTGAGAATCGTTGCTCAACTTACCGGTGAGCTGAAACGATAATAATTTGCACATGAAACCCTTACATAAGGCGGCAATTACATAAGTCGGGCGGTGGAGGGTCTTAACGACACAAAATTTGTCAGATCATTACGTGGTCGAACCCCACATTTTTTTTTACTGAATCAGTAATGAAAGAGACGAGTATTGTAAAGGCACAATCCAGCACTTTATCTTGTTCCTGCTCGACTGTTCATGACACCATTGAGAGCTTTTCTTCCTTCCAAGCACGTGAGGTGGTAGGCAATGACCTGGCAATGTGCGTGGGTCGTGCTGAATGGCACTTGCAGTTAACGGGCAAGTGACCTTTGCCTTTGCCTTGTTGTGCCAGATTGGAATTCCTACGAACTCTAGAGGCTGCAAGATTAGGAAAACTCGCACTCACAATTACACCCGAAAAAATAAGAATTCCCCTACGTATCTGAATTCAAGAGTCAATACATTTTAGTTTCATGTATATATTTTAAAAGCTGCCTCACCCAAGGCCTTATTTTGAAAACAAATGAGGCTCACGGATTTTGGCACGAACAGACCAAGTCAATTAAGCATACAAATGCTAAAACCCGGCGTATGCGTGGTAAAGATAAACGCACAATGAGAAACATTCCTAAAAGGTGGCCCATGGGGCAAAGAACGCCATACAGTACGCGAGAAATAGGAGGCAAAGACAAATTAAGCATAACATCGCCTGGGACCGTTCACCCCCCCCACCCCTACAACCTCCACAGCCAGAATGGTAAATAAACATCTGGTGCAGTGGAATAACAAATAAAATGTAGTGATTAGTAGCTGGAAGAAAGACAGTGAGGAAGAAAAAACCTTTGTGTGCTTTTAAGAAAATCCCAGCAGAAGATTAGAGCTGGCTTTGATGAGTTCAACGAGTGAGTGACCAATAACAGAGGTTCCTCACCCCCAGATACGGCCGACCCTCTGTCCTGGGAACATCTCAATCTGTTCCTCTCAGACCTTGGTCTGTTGACACCTCATGGGAGGACCATGTGTCTCGTTTAAAGAAGAAGAAGAATAAAAAAAACGTTGGCCAAACAAACCACCGGGGGCTCTGAAGCTGCATGCAGCGACCGATACGAGGCTGGCATTCCCAGAACGATGCAGAATGGGAGGCAGGCTGGCGGGGACATCAAACACCCCGCTGCGTTGCAAGATGCCACTGCTGTCTCCCTTTAAACAGCGTCGCACTTTCAAGCAAATGCAGCAGCGGTGGTGCCGTGGCGGAGGCCCCGCTGATGCTTGTTCACGCCATGTGGTCTCGCAAACAATGCACGGAGCAGGTGCTGCCAAGACGACCGCGCCGCGTGTTCCGCACGTGAAAGAGCAGTGGGCGTTAACGCAACGTCGCCGTGTTATTCTTTTTTATTGAGCACCTCGGTTGCCATTATGCGTTTTATTTGATGCGATATTTCTCCGAGCCATCAGCCGTGCAAGCACTTTGGGGCGCCATGCTGGCGAGACGTTAGCTACCTCGCCTGGTATGCAAGTTGTTGTGGGTTCGATCCCGACCATGATGCTTGTATATTTGGAGTTTGCATGTCTGTCTCCCCGTGGTCGCGTGGATTTTAATCAGGGTCCTCCGTTTGTTTCCCCCCACAATTAGAAACATGAGTTTGGAGTATTTGGCTGCTATACATTTCCACGTGATAAGCCACTTCGTTGAGCAATCATTTGTGGCCAGGTCGTTTCTAAAAAAGAACCAAATAGCTCATTGGGCCTGACCTGGTAAAAAAACATTAATCCTAGATTAATGTTTAGTGTTTGTTGTTTGTAAGGTCATTTGAAATATGAAGACATGGTCTTCGATATTACAGGGCTCCTGTTAAAACGAAAGCTGGAGATAATATCCCCCCAGACATCTTGAATTGAAGCAAACATGCAGTTTATGTTATTTAATTTTAAAACAATTGATTGCTACGTGAACTCAGTGCCTTATTTGTATGCATGCAATGGATTCATAAAAATGTGAGTGCTATATTACATATTTCAATTAAATCAATGACCTTCAGCTACAACTACATGCATGCGAAGGTCTCTATAATATGCAAATTAGGCTGAGGCAAGCTTGGGGTCAAGTGAGCTTCATTGCAGTAGCGCCAAGGCAGCCCAAATTGAGTACCACGTGCAGTGTATGCAGACAGCGGCTATCCAGTGGAGACTGGTCTGAAAACATGGAAATATGAATTTTGTTAAAGTCTAAGAATGGCTTCGGGACACCTTGGAGATGCGTCCGAACCCATGCTTCCTTGAGATTGTCCTTAGTTGTGCTGAGCCCAAACTGTCAATGTCTTTGTGTAATAAAAGACTTGACCACGATATCTGGCTCAGTGTCCTTTATTCGGTCCGTACTGCGTCCCCACACGGCTGTCTCTCTTATTCTCTCTGTGCTGGTTCCGATGTCACTCCAGTCCACATCAGCAGCCCCGCTGCTGTTCTTGTCGCTCTTGCAGCCCCACAGCAGCTCCGCTGCTGTACTCTCACACAGCTGCCTTGGCTGTTCCTGCTGCAGCTCTGACGGCCTCGTGCTGTCTCGCCTTCTCGTCGCTCCTGCGACTCCTGGCAGCCACCCCGCTGCTCCTCACACACAGCCTTACTGCCTATCTCTATCTGCAGCTTTACACCTCCCAGTAGCTCCCTACTGTTCCCAGGGTTGGCTCCCGCTTCTGACGGTGCCCCCTCGGCTCGTACGCCCGCGTGGCCCCACACCTTTCCATTCACACCCCGACTGCCTTCTCCTTCCGGTTTACCCGCTTAAGGACCCCCTACCTTTCACCCACGTCACCTGGCTCCGCCTCCTCGTGACGTCACATCCGGAAGGTCGCTTTCGCCCGCATTACATTTGTATCACCCTCCCAAGTTGATCCGCACATTCCTTTCTGAATGTTCCTCTCGGTGGTGTGCGCTCGTTCTGAGCGGATTTTGACATTTGGTGACTTCAATACACATGTCGATGCCCAATATAAACCTCTTCAACGGGATATTTTGGGCATCCTGTGTTTAGTTTGTTGAGCTTCGCCCGCACCTCCGATTAGCAAGCTTGGCTATGTACGGTGCGAAAGAAGTTCAACATACATATACTGTATCCTGAACTCTTGTGGCTTCATCCAGAACGTTAATATGCTGACTCACTCTGGTAGACACACTTTAGACCTGGTGTGTTCTCTTAGGCTCTCAATAACTGAACCAACTTCATCTGGACCCAGGAATTTCTGATCATTCACTGGTTCTTTATTGATGTCCCTCTGCTCCCTCCTGGTCTGTCCACTAAACACAGAATTTCATTCTTCAAAATAACATCCATTGCTCCATCTCTAAAAGAGGAGCTCTCACGTTCTCCTCTCGTTCAGACGTGCCACTTCCCTGTTGAGGAGGCTGCTCAATTATATAACTCTGCTTTGTCAAATATTGTTGATCGTCCGGCTCCTCTCCCAACTCGCTGGATCTCTTCTGAACGAATGCAAACTCCGGTTATCCTCGCAGCGGCTTTTGGCTAACCATTGAACAAAGACGGTCACAGCATCACGTGCTTTCAGATGCGCTTCTGTGGCCATCTGGCATTCTCTGCCTTCCAATATTAGGAAGCCATTGGAACTATACGCTTTTAAATCTAGAATGAAAACTCATTTATTTAGAACAGTGCCGTGCGGTGAGGTCAATGGCTGGGGAGGCACTGGCGAATGTCAGAGCCAGATTTAGGGGGCGTGGCCTCACTGAGTGGGGCGTGGCCTAATGGAGGGCGTGTCCTCACTTAGGGGGGCGTGTTAGACACGTCCCCCTAAGTGAGGCAGATGTGATAGCTGCCTCCCCTGATGCTTTTTCATTGCAGTTTCATGACGAGACGAGCGAGCCTCAATATCTTTATACACATATGTGAAATAAGTTACCTGGAGTATGGAAGTCGAGGACTTTAAATGAAGGGGTCTACAAACATTACATTAGTGACATACTGAGATAGTAACAGGCACACGCTTATTGCCCGCGCTCCATCCAGTTACTGAGGGGTTGAGGCAATCAGAGGGGAGGCTGAGTGCGTCGCTGCCTCACCTCTCGTCTCTTCCTGTATTTGCAGCGGAGCTCTGCAAATTTGGCGATTTTGACTATAAAAATGATTGGAATCGAACAGAAATTACATTTATAACACAGATCAGTGGGAAAATCTTAATATTTATTTTCTTTCGTAACAGCTATTTTCATTGGAGTATGACAGGCGAGGCTCTGCCTCCCCTGACCGCACGTCCCTGCTTTAGAACTGCTTTTTGTGTTTTGTTGTCCTCCCACACTTCTGATTAGCACAGCTGGCTTTGTACGGTGCGAAAGAAGTTCAACATACATGGTCACCCCTCGCCATGGTACACTACTGATCTGAGGGTACAAATATCCGCTGTCCGCAGAGATGAACGTGCATGGATGAAATCTCGTCTCACCATTCATCACCAGCTTCATACCTGTTCCAACAACATCTCACGAGCTAGATCATCCTATATTGCTGGTAGCATTGCGATAAGCAAGAATAATCCCCGGGACCTTATTCTCCCCCTTCAGCCATCTTCTGAATAATGCATCACCATTTGAGGAACCCATGTCCACTATCCATTCCCAATTAATATACAGTAAAACCTTGGATTGCGAGCATAATTCGTTCCGGAAACGTGTTTGTAATCTAAAGCACTCGTATATCAAAGCACTCGTATATCAGTTGTGATCACGTGACGCTCGGCAGACGATACGAGTACTACTCGTATTGCAAGACCTCGCTCGTTTACCAAATTCATATTTATTTAAAATGTGTGCTCGTCTTGCAAAACACTCACAGACCAATTTACTCGCAATCCAAGGTTTTACTGTACAGGGTGTTTAAAAAAAGATGGACCCGATTTGAAATCGCTATATCTCTGCAACCACGAACCGCCCATGAATGAATCTCTTACCACTTGAAAGGGCGGGGCATAGAGTTTCAAATGATTACCGCTAAATGCCTCTCCCAGCGCACAAACAGCTCCAAGCCTCAGTCATTCGCAAGATGGTGACCCCGCAACACAAGGGGCGTTTTGCTTTCTGCAGTTCAGCACGACTGAATCCGTAATTGCGGTGCAGCGTGCGTTTCAACGGCGTTTTGGCATTGATCCGCCAATGTCAAAAAGCATTCGTCGTTGGTACCGACAATTTGAGGTAACAGGCTGTTCATGTAAGGGGAAGAGCACAGGGCGACCACGCACCTCAGAGGAAAACGTGGGAAGAGAGGCGTTTGGGACGAATTCAACTATCGTCTCGATGTTGTCCGTACAGCAGGTGGAGGGCACATAGAGCATTTATAAAATGGTTAGTAAAACTTGATAACTCATTAAACCGTTTGTAACTTTTTGTGTAATAATATGCTGCCATCGTGAAATATACTGCTTTGAAATTGGGTCCTTCTATTTTAAACGCCCTGTATGTCCCCCTGATTTCCCTTCCATGTGATCTGCCTCCCGTCCGGTTCGAGGGCGCTATGTTGGTTAAGTTCCCCGCAATCACAACTTCCAGACAAACCACTTTGATAGGTGATGCCTGACCTACCTGTTGCTCATTGGATCACTTCCCTCCCCTAGACTTTTACAAGATAACTTTTCTGCATTGCGGCCATTTGTACTTGGTCTCTTGCGACCGGTACGGTCCCCAACACTTTTATGATGGCTGCAGTCACCCCACTCTTAAAAAAGCCGGGGTTTTGATCCGAAGCTTCCCAACAACTCACAACCAATGTCCAACGTGCTGTGGCCCCTCGCTTTCACCAGCATCTGGCCCGTAATATATCTGACCCCTTTCAATCGGGATTCAGGGCCGTGCACAGCACTAAGACAGCTCTTGTGAGGGTGACCAACGATGTATTACTGTCAGTGGATAAGGGGCAAGGCCAGTGTCCTCATCCTGCTTGACCTCAGTGCAGTGTTTGACAACAATGACCATGGGGTCCTTCTTGAGCGATTAAAACGCTCGCTTAATGGGGATTTCTGGTGCTACTTTGCAGTGGTTTCGCTCTTATATTGAGAAACGCATGCACTGTCACAATGGACGACTTAAAATCTCCAATCATACTGGTTCATTGCGGTGTCCCGCAGGGATCTGTACTTGGTCCCCCCACTATTCAATGTCTACATTGCACCTTTGGGCACTCTGTTACAACATTTGGGCTCATCACAGTTATGCTGATGACATGCAAATGTACGTCCGGTTCGGCTCTGACTTTGCGATGGCAGCTTCTGCACTGTCTGCATCATTAAAATTAGTGAACTCTTGGGTGCAGCAAATTTTATTTGACGAATATGCCGACAAACTGAGGCGATATTCATTGGCTCCCCTCTACAGTTATCTAAAATCGGTTCTTCATGTCTGTCAGTAGACGGTCATGATGTCTGCCCATCACAGGCAGTCAGAAATCTTGGTGTTCAGCTTGACCAGTGCCTGTCCTTTGAGGCACATCTAGGGTGGTTAGAATTTCGTTCTTCCACCTTATAAATATTGCCCAGCTGCATCAGTGCCTGTCACCTAATGACTTGGAGAGACCGGTCCATGCTTTTGTGTTCGCCCGACTTGATTCTTCAATGTATTACTGTTTGGGATTTTGAGAAAGGTGCTGGGTAGACTCCAGCTTGTTTAGAATGCCGCTGCTAGAGTTGTTACGCACACACCGTTCAGCAAGCACATCACACACCTGCTCTCTTACCTTTACACTGGCTACCAGTCAAGTATGGAGTGGATTATATGATCCTGCTGCTGACCTACAAGGCAGGGGCAGAGCCAGTGGGGGGGGGGGGGGGCTGGGGTGGCACGTGCCCCCCCAATGATTTGATCAAAATCCCTAATTTCGATCGGATCATTTAGGTTTATTAGTAATAAATCAGCATTTTGCGACCCCAACTGCCACTGTGTAGCATATTATTATGTTCCAGAGTCCATAATTGGCAATAAGTAGCGGCAAAGCAGTTATAAGTGACTCAGAATTGTGCGCAGTTGCGTATACAGTACACGACTTCCCTGAAGGCATTCACCTTCAGCGAGCGCGATGCCGATCACACATGGTTCGATTTCAACCCTCGATCGATGGCTGCAGAAGCGCCCGGCGAGTCATTTTCCAGAGCGTCCTCCAGCTCAGCGTCACCGTTCGCGATCTCCTGACCCTTCGTCTTCAATGGCGGCAGCTGATGAATCGGAAGCAGAAACGCTAGCCAACTCCCTGCCTCCAGCGCCATTGCCCGAAGGAGTGTGCGTCGTCGATAGGGATCCTGGGACGAGACCCACCATTTCAGCGTACGATCCGAACAGTGTCAAAGAGATCCGTCGTTCGCACCTGATGCAGGGCCGGTTCGTTCCACGCCCCCGTTAGTCGGATGGCAGCATGTACCCGTCAAAGATGATGGGGTGAAAAAAGCGCCGCCCGCAGCCATCGTGGTTTGAGACGTACGATTGGTTCGAAGACTCGTTCCACACCGAGTCGGTATACTGCTTCCCATGCTTCCTCTTCCCGTCCTGCAATCGCTCGGACGCATTCGTCTCAGACGGGTTCTCGGCCGGGAATAAGGTGGGTGGCCGCAATTGCTGCCTTCTCCAACATCAAGGCGGCGTGTAGTCGCTCCACAAGCAGGTGATACAGAAGGCCAGAGACATGATGAACACGGAGATGCACATCATCACAGACAAGCATGGCCTGGAGAAGCAGATGGCCCAGGCGATCGCCGACAATCGGACTCGGATGGAGGGATCAGTCGATGCGATTCGATTCCTGATGAAGCAGGGGCTGGCCTGCCGGGGCCACAATGAGTCGGACGAGTCGCTCAACCGCTGCAACTTCCTCGAGCTGCTTCAGTTCCTGTGCAAACGCAACGTCGAGCTGGCCCGCGTCGCGCTCGACAACGCCCCGCAGAACGCCATCATGATTAGTCCCGATATCCAGAAGGACATCATCCACGCCCACTCCCAGATCTTCCGAAAGCTCCTCGATGATGAACAAGCTGACGCCTTCTACTACATCATGGTGGACGAGACGCGCGATGCGAGCAAGAAGGAGCTACTGGCCGTTGTTAACCGCTTCGTTGAGATCAAGACTGGCGTGCTGCGTGAGCGTCTCGTCGACCTGAAGCACGATGGCACGTCCAATATGAGTGGTGAGATCAATAGCCTGCAAGCCCTGATCAAGCAGCTGAACGATTTTGCCTATTACGGGCACTGCTGGGCGCACAGGCTCCAAATCACGCTGGTTGCTGCTTGCAAGGATGGCGTCTCCGACATCGGCCTGTTCTTCACATTGGTCAATGACATCATCAATGTGGCGACGAGCTCCTGCAAGCGCAACGACGATCTCATCAACACACAGAAGAAGATCGTGCTGGAGATGATCAACGAGCTGCTGGTCGAGAAGGGCCGTGGTCTGAATCAGGAGACGGCGTTGGTGCGCCCAGGCGAAACACGCTGGTCGTCGTTCTGGCGCGTGCTGCGTCGCTTGATTGACATGTTTGGTGCGACAATGCAAGTCATCCAGCATGTGGAGATGGACGGCAGCAAGCCGGAGCAGTGGGTAGAGGTGACGCGCCTGCTTGACGGCATGTGCACGTTCAAGTTTGCGTTCATCTTGCACCTAATGGAGAAGATGCTGCTTATCACGCATGACCTGTTGCAGGCGCTGCAAACGAAAGACCAGGATATCATCAATGCGTTGCGGTTGGTCGAAGTGCTGATAGAGATGCGCGTTACCGGCTACGACGACCTGCTCCACAAGGTGTAGCAGTTCTGTGAGACCCACAAGATCGAGGTGCCCGATATGACCGCCAACTTTATCTGACCTGGCCGGCCTCGTCGCGATGGACACATGAACACCAATGGTCATGTTTTCCGTGTCAACCTGTTCTATGCAGCGATCGACAAGATGCGGGCCGAGTTCGCCTACAGATTCAGTCGGTGGAGATGCTCCGCCTAGCAGCATGTTTCTTTCCACGCAAGCAGTTCGCCTCGTTGAATGTTGAAAAGCTCGTGGAGCTGGCCCGCAAGTTCTACATGATCGACTTTTCTGACGTCGACCTAATGCTTCTCGATCAGCAGCTGGTCCACTTCGGCAGGGAGATTATAGAAGGACGATCTATTGAAGAATGTGGGCACGCACCCTGAACTATCGGTCATGCTGGTGCAAACCGGCCGGGCCACGGCCGGTTACCACCTTGTATACCGATTGCTGCGGCTGATACTGACGTTGTCGGTGGCGACAGTCACGGTCGAGCACGTCTTCAGCATCCTGAAAATCATCAAGACACGTTTACGCAATGGGCTCCAACTACCTCAATGACGCCATGCTGCTGTATGTCGAGAAGGAGACTGCTGCGACGGTGACGAACGATCAAATCATGTCATACTTCCAGGCCATGTGCCATCGCCGCACACGCGTCGAATAAAAAGCAAGGGACAAGTCCTTACTTACTAACAACTCCTCTATCATTTTTCATTGCTGGAGGAGTTGCCCCCCCTACCTGAAAATCCTGGCTCCGCCATTGACAGCAGCTCCCATTATTTTAAGTGTTATCCAATTATGGTGAGCTGGTGGGTCATTGGACCCAAATTCCTCAAGGCACTCAATGAGTTAGCCCCACAATATTTACAGGAGCTGATCCGTTTTTATATCCAACAAGGTCACTGAGATCGTTGGATCGCCGTCTTCTAAGCACTCTGGGGTCAAGCCTCATTTCCTGGGGTGATCGGACTTTTGTCAGTGCAGCTCCAAATCTTTGGAACGCTTTGCCTTTACTAATTAAACAATCAGAATCGTTAGATATATTTAAGTCTGTATTGAAAACTCACCTCCTTAAACTGTTCGTTACCCCCTTAGTTCTGGCCATATACCCAGGTTCTGTTCATTTCCTGCTTTCCATACATGGACGCATTGGGATCTACGGATAAAATGTGCCTTAAAAAATTAGTTTTTTTTTTAAGTCAACGTTTGTGATGTGTATGGTGCTGGCCAAGTTGCCATCTAATGTGCCATGGCAGCTATAACATGTGCTCACTATCACACTTGTAATGGTTTGCCATGTTCCAGTTCTGGAGAAGCTGTCATTATTTATTTTTATTATGATGACTAACAACACTTTCCCCCACAGTCTATAATGCTAAATGGGGTATCTTTGACGTTGTTGCATGTATTATGTAAAAACCGAAACCGCAAGCATGCTCCAGGAAAACAAAGCATGACTCCTCATCCTGAACTCTCCCTGCATGCACAAATTGTACTCAAACCGTGGATGCATGGTAGCATCTACTAAATGAATGGAACAGGCAGGTTGGTGGCCTTTGTGCAATTGAACCGCCCGTGCACTCAATAGCTGCATTATTGAGCCAAAGTCTGAACATGACATGCCGCTAAACTAACGGCGACAGGGCAATGCTATGAAAGTCCACAGTCTGCCTACTTCACTACGGTATGGGCACACAGAGTGAATAAAATGGAACTTTTTAAACAAAATTTGCTCTGGAGTCATCGGAGCGCTGAAAGGTCTTAGGGGCCATCCATTTAGTACGTACGCATGGACGGGGGATGGGGGGTTAACCCAAATGCGTACGCTTGCGTATATGGGTGTCTACTGACAATGCACGTATGCATAGGAAACGGGGGGGGGGGGGTGAAGCCTCAATAATAATTTGTCTACATTGGCCTTCAAATGAGTTAGATAGTCCGGCGATGGACTATCTGTTTGCTTAAACACGTTAATATTATCAATCCTTTATCGTTTCTGCGTGGATTAAATATCGGCCGTTCTATAGGATTTGGGAGGGGGGGGGGTCAAGCTTACGTACGCAGGTGGAGGGGGGGGTGTAAAAAGTACGCGTGTGTACAGGGAGGGGGGGAGGGGTCAAGTTTTGATAGATTTTTGCGTACCTACTAAATGGATGGCTCTTTAGATACGACTTGGCGCAGGCAAAAAGAGCGATGGTGGCAAAGTGGGGTTCTTTTCTCGATGTTACAGGCCGGGACTGCCCAGAGACCACTACATTCTACTTGGTGCCTGCTACATTGTGCACTCGGTAGCAAGTGCATCAGAATGAGAATATGTATTTGTAATGGAGGAATCCGATGAGCTATAAAGGGGCCATCCATAAATGACGTCACGCGATTTTGTACGATTTTTGACCCCCCCTCGTCACACGGCGTCACAAAAAGTTAGACCTCCCCCCTCAAATATGACGTCACAAAGCTCTGCCCCCACTCCCCCAAAAATAAAACATGCTTCAAATCGCTTTAAACTATTGTCATTGTAGTGTGTATTTAATGTGGCGCGGACTTTGATGTTGTAGGAGAAAACATTTATTAAAAAGTCTATTTAAGTAGAACGTGTTGTCTATATTTATTTAAAGTTGCGCATTTTGATGTGACGTCACATTTCTCACCCCCCCCCCTCGTCACACATCGTCACAAATGTCTGACCCCCCCCCCCCCAGGTGCATGACGTCATTTATGGACGACCCCAAAGCTCTTTTTCACAGATGTCCAGAACGTTACAACGATACAAAAAGACGATAGTGCATTGGAGAATAATGGTATCTTGAAGACACATGGATATATATTTTGCGTGCATCTTAAACTGTATTTTTACCATTATATGTATATATTTGAAAATATGATTTTTAACTTTGATGTGGTCTAGGACTGATGTTGTTGTTGTTTTGTTGCCTTGCCGCAAGCTTGCATTTAGTCTAGGGAAATTGGCGGGAATGTATGCACTTATATAATGTGCACTTATATACTTAAAATGTATTTACTTTTCGTGACTTGCTTACATTTTATATACTTTGCACCCCGATCGTTTTTCGTATTCTTTGCTGTTGCAACTTGCTGACCCGCCCCTATTGGACATCTGTTAAAAAGAGCTTTATAGCTCATCGGATTCCTCCAGGATAAATAAAGATTCCGATTCTGAAGATAAGAGGATGTGAAGGCATAGTTGGGAAATCACAACTTTTAAAATTAAGAACCCTATATTATTATATTCAAATTTTCATTTGGTAGCTCTATGACAGAATATCTGTCCAAGTAGATGAAAGACAGCTTGCTACTGTCACCTCACCATTACTGGTTGATCAGTGATCATCAGCCATGATCCATCCACTGCTGGATCATGGCCTCCCCAATTCATGGCCGTGCGACATAACAACTGACTTAGCTCGGCTGCATCTTCGTGGTGTACCTCCTCTGGGCGTGTTCCCTCCTTTGCTTTCTGCTCAGTTGTTATTCTTTCAAAAGCAGGCCCACTCACTTTTCTTCAGTCAAAAGTTAAACATGCGTATGTTCTCTAATCTACATGTTCCTCTTAGATTTAAAGCTTTCGTGACTGCAAGGATTCATATTCTTGGTTCTTTCGGTAAAGTCACGTAGAAGGGAAATAATAAAAATACAACATAATAAAATAAAATTATCACGACGTTTCGGCCACAACGCAAGCAGCCGTCCTCAGGTGAAGAAACAGAACTGTCGGAAAGACAGCGTCCTAATGAACACATTGTTAGTGCCCATGTTTTTTTTTTATCCATATAGTCATAGCTGGTAATATGCAATGATTTAACTTTAGCTGAACAATTAGACATATCTGTTGGAGGGACACAACTGGAAAACACAGCAGAATATGTACATATAGGGCAGTGATTGATAGAGAAACAAGACACAAACATTATGAAATAAAGAGGCGGATCAGAGCAGATTGGAGCGCTTTTAGAAAGCTGAACTTGGTAATGATAAGCAACAAACCAATGTGCCTAACGGCCCCGTCATACAGTGCGTGCCATTAAATAATCCGGGCTGTAAGCCTGCAATCAGTTTTATCTGTGAATCTGGTTGTGGCTGCGCATTGTAAAATCAGAATTTATCATGTGTATCCACATACGCATTTGATTACAGCTGTACGAATGATGGGAGTTCGACTTGATTGTTTGTAAGAGTGAATGTTGACAAAGGTTTTAAATGCAATACGTTTGTCTTCGACGAGAGCATCTGCCTCTCACCGCTGAACTGTGTTCCTGTGTACCAGGTGCACAGGCTCTGTAAGTGTACATTTCTAAATTGTTCTGTAAGTGCCCAGTCAATATCACTAAGTGCTGTCCATAATGAAAAACTATCCTTTTCACCCTAAACCAATTCTTCTAGACCTTCCGGTAAGATAAGTGGACGGCTCACTTTATACCACTCTGCATAGCGGGTGTGGGTTAATGAGGCTGAAATTGCATTGTGCAGCATTTGATAGGAAGGGTAAACTGTCTTATTGTTCACATAGGCGGTTAAACCCTGTTAAGCACAGTCCCCCAAAGAGCGTAAGAGGCGATGTGTCTACGCTCTCAAATAAGCAATGAGGCAATGTTCTTCAACGTTGGCAGCCCTAAGCCAGCAGTGGAAATGCCATGCAGGACAACCCATAATTGGCATGCTACTTCGTGATAGTGCAATTGCTAAGCCAAGAAGAATGGAATGTTGTAATTCAGAATTTACAAAGTACATCCACATATACGTTTGATTCAGGTTGTATGACGGCAGTTGGCCCTGACAATCTTGAAGAGTGAGCGGTGATAATGGCTTGATTCATATTAAGTTTGTATTAGACATGAGGAGTGCTTCCAGATCCCTAATTAGGATTGAACCTTGTGATATTCTGACCATGTGTTGAGCATTCTAACCACAGTGTCACCACTCCGTAATTCTAAAAGTAACAGGCAGCTCGGCCTCCTCCTTAAACAAGGCGAATAATAACAAAAGTTAGTTTTTTTTATCCAGGAAAGCCTTCGTGAGTGTCAAGACTCCTCTGCTGAAGGACCCTGCTTGGGGTGCGTGGCTCATTCCCCTTTGAGTATTTTTCGTGTGCGGGTGATGGAACAGCATAGCTGAGAGAACACCAATGCACGTCATGTTAGGATAATGCTCAAAATCCACATACACACAGATAGGCCCGCACCCTACTTGCTGTACTTCCATGACAGCAGCACGTACACATTGATGCCCGGGGCTGCTCACGCAAGGGGCCCCGTTTCTGTGGGGGGGCTGGCGTGAGAGCGGCGGACCTCACCGGTGCGGTAGCCAAGGCCCTCGGCGTGGACGCGCTTGGCCAGGAACTGCCCCTCCACAAGCGC
Organism: Lampetra planeri; assembly: GCF_965212315.1. Lineage (NCBI taxonomy): Eukaryota > Metazoa > Chordata > Hyperoartia > Petromyzontiformes > Petromyzontidae > Lampetra > Lampetra planeri. The sequence continues at coordinate 17,819,884 of NC_136108.1, read as the reverse complement.
CCGCACCTCCACGTTATCTGCAAACGCCTGCATCTGTTGAGGCACGCGCAGCAGGGGCATGGCACCGTTGAGAGAGAGAGAGCGACCGCAAAAGCCAATCCAACTGCCTGACATCTGCGCAGGGCAGCCGTCCCCATTCGATTTCCAAACATCCTCCACCATGTACTGGCACAGGATACAAAGTGTGTGTGGTATTCCAGCCAAGACCCCAAAAAAAATGTTACGGAATAAACACTGTGGTGAAAAAATCTGGGCCAAGTGGCATTCGTGGCTAAACTCCTGCTGCACACTGCAAGCCTCACTGGACTTAATATACACACACTCTATTCACTTGTCAAAAAACTCATTCTACTAGCTCAGGTTTACCAATGGAGATGAGTAACACTCCAATGCTTGCTTGAAAATTTACATTTTTGATGTGGAATTTGACTTTTTACATATGATTCCTCGCAGCCTAAATATATCTTATACCTTCGATAATAACATTGAATATAAAAAAAAACAGTAAACGCATTCATGTGCATATAAGAATAGATCTGACCCTTTCTGGCAATACAACAGGCGTTAAGATGTGAAAACACCAAACAGAAACCTTTTACAAGGAATCATGTCTGCATTAACCACAATACTTGTGGTCAGAATGCAAATAAAAACACACTCTGATAATATATGCATTTTTATTTATTTAAAGCTTTCGTGACTACAGGGATTCATATTATTGGTTCTTTTGGTAAAGTCACGAAGAAGGGAAACAATAAGATATTGTTTTATATTTTTATTATTTTATTGTTTCCCTTCTACGTGACTTTACCGAAAGAACCAAGAATATAATATATGCATTGTCTTTGAAACTGATTGGTCTACACGGGAGACAGCTTTCCTTTGAGACTCGTCTCAAATGGTGTTAGACCAGAGGACGCAAAAAGGCGAACAGCACAAAGACAATGCACTATCAGGACATTGAGAGCTCGGGGTGGGCAGCTACATCGTGGGACCTCCTTTGCCAGTATCAAAATATAAGAATAGGTTTTACCCTTTCTGGCAATAAAGCAGCTGTGTTAAGATGTTAAAATACCAAACAGAAACCTTATGCAAGGAATCGTGTTTGCATTAATCACATATACTTGTGGCGAACATGCAAACAACCAGAGCATGTTTTTTTTGTTTATATGTTCACCACAAGTATATGTGTTAAATGCAGACACGATTCCTTGCAAAATATTTCTGTGGGGTGTTTTAACATTTTAACACAGCTGTTTCATTGCCAGAGAGGGTAAAACCAATTCTTATATTTTGACACTGGCAAAGGGAAGTCCAATGATGCATTCATGTGCTTGGATAAGTATTCGAGTGCTCTTCTCCTTTTTTTCGGCTGCGTAATTAACGCAGAGACAGAGAGAAATAATACGGTACAGAGACTGTGCGACCAGAAAGGGTCAAGTTCGCAGGTGCAAACCCTTGCAGCGTCAGTGGCAATGAGGCATAACCAGCAGTTGTGTTGTCTGAGCCATCTCATTCCTGCAACCCAGCCACAACGGCTGATTTCCAGACTGTTCAAAGAAACACAGTCTAGAAAACTCCGACGTGCTCCAGATCTTCGAAACTGCGCGTGAACCCCCCTCCGCACACCGAAATCGCAACATTACCAACGCACAGAGCACTCTGACCATTCGACATGTTTTTGTAACGATAAGATTTAGATGAAGTATAAATGATTGCAGCGGAGAGAAATGGGGACGGGGTCGCGGATGTCGGCGCCGGCGCGGCGATCCACGGTAGCAGCCAAGGCACTGTGACAGGTGGCCTCGGGCACTTGACTCCGTAACGAATTTGGAGGAGCTGTCGAATGCGAAGCAATAAGTGGCACGCTCGAGATGATATCATTATTGCAATATCAGGTTTTTTAAAATTTGTTTCAAATGATAAACCATCTGACGAGCCATTACCGAAGTGAAGAGCAGGAATGGGGCTTGTATTTTTAGAAGGTGATAAAAGCGCCTCTCTTATTAATGTGCGCGTCACAGTAAACTATAAGTCACTCTAACTTGACGTTCCAAACATAAATCCACTCTCTATTCAGAGATATTGCCTCACATGCGTAGCTTTTCTTAGGGCACATTGGTCTCCTCCCACACGTAAAAATAGTAAAATTCTTAAGTGGTCAAAGCTTCCAAACAGGACAAATATAAATAAAGGATTATTTCTCCTGCAGTAGTGACAAACAGTGGTATTGCTCAGTGATTAGCGATTTGCTCTATTTATAAAATTACCCGACTTCGATTCCCAGCCACAGCCAGCATTAGTGGTGAGTGGTATCTAAACCAACACTCCCAAGGCCCCAATTCGCCATCCTGCACAGTGTGGGGAGGTTTTCGTCTGGCAGTGAACAGACAAAAGGGCTCTACGCAGCTATTGCTTTACTACTCCGGTAAAACCCCTCGATGGCTAATTGGGGTGGAGAATCTCTCTGGTTATGGGAGATATCCTGGCATACTACAAATAATTAATCAAATATTGCATAACAGGCAATGAAAATTACATTTACAGATAACGAATACGTGGAGAAACGTACAGCGATACCCGCATCTCTGTATGTTTCTCTATCTCCTTGCGTTTATTTTCACCTCAGTGTGTGCTTGTGCGAACATGCACACATATTTGATTATGAAACAATTCTTGAATAAGTTAAAACTGAAGACCAAAATTCAGTCTAACGATATTCAAACCCGAGTGGAAACATTTATTTCTGTTCGATTCCCCGATACACAAGCTGCTACATAGCCAACAGCGTGTTAATTAATGTGTGAGAGTGCGTGTTATCAGCAAGCGAGGCTGCATTGGCTGCGTCATGTAGCCTGCATGCCTAGCCACAGCATGCCCAAGCAGCTTCTGTTCAGCCGCATAGATGGGGCTAAACGGGGGAGTGGCACGGGCTAGAGAAGAGATGGACTGATGTGTTACAGAAGGATGTGGAGCTGATTGGACTGGTACAAGCAGTGTCAAGATCAGCCTCTGTGGAGGAGGTTCATGAAGGGAACTACTGTGCAGTTGGAAGCAGTCGCCATTTAACAATAATGAAGGGCAGAGAAGTGACACTCACAACAACGAGCAGAGCGCCGGGTGGCTAAAACGCAAAAAGTTGGCATAGTGGGGAGCACAGTTGGTACATTTGTCAGTCATCTCAGTCAGTCAACTCAAGGCACTTGGGTCTGTTCCATGACCTCCTGCCAGCAGGCCTTCGACACTTCATGTGGCCTCAAAATGTACCTAGCATCAGGGGCGGTTTCTTCATTAGGGCGATTGGGCGACGCACCACCAATCTCAGCCGTTACTGTGCCTCTGGATATAGTCCAATCAGCGTCATGTCACGTTCTGTGGAGTACCGCCTCTTTTTGGGCGATTTCACTCTGGCTGAGAATCGCCCCGTGTGGTCCCATAGACTTACATTCAAAGATGTTTTTTTTCGAAAGGCGGGCGCTGCAATGCGTTCTCTATGGCTTCCGGGAGGGCTCGCACTAACGTGCTTACGTCATCATACGTAAGCACGTTTCAGTCAACAATGTTATTTGTCGCCACCTAGTGGAATCTTTAATAAAAGAAACTAAGTGGATTGTAATAATAGTGAAATAGAAACAAACAAGATGTATTGTAAGAGTCACTTTATTTTTTATTAATATTAAAGAAGTGAAGTTGCCTTTACATGCTTAAGCTGTTAATTTATCCATTGCATGGGTGGACCTTATCCTTATCAATCATCCAGACATTTGCCCCCCCTGAGAGATTTTGCAGGAGCCGCCACTGCCTAGCATGGTACAAGCGCCGTGGTGACGTCACTGCCACTAAGTGGTGAACGGCCATTGTTGTTATCCAATGTGCACATAAGGTTCAGGTTATTGTCGTGTTGCCTAAATCCGTCTCCCTGGTTCGTGAATCTGCCAACGCCCGCAGGCATTGTCCATGTTCATAAACGAGTATAAGGCAAGCGCGCTGGCTGCTGCCAACCCTGAGAGTGCGCGCGGCTAGCCACTAACAAGGAAAGACATTTGCTGTCACTGTTGGTGGTGGCCACAACTTGTGCGTGCCGCGCTCGATCCGGACAAGGACCCACCTTCTCGTCATCGGCATTGAAGCGGTGAACGCCCACCGCCGGTGGCGTAATCTCCATCGTGTCGAAATAAAACCCTGCAAGGTACATGAGCACAGCATGCGTTATGGTTCAGCTTACTGGACCTGTATGTACGTTGGTCTTCTTTCGCACCATACGTAGCCAACCGTGTTCATAGGAGGTGCGGGGAAGGACAACAAATGAAACACAAAAAGCAGTCCTCAAGAAATGAGTCTTCATTTGAGATCTAGAAGTGCATAACTACAGTGGCTTCCTGATATTGGAAGAGCGTTCCAGACGGCCGCAGAAGCACACCTGAACGCGTGCGATGCAGTGACCGTCTTTGATCTGAGTTGGGCACCCTCACCATGTAACTGCACCTACTATTAACAATCATTGTTACGTCGTCAATGTTACAAACACGACACCCATCATTTCTAGTATATTTAAGACTGTCGCACTCTAATCGACAACTCTGCATTTCATGAAGGCCAGCTCAACTAATGGTCAAGTTTTCCTTTCTCTTCAGTGACATTCTCATATATTTGTTTTACCCACCATGTTAAGTCGTTGTGTATTTTCACACACGCATACATTTTTCACTCCAATATTTGTAACCCGAGTGTGAACACAGGACATGATCACTGAATTTAACACGTGCAATTCAATTTGACTCCACGGACTATATTCCCCAGATATATGCATAAATTGACCATTTCTTGAACACGGATCAAATCCTCACATAATTTCACGCACTTTCTCAAACCCATAACTAATTCCAAAATATAATCCACATTATTATTTTGTAAATAATCATAATCAATGCCATCATATAACTACAGGATTTGGCAACTCATTTGATTGCCGAAATCCCTACAAGCATATAGAATTTGGCATCCCCATAAGCACGTGGAAATATGGGATACAGCTTTTGTTTGGAGAAAAAATGATCCTTGCATACTGGAACCGTCATCATCTAAGACCGCTTACAAGTAACCAAACAAACACAGCCATTGAATCGGTGTTGTTTAGATTCAGTCCTATATATTTAGAAACTAGAATACAGAAATGGAGGCAGATACAAGTGAAATGCTTACTTTTTTATTTATGTGTTCCAAGATTCATGTTCATTTATACTGCAGAAGTCTTGTAATTAAATAGTGAAACTTCGATTCGGAAATTGAACAAAGAAAGAACACCCTCTGAAGTCACTTCAATAGGCTTCTATCAGCCAACACTCATGCCTTATGTATGCCGTAATTTCTAACCAGCATGAGACCATTGACTCTCTTGAGGAACTGATTTCATCATGTGTGGCTTAAACTCAAGAGTTTCGCTTTCCGCACCCTTTGAAGACTCGAGCAAGGGAGGAGGCTGGGGAAGATAAAGTGGGAGGGCTCCAGCTAATGGAGTGTCAGGGCTCCAGTGTACTGCCTGGGTCAGCACAGGGCTGTTTCTGGGCCTAAAGAGCTCGATTCTCAAATGGCCGTGAAAATTAGGTATTACACACGAGAGACTGGGAAATATAATCGCATATTCTCGGACTGTGTGCACTCCTAAAGAAGTTGAGCATTTTCGGGGTGTAGATTAAAATGGGTAAAAAAGCCCCATTCTTCACTGCATTCCTGCTACTCATAGGGCATAGATTAAATAAAATAATATAAGACTGAGAAAATAAATAAATTATATTAACAAAAACAGTGACAAATATGACACGTGCGTAAAGTTCCAACATAGACGGTGCGTGCAGCTTGGAGGCAAGCGTGGGAGCAGATAACACAATACGCAGAACGGAACCTTTGTTCTTATTAAAAAAAAATAAGTCAAGCATGAGTGGCCTGGCACCTCGCCTGCTAAAGCCAAAAAGGAAACAAGTCAACATTCAGACGCCAACGATTCAATGCTATTGGCTAACTTCTGCTGATAAAAAAATAAAAGCACTGGAAAAGGCAAGAGGGACACTTTGTTTGGAGTCTGAACGATTTCACCGTTTTTCTATCACTGTTGAAAAAGTCTGGACACAAAAGCGTGAGCGCAACACGGAATGGTCACGTCTATGATTGTGGCTTAATTTACCCCTGTACACTCCAAGGCAGCGATGGTAGTGAAAAAGATAACGCGGTGTTGGGAGCAAGCAATCGACACAAAATGAAAAGATTTCGAAAAAATGTAATTGGAATCATCGGCGTCACCATAAGTAACATTTGCGTGGGGCTGTGGTAAGGGCACCTGACTCAATCACAAGGTTCTGAGTTAAGGATTGCATCAGCCTCATATCTTCTTAGGGCTGATAAAACAAGTACCAGTTATTGGCAAGTTCACTATAGTTTTCCAATAGATATAAATTGAGAGTTCCCCATTGTTGGCTTACACATGCATATTAATGCCACCACACTGATCATTGGGGCGCATGGGCCTACAGGAAAATGGAGTACTGTAAGTACTCAGCGCTTTCGCTCTCTAAATTACGGTTTGAATGAGGGGGGAGGGGTATGACTACACTCACAAAATTAATATCTTACTAGGAATTTTATATAACAGAAGTTATATACATAACTGTGAATGAGCGCACGTCTGACCGAGACCGATTACTAAGCGAGACTGACTGAGCAAGCGGCCACACGTGGGTCGCTGTTGTTTGTACAAACAGGAAATTTGGCGTAATAGTAGGTTTTTACCCTTTTAACTGGTACAAAACTGACACCTTTATTCAAGGCACCATGTTTGCAATGACCACAACACAAGTAGTCAAAAAAGCAAACAAAAAAAAAAGAGGAAATTTGGCGCTTACAAAAAAATGGCGCAGAAGGGGAAATCGGCCGCGGCCGTGTTTGATCGCCACCCGAGTTTGTGTTCGTGACCAGATTAAACATTTTTGTGAATTTTTTGGTCGAAATCCGATTTGGTCGTAGTCAGAAGCGTTCGTGACCAGAGGTTCTACTGTAATGTGTAATTTCATGTTTGTGCAGGGAGATAGACTTTTTTCTGTTTATTATGATATTTAAATGTTGGCTGCTGCTTCCCTCTCAGCCCAAACCGAAGATTGTATCGCTTCTATGTTAGTTTATTTAGAGTCATTGTTGAACCGTTTCAAATGGCAATCATATCAAGGCAGCCAGATCAGGTCGGCATGACATTGTTCCTGCTAAATAAAAAATTTGCTTCTAAAATTTTGCATGCAGCCACACATAAAAAAGCAGTACGATCTATAATTAACGCTCATGAAAGCACACGACGTCCCCACACCCACAGATAATAATGAGCGCACGACATTGCTATCTAACTTTGCCTGTAAATTTCGATTTAAAGCTTTCGTGACTGCAGGGATTCATCTTCTTGGTTCTTTCGGTAAAGTCACGTAGAAGGGAAGTAATAAAATAATAAAAATAAAACATAATAAAATAATTCTCACGACGTTTCGGCGACAATGCAAGCAGCCGTCCTCAGGTGGAGAACAGGTCTATCGAGGAGACAGAGTCTGAATGAAACACCACCACGCTTGGAGCATATATTTAAGCTGGGTTGGAAGGGGGGAAGGGCGCCTTGACAAAATAATTTGCATATCAAGAGGAATTTAGCATATTTATGGGAAATGCAGGTATGTGATTAGTACTACTTGTGAAATGCGTAGGAGGTGGGCGGGGGGTTTTCAAAGTCATATTATGCCCGTGCATTATGCAGGATTAGCAGCATCAAAGGGAGGGGATAGGGGTAGCATTAATAAAGGGAAGGAATGTTAATAGTATGTAGCTGCAGTAACTAAACAACCACGTAAAAACACTAAAGTATAAACTACATAGTATAATCAGTATACTAAATATACTCTCCAATAAGCTGAGCTACTAACAGTAAGTAATACATTACAATTCTATGTTGCCTGTGTTTACAACCTGCCATGTGGGCTCATGGATTCATGAGGTGGTGGTGAATGGTCGTTGTTAATGTTGGGATCTTGTGCAGCTTCTTGTATGTTGCCTCAGCCTGCCCCTCGGTACATGCCCCCACCCCATCTTGTTTATACAATTCATTAAAAGTGGTCCTCAACTTTGTTGTTAGGGTGGCTCCTCAATCAACACCACTCGCTCGTGCGCCCCCCCCTTCCACACCGCTCGATAACTGCAGTGTTAATACGGCATCTGTTTAATGATTGCGTTTGAGTGTGTTTTGTCGTCGCAATGTGGCGCTGATGTTCCCCCGTACACATTTTAGATTTATCCTGCACAGTGTCTATGCTACAGCCTGTGACCTCAGGGTCGATGGACTCCGTCTGAACAACCGCCAGTTGCTGTCCGTGGTGCTGACGTTAAGAAAAAACCGCCACTTTTAAAAAAAATTATTGCTGTGGTTTTCACACCTGATGACGATTGCTTGTGTTGCAATCGAAATGTCGTAAGAATTTAATTGTTTAATTTTTATTATTATTTTATTATTTCCCTTCTACGTGACTTTACCGAAAGAACCAAGAATATGAATCCCTGCAGTCACGAAAGCTTTAAATCGAAACCTAACATTGAATTTACTAAGAAGAAACATACATTCTTACAGCCCATCAGAAAATATCTGCAGCCTTCCACATTCAGTAACCCGAACCTTTCAATCTCTGCTCCACGGTGATGGAAGTGATTAAGATTAAACAGCACAATAGAGATTGTTGTATCTTTGGTTAAATTGTGATTTTGTATTTGTAAAAATGTAGTTAATCTTACTCAGTGTTAATTAAATGTGTAACATAAATGTGAAAACACGAGTCAGTCCCAGCAGAGCATAGTGCATGACTGAGGCACAGTCACATAATTCCATACAACAGATCAGTAAATATTGATTTAAAGCTTTCGTGACTGCAGAAATTCATATTCTTTGGGTCTTTCGGTAAAGTCACGTAGATAGGTTCAAAGAAGCGATCGCAACGTCGTAGTTTTTTATTATAATTTTCTGTGAACCTATCTACGTGACTTTAAAGAAAGACCAAGAGAATAACAGATAAGTACATAGCATTTGAATTACGAGTGCACAAATGCACATCAAATGTATTGCGTACAACAATTGGGAGGATCGCATCTTTACAATTCCTTGTGATGAATAGAGCTTTGCAGTAGACTTATACGGTCGGAATAAGCCACAGCTTAATTAGTACATGAACAGCATTGAGATGGAAGCTTACTTTAAAAAAAAATGCATGTTATATTTATTTACTTCCGTATGCCTCTCTGGGTTGCCCCCAATTATGGCTTACTCGGGTTTGGCTTTGAGCTGTTGATGACAGAGCGAGGGCGCGGCCGCAATGATCATTCCGTTAATTATTACGCTCTCTGCTCTGTGCCACCCCTGCACCCGTTCGTCTGACAAGACATTATATTCTTCAAGAGAGCTACAAAAGTTACGAACCAGAAAGCTTCACGTTTCCGAGTTTGCATTCCCGCTTTTATTGAAAATAAGATTACCCTTCTGGGTTTCGTTTGCTTCTCAGCAAAGTTGTCACAGTTGCCCATCAGATAGGCAACTGTGACAACCGACTACATATGAGACAGTTCAAATTGTTACGTATAAAAAAAATACTCGCGAACGCATTTAATTTGAAGCTTAATAATAAAAAAATTCATTTGACACTTCTATTATTAGGTACAACTTAGATTCATAGTATATCCTTTGCATAGTCATTAATTTGATTATTTATATAATACTCCCATGCGCTTATTCAAGCGATCAGCGTTTTTTATTTAATTGGTGAAAGCCTGCTGATTCAACCTCTCATTTGCAAGGCAGGATTGGATAACCGCAAAGAAGCACTTGCTTCATGTACATTTATTACATTTCATAGCATAAATTTTTGCCGAGGTATTAAAAAAATCATTTAGGTAGCAACACACAGTTGGCTTAACTCATATACAATGCCACATTGTGCGTCTCCAAAATATATTTTAAGAAGATGGAAAAGTGTTATTGCAATGCCCTGCAACATCGCTGATTGGCAGTGCCAATGGATTCATTGATCCTTTAAAATGTGGCTCAGTGGAGAGCAGCCTCTTGGTCACTATCCAACAGCCAGGACATCTAAATTCACTATCCTGTGTCACCACGTTCATCTTCTCTGTATTTTGTGAAAAAAACAACATTAAATATAATGATGTCTTATGCAATGTCGAGCGAATGGAGCTGTGTGGAGTAATGGTTTACTTGGCCATGTTAAACCTTATATAACTGATTATTATCTTGTTGTGAGTAACTAAGGTACGCATTTCAAATGAAAGACAAATTTCGGAGTGGATATTAACCCATTGGCGGTGGTGTGGTAGTTAGTGTACTTTACTATAACCAGCCAACCTGAGTTTGATTCCAGACCACGGCTAATAATATATTAACTAATCTTGGCCATGTCTTTTAAGAACGCATGCTGACTAAGATTGTACTATATGGTCAAACAACTGCCATGACCAACGCAATCAATTGACAACGGGCTGTATATTACAATTATTTACCCATGTTAAACCATGTGAAATTATTAATATTTTCCTAACATGTGTTACCTGTACATTTTGCAAAGGAGACTTGTTTCATTCATGTTTCTATTTGCATGCCATATGGCTGGGAGACGAGAGCCACTAGAATCACAATCGAAGGTCATCAGATCATATCCCTGTGGCGATCAACTCAGCCCGGTCATCCCTGGTTTGCAGAGGGAGAATGGAACGACTGACCCTGTGCAAATGGCCTCACTGGCAAAGCCCCTTGGCCACTATTCTCTACATATCCGTCTGCCCTTTACAGTGCTTGTTTAACTAAAGCATTCTGTTTTGCAATGCATTACTTATTTCTTGACCGTGACCTCACCAGTATGTATCTAACATTACTGCGTGAAGGTGACATCCACTTGCAAACAAAAAAAAACGAATCGAAAAAAGTATCATATAAAATACTTTCAAAGCAGGTGTGTACGTGCGTGCTTCTCGGAATGGAATGGGTTCCCATTTTCTTGTGTTATGTAACAATAGACTTAACACTGGTATATAGGAATGATATAACGTGACCTAAAACAACAAGCCAGTTCATTTCACACAATCTTATTTTAAAAAACTCCTGCCACTCATCAGACCACACTGCAGTTTCATGAATTAAGTTAGTAAAAGCCTGGAGTGTGTATCAATGTGTTTTTTTCTCTCTCCAAATTTGCCCAAGGGTGTCACCACAGGGATAATACACATGCATTTTACTGGTAGGAACCTCCTGGTTACACCAGCCCACAGGGGATTGTTTTGTTCGTCCATCGTGAAGGGAGGAGCTGGGTGGGGAGGGAAGGGCTGGGTGGGGAGGGGCTGGGTGGGGAGGGTGGGGCTGGGTGGGGAGGAGAGGGGCTGGGTGGGGAGGGTGGGGAGGAGCTGGGTGGGGAGGGTGGGGCTGGGTGGGGCTGCGTGGGGAGGAGCTGGTCACCCCATGGTACCCTTATAAAACTCAACGTTTAACCTACTCACGCCAGCTAGTGCCCGCCCTCACAGTCGGCCATATTTGCGGAATACACCACGCCGCCGTTAACCCTGGCCATTGACCGAGCAACCCAACGTTCCTACCAGCTCCCTCCGCAGGAATGTTTTATTTTATGTGCATTTCTGCAGTTTCTAACTCGAAAGCAAAACCGGGCAACATTAAAGTGGGGAGTTGTCGGCTATGCATGACAGGAATAAAATTGTTGTATATATGTGCGGTAAGAATTACAAAACCTAAATGTACTTGAATATTATTCAAATGGAAATACATGCTGCAACATCGCACCCCGACTGTGAACACTTGGCAGGAATCCCCTATAAAAGTCTTGAGACTAAGTGGATAAGCAATTATTATGCAGTAAAAGCTCAAGAAGCCGGATCAGGGTTATTCAAATTTGTGGTAAACTGGAAAGGCTGCTGAAAAAAAATATATTTCTAAATACACAAAAACTCCATATAGAACACCGTTTGAATGCTACTTAAGATGAACAAGGTCTGATATGGTGTAACGTGCAATGCAAGTCTTGTGTAGGGCACCAAGGTGGTGAGATGTTAACTAGCTCGCATGGTATACAGGAGGTTGTGGATTCAATCCTGACCCTGAAGAATGTATGTTTAGAGTTTGCATGTTCTCCCCGTGGGCGAGAGGATTTTTTTCGGGGTCCTCTGGTTTTCCGTCCACATTTAGAATCAATATGCGTTTAGAGTTTTTGGCTGTTATACATTTCCACATTATAAGGTACTTCGTTAAGCTATCATTTAGGGCAAGATCGCTTCTGAAAAGAGCTATATAGCTCAGTGGGCCTTCAATGGTAAAATAACAAATATATTCTGTGGTTCTTTCGGTAAAGTCACGTAGATAGAAAAAATAATACAAATAATCTTCTTGGTTCTTTCGGTAAAGTCACGTAGAAGGGAAGTAATAAAATAATAAAAATAAAACATAATAAAACAATTCTCACGACGTTTCGGCCACAACGCAAGCAGCCGTCCTCAGGCGAAGAATGAGACATTATCAAGCTAGGAGCTTATATAGGTGTAGCGAGGAGGAGCGCCTAAACAAAAGAATGTGCATATGAAGAGGAATTTAGCATACCAATGGGCAATGCGTAGGAGGTGGGCGGAGGGGTTTCAAAGTCCCATTATGCCCATGCATTATGCAGGATCAACAGCACCACGGGGGGGCGCAAGGAACAGCGTTAATAAAGGAAAGGAATGTTAATGATATGTAGCTGCATTTACCAAACAACCATGTAGAAAACCAAAGTAAAAAACTACATAAAAAAACTAAAATATAAACTGATACTTACTATACTCTACAATAAGCTGAGTTACTAACAACAAATAATAAATTACAATTCTACGTCGTAAGAAGTATATAATATACTTCCATCTAAACTTTATTCTCTTAGCATATACAGTACTATATACTGCCATAGATAAACCCAACATTAAATTATAAACTGTATTGCTGTAAACCACCCTATACTTTATACATTTTAATATAACACTATGTATTATTCAACCCACCCTAATGTGTATCGAAATGGTTTATTACGTCCTTCCAATGATTGCTAAGCCTGAATCCATCTTCTCGGTTAAAATTGTCTCTGTGTTTGTATATGTGGATCGCCTCATGAACGAATCTCATGATAGCCAGATGGCTTGCAGAGAACCTCCGTCTTGGAGAAGTCAATGTCATGTGAGCCCACTGAGTTGTAACAGTGGTCTGCCACGGCTGAGGTGTTTGTCCTACCGTGTTTTAGATCAGCTTTATGTTCACGAATGCGGTCTGAGACGTGTCGTTTGGTTTCCCCAATGTAACTGCTACCACAGAGGCAACTTAGTTTGTAGACGCCAGGGTACTGTATTTCTGGAATCACATCTTTTACAGACGGTACCAGATCACGGATTTTATGTACTGTGTTGAATCGGACCTGGATCTTGTGTTTAATCAGGATTTTGGAGATCTTTTTTGTGACCCCAGCAATGTAGGGTAAGGTGATGGTCTTGAAAGGCTCCTCAACAGGATCCTTCTTGATAGTTGGAGTGATGGCTTTGCGGATTGTGTAGTCGGAGTAACCATTAGCCTTAAGAGCTTGGCGTACGTGTTTGAGTTCACTGGAAATGTGTTCATGGTCGGAGATGCATTGGGCTCTATGATATAGAGTCTTGATGAGGGAATTCTTCTAGGATGGATGGTGGTGGGAATCCGGTTTTAGATAAGCATCCGTGTGGGTGGCTTTCCTGTAGACAGAGTGGCTCATTGAACCATCATGTCTCCTTTTGATTAGGACATCCAAAAAGGGTAGCTTGCCATCATTTTCGACTTCCATGGTGAATCTGATGGCTGGGTGTATGGAATTGATGTGGTCGAGAAATTGGTCTAGAGCAGGCCGGCCATGTGGCCAGATGACAAAAGTGTCGTCTACGTACCTCTTCCATAAGGTCGGGCGTAGAGTGGCAGTCTGGATGGCGTCTGTCTCAAATTTCTCCATGAAGATATTGGCTACAACCGGAGATAGGGGGGAGCCCATTGGGGTGCCCTCAATTTGCTTGTAGAAGGTTCCATTCCAGGTGAAGTATGTATTGGTTAAGCAGTGTCTCACCAGGGGGGGTACCCCAGCATTTAGTCCTTGATGAACCAAGTCTTCAATGATTGCGATGGTGTCAGGCACAGGCACCTTGGTGAACAAGGAAACCACATCAAAACTGACAAGCAGGTCGTCTGGGGACAGGGCAATCCCCTTGATTGTCGATACCAGGTCAGTAGAGTTTAGTACTGCAGAGGTGGTTTTTCCAGTGAAAGGCCGTAGGATTTCGGACAAAAAACGAGCCAGTTTGTAAGTGGGGGAGTTGATAGTAGAGACAATGGGACGGAGAGGTGTATCTTCTTTATGTATCTTTGGCAAGCCGTACAATCTTGGTGGCCTGGCTGCAGAAGGTTTCAACGAGAACTGTTTGGTCTGATCATTTAATGCGGTTGAAGCAGAAATGATGTTGTTGGTTTTGGAGACGAGGCTGTTGGTGGGGTCTCTTTTTATTTTTGTATAGCTGCCATCGTTGAGTAGTTCTTGAATTTTGTTGTTGTATTCTATTTTGTCCATGATGACAGTGGCATTGCCTTTGTCGGCTGAGAGGATGACAATGTCATCCCTCTTTTTTAATTGAGCTAATTCAAAACGCTCATCTTTGCTGATGTTGCTAGCTGGCATCTTAGCGTTTTTTGATGTGGTTTCCTTGTTCACCAAGGTGCCTGTGCCTGACACCATCGCAATCATTGAAGACTTAGTTCATCAAGGACTAAATGCTGGGGTACCCCCCCTGGTGAGACACTGCTTAACCAATACATACTTCACCTGGAATGGAACCTTCTACAAGCAAATTGAGGGCACCCCAATGGGCTCCCCCCTATCTCCGGTTGTAGCCAATATCTTCATGGAGAAATTTGAGACGGACGCCATCCAGACTGCCACTCTACGCCCGACCTTATGGAAGAGGTACGTAGACGACACTTTTGTCATCTGGCCACATGGCCGGCCTGCTCTAGACCAATTTCTCGACCACATCAATTCCATACACCCAGCCATCAGATTCACCATGGAAGTCGAAAATGATGGCAAGCTACCCTTTTTGGATGTCCTAATCAAAAGGAGACCTGATGGTTCAATGAGCCACTCTGTCTACAGGAAAGCCACCCACACGGATGCTTATCTAAAACCGGATTCCCACCACCATCCATCCCAGAAGAATTCCCTCATTAAGACTCTATATCATAGAGCCCAATGCATCTCCGACCATGAACACATTTCCAGTGAACTCAAACACGTACGCCAAGCTCTTAAGGCTAATGGTTACTCCGACTACACAATCCGCAAAGCCATCACTCCAACTATCAAGAAGGATCCTGTTGAGGAGCCTTTCAAGACCATCACCTTACCCTACATTGCTGGGGTCACAAAAAAGATCTCCAAAATCCTGATTAAACACAAGATCCAGGTCCGATTCAACACAGTACATAAAATCCGTGATCTGGTACCGTCTGTAAAAGATGTGATTCCAGACATACAGTACCCTGGCGTCTACAAACTAAGTTGCCTCTGTGGTAGCAGTTACATTGGGGAAACCAAACGACACGTCTCAGACCGCATTCGTGAACATAAAGCTGATCTAAAACACGGTAGGACAAACACCTCAGCCGTGGCAGACCACTGTTACAACTCAGTGGGCTCACATGACATTGACTTCTCCAAGACGGAGGTTCTCTGCAAGCCATCTGGCTATCATGAGAGATTCGTTCATGAGGCGATCCACATATACAAACACAGAGACAATTTTAACCGAGAAGATGGATTCAGGCTTAGCAATCATTGGAAGGACGTAATAAACCATTTCGATACACATTAGGGTGAGTTGAATAATACATAGTGTTATATTAAAATGTATAAAGTATAGGGTGGTTTACAGCAATACAGTTTATAATTTAATGTTGGGTTTATCTATGGCAGTATATAGTACTGTATATTCTAAGAGAATAAAGTTTAGATGGAAGTATATTATATACTTCTTACGACGTAGAATTGTAATTTATTATTTGTTGTTAGTAACTCAGCTTATTGTAGAGTATAGTAAGTATCAGTTTATATTTTAGTTTTTTTACGTAGTTTTTTACTTTGGTTTTCTACATGGTTGTTTGGTAAATGCAGCTACATATCATTAACATTCCTTTCCTTTATTAACGCTGTTCCTTGCGCCCCCCCGTGGTGCTGTTGATCCTGCATAATGCATGGGCATAATGGGACTTTGAAACCCCTCCGCCCACCTCCTACGCATTGCCCATTGGTATGCTAAATTCCTCTTCATATGCACATTCTTTTGTTTAGGCGCTCCTCCTCGCTACACCTATATAAGCTCCTAGCTTGATAATGTCTCATTCTTCGCCTGAGGACGGCTGCTTGCGTTGTGGCCGAAACGTCGTGAGAATTGTTTTATTATGTTTTATTTTTATTATTTTATTACTTCCCTTCTACGTGACTTTACCGAAAGAACCAAGAAGATGAATCCCTGCAGTCACGAAAGCTTTAAATCGAAATTTAATACAAATAAATTGAATATAAATAAAAAGATTAAAAACTAAAAAACACAAATGCAGACTGCAGCCTTGTTCGAAATCGGAGTGAGTGTACCGGCAGTCTATAATGTAGACTGTAGCAATGGTTATTAAGCTGGCTGAGTGTACTGGCAGTCGACAATGCAGAATGTAGCCTGGTTCTTAACCTTGGTGAGCGTACTGGCAGTCTATAATGTAGACTGTAGCCTGGTTCTTAACCTCGGTGAGTGTACTGGCAGTCTATAATGTAGACTGTAGCCTGGTTTTTAAGCTGGTGAGCGTATTGGCAGTCTATGATGTTGACTGTAGCAAAAATTTTCCATGAAAATGTTGGCTACAACCGGAGATAAAGAAGAACCCATTGGGGTGCCTTCAGTTTGTTTGTAGAATGTTCCATTCCAGGTGATGTATGTGTTGGTGAGGCAGTGTCTAACCAGGGCCGGTACATCAGCATTCAATCCTTGTTGGACCAAATTTTCAATGATTGCAATGGTATCGGGCACAGGAACTTTGCTGAACAAAGAAACTACATCGAAACTAATGAGCAAATCACCTGGGGACAGTGAGATCTTTAATTGAGGATACCAGGTGAGCTGAGTTAAGAACAGAAGAGGTGGTCTTGCCAGTGAATGGCTGTAAGGTCTCAGACAGATATCAGGCCAGTTTGTAGGTGGGTGAGTCAATGGTGGAGACGATGGGACGAAGGGGTGTACCTTCTTTATGGATTTTTGGTAAGCCATATAATCTGGGTGGTCTAGCAGCAGAAGGTTTTAAGGAAAACAGTTTGGTCTGTTCAATTAATGAAGCTGAATCAGTGATGGTACTGTTCGTTTTTGTAACGAGGCTGTTGGTGGGATCTCTTTTAATTAATGTGTAGCTGCCATCATTAAGTAGGTCCTGAATTTTGTGATTGTACACGGGTTTGTCCATGATGACCGTGGCATTGTCCTTGCCGGCTGAGAGAACGACGATATCATCCCTCTTTTTAAATTGAGATAACTCAAAATGCTCATCCTTACTGATGTTGCTGACTGGTATCTGTGCGCTTTCGAGGCTTGCAGCAATTTCAGATATTGTCACGTCTGCAGCGATGTGTCCCAAACCCTTAAGAGCTACATAGACCTGGGCAATAATGTCATGGTACTTTGCAAGCCTACTGGCTATCAACAAAGATTCGTTTATGAAGCCATCCCTTTATAAAGACACAGACACAATTTCAACCGAGTGGATGGTTATAAACTTGGCAATCATTGGAAAGATGTCATCAACCACTTTGGGTCATGACTTGATTTGTGTTTTCTTTGTCAACTCCACCGTCAGCAGTGTGGGTGTGTGGAGCAAGGTGCAATGATTTCCTGGAGGCCCTTTTGGTGGAGACCCACTAACTGCTTAGTTGTTTCCTACATTTACATCAGCTGCCCCGCCCATGCTGCTGACACACTTGGGCTATGCCAATATCTAAACCTTTATAAACAGTTTGCCTTTAGAGGCTAACCCCCCCTTTTCCTGCTGATGACCGCTTGTGTTGCGATCGAAACGTCATGGTTTTTGTTTTTATTTGATTATCATTATTTTATTTTATTCAGGTTAGAACCAGCCTACAGTCTACAGTATAGACTGCCAGTACGATCACTCAGTTCAATAACCATTGCTACAGTCTATATTATAGACTGCCAGTACACTCACTCCGATTTAGAACAAGGCTACAGTCTACATTAGTGTTTTGTTTGTTTTTCTTATTTTTATTTTATTCACTTTATTTTTATTATTATAATTTTTCTATCTACGTGACTTCACCGAAAGAACCAAAGAAATGAATTCCTGCAGTTACGAAAGTATTAAGTTAAAATAAAATAAAGAGTTTAGTTTCGTGTAGTCATTTTAGATATTCTTATAAAGACTAGGAAGTGGAAGGCACATTCATTGGCTATTTCCTCAGTATGGTAAATATGTGAACGCACATTGATTGGAGGTCAATTGAACCCATCATTCCAACACGGTGGCGAAAATAAGAACTGATATGTGGAAAGTGAACACTGGCTGTTACATTAATACACTGGTCCCTGCTACTGATGTAGATAAGCACTACCATTGTTTGCTTGGGAACACGTCTATGAATTGCTCGAAGAAAAAAAATAATCTTCACTCCAAAAAACAAAGCATCATTAATCGTGTATAGAGCTGCGGATTTCAAAAGTGTTGGACCTCAAACGATTGCGAAGGAAAAGGTTGTGCGTCGCTGTGGCCGTGCTTCGTGGAGGTGCAACGTGCTGCGGTACGTGCGTGCGTGCCGATAAGGGGAGGCCGTTAGCGAGAGTGCGAGGTGTGTGTCAGCCTGACGGATGAGGTTCCAGCTCCGACAAGGCGCGCCGGTAGCCACGCCGAAAAAAGGACAATCGATAAAACAAATTACGTGCAGGACCGTGCACCAGACATGGGCGACGAGGGGATTACTGATCAGTGCTCCCTTAACCCTGTCCGATTAATTCCTCGACCACCATGTGGGTTTTGTGGGGCGACGGGGCAAATGGCAAACGGTTCCCCACAACCCCAGGCATGCTCTGTAACCATCAGGGGAAATACAAAATGGCTCCTTTGACAGGGATTCATGCAAATAACTTAAGGACAACCCAGTTTCATAATTGGTTGGTGCTGCTGACCAAAGCCTTGCACACTGTTAAAGGTGCTCTGGAAGTGGAGAGAGGCTTCGTAGATGGTGGGTTAAAGAGTGCAGGGTGTCAGCTGGTGTTTTGCCGTGTATCTTCACAAACAC
This sequence comes from Lampetra planeri, assembly GCF_965212315.1. NCBI lineage: Eukaryota > Metazoa > Chordata > Hyperoartia > Petromyzontiformes > Petromyzontidae > Lampetra > Lampetra planeri. The sequence goes on along the minus strand of NC_136108.1, from coordinate 17,800,418 downwards.
AAGTTTTATTTTTTTTTCCATCTAGGACTCAGTGCCTTAGAGTTTGCATGATTGCCCCAGTACAGTGCTGGGGGAGAAAAAAAAAACATGACTGTTTATTACACGGAAAGAGACAACGTTTGAGTCTAAACGATTTTACATGAGTTGTGTGACTCTTAGGGGCAGCAATATAACAAGTTTTACTGTCTCTGATAAAGTGGAAGAATATGGATGAGAAATGTTGACACAATTAAAGCGTAATGTTGATAAAGATACTAAATGATAATTATTGGAACTAAACAACGAGGCAAGCCGCAATTTTAAACATTCCACATGAGGTAGACATATTCGTAATTTAACAACACTGTGGTCTAAAATAATAACTAATATATACAATCTCAAGTTGTGTGTTCTTCCTATGTTCCTCGGTTCTACATAAGTCAAGTGGGTTTGAGCATTTTGAACGCATTGCCATTGCACAAGCACTGAAAATAATATTGACCAGCTTCACTAAAATATTTCAAGGAGATAAATAAAGAACGGTTTACATTTTTCAAAGTAAGACGTACACCGTTGCTATTTTAAATGGGCTCGGGCTAATCGAAACAAGCCATGCAATTAGCTACAAGGACATTGAGGTCTTTAAGGGAAAAAAGCACGGTATTGATGAGGTGAAGATAGCCAGGATTTGTTTGTATGGTGAGGGCTGTTCAAAACGCACGTTTGCTTAAATCTGAACAGGACTCATTTTGGTTGTATTGAGGGAGTCGTGTACTTTGCAATTAAGACACAATGTTCAACTGATACTTCCACATGTCATTTTGTTGTTACTGAAATGTATTGACTCATTTAAATTACATGTTGCCGTGTGAGTTCGATTCCCGCTCACGGCCACCACCGGTAACGATTATTTCAACCGCTCCTGGGCCTCCCCTAGGTGGACTCAGCCTCAAACGAGTAACTGCTGTGGTGTGTGAACATCGCCACTGGGGAGACAAAGGCGGCTTGGCGTGGTGGATCCAAGTCCTGGGTGAAGCCGGGTAGTACAGCTAGTAATCCATATTTGGCTTAGACCTCACAATGATCTTACCAAATATGTTGTAGTTAAAACCTTTCACTATTCGACAAGGCCGAACAAATTATTTATCAAATGCACACGCGATAACGTACCAATTTCTATTGTCTCAGCTGACCGGTTAGTTTTAGAAATTGTTTGTTCATTCGTTTCTCAGTCCTCTCGTCCTGATGAGGGTCGTGGTGGCATGATGTTGAGTAGGGCGGTCCAGACCTCCCTTTCCCTGGCGACAGACTCTAGCTCTTCCTGAGGAATTCCCAGGCGTTCCCAGGCCAGCCGAGCGACATAGTCCAACCAGAGTGTCCTGGGCCCGCCCCGGGGTCTCCACCCAGTGGGACGTGCCCGGTGGAGTTCTAGGGGGGGTCTATCGGGTGGCATCCTTACCAGGTGCCCGAACCACCTCAACTGACTACTCTCGATCCGGAGGAGCAGCGGCTCGACTCTGAGGCTCTCCCTGATTACCGAGCTCCTCACCTGAACACGGAGAGTGAGCCCGGAAACCCTGCGGAGAAACCTCATTTCGGCCCCTTGTACCTGTAATCTCATCCTTTCGGGTCATTATCCAAAGCTCATGACCATAGGTGAGGATGGGAATGTAGATCGACTGGTAAACTGAGAGCTTTGTTCGAGAACTCAGCTCCCGCTTCACTACCATGGAACGGTACAGCGCCCGCAACACTGCGGACGCTGCACTGATCCGCAGGCCGATCTCCCGCTCCCACTTACCATCACTCGCCAAAGAGACCCTGAGGTACTTAAACTCCTCCACTAAGGGCAGCTGTTCCCCCCTCACCTGGAGAAAACAATCCACCGTATCCTAGGAATGAACCATGACCTCAGATTTCGAGGGGCTGAGCCTCATCCTAGCCGCTTCTCACTTGGCATCAAACCGTTCAAATGCACTCTGGAGATCACAGACTGACGAGGCAAAGAGGACAACGTTATCTGCAAACAGCAGCGAAACCACCTCCATGCCCCTGTACTGGATATTCTCCATGCATTGGCTGCGTCTTCATATCCTGTCCATGAAAATCACAAACAGGAGTGGAGACAAGACACACCCTTGGTGGAGTCCAACACCCACAGTGAACGATGTTGATTTAACACCAATAATACGTAAACAGCTCTTACCCTGGGAATAAAGGGACTGGATAGCACACAAAAATACATCATACTCCCACAAGACATTGTGGGGAACATGGTAATATGCTTTCTCCAAGCATACTCTCATGATCCCTCAAATATCTGTGAGAAGGAAAAGAGCTGGTCCATTGTTCCACGACCATGAAGGAATCCAAATTGTTCCTCATGAATCTGAGGCTTGACAACCGAATGGAGCCTCCTCTCTGGCATAGGTTTTACTTGGGACGCTGAGGAGTGTGATGCCTCTGTAGTTGGAGCACACCCTCTGGTCCCCTTTCTTAAAAATTGGAACCCCAACCCCAGTTTGCCAATCCAGAGGTACTCTACCCACCCTTCCATGCAACATTAAAGAGGCGTGTTAACCACGACACTCCTACATTGTCCAGCGCTTTCAACAACTCTGGGCGAATCTCGTCCACCCCAGCAGCTTTACCGCTATGAAAGCCCTCGAAAGCCAAAGCAACTTAAGCAGCCGTGATGGATCTGACCCAACCCAACTGTTTCCAGGACTGTTCAGAAAGCCTCCTTCTTCAACTTGACTGCTTCCCTCACCACTGGTGTCCACCAGCAGGTCCTAGGGTTGCAACCATGACAGGCACCAACTGCCTTCAGGCCATAGTTTTTCACAGCTGAATCCATAATCGAGGTCCTGAACAACGTCCACTCGGACTCAATGTCCACCACCTCCCCTGGAGTGCAGGAAAATTTTTACCGGAGGTGGACGTTGAAATCTTTCTTCACTGGGTCTTCCCTCAGACATTTCCACAAAACCCGCACTATTCGTTTGGGCCTTCCACGTCTATCTGGTCGGTGCCCCAAGCGTCGGATCCAACTTACCACCAGGTGGTGATCAGTTGACAGCTCCGTCCCTCTCTTCACCCGAATGTCCAGAACATACGGCCTTAGGTTCAATGATACAACTATAAAGTCAATCATTGACCTTCGGCCCAAGGTGTTTTGGTACCAAATACACTTATGAGCATCCTTGTATTCAAACATGGTGTTTGTTATTGACATTCCGTGACTAGCGCAAGATTCCAATAACATCTCACCGTTCAGGTTCAGATCAGGGGGCCATTCCTCCCAATCATGCCTCTTCAGGTATCTCCATCATTTCCCACGTGAGCATTGCATTCGCTCAGTAAGACAATGGAGTCGGTAGGCAGCACTCTGTCGAGCACTGCAACCACTGTCTCCAAGAAGGCCAAATACTCTGAACTGCTGTTTGGTGCATAAGTGCACACAACAGTCAAGAGTTTTCCTTCATTAGACCCGAAGTCTCATTGAGGCGATCCTCTCATCTACTGGGACAAACTCCAACTGAACAGCAGTCAGATGGGGGCTTGTGACTATCCCCACACCCGCCCGGAGCCTCTCACCAGGGGTGACTCTGGAATATGAAGAGAGACCACCTCCAATCAAGAAGTTTGGTGGCAGTGTCAATGCTGTGTGTGGAGGTGATACCTAGTCATTATCTTTCCACCTCCTCCACCAGCTCTGGCTCCTTCCTCCCCAATTACGTGACATTCCATGTTCGTATAGCGAGTGTCCATTGCCAAGGTCCAGTTCGTCTGAGATCATCCCTCTCCCTGCTATAATGGCATCGCACCTACCCCTCACCCTTGGTCCTGTGGATGGTGGGCCCACAGGACTGCAGCACGTAGCCATTTCGGGCTGGGCCTGACCGGGTTACGTGGATCACCAGGCCACCAGGTGCTTGCTGGCGAACACTACCCCTAGGCCTGTCCTGGTATACCTTGTCCAGGCGAGGTTCTCTGATATTTATAAATTTGAACCATTCATAAGGGGATTTTGTTTGGACCGTTATTTGTCTGGATCCTCCCCCCAGATCTGTTCGCCAAGAGAGACCTGACCAGGAGTACAAGACTCCAGGTGACATAGCTCTGAAGGGCATTAGAACACACAAACCCCACCACCACAATAAGGTTTCGATTCTTCAGTGCAGTTTTTGCAATTGCCAGTTGCCAATTGCTAAATATGGCTGTGAGAATTGTTCTTCAGCTTACCGGTGAAAATAAATTTCCTTAGAAATATGGTCAGATCATTACGTGGCCTAACCCAAAATAAATCTGAATTATAATAAAAAACATATTTCATTTACTCAGGAAAATGCGTCGCCAACCGTGCTAATCAGAGGTGTGGGGGAAGGACAACAAACTAAAGACAATAGGCAGTTCTAAAGAAATAATCTTTTACGTATGTTGAACATCTTTCGCACCGTACGTTTCATCAATTTTGTACATTTGTTTTGTGTGGAAAAAACTAGCACCCAGGGTAAAAGTTAAAGAAAACACGTGATGGGTTGCCAATGACAAATAGGTCGTAGATCTGCTTGCTGTACTGCCTTCTGCATGTCACCAGCGTTTGATGAAAGCACATTGTCTGGTTTAACAGAAAAGACGATGGAGCAGGCCACACAATTCCAGCCGATTCTCGATGACTACCTGTGCCCAGTGACACTAGAGGACATTTGTCCAATTTCCCTCACTAATTTATCAGTGTCAGCCAGGTCTCCAAGGTGGCTTTTAATGTGGCTGAGGTTGGGGATTGTGGGACTATCAGGTCTGTGCAGAATTAAGGGAGTTTTAATAAATGGTATGATTTTCAATATTTAGTACAATGTAGATTGTACTAAATAAAGAAAATAAATGTATTAGTAATCACAAACACTGCAGTTAACAATGTCTGCATTTCGAGACTCTAATGAGAACTGGTATGAGCTGTGTATTAACCAGGTGCGTTCGATATTTAAGACCTTCAATGAGGCTGGTTGAGAAGGGCTTTGCATTATCCAGATAATTCAATATTTAACATTTTTAATGGCACAAGTTTGGAATAGCTTTGCAATAACCAGCCACATTATATATTTAAAACCTTTAATGAGACCTGTTTGGAAGAGCTCTCCATTAATAAGGCTTTGCCAATGCTCAGGGTCTTTGCAAATTTGTTACGTCTTGAAATGTGAGACAAGGGACTGCACAGCACTCAGAGGGCACATTGCCTACATCCAAACAAGGGGTAGATAATGTGCACACAACCAGAATTAAAGTGAATTCCTGAGCAATTTCACCTTAACCTTCAATTCCAAAGAGGCGAGGGAGAGCTTTGTGTCTGGCTTGTTCCACAGTTTAAGACTAACCCAAATCACCACGTCTAAGAGATGTATATACATACGTTTGCGTTAAACAATTTTCTAAGGAAATGTGGTTAAACTAACATATATTGGTGAATACCTAAAAACTTTGATACATTGTCTTCTCACAATGCAGTATTCATTTTATGATGAGTTACAGTGTTATCAGTACCACTCACGATACACACTGCTGTTTAATGAAAGCTCAGCCTAAAGGTGATGTTTTATCGAGCTGCTACCACTATGTTATGCTTATTTTTCATATCACTAAAGAGCTCACTTATTAAATCTGCTAGTGGACCCAAGACATGAAGTTGTGCTTGAAATTGATAGTTTACACAGTAATCCCTTTCAGAGCATGAGAAAGACTGGGTAGAAACACTGACTGGTGTGGGCAGGCCCTAAATCTGCCCCGTGCAATGGGGGATATATAGTAAATTCCACCGGTTTCCATCAAATCTCTGCCAAAACAACTACATTGATTCCCGCGAAATTTGTACTTGTGTGTGCCAGTGATCTCATCCACACAATGTTGGCTCCATAGAGAGGCACAGAGCAACCCTCGCTGTTACAAAAGCTAGAGATTCACCCTGGATGCCACTGGGTTAACAGGCTCACCGATGTTTCCTCCGTTTCCAGGCGGTGTGGCTCTCAGAGCCCTGGAGAACTCTTCCCACGATCCTGCAGCACAGCGGTCCCGCACGCGCTCCCGTGTCAGCGACGCATTCTTGAAGCTGTATGAGACACCACCATCCAATGTCAGTCAAATTAATGCCTAAAATTGTGCAAGGTGTAGCATTGGTTTAAACGAAAATCTAGGCCGAGGCCAGTTGCGTTGTAATGTATGTGTAGTGCCATAAGAGGGGAGGGGCTGCTGGGGGCTCTGGGACCCTAGACCAGGGGTCGGCAACCTACGGCTCCGGAGCCGCATGCGGCTCTTTACGGGCTGCTTCTTGACAATATGTACGTATGTACAGTATGTACTCAGATGCATTGCGGCTCTTGAAATACTGAATTTTGTACCGAATTGGAAAGAAATGGCTCTTCTTGTTATTTTGGTTGCCGACCCCTGCCCTAGACAGATAAGCCCTCGGCACCAGGCACTAGGATCCCAGGCACCCCAGACAGTTAAGCCCCTTGGCACCACCAACGGGGGGGCTGTGTGTGCTCTGTGGGATATCTGGGGCGCACATAACCCCACCCCTCGTTGGGGACGAGGCATAAAAGGGCAGCTCCCTGGCCGATCGGGGCCAGTCGCAGCTCAAGACCCAAGACCCGCCAGCCAGTCAGCTTAGGACCCTGGACCCTCTCCTCCCGCTTGTCCTTGTAAGGGCCGGGACGCTGTGCGGGCCAGTGGTGGGACTCTGGGACTCCTGGCTCTACGTCCTTGTAAGGGTGAGTTACGAGGAAGCCAGAGTCCAGACCCGCACCTTGGCTGGGTCGGGTCAGGTAGCCTCCACTAGGGTAATCGTAGCCGGAGGACCCCAGAGCGTAGCCAGAGTAGTGTATCTAGGCTGTGTACCTAGGCTGTAACAGAGTATCCGGACTGTTGGAGTGTTGTATTGTAATAAAGAAGTTACCTCTATAAGTGTCTCCGGAACCCATTACATATGTAAGCATGTTGAACTTATTTAGCATTGTACGTAGCCAACTGTGATAATCAGAGGTGCAGGGTGAAGGACAACAAACTAAACACAAAAAGCAGATCTCAAGACATGAGTTTTTAATCGAGATTTAAAAGTGCATAGCTCCAGTGGCTTCCTAATATCAGAAGGAAAAGTGTTCCAGACGGCCGCAGAAGCGCATTTGAAAGTGCGCGATGCAGTGACCGTCTTTGTTTGATGGCAAGCCAAACGCCACTGTGAGGATGACCGGAGGTTGCATGATGGCTGATACCCCTTGACAAAATCAGAAAGGTATTGTGGTTAATTTGTGGCAAGCACTTTGTGCTATGATTACAACGTTATAATGTATTCGTTCAGCAACTGGAAGCCAATGCAGCTTGGTGAGCACGGGCCGGACGAAGATGTAATATCGTGAAAAATGTGTAATTGGTATATCCAGCCAGGTTGAAATGTAGCAAGTGCACTCAATTCACAACTAGAAGGTTGTGAGTTGATTTCCCAGTCAATAATTAAACTCATGATTCTTCTAGGGCAGGTAAAATACTAATCACTGGATGAAAGTGCATGCATTAACTCATAGGAACAGTAGTTGTACTCGGAATAAACTGGTCCCTGACATTGGAATGTATCATTGCTACAATAGGATCAGGGGTGCTACACTATTGCATTTGAGATGTGGCCACATCATTTCGATGCTTTGTACATGTAAACATGTGTTGTAATATATGTGTAGAGGAGTATTGTGAGTAACCAATGAGGGGGTGAGCGGATTGAGGTGCGAGTTGGTTGAGAGTTATGCGGGGCTAAGGATGACGTGACGTCACAGGTTATGCAAGGGGCTTTCGGAAAGCACTTTCGGGAAAGTGGGCGGGGCCGAGCTTGGGGGAGGAGCCGCCCAAACGGTTCTTAAGGCAGACCCCGTGACAAAGGCGTGGTCGTCGTTGGGGGCCAGGCTAAGGACCGGCTGGAGTAGGGGTCTCTCTCCTCGTCGTGGTGTTGGCTGATCCCCTGCCCCGGGCAGACGAGTGAGAGAGCCAAGGGGATAGCCGGGGTAGAGTCCAATTCGTTATTCTGTGTCCGTGTGAAGGACGGAGAAATAGAGTGCACCTACACTGTTGTGAGTGTAGGATGCCGAGTGAGAGTGTGCGTTAATAAACGTCAACAGCCCTTCTAGTATTCCTCGTCTCCACGTGGTTGTTACAACACTACATATGTATGAGACCGTAAGATTGTTCAAAATGTATTATATATATTAGATAGTTCACTAATTTCCCATCTTCGACGACATTTTAAATTTCCTGGACAAGAATATATCAAGCAAGTGAGCAGTTACATATACAATAATTTGTACCAAATAAGTATTTTTTTCATTGTTATTTTTTATATATATATTACCTCTGGGTATTTTTTAGTTGTCATTCAGCAAGCTTACATTTATATTCATGGCTTTTTCATTGCGGAAAATTTTACCCCTTGAAGCTACTTTTAAATATATATTTGTATGGATGCATTTAATCTCAAGTAAACACCTCGATGCAGGGCTGTCAACAATGTGCGCTCACTACTGTACACGGCTTAAACAGCCGGTGATTAGAATGCAGCATTGTGTGTACAATAGGTAGACATAATTTAAATGTAACTCATTGTAAGAATTTAAAATCAATGCCCTTGCATTCTGTCGATGTAAGGCGTGAGTTGTTCAAGGCAAATGGTAATTAGGAAACACTAAAAAAAACACACGGAAGAAATCCCTCAAAACGATGACTTTCTCCCTTTATCATTATTGGGCCTGTAATTGGAAGTATTATTAGCAAGGACCTACTAAGGCCAACACAGGTCATGACGAGTTGAATTGTGAGAAGTCAAGCACGATGTTAAACAACGTGGGAGACGAAATAAAACCTTGACGAAGGCCTGCCCTAACATCAAACCATGATGATGTCTCCACCTTCTATTCGTACATATGCCTGAGTCCCGCCTTACAGGATTTGAAGCAGCTGACTTATCTTTTTTTACCTGGGATGGTCCACTGGCTGTGAGGGTGATGCTCAATCGACGACATATTTTGTACTAAATAAACACTGGCAAGGGTTCCGGAATAATTGAATATATCTTTATTCACAGACCCCCCCCTGGTACATTTAAATCCATGCATGTAAAACTGCAACTGAAAAAAGTGTATATTTTTTTTACCAGGTAAAGCCCACTGAGCTATACAACAGCCCTTTTTCAGAAGCGACCTGGACACAAATGATAGCTAAACGAAGTGGCTTATTACGTGGAAATTTATAGCAGCCAAATACTCTAAATGCATGTTGATTCTAAATGTGGAGGGAAAAACCGGAGGACCCGGAGCAAAATCCACATGACCACAGGGAAAACATGCAAACTCCAAATATACAGGTTTCTGGGTCGGGATTGAACCCACGACCTCCTGTATACCAGGCGAGGGAGTTAACATCTCGCCACCATCACCACCCTAATCTCTACATCGGAATACGGTTGGCATGTGATATAAGGCACACTGTTAAAAAGTTTCACTATTGGGTGCTCTTTTCTACAGTGGACCCCCAACTGGGATTTAAATGCAGAACCTTAAAACTGCGTCTAGGAGCTCAGTCGCAGAACCATTCCAGAATGTTAACATGGGGAAACATCACGGCTGACATACGGCTCACTGAAGTGGATATATATATAAAAACATTACCTCTCTAAAGAAGGCAAGAAGAGTGGCATGTATTGACAACATCACAAGAGTTTGGTGATCATAGTTGTCAAGTTAAACTGTATTTAAATTGCCCTATCAATACTGGGAGGATAGGGAGAGTGTGATTATATGGCAAGGATTTGCAAAGGCAACGCATGTGAAACTAAAACTGTGCATTTGGAATGCTGGGGCGTTGTTAACCCTGAATTCCAGGAATCATGGAAACGCTCAATACTGTCCTGAAAAGCTAGAGCGTCTCAGCAGGCTGGGCGGATGCACATGGTTCGCAAATGCATCCTTAACGGCTTAATCATTAATCGACTAAATCAACTAATTATCCCAGCTCTAACGTATTTTAATTGTTATTCTTTTAAAATCCCTTTGTTAGCCATAGTAACCTTTGGTCATCCACATGCTTAATATTATTAAACTGGTCTTGCAACTACATTATTCACTTAATGTGAATCATCATAAGCAGGCTATGCTAAACCATATCGTTAGTTTCGGAATATAAATCAAACACTGACAAATATTTGGGAAACAAAAATGCTTTCATATCTGGGGTATCATTGCATCACATGTTGTTAGAAGTGGAGTCGCCCGAATGCGCTTTGTAATTTGGAAATGCAAGGTAACGTAGACGCACATGCTGCAGCATTGAAGTAAAATAACGTTGATGTGTCTCCCAGCACTAACATGCATTCAGACGCATCGCTGTTGGCAGCCCTGAGCCGGTGATAGAATTCCACGGTTTCTTGGCAAAGACCAAACTCCGCAAAGAACAATCAGTCTTGATGGTCTTGAAAGTGGAACTCATTTGATTGATCCTGTAGGAAGAGTGGGCCGAGTTGACCAATCATCAGGTTTGTGAAATGAGAGTTCTGAAGTGTTACAGCATCACAATTGGCTGCTTCTAATTAATTATGAGACCACATCATCACAGAGCTAAACTTATACTCGTATTTTTAATGTGGCAGGACAGAGATGTGAAACAGGCACATTGCTTTTTTTTATATTCTCCACAACAATGCTCATTGTTATATTGTTATTATGCTTCTTAAAAGGATATATCGCAGAATGCTCAATGCACAATGGAAATCGTGGGAGTTCAAATGGCATTGAGAGGATCTTCCATCATCCCGCTGCAATAGATAAAATAAGTACCAATGTGCGGGAAGTCACCGATTGTATTCCGATGGAGGGATTAGTCCAAGAGATGTTCAATTTCCACCAGTGGCTTGAGGTCACCCCTGAAGATGGTGGGAAACTATGACTTTTCATTTAACAAATGTGAGCGTAGATTTCCAAGTATAGATTTATAGAGCTGGAAGAAAAGTTTCACACTGTATGATGAAAACTGCCTTCTATACAAAAATGTATCAATGTATTTTAATAGAACAGTCACTGGCTTCTTGGAGCTGGTTATTAGGGACCTGAAATGGCCATTGGAAGACCTAATACATTTCCACTCATTTATGTGTGACAATCACAGAATTACATGTCAAGTTCTGTTTTATTGGACAACGCTAAATGGTTTGCTATGAGTGTAATAGTTGGCAAGATGTTTTCTTTTTTATTGTGCAGAGTAAACCTCCTATGTAAAGGCTAAAATGAAACGTTGTGTTGGGTGCAAGTGTTAAACAATGGAATGGCTTTTATTGACGTAAGGAGCATATTCACGACAAAAAAAAATCGTGGCTGTGAGATAAATACTGCTTTTGGAGGACAAACTTCCCACTGGGAGATCTCGTAGAGCCGGGGCAGAATAAAATAAAACACTTGGTGGAGACGTGGCAGACATTCTTAAAACCACAGTAATGACAGATCCCATTACCAGAGCAAAGCTCTTTACTGGAAGCCCAGCGAGGCAGTCAGAACGCATGGGGTTACCTTGTAAATCCAGGGGCATCAAACACTTGAGGAAACATTTCTCATTGTGAACATCCATCCGCACTCGGACTTTTACAAAACAACTGGCAAAGAAACCTCTGGCCATTTGAACAGAGGTGAGAATGTGGCAGATGCTAGAACATTTATGCCATTATAGGGTAAGCGACTTGGTAGGTCGAAACATATTGTTACAGGAAAGCACTAAAGTTGTTAGGGAGAGGATGTTGCAATGAGTGGGGCATTCGTGCAGAATGGAGGAGGGGGGCAGGCTATCGAGACAGGCACTGGAATGCGCAACAAAGCTACCGTGGACTTTGGAGGTCAGACATGTCTACTGTGCAATCATTTCAGGATTTTATGTTGGCATCACTGGCAGTGGCTGTGACGACTTCTTTACTCTGACCTTGAGCGCCTAATGGAAAATTAAATATTTTATTGCTATTTAACAAACTATCGCGTGGCAACTCTCAGAAAAATTGAAAAGCACTGCAGATCACGTAAACGTCACGAATCCCTATATCACAACAACACAGCTGGCCCAGAAGTGAAGCACGAATATTTATTAAGCAAGGCGGAAAGACTGTGTTGTTAAAGTTACCTGTAGGAGTAGTGTGACTCTGCCTGGCCTTTACTCTATCGTTGGAGAGAGCTCAATGAGCTGAGTGACTCCTTTTACTGGTAGGAACCACCAGGGGCTGTGTGGGGAGGGTGGGGCAGGGTGGGGAGGTGCTGGTCACCCCGTGGTGCCCTTATAAAACTCAACGTTTAACCTACTCACGCCAGCTTGTGCCCGCCCTCACAGTCGACCATATTTGCGGAATACACCACGCCGCCATTGACCCTGACCATTGCCCGAGCAACCCAACGTTCCTACCAGCTCCCTCTGCAGGAATGTGTTAACATTGTATCGTTTTATATTTCTTGACTTCAGCCTCTCTTTAACCTATGGCCTCTGTGAGCCCACAAAAGGCATCTTGCTCATTGAATACAATATATTTCCCGAGTGAAATTAAACGATTCTGTATTTTTTGACAACTGGAATACCTTCTGGTTTAATTATACAGATGGTTCGCATAGACCAGGAGTTGGCAACCTGCAGCTCCGGAGCCGCATGCAGCTCTTTAAGGACTGCAATGTGACTTCTGAAATATTTAGTTTTTTTACCAAATTCGTTCACCATTGAAGTCCAGTTCACCGTGGAAGTTCAGTTCACCATGGGAGTCCAGTTTACATACCTGTCAACCCCTTTTCAGTGCCTACCTTATTACAGACCAATTCTGACCTTATTGGTCAACCCATGCCCTTATAAATCTAAAAGTTAATCCTACAAAGTCCTATCACAAGGGAGAAACACAAACAAATAGACATCTAAATCTTGACTTAGCAGCGCTCCTGCCATATATATTTTTTCGTGCCTCAGCAGCTCTCGCCTGATGACGATTGCTTGTGTTGCGATCGAATCGTCGTGATATTGTTATTTTTTTTTCTATCTACATGGCTTTTCCGAAAGACCCAAAGAATATAAATAGACATCTTAAAAAAAAATGTGCCCGTATTGAAACGGCTGTACACCGTATGGACCGGAAAACTCAATTTCCCTATACAATAATACGGGGTAAACCGTACAGGTTGACAGCTATGAGTTTACTATGGCCCATGGAAATCCAGCTTACCATAGAAGTCCATGGGTCGGAAACCTGTGGGTCCGGATCTGCACGCGGCTAGTTAAGGATTGCTTCATCACGTTATAAATGAAGGACGACTTTCTCATATTCACATGCATTGTGGCTCTTGGAAAGTTGAAAAACATGGCTCTTCTTGTAATTATAGTTACCAACCCCTGGTGTAGACATTAAATGGCCCCGAGTGGCATCGTTTGTATGCTGAACACAAGTGTTAATTGTGGTAGTTTGACCCAATGGAATCATATGACAGGCTTGCACGGAGGTATCTGGTGCTGAGCGAAAGTACGAGACTCAAAATTCCAGTTGGAGGTTGATTCGGCCCATCATCCTTCATGGATATATAAATAGGTACCACTTTGTGAGAAACGAACAGTGATTGTACTATGAAAATACCGGCTGCTGGCTTAGAAACCTTTCATATCTATGAATTGCTCAGTGCCACAATTGTCTTCCCATACAGATGTGATCATTACAGCCCCTTACACTGATTTGTCGTGAAGCGTTTTTTTATATTCGATTCTTTATTTTATTAAGCAATATTTAGGGAAATACCTTTCCTGGAATTCTCAGGAGACTTATCTTTACTTGAGTCACTACGTTCCTTTCTATCCCCCTTCGTATGGAGGGGTTAAGATAAGTGCTTTCTTACAGCCCTGTGGCAACCTTTCTCTATTCCAGGCAGCAACTCCTCCCACATTCTATGGCTTCCTCCCATCTCTCAGTATTTCAACAATAATACCACGTATTTCTTCTTCCTTGTTACTTGATTTCATCTGCTCCACTCCAGTTTCGACCTCTTCTAGGGTTACCTCTTTCCAACTCTATTGGCTCCTCCCTCTTCGAAAGCTGCCTGAACCGTTCCCTCCACACCTCTTAGCACTTCCTCCTCCACAGAGTGTCACCCCACTGCTCTCCATAGCTTAATATTCTTAGACATCTTTTGACCAAATAATCGACTGACTATTGAGAATAACTTCACGACGCATCCCTTCAACATGATATAAGAGTATAAACATTGCAAAAAAAAATAACAACAAATCCCTCTTAAAATGAACGCAAGTGCTACAAACACACATTTGAAACATTTGTACCACTGCAAAAGGAGCTGTTCACAGCTGATAGAAGCAGTCTCAGTCAGGTTGAAAATTATCAAGGAATGAAACACATCAGGCTAATACAATTACCTTGCTGCTAATGAAAAATTAATGGACCCTGTGAATGCTCATGATAGCACAGCACTGTAAATTCAATTATTATTTCTCTGAGTGCTTTCTGTGTTTTCAAATCTGAAGAGGCAAAATGCAGTTGAGATTAAACTGCAGAAATACTATGTTAACCACACGTTTAAAGGGCCATGTCTGCTTATCTAATTTGGCTGCCGAGCCCTGACAGTGTTCAATCACAGAAAGTATTACGAGTACAGCCAGCATTAGAGAATTTAGCGGATGGTGCTACCTCTTGGCTGTTGGGAGACTAGCTGTAATTCGTATCTGCCTGACGTCTTATTCTCAGTGGCAAAATTTCTCATGAGAATTTGTTGTTTCAGAATGAAAGGGAAACAAGATTTGCTTAAAATACACTTTACAAAAAATTCCATTTGTGTCAGAACTTAAAGAAAAAAATACATGATTACAATAACTTGTTTTTAAAATCAGGACCAAGACAACAACAAATATATATATACCATAAATGTATCGGACAGGAATTTGGATTTTGAACAAGATAATTCCACTATCAGGCAAGCTATGGTTAAATATCAGCTGGAGTAAGGGGGAAAGAAAAGACCACATTTGATTTAGCTCCTAACCTTCCGTCAGCCAGCAGCATGCTCTCCATGCACCAATATCCCAAAGCACGCTGCAATTGAGACGTCAAAACTACCACGACTACCACAAGGCTTCCAATCTAAAAACTAAACTAAACTATGAACAATTGATTTCATTTTAACATGTAAGGCCCACTGAGCTATATAGCTCTTTTTCAAAAGCGACTTGGCCACAAATGATAGCTCAACGAAGTGGCTTATGGGGAAATTTATAGTAGCCATTTGCTATAAATAGACTTTTGTAAATGAGGAGGGAAAAACATGAGGACCCAGAGAAAATTAATGCGACCATGGGGAGAACACGCAAACTCCAAACATACAGGCATCAGCGAAGGGATGAAGTCCACGACCTCCTGCATACGAGGCGAGAGAGCTAACATCTCGCCACCCCGATTGCACAATGCATCCTTCTCCCCCACACATACGAAAAGTGGTACATTCCAAATTAAATATTCTGCACATGCTACTCCTCAGTGGGGCCCAATAGGCTCTGTGGACATCGTGGGGTATTTAATTTGTGCCTGGGGGAGGTGTGAGGAAGACACGGGATTTGAGCCTCCCCTGGGTACCAGCCAGAATTAATTCTTACGTGAAAAGTTGCTGCTGCAGGCACTGCACAGACAGCCGATTATTAAAGGAGAAGCCGCATGTTGATTCGAGGCTCGGAGGACTGCAGGGACCTAGCACTCTGCTGAACAAGCATTGTTTATGTGGCCTGCTGGGTGGTGTGTAGCCACAAGAAATATTAAAAGTGTCTCACTTTCAACGATTACCCACCAGTTTTATTTTCAGACCTCTGGAGGTCATTGTTGTTGGGGCATTATGCATCCAGTAGCCTCTGGTTTGGATATGGGTCTTCATTGTGACCTCAAAACCCTGAGGGTCCCTTTAAAGCAGCCATTCGCTCATGCCCCAAGCTGACTTCTGTGCTGCCAAACGTTCTGTCTTCACTCACAAAAGTGGTATTCAAAAGTCTGCCTATGAACATGAGCTATCAGGCCATGTTCCTCTATGTTGGTGGCCCTAAACTCATGGCAGAGAACAACTGCTCCACGGTATAACCACTTAAAATAATAATACTCAGTTTATCAACTCTGCAAATATAATAGGCAAAAGTCAGCCTGAACAGGGAATTGAACGATAAACCATTGGTCTGTCAGTCAAGCCCTAAATCTACACCACCACCTGGATTAAAATGAAATTGAGCTGAAGCTTAGTTTGCGTTGATGAGAGCAGGTGTCATTTGATAATGCTTGCCACTTCACTATTTAATCTGAATCCACGTGTAATTTGCGATAGGAATTGTTCTACCAAGACAAGACACGACTCGAGGGGGATTTGGGAATGTGAATGGCACTCGCTTATTTGTTGATCTATAAAGTGGCACCTTGCTAGTTATCCGAGTGACAGTAAGGGTTTTCACCGTCCATTTCCAGTACAAGACATGCTTTAGTTAAGCCTTTCAGCAATTGCCATGCAGAAGTAGATTTAAGGTTGAAAGGTTCCATGAACACCGATGTAGTGGTCAGCACCATGGCAGAACACTCGACTCAAAAATGGGAAGGTCGTCAGTTAAAATGCCAGTCCGTGGTCCGCTCAGCTCATCATCCCTCCAGGGTCAATAACATGAGTACCACTTTGTGGAAATCTGACAGTGGTTGTGCTGTGGATAAAATAGCGCCCATCGTTGGAATGTGGTATTTGCACTGCTGACCCATACGCGATAAAATATATTAACACTGCCCATTGCTTCTCTGAGTAACGAAACACTTGTGTTTTATGACTTCACAATAACTGTGTCTCTAAATTGTGCAAAGAATATGCTTGTTTTTGCTTCAGTTATTGTATAAAATAAAAAATATTGATTGGCCTTTTTAGTTTAACTGCCCCTTAACAATATACATTAATGAGGAACTTTTTTCTCAGCTAAAGGAGACCCTTGTTGCTGAGAAGAAAAAAATCACATTTGCTGAGCACTGCCCTCACATACTATAACGCAATTCAGCCAACAGCTAAGAGCACTGATGTGTGTCTAGCAGATAATAACTAACATGTTTGAGGCTAGAGGAACTTGGGTAAAAAAAGTCTATAGGAAATCTAAAGTTGAGTAGTGCAGAAAAATAGAAGAAAGACAATATGGTGTTTGGACACATGATGGATTACAAGAAATCGCCATCCAGAGAGAACGAGTCATGGACGAATCAGTCCGTAGAAAAGTGACAGAAAGCAATAAAAGAGTGACAGGGATGTGACCGAACGATGGCGAGAGAGTCTGCTGAACACAATAGAGCCTCGTAAGGACAAGGAGTTCCACAGCAAATGTGACACTAAACACATTCCTGCGGAGGGAGCTGGTAGGAACGTTGGGTTGCTCGGTCAAAGGCCAGGGTCAACGGCGGCGTGGTGTATTCTGCAAATATGGCTGACTGTGAGGGCGGGTACAAGCCGGCATGAGTAGGTTAAACGTTGAGTTTTATAAGGGCACCACGGGGTGACCAGCCCCTCCCCACCCAGCCCCACCCCTCCCACCCCCCACCCTCCCCACCCAGCCCCTCCCCACCCAGCCCCTCTCGACCCTCCCCACCCAGCCCCTCCCCACCCTCCCCTCTCCACCCAGCCCGACCCCTCCCATTTTTGGATGCACGACGGACGGGCGGACACAATAATCCCCTGTGGGCTGGTGGAACCAGGTGGTTCCTACCAGTATAGTACCACTGCCAAGGGTTGCCCTCTGTACAGTATTAGTGACCGATTAGAGCTGAAGAAGGATTTGGCACGACATAGAAATCCAAGCTGCTTTTATGCCTCTTTAGTCAGATTAGCAATGCAACTGTTTTAAAGCAAGTCAAGTGAAATGCTCATGCTAAGCAGATTGGTGTATTCAATACGGATAAGAGCAACATTCTGAAATGCGATCACAGGAACCACGGTATTAACAACCTCATAACATTAGCAATGACTGGGTTTTATTGAAGTTGAAAGTAACCACGTCCTTGACGTTTTAGCACTTTGGACAGCGAAGAGTCTGCTGATCTCTGCTTATGATTTGAATGGATATATGGAGTGAAGAGTGCTGCCATCAGCAAAGAAATGGTTGATATTGTTGGAAGTCACTAGTGAAGAGAAGAATGATGTCAGTGACAGAATTGCGTCTTACAGCACAGTTGATGGTGAAGGTGCCAAACAGGTTGCTTTTAACTGCATATATTGAGTTGTCTGTAAAAAAAACAGAAAACTCAAGCTTCAGATGAGTGTGGACCCCACATGATGGCACCTTGGCAAGTGGTGTTGGATACCGGACACAATCACGTTATGAATGTCAAGAGCAAGGGTCGTGGACTCTCCAAAATGCTAATGTCTAGAGATCCAAATGTGAGTCACGTAAGCTAGGAAATCCCCATTAGAATGGACTTGCCGCAAGCCATGGTCACCAAGAAGTGCTATCGATTCTAAGTGATGGAGATTCTGACGATTGATGACAGATTCCATCACTTTGCAAAAGTAATGAGGTCGGAGCCATAGGACGATAGTTATCACGTAAGATGGATCATCCTTTCTCTAGAATTGGCAGGAGGCAAGCTCACTTTCAGGTTGGTAGTAGCATGTATGTGGTCTGTGATAGCTTGTAAATCTGACAAACTGGTGAAATTTCTGGGGCACACATTATAGGTACGACATTAGGTATGGTGTCAGGACCCCAAGGCTTGTAAATATTATTCTTGAGAGTATACGACACACATCATGCACTGTGAATACGCATTGTGTCATGTGCTTGTTTTTCTCCTGGTCATCTGGTTTTTCCCGCCTTGTTTAGAAACATTCGTCTGGACTATTTGTCTGCTATAAATGTCTACATAAGCCACTTCGTTGAGCTATAATTTGTGTAGATTTTAAGTTTTAGTGACTGCAGGGATCCATACTCTTTGGTTCTTTCGGTAAAGTCACGTAGGTATAAAATAAAATAAATTAAATCACGACGTTTCGGGCGCAACACAAGCGTCCGTCATCAGGTGGGACAACCACAGCAAGAAACAATTTCTGAAGTGATAGGTACGACATTAGGTATGGTGTCAGGCCCCAGCAATTGTTTTTTGCTGTGGTTGTCCCACCTGATGACGGACGCTTGTGTTGCGCCCGAAACGTCGTGATTTAATTTATTTTATTTTATACCTACGTGACTTTACCGAAAGCATCAAAGAATACTATAATTTCATAATATTGTTTTTTGGGTCAGATCGCGTTATTTATAAATGTGTCGTAACCCTCCACCACCCGACACGGCTAAACAGTAAAAAAAAATTTGTCACGTTTTTCAAAGGACAAAATAATTCACTTCTTTAGCCCACCGGTGTGTTGAAGAGAGAATCAACAGCATTTTTTAAATTTGGGTATGACGTTTCGCTGGTAATTACAATCAGCTTCATCAGGCAAGAATGGTGAAGCTCTCCTGTTGCTCCCGGTCTAAAATAGAGCAGCAGCAGGGTGACGTCATCATTTATAATTTGTGGCCAGGTCACTTCTGAAAAAGAGCCATATAGGTCATCTCCGGTAATATAAAAAGAGTTAGTTAAAAATAGTTAGAACATATTCAGGTCTCAGGAAAAGGCCTAGGAAACTGTTCCAATCTCAAACATAATCAGGGAGGTGAGTAGCACCGTTCACTCGTTGTTCAAGGTTCCTCTCAACTGCACAATGTCAGCTCCGCAGCCAACATTACAAGTTCCGTGTGGTTTTTCTACAGCCAAGGACTGTTGTGGACATTGTATTCGACAAGAACAATGACCTGGCCACTCAAATGGTTCTGGTACAAGAAGCCCCATTGGTAGCAGTGAGAGCAGAAAAGAGTTTCGAGTGGATGGGTTAAAGAGCTGCCTCCATGCTGAAAAGGGAGGAAACCCTGGATAAAGGAAGCAATTAATCATGGGGAAATACCATGAAGGCACTGTTGAACAGGGGGAGTGGGACAGTAGAGTTAAGCGGGACACAACAACACATCTCGGTAACTGTAACGAGTGTACACGCACGCAAGGGTGCGGACAACAGAATGGGTTGGGCTCGCACGGGAGCTGGCAGCGTGCAGGCACAAAAACAGAGCAATTCCCAACAGTGCTGCCACTCTTCCACTTCTCAACGGCCACAAAATATGGGAGGGTTTGATGCAAATCAAAGGCAAAGAAGTGGTATTTGAAAATATATTTTTTTTACTAAGGAAGCCTGGCTAATTGGGTGACATTTCGTTCAAAACAAAAATATCAACCTGTTCCCATGCTCTAACAAGCACTAAGTGGTGATCATATCCATTGGCTGTCATAAGCCACCAATGGCCATTCCAATTAATACTCAAATTGCAACAGATGGCATGCTTTGCTAAATCTCTACAGCAACTACCATGTAGCTGTGGGAACAAAATTATTAATGTTGTACAAACTATATCAGTTTGTGCAGTTTTATTCAGCCGCCTGGACATAAAAATAATAAAGGCAGTCCCATCTCCTCCATAAGTTGAACCAATTAAAAATTTAATCAAGAAAATGCAACTTATGGTCAATTCCCCTCATAACAAGCGAACACTTTTTACGACCAATAAAAAGTAACAGGAGAATGAATTCCGACATGTTGGGGCGATGTCGCAGAAGGCTGCACATGTCCTGCAGGTGACATTACGGCAGCAAAACAGCCCGGGTGCGACCCCAACGAAACAGGGCATTGAAACTCAGCAGGGCAGCTGGCGCCATGGAGCATTCCACGCTCGGGTTGTTTGAAGCCGAGAGCTGCACTGACCAGATAAGGGCCATGTAGGCTTCCTGGAAGATGGGGTTGCAGAACACGTGTCCTTCCAGTGCCGGCCGTGGCTCCTTCAGCCACAGGAAAACCGTGTCGCTGGTCCCCAGGCTCACCTGCACGACCCACAAGGAGACACGCAAGGCCCACATCTGTTGTGATGCAAATTAAAAGGGTTGGCATTAGTAATAGGGTGCAAGTGCAGACCGCCAAAAAAGTGATTATGAACTGTCATTAAAACCGCTTGGAAAAAAAAAAATAATTTCGCATTTTTTGCCCTGCTCAAAAATGTACATAAAAACTGATTAAATGATTGAATGTTACTGTAGAACAGCATTATACGATTGGTGCAATGCCAATTGTTATTTTCAATGAGCTCTTGCCATGGTGAAGCTGTGTATCACCGCAGAGCCTTAAAGGATCTAGTACAAAACCAAAGAGCTGGGCACCAGCAGGTCTCAGAGGCTGTACTCTGCGAAATGCAAAGGTGACGCCTTTAAAAATGGCCAAAGTGTTTGTGTCACTGTTGAGAATGTGAAGGTTGAGGATTATTTTTCCATGCTCAGGATTTCATGGGTGGTATGTTAATACAAATGGGGCCCTGTCATTTATCAGTTGACCGGTTGCTTTGCTGCTTCATGGTCTACCGAGAGGGCACCATCTAAAAATGTTGAAGGTAATTTTCCAGTGGAAAATAAACTATTCACTCCGTGTTGATGAAAACCCTACCCTCCCTACATCTACAAAGGACAGGCTGTCTTTCTATTATTTCGCTGGTGAATTGTATTGATGAATGGAAGGTGTTAGTAGATCAAATAAAGGAACTGAGGCCCTCTTTAGAGCAAGAGCTGATGGTTGCTCGCACACTCAAAATGTATCTACCAAAACAATCAGTTGTGTCCCTATATATTGTTGGAAACTTTGCTGCTCTAAATATCCATAAAGGGATTGGTATATACAAAGACTCATACACGTGTCCATAGCCACGTCACTCATCTGGATTTAGTGGCATACGTTGGATATACAACTTTTGAGGTTGAACACAAGTTTTGCCACACTTTAGGAATGTTGCAGTGGATGGTGTCTGTTCTGTCTGGGCACAAAAGAAGTGTGGTTGTACTTGTAGGTCACCTTTATTGGGAATTACTAGAAATATGGAACTGATATCACATGTAAAATACAAAAACCCTGCAGACCTGCAAGCCAAAGGTTTTTAAACAGCTGTGGGGCATGATTTGTGTCCTTAATGTCAGTCGGCAGGGGACGGACGAATGAAGGAACGATGGCCAAATATACCAAGTTTAATCTAGACTTGAAGTTTTCGTGACCGCAGGGATCTATACTCTTTGGTTCTTTGGGTAAAGTCATGTATATACCTACGTGATTTTACCAAAAGAACCAAAGAGTATACCAAGTTTTATTCGGAAGGAAAACTATAGACTGATACCATTGTTGTACCCTGGGCAGGAAATAGATGGTTTGCGTCTGAGGAGTTTGGGTAATGAGGTAATTTTTTTACATTCTCAGGCAAGTCACACAGACTGATAAAAGTGTCACAAATCCTCGGCTGTTTGTTGATGTCTTGCTGCGAGGTCAACTGCACAGCAAGCAGAGACGTCACACAGTTGTCTGACTGCTTACTCTTTACACAAGCCCGTTTTCCAGTCCAACACAGCACTTTTGTTGGAAAGTTTTATAACAACGTCATCACATGCATACAGGGCTCTGAGAGCAGCAGGGGTGATGTTGAATTTTGGCTTAGGTCTGCTTCGGGTGATGTGAGTGTTACGGCTCGACAGTGATGGATTTGTTGGCAGCACACACAAATAGATGAATTCAGGGATTTGAGCTGTCTTGCT
Organism: Lampetra planeri; assembly: GCF_965212315.1. Taxonomy (NCBI): domain Eukaryota; kingdom Metazoa; phylum Chordata; class Hyperoartia; order Petromyzontiformes; family Petromyzontidae; genus Lampetra; species Lampetra planeri. The sequence continues at coordinate 17,777,695 of NC_136108.1, read as the reverse complement.
AGTGGAGCCCCATGTGAACACTTGAATTTAATCATAATTTAATTAATACCTTTGTTGGTCATGCAATCTCTTAATTTATGTTTGTCTCAGTCACAAGATGGATGCTCTATACTCGTATGAAGGTATTGCATGAAGACATATTGCAAATCGGCAAGCTTTTATCTCTCCAAATGAAGAAATTATTTATTCATTTGATCGTCAACAATTGTTTTGTGGGACATTTCATTTCAGGTGAATTTCAAAGACCATATTTGATCCATTGAACAGTTAAAATAATTGCTGAGCTTGAGCGTAGATTTAACGATACACAAAGCAAAGAAGGCACTAATCCCATCATGCCTTGCATGCATGTCACGTGATCACCACATTGCATTTACGAACGTGTCTAGTCCAACAGCTCGACAGAGCTGAATGTGGTCATAATTATTGTTTAGGCCATCAATACATTTTTTGTAAAAATGTGACCATACTGTAGATTAGTTTCATCCTCATTATGACTCACCAGTAGAGTACAGTCATACTTTTTCACTGCTGCCTTATTTATGCCTCTGGGAGTCAATATATGGAGGGCTTAACTCTCTATATTACAGTCACCCCCAATAGCACTTGCCTATAGGCAACAATAATTCAAATCCAACTTCTATACGCGATGAGAAAACCCATTACAACCGGAAAATGCGTGCAGACTGAAAACAGATTTAACAACACACAAAGGTGTGCTCACAAACAGCAGAATGGCACAACAGCAGTGGGGCACTGCTATATTATTGGGCTCCTCAAATGTAAAGAGATATTTAATTTTGAAGGTGTGCCAGAATGCAATGGTAGAGTACTAAAATGCTGCTATCGTTATTAAAGAGGAAATGTCATTACAGTATTCCGTAATGCAATTGAAATTAATTGGAAAAGCCATCCCATGCGGACAATTTGCACTCTGCTCACAATATATATTTTGGAACGCAAGTTGAAAATACCAGCACTGCAGGTGAGCTGGAAATATGACGTATAAGATCAGTAACAAATGGTTCTAGGCAGCCGCTCAACAAATGCCACGGGGAATAGCAAAGCAATGAGCAGAAACTGTACACATAACGTTGAGACTAATAGGAGGCGTCCATTACATAAATTAAAGCAGTACTTTGCCGATGTATTGATGAACAACCAAAGGCTATATCATCTTCTTACCAATGCAGAGAGAATAAAACCTCTCGAAGTCGGAATACTTAGGGGAAAAGTCTTTGCGGTGATGGGGGATGTCCAGCAAACTTTAAAAAATGTAAGTATATATTTACATTTTCATGTAATTACCACCTAAAGTATATAACTAACATGTAATACGTTATAAATTACGAAGTATTTACAAATTACTTCTGACCATCACTTCAATAAAAGAATCACATTTACTGTTAATTCGAACCCGAGTCACTCTCGCCAGAAAGTGCACGTGGAAGCAACGACCATGAGTCTATGGCTGAGGATAAGCACTACCGCATTCTCATTTTAGTGGGGAAAACGTTCAAACGTGCTAAAGCAGGAATTTTACAAGATAAAAAAATATCCTTATGGAACTTCAGCAGTCAGTGAAGTCTCATGCGGTCAACAAGGAATGGTACATATTCTTGATTCTTTCGGTAAAGTCACGTAGAAGGGAAATAATAAAATAATAAAATCTAAAACAATAAAAATTCTCACGACGTTTCGACTGCAACACAAGCAATCATCATCAGGTGTGAAATAGACAGCAAGAAAATTTTGAAAAAAGTGGCGGTTTGTCCTAACGTCAGCACCACGAACAGCGATTTAGCAGTTGGTCAGATGGACGAGTCCATCTATGTTCGAAAAGGAATGGTACCCGAATGATTACGCCTCCTAATGATGTCTGCCGTGACTTCAACGTTCTCCTCTCATTCAACGTCTGACTGAACTCATTCGTGCCTCAGGGCTAGGCTAGATCTAAGTGAAAAAACAAAGTGCAGATGACATTGTGATTACAGTTAATAGACTGCTGCCAGTGGGGTACAATCACAAAAAAAGAAGAAAAGAAAAAACCTCACAATGGCCTTTTTGGGCAATGGCCTTTTTGGGCAATGGCCTTCGATGAGGAGGGTCGATGCCTGAAATATTAACAGTTCTAATACCTGGTTTAGATACATTGATTGCCCATATTTGAGCTAATAAGCATAGTAGTGCTTGCCAGTGCCATGGCACAGCAATTATATGCCTTGCTAACTCACCCAGCCTCCCCTAATACAGGCATTAGCTTGAAATTATGCACAGGAAAATTACGGTGGTAATTTTTCTTCTAATATAGCCTCATAAAATTACAAACCAATGCATTAATAAGCACAGCCTTTGCACGTACTACAAGTGCCACAATGTTTATTTTGTTGTACATGCAAAGTTAAATGCTTTGATATTCTGACTCAAAGAGATGCCAATGATGGATGGGAACCTCTGGAGAATTTGTGACAATCTTGCAGCATTATCCGCAACACAAATCCTATAAACACGAAAAAGGTCAGTGGCAGAAATATTTGCCCACCACATATGAGTACGAATTCAATGCTTTAAGGCAGTGCTATTGATGAACGTGCTGCCTTATAAAACATATTTCTCCCAATTATGTTCCAGTTGTACTAACTCCGTCATGTGAAGAGACTAAGCGTCGATTCAGACTTCTCACAGTGCAGTGCAACCCTTCGTGTTAGATAATTGCCCACAGAAGCAGATATCACGGGACTACCACTGAGATACCTTCAAGTGACCTGTTCCACAAAACAGGGGGCAGCACTTTCTCACACATCCTGCCGTTGAGAGTCATCGACACAACAGTCAAATTTATATTGTTTCATTCACAGAGGTGAAAATTAGCCAATAAAACTCACATTTTACGTGATTTTTTTTACATTAGTTTGTGACCAGAGTGAGACCATTAACATGGTGGATTTTAAAATAAAAATTGTGCTACAAAAAAGTGTCTGTCATCTTAAGGAAAAATTTCAGATTTCCGGTTCAAAGCAGGTAAGGTGAGGTCTTGTGAGTTGGAGTGGCCCGCCTGTTATATAAACACATGTCTAGTGTCTACATACAGTCTGTATGCATGCACTTGTATCTCTTTTCTACAAAAGCCACACACTCTACCACGAAAAAACTACAAAGGTAACAGACAATCTGAGGTCAAGACCTCTAGAAAAGGAAACCGCGGGCATTAATGGTTTCCAAGAAAATGTAATTTACTGACGTGTGTGTGTACATATATTCCCTGATATATAAAACAAATTGCAGCATGCTACAAAAGGCCATTGATAATTATCTGAATCGCTCATTAGTAGAGACAATTACTTGTAGGCAACACATTAATAATTATGACATTGAGAATAATTAGGGCTCAAGTAACTTATTTTGATCCAATATATAGCGAGATATGTCCCTGAATTACTATGATCACTCAATCAGAGATCATATTTCCACTGTTAAAAATAGTATTGCCTTTTTGAGAGCCAGTTGTTAAACAACCCATCAGGGGATGGGTTGTTAAAAAATACACACCTAATTTGTATTTCTTGGGCAAATGACATGAGTTTTAAGCTGTGATACTGAGGTGTACTTTTTTTTAGTGAATCATGATGTGTTACAATGTCACCACATCATGCCATTACTTTTGGGCGAATCTGATTAGGTGGCATAGACTATTGGGAGCAATTTTATTTTAGTAAGTAGTATGAGAAAACATTTCTCCTGAAGGCCAATAGGCTGATGGAACGAAAATGTATTTATTTGTATGTATGCATGTACCGCCAATACTCATTCTTCCCTATTATTCCAACAATTCTTATCAACAGAATTATTGAAAAATACAAGTACAGCACAGACACTAGGAGCCTTACCGCAATGTCGCCTGATTGGAGTCTCATGCCAGCCAAGGAACCTGTGCAAAGGGCCATGGCACATGATTAAGATGATACAATGCTCCTCTCTATATCACCATCTTCATCATCAGCACCGAAATCTTCATCATAGTAATAATGATACAGTAATACACCGATTTATGTCTCCCCTTTTACGTAATTTGACAAATACGTCGTCACTTTATTAATAACACCACCTGATTTGCGTCGCCTCAACCCACACTTACGTCGCTGACGGCATCATCCGTCCATTCTCACATCCGTCGCCTCGGCCTTCCCGTCGACCTACCCTGGAGATGAGCTACTTTGCGCCGCACATTAAGAAATGTACCGTACTAAATCTTGACTTAAAGCTTTCGTGACTGCAAGAATTCATATTCTTTGGGTCTTTCGGTAAAGTCACGTAGATGGTTCAAAGAAAATATTTTCTTTGAACCATTTTACTGTACTGTAGAGTACAATATACTATATACGTGCATTATTTTGTTGATTTGGAAAAATTGCTTTGATTTACATCGTATTGATATTCGTCACACCTTTTAGGAATGCATCCCCAACGTAAACCGGGGTATTACCTCATTTGTTTATTTTTACGCTGCAACTTTCACAAGAATCTCGTTACAAAAGAAAAACATAAACATAGCCTGTTGGGAACCCAAACAAAGCAAAAATATGACTTACAAGGGTACTTCAATCAATAAATAACTCAATAAATAACTCAATAAATAACTCAATAAATAACTCTGTGGATATGCTGCTAACGGGGACAAAGTACACTGCATTTTGGTTCCCATGTATCTAGACCCTTATATAAATCTAAACTACAATAGACCAAAATATTCATACTTTTTTTATGAAGCTATTTTACGAGGATGTTATGCTCATTACAAATATAGAAATTAACTAAAATATAACGACACTCTTGGTTGAGAGTCTCATCACTCTTGCAAAAAAAACTGTTCTAAGATTTCCATAAAAGTCTCATGAAGTTCTTGTAATTAATCCTCCCTTATTCATTGTGAAATGCTGTTATGTCGTTTTATTAATTGAACCCTCAAACATGGGGAGGATTTCTCCCTGCTCACTGGAATCCACTAATCCCCCAATCTAATCACACCCTCTGACCCTGGCAGCTGTGGGAATCTGAAAGGTCAATGGATTTTTTAAATCACCGCCTCAATGTGCCATGACACGGCAGTGGCCAAATTCCCAACCACCAATTTTATATCCTCCTCTAACCCCTCGTCACCTCTGAGCTATTTAAGCAAAATGACACGGAAATAAACCATTAGGTGAAAATTTATGATTAGGGTAAATGGCACTGAAATGAATTACAAAAACTGAAATAGAAGTTGTAGATATTTTCATGCATTCAGCAATAAACTAAAAAACATATTTTTCATAAAATCCAAAGAAATATTCTGAGGCTGTTAGACAAGGAATGGATTAAACTCATTAACATTTGTCCTCCAAGTGCTGTGCTGCACATAGTATCACCATGATTACAGTGTTTTTAAGCAACATGTTGTGATAGCAGTTCACGATATGCTATAGACTTTGCAAGTCCGATATATTTTGACTTGTTCACCAATTAAAATCACGTATTGCACTATCGCCAGCATAATTATATTGCCAGAATCTTTACCATCAACTTTACTACCAAGAAAATCATCATCAGCAACAGCACACCAGCAGTAATAGCAGGAGCCACATTTTCTATGTCATCTGCCGGAGCAAGCCATCTCTGCATTTGTGCCAATTACCTCAGGGTCTAAAAAAACTGTACTCATTATATCTGCAAGCCCCTCGATTTACATTTGGCACATCCTTTCTTTGTTACAATCCATCACCATCGTATTAAAAAACAAAGCGTGGCATTAAAAACCGACAAAGTTATTCAGAGAGCAGCTATTACAAGCATGTTCGATGTGTTAGGGCCAGAGAGGAGTTGGTAAGACAATAGAAGCTGCCACCACTGCCACTCCTCCACGCACCTGGGTTGTCACCGCTGAAAGCCACCACCTGGCAATTGGGAGAGAACCCATAGCGCTGCACCAGGTATGAAGACACCGGTCCCTGAAACATAAGAAAGGGAGATAGTCCAACAGGGCAATTGGCACAGTCTGCGCCTTTGAGATGGGCACAGCATTACACCCATGATTAGGTTAAATGCTTTTCCACTGGTATATCCGTGCTGCGCCAGTGCAGCCCCCCACAAAGAATGGGTGGTTTGTCACTGGCTATTTGCTGAACCAAGCCAGAACCATGGATACCGAGTAGAGTTTAAATACAGAGTAGGTGTAGCACAGGAAACATATAACTTATGCCCCATTTGTCTCACCCGACCTAGTCCGACCTAGCCCAAACATATGCCCAACAGCATGGTCAGATTATGGTTATATAAAACATTCCCTATATATAGGTATATATGTATATTTCACCAGTATATGTATATAAACAACATATATAGGTATATATAACCAAAAATTCAAACGGATGCCATAAGGAAATAGTTATATTGACAAAACAAAAAATCCAAAGTAATATTTTTGTAATGCAAAATAATGGAATAAAAGAAGGTTATGAAGCTTATATACTGATGAAAAAAGTGAATTTTAACAGTCGAAAATGAAATGTAATACAAAAATGAAAATTGTATGTAAGCTGATGACGGCCGCTTGTGTTGCGATCGAAGAATCGTAGTTTTTGGTTATTTTGTTACTTTATTTGAACCTATCTATGTGACTTTACCGAAAGACCCAACGAATATGTGAGCTATATTTGAACACGACTTTTCAACCTATCTATAAATATATCCAGACTCGACATTGGCATATTTCTCCCTAACATATATACGCAAGAATGGAAAAGAACTGGGTGAGAAATACGACGCTTGGTTTAAGTCGTGGGAAATCATTTACAGTTAATGTTTGAAAGTTTTGCCTTAAAAGTACAAGCGAAGCAGTAATTAAAGCTGGGTTTAAAGAAATGGGAGAGAAAAGCACTATGAAATATGGTCAAATCCTTTTCAGAATAGCTGCTTGTGCACTGGCCGGGTGTAAAACATGCATTATACACTAGAATTTCAGCTGCATTGTGTGCCTTTTGTACATCTACGCATTTAGTTTTCACTCAAATTCCTCAGTGACATGGAACACGCGTTTCTCGCTGTGCAATAGATACCGCCGTGGCGCAGGTGGATACGTGTTCTTATTGCAAGCCAAGCACATTCACATCCAAAGACGCTCGTAATCAGACGCGTTGCAAGCAACTCTCGACAGCTGCACGTGCACATATACATTCATATAAATGCACTAGTGGAATTGCACACACAAGGCATAGTTTCAGATATCCTGTTTTTGAATATGTATTCAAAACGTTACTGCAAATTAATCATCCTAAAATGCTACTTGTGTACACATAAACATTGGGATAAATTTGCATCCCAAATTATCCTATAATTTATTGAGCTCTTTCCAAAAATAAATAAGGAACTGATATGAAATGATGAACTGAAAACCCCACGTCCCTCCACAAACACCCTTGCGACTCATTTGGGATTTTTCTGCATGTACAGAGCACTTTTATTACAATACTGTTATTACAACAAAATTCCGCACTCGCCTGACCAGTTTGTTTAAGTTTTATTGCTGTTATTCCCTGTGCTGCAACTGCAAATCCATGGATATTGCAACTAGCAGGGAAACATGCTTTCAGAAGCAAAGGAAGCCCAATACACCAAAATTAAGTATTTTACGAGCATCTGAAACTGACACGCATGCGCTGTCTAATAATGGCAGAATAAATGCGGCCGTCATTAAGGAGGCAGCAGCCAGGTGTCATGCACCATGCTGCTTTGTATGTGCCATGCTTAAAGCAGTGATCCTTCTTATTACTAAGGAGCATCGCTGTTCAAAGAACAATTTCCTGGACCTTTGTGCTAAAGGTTGTCCACACAAATGAATGTACAAGCAATGTTCCACCAACTATAAGTGAGTCATACCAGTGAACAGAAATAGAGCCACCCTATTATGGACTCAGGGTCATCCAGCTAACGAATGTTCTATCAGTGGAGAGCAGGAGTGTCTGCTAGAGGTGAGTCATAACCAATGAATATTATATTGTTGGCAGTCAATTGACCTTAACTTATGGTAGGGCATACCATTGATTGTGATACACAAAGAAAGCAGTGGCACTTCAAGGGGTCATATAATTTGTATTCATACTCTTTGGATCTTTCGGGAAAGTCACGTAGAAAAAAAAAATCACGACGTTTATATCGAAACACAAACAATCGTTTTCAGGTGAAAAAAAACAGCAGGCGAACTGCTGAGGCAGGAGAAATATAGCGGGAGAGTTGCTGCAGCAACAGGTTATATAGGTTTGAGATGGGTGCAACCCATGGGTAAGTGGGCGGGGCTAGAGATGGAATTTGCATGTAAATATAAGATCGGAGAGCCAGATATACCTTACAACTACGGTGCTGAAGAGGCGGCCATTGTATTGCTAGAGATTAGCATGTCAATCTGTAATTTGCATGTAAATGTAAGATTGGAGTTACATTACCTTGTTAAATGTCTTTACATTAACAGGCTAAATGTTTCACTAACATAGCCGCTGCTCCCTTTTCCTCGATGTGGCGGTGGCTCTCGTTGTTTAATAGGCTGAATGTCTCACTAGCACGGCCACCATTGCGGTGGTTCTCTTGCGTTGACATGCTGGTCTCTCACAGTGCAGCGGCCAACGCCGCAGCTTTTTGTTGCCCACGAGGTGGCGTTGTGCCCGGTTCTCTGACACTGACATGCCAATCTTCTCATTAACACAGCCGCTGCTGCGGGAGCCGTCTCACATTGACATGCTAATCTCGAATCTCTAGCAATACAATGGCCGCCTCTTCAGCACCATAGTCGTGAGGTATATCAGGCTCTCCGATCTTATATTTACATGCAAATTCCATCTTGAGCCCCGCCCACTTACCCTTGGGTTGCACCCATCTCAAACCTATCATATAACCTCTTGCTGCAGCAGATCTCCCGCTATATTTCTCCTGCCTCAGCAGTTCGCCTGCTGTATTTTTTCACCTGAAGACGATTGCTTGTGTTGCGATCGAAACGTCGTGATTTTTATTTATTATTTTTCTACCTACGTAACTTTACCGAAAGACCAAAAGAGTATGAATTCCTGCAGTCACAAAAGCTTTAAGTCAACAATTTGTATTAAGTTTACGTGTGTAGTGGATTCAACTGAGTCGCAGATGTACTCTTTGGAGGCTACACATATTTATTAACACCAACACATTAACACAAAGTGGTTACTGCCCCTTTACCAGATAACCTATGGTGGTGGACCACCTGGCTAACTACGTAGTTACTGGGAGTAACTGCAACGGACAAGACCCTGGCTTGGATCCTCATTCACGTTTTGGTGACTTCTTCTTGGACATAGAATGTAGATCTTCAGATGACAACAGCAACGCTCAACCCCGGTCCCTGTGGGGACCCCAGTTTATATGCTGCTGGGTCGTGGCTGGCCCCGCCCTTGGCCACGACCACCTTCGAGAAACCTCTTGTCGTTTCTCAACCCTTCCCGTAGGATCTCACCCTCACACGTGACCACCCCCTAGCCCTCACCTGAGGCCCCTGTGTAGATCTTACTGGTCACATGCCTTCCAAGGTCAACCAGGGTGCCATGGCCTGGGGTAACCTCATCCCATGGCTGACACTCTCACACTCCCTCCTGTAGGAGTCGGCACTGCACGCCACGCGTGGTGCCACTGAGCGCTATCCCAGCGCTCACCGAGCCCCCTCTAGGGCTGGTACTGCACCCACCTAAGGGGTGTCCGCGATGACGATGCATCGCACGCCGTGCCTCGCTAGAGCCGGCATTACTCAGTGACATCCGCGATGTCACTACATGTGTAAGCGCGAGATAACGCAGGTCAGTAACTATCACACCAGGTTCCTCCCCTTACACCAAATTGAAGAATATGGTTGGTTTATCTTGCTAAGCGTCTTCTGGGACCTACACATGTTTTTAACACCTTACTTTTAAGAGGTATATTCATGTACCAGTTGCTCAAAAGACAATCCCAGCGGGGCATGTAAATAATGTAATATTCCAATCACTTTCACACAACAGCAGGTCAGCAAGAGCTGTTACCAGACATAAGCACCATGTGCTCATTAATATTTGTGATGTCGGGATTTGTACATCACATATATTAATAACATTACTGGATACAGGATAGCTATATTAATCAGACATAACCTAAACATTTCACCAAAGGGAGCATACCCGATAAACAACTATATGCTAAGCAATTGAGGATATCTGTTAGAGGGATACAAATTAAAAACACGTCAGAATGTGTGTACCTCAGGCAGTTCATTATGGTGGACCGGGTTCAAATTGATGAAATGAAGGTGGATGGGAGCAGTTTGAAGTTGTGCTTAAAGAAGACAGTTTTTAGTCAAGTTGAGACAATTAATTTTTGTTTAACACGTGACGCCTTCCCGGCACAAATCTGCCACTCAATGCACCATCAATGTACGTGACCAGGTCAGACAAATGGATCAGAATCATGGACATTGACTAATTGAACAAAATCTGAAAGGTACACAAAGCAGCATGGAGAGGTACATACTTGTAATTACACCTCAAAGACAGTAAAACAAAATGCGTGGATCAGGAAACAAACTAAAATCAGAAACATCACATTGACTATATTATTGGTTCTTTCGGTAAATATTCTTAGGTTTTTTCAGTAAAGTCACGTAGGTAAAAAAATTAAAATTAATAAAAGTAAAATCAAAATAAAATTAAATCACGACGTTTCGGAGGCAACACAAGCTTCCATCTTCAGGTGGAACAGTCACAGCACGATAGCTGTATCAAGTGAGAGAAATTCCAAGAAAACCGTATTTTTATATATACTGGTTGAGGGTGGGAGGAGCCAAGTTAGGCCCTGAATATTATTTTTGTGAGGTTCGGTGCGGCTGAAGCACGCTGTTAGGAAAGAGCCTTTGTTGTGTAAACTAGGTGCGGATGATGTAAAGGTGCATGTAAAAGGGACTGAGCCTTTTTGTTATGTAGAGATGATGCGGCTGAAATCGCTGCCAGGAAATGAATCTTTGTTGTGTAGAATGGTTGACTGAGCCTATTATTATGTAGAGGTGGTGCGGCTTAAATCGCAGCCAGGAAATTAGTCTTTGTTGTGTAGAATGGTTGACTGAGCCTATTGTTATGTAGAGGTGGTGTGGCTAAAATCGCTGCCAGGAATGCTCCAAATATGTGTAGTTAAATCTTTTTTGCATGGTTAATAACATCTTTCCAATGATTACTAAGTTTATACCCATCATCAGGGTTGAAATTATATCTGTGTTTGTATATTTGGATGGCCTCGTGTACAAACCTGTGATGGTAGCCAGGAGGCTTGCAGAGCACCTTAATCTCAGAAAAGACAATTTCATGAGAGCCCACAGCGTTGTAGCAATGATCGGCAACGGCGGAAGAATCAGTTTTGCCGTGTTTCAGATCTGCTTGTTGCTTGCAACACAAGCAGTCGAAACGTCGTGAGAATTTTTATTGTTTTATATTTGTATTATTTTATTATTTCCCTTCTACGTGACTTTACCGAAAGAACCAAGAATATGAATCCCTGCAGTCACGAAAGCTTTAAATACAAAATATCACATTGACTGTTAAGGATAAGTGATTGGGCTTGGTTAGGATATGGCAAGAAAGGATGATAACACCACTGGTCGAGACGTGATTGGTGCACCTATTGAGCTGTGCATGGTAGGCTACGGAGTTGTGCATTCACATCGCATAGATCAGTCGAGTACAAGGAAATCTGAGATGCGTTTGTCAACACATGAAGGTGTAAGACGCTACCCCAAACAATTGTAATACAGTACACATATAGTACACACAATTCTAGATTTGAAGCTTTCGTGACTGCAAGGATTCATACTCTTAGGTTTTTTCGGTAAAGTCACGTAGGCAAAAAAAGAAAAATATAATTAATAGAAAAATAATAGAAATAAAATAATAAATCACGACGTTTCGGAGGCAACACAAGCTTCCGTCTTCAAGCCATTGATTGATACACAGCAATTGAGCTGTGACGGTTCCACCTGAAGACTTGAAGACGAAAGCTTGTGTTGCCTCCGAAACGTCGTGATTTATTATTATTTTTCTATTTTTTTCTATAATTTTCTATTTTTTTTGACCTACGTGACTTTACCGAAAAAACCTAAGAGTATAGTACACATAGTTTAAATGCGTTTGTGCGCTCACAATTCTCAAGCTGTCCACTTATCTGCTGTGTGAAAGTTGAAAAACACACGCTCGAGGATGCCCCGTCATCCACTGCTTTGCCTGTGCTCTCTCTTGTTGTTATGTTACATTTATTTTACCAACAAACTAAATCGATTGTTCAATTCCGTCAGAAAATATTTTAGCCTTAATATATCTCATGAACCTCAGCCCTTTATCATGGTGGTCACTTGGATTAAACTGTGCAGTACAATTGATAAATGTTATCGAATTGTAAATATTACATTGTAAACATTTAGTTAATTGTGATTAAGACTTGAAGTGTTAATTAAATGTGTTTGGTGTTAATTATGTGTGCATGTAGTAATTGAGCATTCATGAATGACTTATTTCCATCATGCAGGGCATGCCCCATAACGAGAAAGTCCTTTCCCCAAATGAGTCCGGCTTCAATGGGTTTTACCATAAGCCCACTTCTCAACGATGTCTCCAGCGAGCTGGCTGACTTAATGTTGCAAAAGCCATTGATTGTGTGAGATGTTTTGTTTAGAAGCTATTAGTTACATAACCCTTATCTTTGGAGTCACTGATGAGCATTGTTTCCCGTTAACGCATCTAGGAAAATTTCAGCAACTGACCATATGATCCTATGAAAATCTACAAACGAAGATGCCTAATGGAATGACTGCATTTTGTAATGATTTTTTTTTTTTATCACGAGGAAGGCAACAATACACAGACATGCAAAGGGAGGTAGGAAGAAGAGGGTATAATATACAATGCCAAGTCACAGATCCTTAAGTAATTCTTATACACAGTCTGGACATACACACAGCAGCAAATCTGGGTTGCTAAAGTGTACATCCTGTGCATAGTTGTCAACCAATAACTAAGACCACGCGTTCAATCACAATACATGTATACCACGCACTGTGCACATCTTTTATCGGGCTTGCATATTTCTTTCACCCAAAAAAATATGATTTGATATTAGTCATTTGAAACTTAAAACATTTTGCTTGCAGATGCGAAAACCAGAGATATACTGCCAAGTCTAAAATCAGAAGTCTCCAATTGCTTAGCACAATTTAGATGCCAGACTTTCGTTGTGCTCATTTATCTCGAGGCCTACTTTTCAGCTTTATGTATTAAATCCTTCTATAATTTCCTGTTGTCTATTATCTAGAGTATATCTATATATATGCATATGGCAGTTATTGAAGATGAACGGGGATTATAGGAATTAAATATACATATGGGGTAGGTTTGGAGTGCTTTTGGAAAACTGAATCATGAACATAAATATACCAATATGCTGGAAGAGATTATTGTGATGATCGAGACTAAATAGCTGAGTGATAGCCAAAGGAGAGAACGTGTCCACGAAGATGCCCACCATGGATATGAAGTGATGAAATAAATGCAGAGATCACCGGTGTGATTTCCCGTCACCATGGCAATTGGAACAACTGCTTAATCATGCCACTGCTGGGAAAAGGAACTCCAATAGAAGGCGCTTTAGTGAGCCCATCTACAGCATATTTGGCCTACTCTGCAATGCTGGCCACAATCATAGAAGTGGGAATACCCACACTTTACCCCAATGGCAGAGCCAGTGGGGTGGGGGGTGGGGTGGCACGTGCCCCCCCAACGATCAGATCGAAATCCCTAATTGTGATCAGATCATTGCCACTGTGTAGCATATTATTACGTGACAGGGACTCTATGAGATAATAGGACAATAGTCTGAGTCCATAATTGGCAATAAGTAACAGCAAAGCAGTTATAAGTGACTCAGAATTGTGCGCAGTTGCGTATACAGTACACGACTTCCCTGAAGGCATTCACCTTCAGCGAGTGCGATGCCGATCACACACGGTTCGAATCCGTTCCTCGATCGATGGCTGCGCCATCGTCGCACACGCGTCGAATAAAAAGCAAGGGACAAGTCCTTACTTACTAACAACTCCTATCATTTTTCATTGCTGGAGGGGTTGCCCCCCCTACCTGAAAATCCTGGCTCCGCCATTGCTTTACCCCACCACACAAGAGCTGCCGATTGACTGTGGTGCATCCATTTATATTGCTTGGCGGACAGAGATGGGGCAAATAAAGAAACTTGCTTATTGTTTTAACTGCCCCTTCAGGAGATAGGAACTGGTGATATGTGAATTCCAAGTCGAGTGTGCTGACCATCACACCAATGGAACTAACTGGTAGAGGTTATACTAATTTATGCTGTGATCCATGATGAAATATATCGGTGAAGGTTTGGCTGTAAATAAAGGCAGGGGTGGTGACAGGGAGAGATGTATGTACCAGCACGGTGTGCGACGGCACAAGCTCCCCAAGCTTCTCAGCAAGGTTGGGAGCACACGCATCCAGGCAGCGCTGGGTCCAGCACTTCTTTCGAATGTCCAAAAGATTCATCCCCGAGCCTGCCAGCCCACACACACACAGGTGCCCCACATGTGTCGTCAGCTACTGCAGCTTGCCAGTCAGGAGGGAGGCACGCTTAGCTACGTGCAGTGCGAAAGAAGTTCAACATACGTACATACATACGTTGCTAGCAACAGAACAAGTAAGCAGCCGGGTGTATCCCCATGAGGCTCAACACCTTACGGGTAACATTTGTAGAATGATGGACTCTTAAGAGCCTCTATTAAAAATCTTTATGAAACGAATATGCGCATGTGTGTTAGCGAACATCCGGCGAAATCACTCACAATGTGGTTGCGCAATTAGGTAATGGTGATACAGTAACTGTGTGGTTGGTGGTTATAAAAAATTAACCCGTAAAAACAAAGTTTTTCACTATAAATCCTTTATATGCGTGGCGGCTAGAGTCCTCTCGTCCTCTGGCTTGAGATGGCTGCCACCTATGGGTCAGATGAATGGCTGCCACCATTAAGCAATTGGTAATTAAATATAATTTATTTTTTCCTAAAAAGTGTAAAATTTTGGAATTTTCTTTTTCACGAAAATACATTGTCACGCATAACGAGTCTGTCTGCAAAATGTCAGCTCGATTGGATCACGGGAAGTGGGTTAAAAAACGACCGAAATATTTGCACGGTCGTAAGCAAGCAAGCAAGCAAGTGAACTTAATATAAAGGATTTAAAAATGGAAACATTCTGTGGGATACTTTAGTGGCGAGCTAAAAAAAGAGGCTAGATTTAAATCAACGGGGTTCAACTTAATTACTCAATACTCTTCACTGCCCTCCTCTTTGTTGTCACACAATTAACAGCCAAATTAACAAATATATTAAAGGAAATCAATTGACACACGTTCAGCATGAAAATGGTCAAAGAAATGCTGCTATAAACAACATTTTTCACACATCTCGTCTCGGCACATCCTGAATCTTTGGCAAAGAAAAAATAATGATAAAACCGAAAACGAATAAAGTATTGAATGTGTGTTACTCATTCATCCCAAGGCAACTTACAGCACAAGCATAATTAATATTTCCTTAAATACTGTATCCCCGGGGTTTAGAAGACAATATGTACATTTTAACATCTATTGGATACTCATATTACACTTGGATAATGTATTTTATCTGCAAGGTGCATTTGTTGATGGATTAAATGTAACTTCATTTGCACTACTAACCCAACCCCGTTACCAGTTTATTAATTTTAAAACACATACTGTATATTAGGAATGTAAATACTCATACATTATACCATATTTGATACCCCCCCCCCCCCCACTCATTTTATCCTCACACCGCGTGTTTATTAAAAGAGAATGGCCAACCCTGTAATATAAAAAAACGGCTCTGTAATTAAGGACGCATACGACCCGTAACGTCGGGCAGTACGATCTTGTTTATTGTCGAGAGTGTACCATGCATTATAAACGCGAATTGAGGAAATGATTACAATGTATATCTATTTCAACAGGTATGGGCCAATATATTGAATTGTACCAAGTACTTTTTTACTATTTATGTGTACGTTGTGCAAAGTAGGCCTGTAAATGATTCAATAAACTGTCCTGCTTTCATGCTTCAACATTTGATTCAAGAGTTGATTTGAAGCTTTCGTGACTGCAGGAATCCATACTCTTTGGTTCTTTCGGTAAAGTCACATAGGTAGAAAATAGAATAAATCACGACGTTTCGGGCGCAACACAAGCGTCCATCATCAGGTGGGAAAGCATGGTCTGCTGCTGAGGCAGACTGTTTTTAAAAGGTTTGAAATGGGTGTAGCTTACACTATGGGAACCTCATTTGCCAGTAAAAAATATGATAATTGGTTCTTTACCCTTCTATCTGGCAACAAAACTGACACCTTTTTACAAGGAGTCATGTTTGCATAGACCGCAATACCTGCAGTCATAATACAAACAAAAGAACATAACTCTGATAATGTGCACTGTCCTTAAAGTTGATTGATCCACACCCGAGACAGCTTTCCTTAGAGCCTAGTCTCATATGGGTTGGACCAGATGACGCCAAAAGGCGCACAACGTTGTGCGCCTTTTGGCGTCATCTGGTCCAACCCATATGAGACTAGGCTCTAAGGAAAGCTGTCTCGGGTGTGGATCAATCAACTTTAAGGACAGTGCACATTATCAGAGTTATGTTCTTTTGTTTGTATTATGACTGCAGGTATTGCGGTCTATGCAAACATGACTCCGGGTGTAGCTTAGTTACATGCTAATTTCTCACATTAACATCACTAGCCCCGGCCACCTCTTTATAACCCTTGAGCTACACCCATTTCAAACCTTTTAAAAACAGTCTGCCTCAGCAGCAGACCATGCTTTCCCACCTGATAATGGACGCTTGTGTTGCGCCCAAAACGTCGTGATTTATTTGATTTTATACCTACGTGACTTTACCGAAAGAACCAAAGAGTATTGATTCAAGAGTGTATTTATTTGAAGCATCGTGGTGCGTTATATGGCTTCTAGGTCTCACGGGTCAAGTGAAAGAATGACAAACAACATATACAGATTTAAAACAATTTAATCTGCCACGCATGATTTGTTGTACATATATCACATGAGAATTGTTTTTAACATATACATCTAAGCATAGTACATAATATGCAAACGCTAATGCAGCGAATGAGAGATTTACAAAAAAGCACAACTTATGAGGCAGTATAAATCAGATTAAATGTAAATGCTTTCTTAATTTAATCACAATTGTGAAAATGTATGGAATCCGTAGGCATGGTGCAAAATGATATGCTAGCTGTCCACAGCGTTGATTCTGATTGTTTTTAGTTTTTTGTAAGATGACCATTTCATGGCGAATTGAGATGCCTATTGCAGACAATGTAATTGTAACAGTGTTATTTCTATAAAATGCCTTTAACAAAATCAGGCCCTGTTTCCCTGGCTCTATGCTCATCAACCGGGATTCATGGGCGTTGGTGAATGCCTATCGTCAGGTGGGCAAAAACTCAATCAACTATAATGGCATAAACGATCAGGCAATATTCTGTCTGATTTAGAATGTGATCATGAATACTATATATTTGGCCTGGTGGCACCATTGCTAAAGTGAGCTTGACTTACAATTAAAAATTCAAGTCGAGGCTACAGACCATTTCTTTTCTCTTCTGCCGATGACTTCCAGTATCTTCTCTAGGAAATTGTTTTCCATCACATCCTACCATACCTTCAACTTTATTTTCTGTCTCATTCTGCCCCCCAACCGCATCTCCTAATTTGTTTTGATATTTTTTCCCTTGGTTCCCCTTCTCTGCATGTCTCTCCCACGTGTAGAGATGTGGTCACATTTAGATGTTATATAAATGCAAATTGTCAAATTGTATGCATGCAGCAGGCATCGAAAAATATGTTTTATTTGGCCTCACATACACATAAGGTTAAAGGAACAATTGCAAGTCTTGAGCACAATTTAGGTACCCGTCAATATCTCGATAAGCATGGCTGCCGAGGCTATAAAAGCAATGTTTAAGGCTGAGAGATATCGTTTCAATAATGTCGTGTGAATGGGAGCTATAGCACATTTACAATGGATACTCAATCTCTCAGAAACCTCTTGTGCCCAAGGTGGTAAAAGGGCATGGCTGTTAGCACTTTTTCCATATTCCTTAACCAATGTCAGAAGTCAAAAGTCAAAGACTTCCTTGAAGAGAGTCATGAGTCTCAGTGAGGCTTTCCTGGATAAATACGTATAATAATTACCTATTTAAACAAGCAAAGGTGTGTTGCTGATCTCCTCTGTTGGTGGATCTAAGCCAGTCATGGACACAACCTAATCCAAGAGCAGGGCCAGTCATTGCCTGGCAACCACTGCCAGTCTCTATTGGTGCTCATGTTATTGATGGCAGGGAGATGACAGGCTGAGTTGACCACCGAGGATTTGACCTTGCAATTGAACGTACGAGTCAGTGATATAACTAAAGCTACTGATCAAATATATAGACTAGACATGTCACAACGCATCTATTTATCAATTAAATGTATTCACAAAACAGTTAATGACAAGCATCAAATAATGCATGGGCAGTGAAAGGACAAAACTTTAATAAATGCAGCGAATTTGTTTTTTAAAATATACAGAGTAGATGGTGAACTCAAAACCGATTATCAATTCTGGACTCAAATTGCAACCCGATTTGTGTGATTAATTGAATGCCGTGGGGGTGGGTAAGGCTAAGTAGGGGTGGGGGGGTTGACTCATGGCATGCCGAATATTAACAAATAAACCAAAAAATTCTCCAAATGTGTGGTTTTTGAAGGCGTGGCTCACACCAACCACTCTATGAATAGGAAGTTACGTGGTTCAATCTGTGTGAAAACAAAAATCCCACTACAAAATGTATACTTGTTAGCTCACCTTCATGCTTAATTTTTTTTGTTAAACCATTCATAATTATTCACATTCCTTGCGCACAAAAGTGCTTGTACAGATGCGCAGTTCACAAAGTGATGCTACAAAATATAACTCGGCAAACTATTTCTGCTCTGTCTTGTATATCCCATGCTTTTAAAGTCACTTAAGTGCATCTTCTGCGTGTGTGAGTTGCACCTCCATGATTTCATTACAACAATAACTCCAGCAGGGCAAGCCCTTATGATCACACGTCATTTTATGGCACCAAACAAGACCAAGTATTGCTTGAAAAAAATACAAACGTATGCGGCTTTGGCTCAAAAGCACTTGACATGCGGTCAGGCAATGATTTCTTTCATAATTCATGCCCACTCTGGCCAATTTGATTAATGCTTGGCCAGGGCTCATATTCCTCGTGAGGCCAACAATAAAACAAAATAAAGCACTTATGTGCCCTTCCAAAACTCTATTCTTTAAGATGTGTTACATAGTGTAATATAATGGCAATTTTTATGGAATTATTACGGGGGAAAAAAATCTCTGGCAGGGGCTCAATTTTTTTCCTTTGTTGATTGTTATTGGCATATGAGTGAATAATAGAGGAGAGGATAGAGGGGGCAGGAGTATAGGGCACACAATGACGTAAAAGGGCACATGTTGGGTCACAAGGACACACACCGATGTATAAGGACACAGTGGGGAATAAAGGCACATATCTCATATCTGCTCACAAGGGAGCTTGCATGGCATATGCGCACGTTTTGATGATAGATCATTTCATGAGGACAAATATTGAATGGAAGAGCAGATATTTGTTCAATTGGCACCGTGGGTTTAAGGACAAGCATGGGCTCATGAGGGCATACATTTTGTATCAGGGCATGTCTGTGCATAACGGCACATCTCAATTGAATATAACAAGGTGAGATCCCATTGAGATTCACTACCTCTTTTGCAAGACGTCTCTGGCTTGTTGTGGGTATTTTTGAAGTGTTGTATATTGGTTGACATTTGAGCACAATAATGTACTAACACAAGCTTTTTTTTACTACTTTATAATGGGCTGTGTGCTCCAGCAGATGACAGAAAACATATATGACTGGACAGCTTTTGTAATGAAACCAGCCTGGATAACGACAAAGCTATCCAGACTGTAAGCCCCCAATGCCTGTACATAAGGTCAATTGTTGTGTAGAGAGGGACAAAGACGGATGTGAACTGACAATGCAATCAGGTAAATTGGCAAGAGGGAGGAAAATGAATCATTAATTCATTGAATTCATCAATGCATCATCAGTGAACTTAATACCGAGCCAGGTGAGTGCCCATTGAGAAAAAGGTCTCTTTTGCTTGGCAATGCACTCACCATCACTGTAGTCAATCGTTGCATAGTCACCGAGGAAAAGGGATGCAGCAAAGCTGCTCACCAGTGAGATCCGCTGCAGGTTCAACAGAAAGGAAAGGCGAGTGGGTTACCACAATACATGTGTGTGGCTTCTCCACAGTGCAAGGCATGAATTGGGCTAGAAGAGTTGGTACGTGCAGAGGTCAAGAGCCCAGGCCCCCAGCCAAAGCATTATCTGCCCCAGCAAGCACAGCAAATGAGTGATAATGTCCTCTGACCTTAACCATGTGATAAGCTACTGGGATAAAAAAAAATGAAAACTTGCGTGAGTGTGTGCGTGTGTGTTTTATAAATATGGCGGATTGTGAACAATCTAGTCCAGTATGCGAGTCTTCGCATGATGGACTGGAATTATCCAGCAATTCTGGGTAAAGCAATTTTAAATGTCTGTGATAATATGAAATCCAGTTTTTGCATAAATCAATAATTATACGACACTGTAGAGTTGTGCAGGCATATCACCTTCTTTTTAAAGTCAGTCAAACAAGTAGTGGGGCAACGCTCTTCTCCATTGGCAACCTGGGCCAGTGGTAGAAATTGAAAATGTTGTGGTGGGGACATGTTTCCACATAGGATGACTATTGTTGACTTACTACAAATTGGAATTTATTTTACCGACCGCATACGGATGAATAGCTAAGTAGACCGAAATTAGTTTAATACCCTACCAAAGGTCCAACTAGAACCACATCGAGAGTATGTGTCCTTCAGCCAACTGCATTCCGTTATCGAAACATCTGACCCACTACGTTGAGTGACGCTCATCAGACACCACCACGCAGGAAATCTGTCACAGATTGTGACCTCGTTCATCACAGCTTGTCCGGAGCCCCCAAACCTTCTTTCCCAAAGAGCATTAGCCATCAAAATCTGAGTGAGGTTGAGAAGGGTTAATGGAGTGGGTAAGAGGTGTGCACAAGAGAAGAGTGGAACTCTGTGGATGTGAGGTGGAATGACGGGGGGGGGGGGGAGGTTCGGCAGGGAGTGCTCTTGGTAAAGGGTAAAGCATTCTGCACGTCCTTGTAATAAAGGTTTTTGAAATGCTGCACGGCCCAATCACTCGTGACAATCGTGTGACAACGGTTAGGTTTCCAGCTGGCCAAGAAGCCTTTGTGTTTTGCGTTTAGATTGCACTTTGATAGCATCAAAGCCACAGTGAGTAGGAGCTCAGGGTCATGTATGAAAAGATGACAAATGGTCTCCCCCACCCGGTGGGTAGCCATGCTGCTGCCTCACACTGTAATGTCATTTTTAAAGGCTTAAACATTAAAATAAAGACGTGTAAAACAGCGGTCCCTCCTTATTTCACAGTCTGCCGTTTCGATAATGTTATTTTAGAGGCCCCCATGGCGTGTCCGTCAAGCGGGTTGTTCAACCATTCTTCACCACACCAGTTATTGCGGCCTGATAAAGGGGGGGGGGGCGTCTGAGGAGCAGGCCCAGTCCACTGATGTTGGCCATGGGTGGGAATTAAACCCAGGTCGACGGGTGCAGAGTGCAGCATGCTAACAACCACTGCCACACTGACCACTCACCCCCCCCCCCTAGCATTTTGATGTGTATAAAGCGTGATTGTCAATCAATTAGACAGGCTATTGATTATTATGACAGTTAACAAGTTGAGCTGTTGTTCACCCATTCAAAAAAACTGCAAATATATACTGCCTGTTAATTCAGATAGATCTTGCCAAGTGCCACGGTGAATTTCTAGCCTCACAAATGGATGTTTATGAGTTAAAAGCCTCATCGAAGGGCGACTTAGCCCAACGTCTCTCCATGTTGGCTAAACGAGGAACACTGCGTGGGAAATCAACAGAGGTCATCCGATAATAAGAATGGCTCTTGCCATAAGAATGTGAAAAATTCACCAGTGGCTGAAGAATATCAGTCTTGCATTGAAATTGTTACATGTCCACTGAAAAAATGGTATTTTGGACATTATTACAGGTGAGCTGTGGATGTTACTATAAATTCCCAGGGCAGGTCTAGTCGGCCCAGAATGAGCATCCACTGGTGTGCACATTATGCCGTACACATATGTACGCATGCCGCGGACGTGTTGGACGTGAAGAGCTGCGTAGCTTATGGACCCGAAGACCGACTGATTAAACTCGCATCACGCAATTGCAATCGCAAGATGACTCTGAAGCGCGATTAAATGATTCCGAGGTGCCATTTAAACGGCATCTCGGGTCACCCGTGATTGGCGTGCCGGCCTGACGCAGCTTCCTCCCGGCACTCACCTCTGTGTCCTCGTATGCCCTGGGCCAAGTGCGGTAAACCTTGGCGATCTGGTTCCCCGTGAATCGCTGAGGGAACAGAATGCGCGTTCCACGCGTCAAGGACAAATGAGCAACATGTCGTTGAATGTGAGGCATTTAGTTATTTATTTCACCAAACCCCCTCCTACCCCCCCGCCACCCACACACAATCCCTTCCCACTCCACTATTATGACCTTGCAAGCATAACACACACAAATGCATCTTTGCCCTGTGCTGCATGCGAGCGATAGAGCTGCATAGTCGGGTTATAGAGAGCGGCTGAATGCTGAAAACATGCTTTTATATAGCTGTGCATAGAGCTAGATAGAAAAGGCAGTTGTCCATTCATACACCTGTAGGTTTTCAGGTTATATTTCTAAGTGGGTCAAATCCAATCTGTAAATGACAAAAAACCCCATCATGACAGAACAACATTTGTAGGCTAGAATACCATGAGTCTCAAACAAAGCACGGAGTCTCTGTGCAGATTCAAATGCTGAATAAAATGACTATTGGAAAACATTACTAAACTTAATTTTGCGTTGAGGTTAATGTGACTGCTGTATATGCAGTGTTAACGTTGTTGTGTGAACAGTTTATGCATTTTCAAACTATTTCCATATTGCGCTTGATTTCAATTTAATTTGGCATATTTGGTAAATATGTTTGGATTGTGTTTATATTCAAATACAGTAGCTGCTGGATTGCCGATTTATTATGTTATCTGTACACTTTATATAAAATATTGCTTCAGGGAATCTGAGTGTGCAATTGGCTGTCAGGTGAAATTAGACACTCTCATGCTCCATCTGCAAGAGAAGGCCAAGACGTGTTAGCATGATATTCCAAACTGCGAAATTGAGAATAACTGCCACACAAACTTACTCAATAAAAATATTAAATATAACAACATAACTGTCGATATCCATGTGTAGTGACATAGAATTGGCCACATAGTAGCATAGCGCTGGCTGCTGGCAGGGAAGGGGATCTGCAGCTTACAGCAGCCCTGACTGACAGCAGGCCACGTGATAGACCAGAGAGGGATGTAGGGGAAAGGTTACGGAAGGGGCACATCGAAAACCCGCTAGTAGATTCCAGAAGGGGGGCGTGGCCGGGGAGGAGCCAGGCCACGCTGACGGAATAAGAAGGGCCCCGGGAGGGGACCTCGGGGCTGTCGTTTGGAGTGGGATCCCCGTTGTTGCTGTTGAAGATCGGCGCCATCGTTGCTGTCTCGGTTCAGCGCCGTCAGTGTCAGACGGCTAGCATTGTGTATAGGCTAGCAACTTACTTGAGTTGTGTATAAACGAGAGAGAGAAGAGTCTGTAGCAGCGTCGGGTGTGTATTGTGCAAAGGGTGCTCGATTTAATCAAAGAATTGCCTCCAAGAAATTCCGTCTCCAAGTCAGTCACGCATTTGTAAAAGAGAATGCATTTCAATGGAATGAAAATTAGTTGAGTTATGAATGAGTGATTGCAATGAAAGAAAATATTCATCCCAAAATTAAAGGATAATATTTGAATAGTTCATCGTAATAATTTCAGTTCATTCAAAGGACTGTTTGTATCATATAAGCACGACAAAACATCAATGATTTTCGCTAAATTTATACTCAATGCCATGACATACTTTATCGCTGGCCTTGCAGGTATAATGAAGAATTGCTCCACATATGCATCCAAACAATGGAACAGGAAGGAAATAATGAGTATATAATTAAATGAATTACATTGCTTACATTGTTTATATTGCCTACATACAAAACGCAATAATTTCCTTTACAAGTAGGTCAAGTAGTCAGCATGTCTAAAGGTCAACACATTCAGGAATAAGACCGGGGCCTTAAAAAGTAAAAAACATGCCATTTTTCTGACAATTACCCTTCTTTATAGCGCGCAGAGGCTGGAGAGACAGAATGGACAAGATTTTGGAGGCTGCACTTTACAGCAATGTACATGATGATAATGACACTTTAAACATGTTTCCTTATGAAAAGTTTTAAAATTTGCATTTGAATATTTACCTAACCAGACAAACCTTTCAATAACCAAAAATGTGTTATACATATGGTTTTGGTGATTGGGGTCTAATGCCTGACACTGTGTGTAACGCTGGGTAGTCTACCTGGATTTTCATGCAATTTTTTTTTTTCATAAAAGGCTTATTCAAATGTTAACTAATTATTAGTTTGTTACAAAAATAATAAATTTTCTCAAAAAATATACCAGCGCAGCTCTAGATAATAGCCAAGTGCGCACCGGTTTTTGTAATTTGTCTTTGCGTTTTGCACACCATTACAGAATAATAATAAATAATCAATTCAGTTCATGTGTGTGTGACAATACTTAATTTTTTAGACACAGAATAGAAATTTTAATAAGTAGAATCACTTTTTATTTGTTTACATTCGTCTCCCCTTCCGATCCATAATAAATAGTAACTGTCTTCGAATTCACATCAATTCAGAATCCAGTAAGCTATTGTAACCGAGTACAAATTTATTTTGGTAAAAGCAACCTTCTGCTCACATTTTTTGCAAAAATTATTGAACACTGACCTGTCCTTCTGGTTTATGAAGTTATATTTGTTGTATTCACATCAATACGAAATCCAGTAAGTTGATACTTATAATACATTTCAGAATCCAATCGTGGTTGATGGTCTTCATTCCCAGAATTGATCTAGCACCATCGTATGTGATTTTTGCATTTACTTTTAAGCGAAGACAGTTTCCAACCATTCCTGCATTTGCTATCAATGTCAATAAGCCACAAGGACAAACTTCTGAGTATGTTGGATTTCATCTCAACGAACCTGTTTTTTTCCCATGGACAACTTGGTGTTACTTTGTCAAGATGAAAAAATGCAACCAACAGCAAAGTGCTGATTCAAAAAAATCTATCTCAAGGAAAACTTTTGGGAGATGATCATCAATTCACACCAAATGTGATATAGAAAAGTTTGATTAAATAAGTTCAATACAATAATTAAATTTGAGTTTTTTTCATTCAATATTTTTTTATGAACCCGTTATATGGTGGGTAGTTACACTCGTTAGTAAATTAACTAATTTGTACTAAAAGTAAAATGAAAAATGCTGTAAAAACATTGTATCATGGGGAGAACTGCACCCAATTCAGCATCATCGGGCGATTTGCCAGAATCGCCCGATGATGCTGGATGTAATTACCAACGAAGCGTCATACTCAAATTGTAAATGTTGTGGATTCACTCTTCAACACACCGGTATCTTCTTGTTTACATGATAAACCCCTTACTGATTGGCCTTGTCGGGTGGTGGGGGGTTTCGACACATTTATACTTACGCGATCTAACCCAAAAACCTTTATTATGAATGTGTCTAAACTAGTGAATTGCGTGTGATACCACTGACACGGTTTGGGTTTTGCAGTGGAAAAACAATCCGATGCATCCTGAGCCACGCCGAGCTGGATTGGTACGGCCCCGGTGCAGCTCGGTTTCATAGTGTAAAAAAGATATGTGAGATAAGTGGACCCATTACAGCCAGGCCAACCTCAGACACAGTCGTGATATTACAGGGTGATGCGGCAGCACGATGCTATTCACCTAAACAATGGATAATGGCTTCATGCAAAAATTATAACGGCAGGGTGTCTTTACTGCCAACCGAGAGGAAATAGAGACCTCGTCGTTTTGGCTGACTGGCTTTTAGTGAATATTTAGGATTATAGCTGAAAACGAGAGGTGGACAGATGGAGTTGGGTTGATGCTGTGGACATACCACCAAGCAGAAGGATGTAGTGAGTAGTTTCTGCCATATCAGTCTCACTGAAATACAATGAATGATTAGAGTTTGAATTCTTTTCAAGTTATTTCAGAAGTTAATATAATGCACTTCATGTAAAACATTTTTATTAAGGTAGATAATTTTGAAATATTGTTTTGTTTGTACATCCAATGTTTTTAAAACAACTTTGAAACTCATAATAAAGCTTTTTGGGTCAGATCGCGTTATTTATAAATGTGTCGCAACCCTCCACCACCCGACATGGCCAATCAGTAGAAAATGTGTCACGTTGGTTCTTTCGGTAAAGTCACGTAGATAGAAAATTAATAGATCACGACATTTCGATCGCAACACAAGCAATCGCCATCAGGTGAGACAAACACAGCAGAAAAACTGCTGAGGCAATAACCCCCCCCCCTTTTTCGCCTCTGATCTCTGCACCTGATTGGGTTAAATCATGACGTCACCCTGCTGCTCTGGCAAATTGCCCGATGATGCTGGATGTAATTACCAGCGAAACATCGTATTCAAAAATTGTAAATGGTGTGGATTCACTCTTCAACACACCGGTGGGCTAAAGTAGTGAACTATTTGTCTTTTGTCAACATGACACATTTTTTACTGATTGACCGTGTCGGGTGGTGGAGGGTTGCGACACATTTATAAATAACGCGATCTCACCCAAATACTTTATTATGAATAATATTGGTCGTGAAAGCCTACGTGTTAAACTTTGAAACTCTAAACCAAATCACTACAAAACTTACCACACAGTTTACCGATACCAATGCCCATATCTGGAGTTTTTGGAAAGACCATGAAATGTATATCAACAAAAAGTTTTTTTTATGTAATGTTAAACAGCATACCAACCTAAGTTTGGTGCGTGCATTAGAAGCACATGAAATTGAGTACAAGTGCGTGCACCTTACAGTATGAGTTTGTCCATTTTTATGTACATTTAGATATTTCCGTGTGCACACCTTCCGTACAGTTTAAACCTCCAACCCTCTTCACAGACTGGTTAGCCAGCTTGTTTACATCCCTTCGGCGACTGCCGCAACCTTCGGGCTCGGCCTAAATCCCTTGCTTGCGAAGGTTAATTCTGCTGGTGTCAGAGACGAGGCAGCGTGGAGTATTGGGATGGAGAAGTTGCAAGCGAGGAGACTTCGGGGCACCTGGCCTCCAATATCTAATCTAACAGTACACTCGCAACTGCCTTTGAGGTATTCTCCTTGATCATTGCCCTCTGGGTGCCATGTCAACGACCATTCTCAATCCTGCAGACGTGCTCCTCCTGCTCTTCCTTATTACATCCACAACGATCTTCTGCCGCACCCTATTCGTAACTTCAACGTGATTTTAACCTATCCTGCCATGACTTGATTGGCATCCTCCACATACACTTACCCAAGGCAAACCACCTTCTGTTTTCGCCTTTTCCCTCCAAAGATGCTATGAAACGTATGCACCTCCGAAATTAATACGTATAAAATGCTAACTATTGGATCATTAACCGTTCACAATCGGTTAAGAATGCTTGTAGCACCTACTGTGCACCTTGGTTATCCCCAACCAATTAGGCAGGACCAATCTGTCAGCAACACAAAAATCAAGCAACACAGGAGAAGCCAATTAATCTGTTGAATGAAGAAAACAATTCTCTTTCTATTTTCTCCCCTTAATTAAATGTAGCCAAGCAGGTCTTGATGTAACCTTTACAGCGCACATACTCACCATAATTAAGCACCAGAAAACACATTTTGCACCTTTGATGGAAACTACAAAAATACTCTGAATTAACAATGGCAAGAGTTAATTATCTCCCGAGCAGTGGAATGTACAAATGAAGAATTTCAGCAACCACATAATTACAGGACTTTAGCAAATAGCAAGCATTTAAATAAATAAACGCATAATGTAATAATTGCTTCATTATGCCTGCAAATAACACCTGGGGCTAACAGTAAGTAAATCAGGCCTGCCGAGTGTTATTAGTGGGTTAGCGAATAAAATGTGTAGCCAATAGATACGCTACAAATTCAAGGAAAAGTTGAAGCCAATATCATAATAACTGAGTGTAGTTAGCTGCACAATTCACCTTTGTGACTCAGAGCTGAGCCACAGAAAAACCCTCAAGGCCACTCACAAACATAAGGTTTCTCCAATTGAATCTCAACAATATATCTCAATGGTCAGCAAAACGTTCACTTCAATTTTTGCTATGCAATTTGTTGAACTGATTTCAACCCGCCATCTCTCTCTTTATCGCTCTATGATGAACCCCAAAATGTTGGTAAATTATTGGTCAAGATGTTGTCTTGTCTCATTTGCAGCATTTTCCTCATTCACTTCAAGATCTTTCCAATGAAGCATCAAGCACGTTGTTTTTATGTTATGGTATATATGCCTGTATCTTGAATCTTACTGTTGTCATGGGTAACTTTAATGGGACTTATGCGTACAAATTTGTTTCCCATTGTTCAAAGAAATGGCACGGCTGATTAATGTGTATACACATATACAGTGAGGGAAAAAAGTATTTGATCCCCTGCTGATTTTGTACGTTTGCCCACTGACAAAGAAATGATCAGTCTATAATTGTAATGGTAGGTTTATTTGAACAGTGAGAGACAGAATAACAACAACAAAATCCAGAAAAACGCATGTCAAAAATGTTATAAATTGATTTGCATTTTAATGAGGGAAATAAGTATTTGACCCCTCTGCAAAACATGACTTAGTACTTGGTGGCAAAACCCTTGTTGGCAATCACAGAGGTCAGACGTTTCTTGTAGTTGGCCACCAGGTTTGCACACATCTCAGGAGGGATTTTGTCCCACTCCTCTTTGCAGATCTTCTCCAAGTCATTAAGATTTCGAGGCTGACGTTTGGCAACTCGAACCTTCAGCTCCCTCCACAGATTTTCATCGGCAAACCCTGCTCACTGGTTCTCCATAAAAGCTGAAGCTGCAATCCGAACAATCCAATCTGGATGCTCTAACATTTTGGCAATAATATGAGCAGAACTGAGTGTTCCTTTCAAATACAAACTGCAAAATCACCAATTGTTAACAAGGATATCCTGTTCGGTCTAACATATTGTTGGGACAAGCACCGTTAGTGAGTGCCAATTATGGTCAGCTTGTCACATGAGGGATGGATGTACCCACTACCCATGTCCAGCCACCTTTTTCTTCCCCACTGATGACGGTTAAGTTGTACGGTACTCGGCAAATCATGATCAAACACAAGTTGATATGGCGCTGAATATATTACAATGTTTTACAGAAAAATTTTTTGCTTCTTATTTAAGGCTCACAATCTGCATTCCACTCGTGATATGGGCCCTGTTTATGAAATGAAATAGTTGTAGATTTTTTTTCTCCGGATCTTCTAACGAAGCATAACAGTTGCATCAACGATCTCTGTAAAATGTGCTTCAACACTCTGTCTTAAAAGCCACTAAATAGTGCTCCGCTTAAGCTGTACAAATGAGTCATTCACTCTTTACGCTTCAGCAAATTATGTCCTCAAAACTTGTCGACGCACAAATGAACTACAAAACTACATTTTGCGGTAATTTAGCAAGTGGGCCTTTAGAGCTTAGAATTAAAACCAGAGATCAAAGTGGTCCTGGCCTAGTGCTCCTATACAGGTGGGAAGTTTAGCCTCCCGAGACACTCAGCTACTTGTTATTGGAAACTTAATTGGGACCATTGCACAGCTTCAATTAGCTATTTTAATAGATGCCACCATGAACGATTCCAGTGGGAGGCAGAGAAAACACATATCCACTGAATCAGTGCATTCCTCATCCAGTCAAGGCCCCCGATACTTGAATAAAGAAAATAACTTCTTTATCAGGAGGATGAACGTTTGAAATCAATAACAATTAACACAACTGGTGCAATCAATTTATAAATGCACATTGCATCTCACTTAAGAGGTCGGAGGACTAACATGTTGCACCTTTCTTGGAATTGAATTCGAGCTTATTGAATAACGGCTCATGGAGTCTCGACAATCGCCCCAGCCGCACGGCTCAGGATAGGGGGTCATGGTGACAGAGCACACAACTCTGTACACAGTGCACATCCGTAGCTTCCAATGCTGGACTGTGACAAATTCATAAATACACCTACAGGAAACCTAAAAATGGCTGGATATTTTCAATGTGCGGTGTTCACAAAATTTTCCGAATCGAAATAGATTTCTCGGAATGTGTTCAGGACCTTTCGTGTGCAAAAGATAGGGTCTGTGAGCACTGTGTATTAAATGTGTCCAATATTGCATTCCATACTTCTGATTCTATACCACCATTTACATTCATACAAAAACCACTATCTCATTTTCACTGCTGGTGATTCTTTAAAAAAAAATCCTGCATTCAGGGTGTCTCCCTCTTTGAAAAGCACAAATAAAAACTCACCACATTTGACATTAACGTTGCCTTTGCAAGATAAATAAATACACAAATATAAAAGGCTAGGATTTTAAGCAGTGGCTCTTCTCTAGAGTATACTTGCTTTGAATATGTTCTACAATTATTTTTTTCATATGTCTGTTCATTCTTTATATTACCATTGTAATAGCTAATTAATGTGTTTACATAGAAAAACATCAATAACCCCCCAGGACTCTTTATCAGACTTGTTCTGCTTATGGACATTTAATTCTTTATTAAAACCTCTCAAATAAGTACATATTTGAAGTGGCAGCCTCTCCAGTTATGGGGTTGTCTGGCAACTTGCACATAATTAATTAATGGTTGTCTTCTAAGCTTTACTAATAATTACATATAATACCTAACACATTTAATGAACACATCATAACAAAAAACTGAGCATTTACAACTTCATATTTTTTATTTAAGAAGACTAAAAAAAATCTACCACAGTTTAATCCAAGTCACTTACCATTGCCGTGATGCAGAGGTGGAGGTCTGATTGTTAAACCCAAAAAACAGGCTGATTTTCATGGGCTGATGAATTGGTTTTTGTAAGGAAATAGTAAATAAATAACAGATAGCGAGAGTATGTGGAAGATCACGGCATTCAATTGCACAAGTTCGCCGATTTCCGTAGAGTGGATTTGCATTATCATATTGTACTCAGCTTAATTATCGTGTAAAGCGTTTGAGTCAGAGTACTTTTTTGTTGTTGTTGTTACCGATTTTTGGAGACCGTCTGGTTATTCCCGAGTTCCAAATTCAAATAGTCGAGCCCCACTTCGTGAGGGTTTTTTCGCATTTGAATGTGGCAGGTAACCAGAGTACTCAGAGACAACAACTTGCACACCAAACTGGGCAGAAAACTACTTACTATACTGCCTTCTAAAGTTACATTTCAAACACTACAGGTGGATTTATCAGATACAGATGAATTCTGAGTGATCTACCAACCCTATGGCTAAAGCGCCAGACAACAGGCATGTGTCATCATGTCTGACTGCAATAAAAAGTGTGTTCAGCTGCCGAAGATACATTGGCATTAACGTTTCAGTCAAATCGCATTGCACTCTGCTAAGGTTGCTGGTGAAGGTGCTTTGTGGGAGAGCCTTCCCCCTGAGTCTCTTGCAGTTGCAAAGCTGCAGCAGCTGACTCCGTGTCACGTTTGTGAGGACACAAATCTATCATTAAAGCTGCATTCCATGCTGAGAAAAGCAGTGGATCTTCAAATCTTAAATGAGTAACAGTGCTGCATTACAGCCTCTCTAAATCCATCTACCTGACTCTTTGGTTCTTTCGGTAAAGTCACGTAGATAGAAAAATAACTAATAAATCGTGATGTTTCGATAGCAACACAAGCCATCGTCTTCAGGTGAAACAACACAGCAGGCGGACTGCTGAGGCAAGAGGAAATGTAGCGACATGGCCACCGCAAACCACAGGCCACACACGCCTGGTGGGCCACAACCCAAGGGCAAGTGAGCGGGGCTAGGGATGGAATTTGCAAGTAAATGCAACATCGAAGAGCTAGCACACCTCGGCAAATCCGAGGGGGGAGGGAGGGAAGGGGCCGCCGCAACGGGCGAGAGGGTGGGGGTGAAATTTACAGAGGGAACAAGGTGATAGAGAGAAAAAATATATATGTCAAACTTAGCAACTCAGAGAGTCGGCCAACCCAACAGTTAACACTATACCTGGTTGATCAACGTCCTTCCAAAGATTGCTAAATTTAGCATCCATCTTCTCGGTTGAAGTCATGTCTGAGTTGTGTGGAAATCCTCCCCGTAGAGGTGGTTCAATCTTGATTTGAAGCTGCAATCCTCAAAATGCTAAGACACCTATTAGCAACATCAGTAAAGATGAGCGCTTTGAGCTTTCTCAATTAAAAAAGAAAGATGACATCGTCATCCTCTTAGCCGACAAGGGTAATGCCACAGTTATCATGTACAAAATCACATACAATAACAAAATTCAGGACCTACTTAATGATGGTAGCTATTCCAAAATTAAAAGAGATCCCACCAACCGCCTCGTTACGAAAACCAACAATATCATCACTGATTCGACATCTTTGATCGAACTAATCAAGCGGCTTTCCTTAAAACCCTCTGCTGCTAGACCACCCAGATTGTATGGCTTACCAAAAATCCATAAAGAAGGGACACCCCTTCGTCCTATCGTCTCCACCAATGACTCACCCACCTACAAACTGGCCCGATTGCTGTCTGAGACCTCACAACCATTCACTGGTAAGACCACCTCAGTTGTACTCAACTCAGCTTACTTGGTATCATTAATTAAGCACATCTCACTATCTCCAGGTGATTTGCTCGTTAGTTTCGATGTGGTCTCTTTGTTTTCCAAAGTTCCTGTGCTTGACACCATTGCAATCATTGAAGATTTGGTTCAACAAGGACTGAATGCTGATGTACCGGCCCTGGTGAGACACTGCCTCACCAACACTTACTTCACCTGGAATGGAACATTCTACAAACAAGTTGAAGGTATCCCAATGGGTCTCCCTTATCTCCAGTTGTAGCCAATGTTCTCATGGACAAATTTGAGACAAATGCAATCCAGGCATCCACTCTACGTTCGTCCTTGTGGAAGAGGTACGTAGATGACACGTTCGTCATCTGGCCACATGGCCTACCAGCTCTGAACCAATTCCTCAACCACATCAGTTCCATACACCCAATCATCAAATTCACCATGGGGGTGGAAAAGGATGGCAAGTTACCATTCTTGGATGTTTTAATCGAAAAGAGACCAGATAGCTCAATGGGACATTGTCTACAGGAAATCCACCCATACGGATGCCTACCTAAAACCTGACTCCCACCAGCATCCATCCCAGAAGAATTCCCTCATCAAAACTCTACCCCATGGAGCTCGATGTATTTCCGACCGTCATCACCTAGCCAGTGAACTGGAACACGTACACCAAGCTCTCAAGATGAATTGATATTCAGACTACACAATTTGTAATGCTATCACCCCAACCGTTGGAAAAGAACCATCTGAGGACCAAATCAAAACCAAAACCTTGCCATACATAGCAGGGGTCACTAAAAAGTTTTCCAAAATCATGAGCAAACACAAGATCCAAGTTCGATTTAACACAGTACATAAAATTTGTGATCTGATCTCATCTGTGAAGGATGTGATCCCTGACATGCAATACCCCGGCATCTACAAACTAAGCTGTGTCTGCGGCAGTAGTTACATTGGGGAAACTAAGCGACATGTCTCGGACCGTGTTCGTGAACATAAGGCAGATCTGAAACACGGTAGGACCAATACCTCGGCCGTGGCTGATTATTGTTTTAATGCGGTGCGCTCACACGAAATTGATTTCTCTAAGACGAAGGGACTTTGCAAGCTCACTGGCTATCAACAAAGATTCGTTCATGAAGCCATTCATATATCTAGACACAGACACAATTTCAAAGGAGAAGATGGGTACAAGCTGAGCAATCATTGGAAGAACGTTATCAACCAGTTTAAGTCATAATTGGCTGTGATGTTTCCATCCTACCACCGTTCGATGTTAGTTGTGCTTTACGCCCATTTCAAACTTGCGCTTTCACAGTCACTTTGCGCGCCGACTCCTTGGATGCGGCTCTGTGATCTTCCATTAACATGCTAATCTCTCTTTAACATGCTAATTTTCACCTGGCAGCCCTTTGATTGGTGGAAAACGAACCACCGCCGGGCTCGCTGCCGAACACTTACATTATCATTGGCTGCTGACATTTTGGCTATGCCCATTTCAAACCCTTATAAACAGTTTCCCTTGGAAGCTAACCCCCCTTTTCCTGAAGAGGACCGCTTGCGTTGCGATGGAAACGTCGTAGTTTTCTGTTATTTTTGATTATTTTCTTTGAACCTATCTACGTGACTTTACCGAAAGACCCAAGAATATGAATTCCTGCAGTCACGAAAGCTTTAAGTCAAGATTACTTCAGAATTTATCTTAATGCTAATGAATGACAACCATTTTCTCTGTTCAAGAATCGATCTATATTAAGTGTGAACGTTCCCTCCACAAACGACCGCGTGTGCGCAGAGTGGGACAAATCAACAAATTTCAACAATCGTTGATTCTAAGATACCATACACACCTTCCAGCAAAGCCACCACCTCCCCAGTGATCCCTCCCCACCACAAACTTCTACCTCGTAGGCACGAGAGCCTGTGATGTCCGCCAAGGACTGAGCACCACCCAGGGCCTTCTCCAGCTGCCTGCACTCAGTGGCCGTGCTCGAGTCCATCCACACGGGCACTTCGTCCAGCGAGAAGCACCCCTGCCTCAGAGGCACAGTCCGGGGGGGGGGGGGGGGCGGGTGGAGGGAGGGAGGCAATGAAGACAGAGAAACCGGCAATGTGACCTCACCTTCAAATATCCCCAAATATGAGTTCGGACAAGATTGGTTTATGGTCCTAAACTTGCGTAGAGGAACAATTTTGGTTGAGGAAGTTGCCCCTGTGCGATGTACAACTTATGGATTAATAATCAGGCTGATTGTTTACCAAGTTTTATATCTGTGGAGTCACTACAGCATGCATAAAGCACATACTGTGTATTAACCTGCCGAAAGGAAACAAAGTTGCCCTTGCAAACTATGGAATGGAATTCACTGCATTCTCATATTATTGAAAAGTCAAGGGTCTCCATGCTTAAAAAAAGCATTGGGTCGTGATCATCTCCATTTGCAATCATCAGTCAGCATTGGGAATTCCTATTTAGATTGTTTATCTTTCCATTGTGCAATCACTATTGACTGCACACAAAGTGACTCCAATCTTATCAACCACGAAGGGAAGAATGGGCTAAACTGACCACCAAATGGCATTTGTGCTCAGACACTCTGCCACAACATCATCCAGCCTGCTTCTCATTGAATGTATTTACTCAAAAACGTCCCAATGAGTCCTAAGGCCTTTTAAAGGAAAGGCCTGCATGCAGTGTTGTGTCAATTACTTTGATTATTTTATTTTTACTTTTATCTATCTTTTAGCATTTTGGAAGAAACCAAAATATCTGTAGAACGTCCTAGCACAAGACAGCAAATCATAAAAAAAAACTTTGCAGACAGGTCAGATACATCTCTCTTCCATCTGTAGTATTGCCCCCACTGCTTTGTTATTACCTCTGAGTGGGCATCTCGCATGTGATAATGTCTCTTCCTGGAGCCCGTGATTCAGGACTCACATCCCTGTGTGAACCATCAAATCTAACCTCCGCATGCTGAATTTAATTCCCGCAAACGCTTTAGATCAAGAACAAGTGACTGATGTATTCAGTGGCGGCTCCTGCAAAATCTCTCAGGGGGGGCAAATGTCTGGATGATTTATAAGGATAAGGTCCACCCATGCAAAGGATAAATTAACAGCTTAAGCATGTAAAGTCAACTTCACTTCTTTAATATTAATGAAAAATAAAGTGACTCTTACAATACATCTTGTTTGTTTCTATACTCACTTTTAATACAATCCACTCAAGTTTCTTTTATTAAAGATTCCACTAGGTGGCGACAAATAAAATTGTTGACTGAAACGTGCTTACGTATGATGACGTAAGCACGTTAGTGCGAGCCCTCCCGGAAGCCATAGAGAATGCATTGCAAGCGCCCCCCGTTCGAAAAAAAACATCTTTGAATGTAAGTCTATGGGAACACTCTGGGCGATTCTCAGCCGGAGTGAAATCGCCCAAAAAGAGGCGGTACTCCACAGAACGTGACATGACGCTGATTGGACTATATCCAGAGGCACAGTGACGGCTAGCGTGACTCTGTGGTTGAATGACATTGGTGGTGCGTCGCCCAATCGCCCTAATGAAGAAACCGCCCCTGGATGTATTATACATAAACAATATTGTCAAGAAGATTTACATGATTGATTTGCAGGTAAAATAAAGTCTTTCAAGTATAGATTTGGCACAATTTTACCATTTCTAAAAATTGCTAATTTCCATCAATATATTTCTTTGTGATATTGAAAAAAACAAAAACATTAAACTGCAAGAGAGTTGTTTTACAACAAGATGAAGTCAGCACATTTTGTGAGTAAGCACTGCAGATTTCGCAAACATGAAGCACATTTATACGTCCAGTTAAAATAGGGGGCACTTCCCATTATGTTGGTGGGAGCATTTATAGCAACATAAAGTGTGAAATAGCAGCTAATGGCTGTTTTTTACTCGTAGTTCACGTGAAAAATGAGCATCTAAATTCTCATCTGGCCAGAAATTAATGGCCAGTAAGGTTACCGGCACTGCTCAAAAAGAGAATGTTATTTAACTAGGCTGCTTCTTCTGATGAAAGTCAGAAAAACAAACCAGTCAACAGTTTTCCATCTTGAACAAATGCTGATGGAATAGAGTTGCCGAGGAACTCCCATAGGGTGATGAACTAAAACAATTTTAACAACATATAAAGATGTGTATTGCATGTAAAAACAGGTTTCAGCCTTACATGTAAAAAATAACTGGATAAGACTAAGACCTTTTTGTACATGCAATGCACATCATCTGTGTTGTTAAATCTATTTGTTGAGTAGACACTAATTTGTTGTTGGGATGGGTTTTCTTATAATTTAAACTGAATTACTCCACGATAGTATTTTTTTAAATAATTTGAACGTATCCATATATGTGTGCACAAACATTTATGGGTCTCATGTTTACTTCGAGGGGACCCTAAGAAAACAGGAAGCCAAGGACAAAGATTTTTCCCCCCTCCCTCCGTATAGCCTATAACAAACTGTTGAGGCAAGCGCTGTTAGCGAGCACCTAACAAGGCTGGCATGGCACACGAGGGGGTGGGTGGCCAGCACCACACCTGGCCGCCTTTGTCTCCCTAGTGGCGATGTTTACACACCACGCTAGATACTCATTTGGGGCTACGTCGACCTAGGGGAGTGTCCAGGGCCGGTTCAGATCATTCTCCATGGTGTTGGCCGTCAGCGGGAATCGAACTTGGGTTGCCGGGTTCGTAGCGCAGCGTGCTAACTGCTACGCCACCACTCCCCAGTAGCCACATGTCTGACATACAGGACAGTATTCTCTATTCCAATATGCATCACTCATGGTGCCTCCCGTGCTCCATGGTTGACATCTTGTGACCACACCTTGAAATTGCAGGGAAACGCATGCAATTTCACCATAAAGCCGATGCTATTATGTTGAATGGAATTGTGATCAACTCGGCATATGTATAGTGCTGCTCAAGCGCTTTTAGACCAGGACCTTTCCAGCTTTTGTTATTAATCCAGCCTATACGTTCATAAATGGCTTTGGAATGTCAATGGAGACGAGATACATTTGGACTTCACATCGTCAGCAGGATCAGCTACTTGTAGTTACATCGTTTTCCAGGTATTCTCTTTGCAAATTGGTATATATAATAAAAAAACATGTTCGACTGGAATAATATGAAAGAACAATGAAATAAAACTCAACTTAAGGATAATTATCCTTAAGTTGAGTTTAATGCGATTACAATCGCATTAAAGTATCTTGACTAACCGCGAGCTGTCAATGTATCTTGCTTTGCGCACCCACAGCAGAAACCGCAAGGTGTCCAATTGCACTAATTACAATGCAGCAGAGGGATCTGCCTCATGCTAAGCTCTTTAAGAGCCACCTTTAGGCATGAATTCACCCATCCATAACCACAGCCTTACCTGCAAGGTCAGGTGGAGGGGGCTAGAGGCTGGGACGTTGTGAAGGGTTTTCCCAGCTCCCTGTCGCCAGTACACTGAACCGTGTTGCTGCATTCATTCATTGGAGATCGCGAAAGCACAAGGCATCTATATACATTGTATAATCAAACTGCAGTGTAATGTCACGAGAATGGCACAATTGCATATATAGCATCAGCCAGCCATGATCACTCCACTGCTGGATGAAGGGTTCCCATCATCGTCTCCATCTCTCGTGTACGTCAACTTTTACCCCTCTACCAGTGGAGCAGCACAATGGTTAGCGCACTGTGCTATGTACCTGCTGACTTGAGTTCTTTTCCCAGTCACACACATTGTCACAAGATCAGATTTCTGAGCTCGTGATTCCTGTTTGTGTTCTGAGTTTCCTGTGAGCCAGGCGTGGCTTTACAGTAAATGAGCACTTCTTCATATATATAGAATAAGCTCATCAGCCGCGAAGCTATGTATACCATTGAGGTTTAACTTGATCTAGTTTACATCTCTATAACCAAGCTTAACAAGGCCTATGGAGTTATAGCCAGAAATGTATCCAATAATAGTTTATTAATTAGATTTATTGCTGAACACATGCCTTGTATAAAGCAGTGAAACAATTATGATTTAGAACAGTGACCAAGTACACGATACTATTTTCTATGTTAGCATATTCGATTTGTTTAAAATGGCCATATGCTCAATAACTGTACATCTTTGATGAGACCATGTATCCTTTTCAGGGCTCTTTGTTTCTCTTGAGTGATAATTTGGACTCAAAATCGCTATCCTTTACCAGACCTCCTCAGGACATATGAAATGGCGCTTCCAGTTCTTTGTAACTTGACTGCTAAAATGTTTGACGTATATGGATGAATGTCCATGGAATTGTGTGTGAAAGGAACTAGTTCAATTACGTTGAAATGCCCTTAAGCTATGTGAATAAAAGACAGATTTTTTCAGGATCGGCTAAAAACTTTGTTACTGGAGAAAAGCAGCATTAAATTATATCCAAATAATGTCACTTTGGTTGATGAAGATGAGTACGAGTTTCAAAGATGTCCCCAGAAGACTAACTTGCTTTATCCATTTAAATTAATATATTCACCTGCCTGTCTTGAGCAAGTGGTAAAAATTAACATGCAATGTCGAGCGTTGACAAATGCACCCATTTCACTGCTTCTAATATTCAAGATAATAAATGCATTCCGTAGGTGGGAAAATGTTGGCATTTTCTTTCACTATTAAACACAATTGTGCATCAGATCTCATTTCGGATGATTATAGAATCACATACTCTTCAAGCTTTACAATACAATCTTCTTTTACTATATTTATCTTGCTATGGTTCATAAAGAGTCACAAATGCTCAAAAATGCATTCAGGTTCACTTCTAGGCCTGAACCAGCAGTGAAAATTCCAGATTATTTTGGCAGTGACCAGTCTGTAAATATGAAAACCACTGTTGTTGACTCATCACAACGTATTTAATTAATCTAATTGATATAATGAACCAAGGTTTATCCATAGCTGAAAACTAAACGTCCAAATATCAATGTACATGTTGGGCGATCTGTAACATCACCATTCAGTTGGATGAGCCACAAACATTTAAGCAACAGAAATGCCCAATTACGTATGGCTGAATAAACGCTTCTGCAGTGTAAATTATATAGAATAAGAATGGTTTCCCTTTATTACTGCTAATCCTACATAATACACGAGCATAATATGACTTTGAAACCTCCCCACCGCCTACACATACCGCAAGGAGCGACTAACCCCATATCTGCATTTGTCATCAATATGCTAAATTCCTCTGTTGATATGTAAACTCCTTTGTCAAGGCTCTCTCCTCCTTCCACCCAGCTTAAAATACGCTGCCAAGCTTGGCAGTGTTCATTAGGACACTGTCTTTCTGACAGCTCTGTTTCTTCACCTGAGGCCGAAACGTCGTGAGAATTTCATTTTATGTTTTATTTTTATTATTTTATTATTTCCCTTCTACGTGACGTTACCGAAAGAACCAAAAATACGAATCCCTGCAGTCACGAAACCTTTAAATCGGAAGATACAGGGTGGTTCTATGATTTAGTAGCAGAAACAGAGGTACACACCTGGCCACTGCCAGATAACACCGCCACTTGTGACAGATCTACACCAGACTGCACCAGTCGTTCCAGTGTCAAATCTATAGCCTGGTGGGTGGAGGGGAGCAGGTGGTGACAGGGTAAGGCAATATTGTAAAGAAAACATGGACACAATGCTACAAGCTTAATTGCACTTTGATTGTATGCCTACTTAACCCATCAACTCTGCATATTATAGTTATTTCACACGTTTGCGCAAACACATGAGCACTGCATACAATATATTTAATGATGGACACTGCTAACCATAATGCAGCAAAGATGTATTCTCTAAATTTAAAAAATGACATTCAAATTAAATAAAATCAATATAAGGATTTTTTTTACATGTCTATGCCACGAAATAGTATATTTTTTAGTATGAAAAAACAATCTAGTTTTCACCTCATTGCGTAAGTTCACACTGTTGTTGTAAGCATTACAGCTGTATAAGTTCAACAAATGCACTCTTTGGTTTTCTGAGAGCACAGCAGATCTCGTGCATAAGGGCACAATTATACATAGTTATTGGATTACCATGGCCACCAGTTCGTCACCTTTTCATAAAAAATCGGCTCAGACAGACCGAATAACCGAGGGCCAGACTCCAAAGGCTAATTTTGATTTCCATGGGCAAGTGAACATTATTAAAGGCCCTCAAGACTGAAAGCAGTGAATGGTCAGTGCGACGTGCAGGAGTGCTCACTTTTATGACTCATCATGATTACAACGCAGGGATTACAGCGTTATTTGGCTTACCTCCACCCACATCAGCACTGGCGAGGTCACCGTCAGCTTGTCCTCGTGAATGTGAACACCACCTTGGGTACTAACAGGAGGGAGGGGGGGGGCAAAAAGGGTTACATTTGGGGAAAAACTCATTGTCTAATTGACATCTTACCTTCATGGTTCAGGCTATAAGAAAATTAGATAACATGGATATTATGGTGAACTCTTAAATCAGTAGCTATATTAATGCACTTTACACGAAGTTCATCTTTATGATGTAAAATATCAATATATCAATATATTTTACATACTATAAATTTGGATTTGTAAATGTATATTTTAATGTAGCTTAACAAGGCATGTTTATTGGATTATGCAGTAACAATTTTTTCATGAGTAAAGTAAATATTAACTCCAGGAAAAAATATTGCATATGTTGTCCATTAATAATGTGATGCAATTCGCAAGTTTAATGTGGGAAATGCCATCGTACTTTGCCTGCTGTAAATGGTCATAGATACCCAGTGTCATAACTATTCGTTGCATCGCCAAAATTCCAGGATCAAAATTTCTACTCAACCAAATTATACTGTCCTATACCACATATTATGCACAGCAACGTTTTAAGATATGTAAAAAAAAATTGGGACTGTCGAAAAAAGGCATACAAAATTTATAATCTCTGATTTTCTTATGACCTAGTCATAACATCCAATAGAAATGTCAGAGTAACGTATTAAAGAAGGCTGTAAAGTTTGGCTCAGGACGAATATGAGCAAAACAAAAGGTCATATACAATATGTCCTTAGGCCTAGACATTGAAAAGGCAATACAAATCGTTGTAAATTGGTGCAAATCATCCAAGCTCTCAAAAACCGATACCTAAATATATTAAGAAGAAAAAAACTAACAGAGGGAACAACTACACTGGGATTATAAGAATCAACAAAATACAGTATTCGAAGGGGAATCATATAAGGAGACACGTTTTCACCAGTTATTCAGTGACATGTTTTCCAAAAATTGATTGGATTTCTTCTTTCTTAAGTTGTGTTGTCCCTGTTGCAGAGATAAGCTATCGATTGTTACAATACCAAAACAAGTTGTCAATCTATGTCGAGGTTCTTTAGCCATCCAACAGCATTGGTTGTAAGCTGGTGAATTGATTTGGTGCCTCTATTATATCATCTTAACGGGCAGTTGACCATGTGCTCCAATGTTTGTTCCGCTCTAGTCACAGGTGAACCGTCTCGTCTTCCACTTGTGTAGTTGACTATATAGGCACTAGCCTTTTGCCTGTCCAAGGATGGGTGTATTGCAGTAAATCAGAAACTTGCAAGCGAAAAGCAGACCGGGACGTGATATTCATTGCATTCATTCTTGTTCAATTTGTAAGGGCGCGGTGACACAGACCAATTTCATTTTTAGGTTATAATAGTTTGTTCATCATGACGTCCTTTTTACTTTGATGTCTCAACAGCGTGACGGAGATCACGTGACGTG
Organism: Lampetra planeri; assembly: GCF_965212315.1. Classification (NCBI taxonomy): domain Eukaryota; kingdom Metazoa; phylum Chordata; class Hyperoartia; order Petromyzontiformes; family Petromyzontidae; genus Lampetra; species Lampetra planeri. The sequence goes on along the minus strand of NC_136108.1, from coordinate 17,734,735 downwards.
AGGGTTCTGCCTTTGTAGTAGTGAGGGTTGGAAGTTGACGCCGAGGGGGGAGGAAGCGCCTCGCCCCCCATGTGGAGTGACGTCACCCGCTAATTATTATTCATGGCGGGGGGGGGGGTGTCCATTTGGAGGACGTCACCTTATGATTATTATTAATGAGGGGGGCTGTTCGATGTGGATTGAGGTCACCTGCTCATGATAATTAATGGTGGGGAGGGGGGAGGTGCATGTGTCGGACGTAACCTGTTCATGAATATTCATGAGGTGGGCTGGTCGACGTGGAGTGACGTCACGCGCGGGACACACTGACATTCTTGGCTCATTATAGTAGTAAATTTGACTAACCTTTTTAATAAATGTCAAATTTAAAGCAAATTTGCGTAAAAATATTTATTTCCGCTCGACCTTCTTCTGCGGGAGTGGAAAAATCCACCCGCTCATGATTATTAATGAGGGGGGGGGGGCTCTTTTACAGTGACGTCACGTAGCAGTGTGCTGCGTATATTTATTTTTTACCGTCACTTTCTGTAAAGAAACGTCATATTTGAAGAGACTTTGGGTAATAAGCTATTTAATTCAACTCGACCTTCCGCGTTAGTGTAAAAATCCACCCACTCATGAATATGAATGACGGGGGGGGGGGGGGGCCTCATGTGGAGTGACGTCACGCAGGGGTGGGCCTTATGTAGTGTGACGTCACGCGTGAGTGGGCCTCATGTGGAGTAACGTCACACACGGGACACACATTATAGTGGTAATTGCACCGATTCCCCATCGTCCAGAGTTTCGAGGGGAGCAAGAAGCCAGGAGGGGCTTCTTTTGGGTTGCTGTTGAGGTCTTTTTGGTTATTTGTAACTCTATTCCGTTCGCCATCTGTCCGATTGTGATACATTGTGGTTGGCATTTGAATCACTGACCAGAAAGTGTGATAGGATTTCAGGTGGGTACAAGGGGTGCGGGGTCAAGTAAAAATAGTTGTGAACCGGCAGTTTGTAGTTTGACAAAGGAAAACACTACAGGGAATGATAAAACTTAGTAAATCTGGCAAGTAAAGCTCGCGATAACTGAGCAGAACTATTTATTTTTTACCAGGCAAGGCCCACTAAGCGAGACAGTTCTTGTTCAGAAATGACCTGGCCACAAATGATAGCTCAACGAAGTGGCTTATGTGGACATGCATGTTTCTAAATGTGGAGGGAAAAACCGGAGAAAAATCTATGCGAGCACGGGGAGACAGACATGCAAACTCCAAGTATACAGGTGTCAGGGTCGGGATCGAACCCACAAACTCCTGTATACCAGGCGAGGTATGCAAAACGAATGTGCAACAAGTTGACCAAGCAACTGAAGATATATTTCAGAAGATAACAGCTAGAACAGTGGCGGCTCCTGCAAAATCTCTCAGGGGGGGCAAATGTCTGGATGATTGATAAGGATAAGGTCCACCCATGCAATGGATAAATTAACAGCTTAAGCATGTAAAGGCAACTTCACTTCTTTAATATTAATGAAAAATAAAGTGACTCTTACAATACATCTTGTTTGTTTCTATACTCACTATTAATACAATCCACTCAAGTTTATTTTATTAAAGATTCCACTAGGTGGTGACAAATTATATTGTTGGATGAAACGTGCTTACGTATGATGACGTAAGCACGTTAGTGCGAGCCCTCCCGGAAGCCATAGAGAATGCATTGCAGCGCCCCCCGTTCGAAAAAAAAACATCTTTGAATGTAAGTCTATGGGGCCACTCGGGGCGATTCTCAGCCGGAGTGAAATCGCCCAAAAAGAGGCGGTACTCCACAGAACGTGACATGACGCTGATTGGACTATATCCAGAGGCACAGTGACGGCTAGCGTGACTCTGTGGTTGAATGACATTGGTGGTGCGTCGCCCAATCGCCCTAATGAAGAAACCGCCCCTGAGCTAGAATATATATCACAGTATATATACCTAGAGCAGCTGGTAAATGTCGACAGGGAACACAATTATTTAAGAGAAAGATAAGAACAGTTTGGAGTGCTTTGGAAAAATGAACTAAATGTACTCTGGTACAAATCTTCTTCCTTACATGTTCATATGAAACTATGGTTCTAAAGTCTTCTTTGGAAAAGAGAAGATTAATCTCAGTGGGCTCATACATGGAAAACTAAAGAATGCTTTACTGAGATGAATCAATTAACGTTGGGATTAAACCCCCTTTGATGCCAATGCCAACAACTCCCTCCTCTGCGCCCACTCATGGATGGCCCATCAGTATAAAGAGCCTAAGCGCAGGCATACCGCCATGGTACATGTTCACAAAAACAAGTATTCCTCCACCCGACTAAACAACAAGTGACGTGCCTATCCCTTACAGTCAATATATTTTATGAATGCGATATAAAATATACTGCATATGTTTTTTGTATAGGTAATTCGTTCACTGTCCAATCACCTGAACATTGTCAATGTATTACAGCATAAGCCCACTGTAAATATGCTGTAATTATGCTCAAATAAAATGCACTGCGGGGAACAATTTATCCACATAAACTAACGATTTCCCACAAAGCACTACTCATATTAACAACACTAGACGTATGATTGGCTAATTCAATACCCAGCTGAGGTTTGAATTTGCAGCCTTCTGATTGTGAGATGGGTGCTGCAACATTATCTGGCTGAATGGTGTAATCAAACAACAGAACAAGATATTTCATGAGGACCTCTTTAATCCTCCTGGTGCTTGTGAAACAAACCCCATGGAGGTGTATGTCACATTACACAATTATCAGTGTCGTTAATCTGCAAGTCATTTGGTGCTGTTGGGACATTAACTGATAACCACGTTGTTAATCATTGTTGCAAAATTCTCTTGCACAAGCATGAAAGTTGATAATCTAATGTCAAGAGTCACTGCACAATGTGGCATTTGGTAATTGACTAAAATGAAATAAATATTGCTATCATCCATAGAGATGAGCCTTTTAAAAGAGATGTTACAGGTGGGTATGTGGCATATACTGTCCACTTTAAGATACATAATACAAATTGCATATAGTGTTATCATAGTTGTAGGCACATCTAAGCCACCTCACTATATTTATATTACCATCAAGTTAGTGTGATAGTGTTTTATTATTTAATAAATATTATTACACTTGTAGATCAGATTAAGTATTTTTCATACAATTTACATTCAACTGCATTTTGCATCATTGCCCCATTTCAGTGCTCTGGTCTCCAGCTCATGAACATCTGAGGGTCTCAACAAGGCCAAGAGGCACCACCTGAATTTGGGCAGATCCTTGTCAAAGTGGACGTGGACTTCCGTCAGCACAACGAGCTGATCATCCAGGACCATGGCTTTCACCTGTCATTTGAATACAGAACGAGTGTTTCCACAACAATATCTAGGCAATCACCAATTACATCCTCCCCATCACCAATCACATCTCCACCATCTGATCCACTACAATCTCTTAGCACGTCATTCATGACAATATCTAGCACATTTTACCATATACTTATCTCGCGATCAACACCCGCTCCACATACGACGTTCCTAAAACATAAGATAACATATTGACCACTACATCCCCACCAAATCAAATCACAATCACCACTGCATCATTCACCACAGAACCTGGGCATGATGGTGCATGGCTTTAATCCAGCACTTTGGAGGCCAATAGTCGATGGACTGAAGCTACCAAACCTGATGGGCTGTGGTAAGGACACCCATCTGTGCAGACGTGTTTAACATTAAAATGTTTGGGTAGTCTGGTTCCTCTGCAAGAGCAAAACACTCATTCAAGAGAAAATGGACAAACATCCAAATGCAGGAACCTCCTCCAAAGGAAATGCGAGCCCAAGTGTGGCATTTGTAGGCGAATTATTGACATTATTACATTCCTCAATAAGTAACCTACCAAAATGACCCACCGCGTTCTCACCGCGTGAACCACGTTAACAATTACACCTTACAGCAGTACAATGTTGTCCTTTACATCCTCACCACATCAGCCTATTCAAATACAACATCAACACCCACAAGCCTTCACCATCACAACTTCCACACCACCCAGGGCATCTTGACCACATGACCCACATTCACAACGCGTCAATTACATCGTGACAATTACCCATATCATCAATGAATCAATAACACCACAAACATGAGCAATGGATGCATGTCATCACCACCACCCACAAGAACAACAACGATTCATTGACATCTCATCAACACCTCTCACTCCCAACCAACTCTCCAACAACGTCAACAACCACGTCAACAAATGCCTCGACCATCATCTCGCTCCTGCCCAACCTCCTCCTCATCATCCCCCACCACCTGCTGGGTGCTGAGATCGAGGCCGAGCACGAGAGCCCCCCTCGGGGTCGACATTGAATCCAGCTCGGTAGGTAGGGGGAGCAGCGAGGAGGAGTGGAGGAGGCGGATGGCGACGGATCCTCTGCTCTGCTCCCGTGTCGGTCCCAGTCTGCTCCTCCTCCTCCTCGTTGTTGTTGTCGGTGTTGTTGGGTCTGGAGGCTACTCCCGGCTACCCCTGATACACCTCCCGGGCTCCTCAAGCCCCCCTCTGGCTTGCTCCGCCCGCCTCTCGCTGCACGTCTCTGACGAATTCAGCAGGAGCAGCAGCAGCAGCCTCGCCCGTACTGTACACACAACGAACTGTACATGTGTCACGCACAACGCACTGCACACGTGCACTGCGAGTGCACTGCGAACACATCACAATGTACACAACACACTGCACACCACGTGCACTATACACTGTACACTACACACACCACGTGCACTATACACACTGTACACTGCACACCACGTGCACTATACACACTGTACACAACACTGCACACCACGTGCACCGCACACAATGCACTGTACACACCGCACACTACACATACCACTGTACACACTACACAGATAACACTACACATATAACACTGCACACACCGAACACGGCACGCACCAAGCACTGTATACGTACAGCAGCACCCACGTGCTTGTACAGTAGACACTGTTCGCACTGTACAACGCCGGCACTGTATGCGCAGTGAAAAGTGGCCTTAAAAGAACAGTAAATGATCAACATTGTATTTGTCTGGCAAGAAAACAGGTGTTAAGATCAGTTTAACACGTAGTAGGCTTTCGCGACCAATATTATTCATAATAAAGGTTTTTGGGTTATAATCGCGTTATTTATAAATGTGTCGTAACCCTCCACCACCCGACACGGTCAAACAGTAAAAATAACAATTGAATGATTACCAATCTATATCATTACAATACCCCCCTCCCCGCCTCGAATCACTGTACCTGATTGAATTAAATGATGACGTCACAATGCTGCTGCTCTATTTAAGAGCGGGAGCAAGAGGAGGGAGGGCTTCACCATTCTGGCAAATCGCCCCATGAAGCTGGATGTAATTACCAGCGAAACGTCGTACTACTCAAATTTTAAATGATGTTGATTCGCTCTTCAACACACCGGTGGGCTAAAGAAGTGAATTATTTTGTCCTTTGAAAAACGTGACACCTTTTTTTACTGTTTGGCCGTGTCGGGTGGTGGAGGGTTACGACTCATTTTTCGATTTAAAGCTTTCGTGACTGCAGGGATTCATCTTCTTGGTTCTTTCGGTAAAGTCACGTAGAAGGGAAGTAATAAAATAATAAAAATAAAACATAATAAAATAATTCTCACGACGTTTCGGCCACGTGACTTTACCGAAAGAACCAAGAAGATGGTTACGACTCATTTATAAATAATGCGATCTGACCCAAAAACCTTTATTATGAGGTGTTAAGATGTTAAAACACCAAACTGAAACCTTTTACAATGAATCGTGTCTGCATTAACCACAATGCTTGTGGTCAGAATGCAAACAAAAAACATACTCTGCTAATATGATGGCATTGTCCTTGAAACTGATTGGTCCACATCAGAGACAGCTTTCTTTTGAGCCTCATCTCAAACGGTGTTAAATCAGAGGACGCCAAAAGGCGTACAGCCTGCATATATATGCATATATATGCACGATTCCTTTTAAAAGGTTTCAGTTTGGTGTTTTAACATCTTAACACCTGTTTTGTTGCAATAAAAAAGGGGAAAACCCTATTATCATATTTTGGTACTGACAAAGGAGGTCCCATGATGATTTGATTTGTAATTCAGAAATTGCAAATGCATTTAAGATCTAATTAACGATAGTTTTCGAGAATAAATTGAGGTTCATTCTGCTAAACTACAATACGTGTAGTTAGAACCCCCGTGTATTGTACGTTCCTGATCAATAATTTGCATGCTTAATACAGCATACAGCACGATTACTGTAATAGAACCATTTACATATATATTTTTACATTTCAATGGAAACATCCATTGATTCTGCTGAATGAACCCCTCGGCTATTCGAGTGACTTTGCAACACGGCTTACAATTCGGCGCAGACAGTGGTAGTTTGGTTTATATTTTAAGCAATGCTAATCTCCCCCACCTACACTAGATGGCGGACTTTGCCTACAAATAGCATACAAGCAGCCACAACAAGACGAACGCTGCCAGGAGTGCACGTGCTGCAATTGAATAATAACGCGAGTGATCTTCGACCAGCAATACAATAGAAGCTTTCAAAAGAATCACATTTGAGATGTCGACTAACTCCTAGGCTTTCTCAAAATCTTCATTCCACGCGTGTTGCCAATGCTTTTGTGGAAATGTGGAGGTCTGGGAAGGAATGAAAATCACAACGTAAAATGTTAATACACCGAAATGCGTGTACAGGGACTCCTCTAATTACGAACATTCGACTTACGAACTTTCACAGATACGAACGAACCTGTCCCTATGTCCAAGTTGCCTGTTCGAACCAAGAGTCGTAAGTTCAACCGCCGCGCAATAGATGGCGGTGGTGGCATCTACATTTGCCGAACATGAACCAATGGCATCTACATCTACAGAACGTGAAGAAGCAGTGACATCTACATCTACAGAACATTATGAACAAGTGGCATCCACATCTACAGAACATTATGAATCAGTGGCATCAACATCTACAGAACATTATGAACCAGTGGCATCTACATCTATAGAACGTGAAGAACCAGTGGAATCTACAGGAGATTATACAACTTTTAAAGCCATTCACCATCTTTAGTGTACACGCCGTACAACATGTTTGGAATCTACAGGAGTAAAGTTGGACTTATGAACAGACCTCTGCAACCTAACTTAAGTTTTAGGAGTCCCTGTAGTTTTATCGACACAGGTAAAACAGCCATAAATGATTTTTCACCTTTAGCACAGTCTTCATGTCTGCCTGTCTTTTCTATTTAGGTGTATTTTAAATTCGCAATTATCACTGTGTAACAGTGAAAGGATATTGACAGGGCTGATAACAAAAAACCAAGTGAAAACCTCGGGATATACTCTCAAGGCAAAAGTCAAGTTGAGGTGTCTCCCTGCTCACAGGAGCAATGTTCATCTTCATTGGCAGCCCTATGGCAGTTGTGAGAAGAAGACAAAAATCGATTTTCATAGCAGGAGTCAGTCTCACCACAGAAAAAAAAATAACTTTATTTCTCAGAAGACAAAGAGTAGTGCGCTTGTTTTACCCAGGAAATCCTCGCTAAGTCTCATGACAGCTTTTCAGGAGGGTCCTGCCAAGTTTTCTTCAGTATGGCGCGATGATTGCTACATACTGGGTGTGTCTTTAAAAGTATACTGTGCTCAAGTATCGTGTTTTTCCAAGACGCTTGGGTATAGTTTTAAAAGACACGCCCTTTGTGTTACAAATATTACTTAGTGCATAATTTTCCAAATACACACCATGAAGCCGACACACTTTGGCCTTCTCGTGCAAATTACATCATGGGATCTTTAACATCTGCTGTAAAGCAGACGGTACGTACTTGTCTGGTTAATACACAGCACATCATTAATCATGGTGACCACTGGATTCGAACCGTGAACCTCTGAAAAAAGCGACGAATGCGCTACCGCTTGGCCACATCACCGGCTCAACACCACTACAAGAAGTGCAACATGCACAGATCATTTGCTCAGATGTCCCAATCATAATAAAATGTCTGGCCTTCAAAGGCATTGCACCTTTAAGTGGGTAAAGCAGAACACTGTAAGCTTAATCAGTCTGAACATTACCCTTGGCTCGGAAGTGGCACGATGGCACAGATGGCGATCAGCTATCGGTGCTTCTGGTAAAAGCACTTAGCAGTTGCTGTGCTGCAGAGACATTTTCTGCCTTGCTTTGGGCTCAGTGTGACATTGAAGTGGAAAATGTGTATCAATTCTGATCTCTGACAATGGGAATTAATATTACTTAAAAATGTAAATAATATAAAAATAGCTTATAAACTTAGTTTGGAGGTTGACTTGGTTCATTGTTTTGAGCTTGATAAAATGAGTACCACGATATGAAATGAGCAGTAGTTGTCCAGTGGAGAGTTTGGCTCTGACATGAGGAATGTGGAATTTCCACTACTGGCCCACGGTTTCTTAGGAAGACAGTATGACTTGACTTTTCAACAACAACTAAAACATTACATAACGAAAATGTAGGTATTTAACCTTTCTAAGATGGAATGCAAAATTCTTCTGAATAAAACAGATTGAAGTCTCTAAAATGAAATTAATTTCAGATTCAGTTCCATGTACAATATCCGAATAAAAGTCTTTCACCAGATTTTTGTTCCCCAGTAGGTTTTAAAACATACTTTTAACCCGTGACTTAAAGCTTTCGTGACTGCAGGAATTAATATTATTCATATTACTTTACCGAAAGACCCAAAGAATATACTTTTAACCCTCAAACATATATCAGCAATCCAGGAACAATGAGCAAGGAGGAAAATGTGAGTCGAAGGTGTGGGGTGGTTTTCATCGATGTTGGTGGGCCTGAATTCTTCGTGGGAATAAAAATGAATGTCAGAGGCCAATCTCAAAGGAGTGTTTTTACTCTTGTGCGGAAAGTTGAGTACCTATAGGAATGATGGACTGTAAGGGTATAACGACGAATCAATTGATTGACGAATATTGATTCTTAACGCTCATGATACTTGCATTGAATTGTATGTATTATACACATTGTATGCATATAGTATTCTGATGCTACAATTAGGCCAAAGGAGTAAACAAAACCGTACACATGAGAGAAGAAAAGGAAACGATATAAAGAAGAATTTAGTCATGGCTTTGAATTGCAACAATGTATCAAATAGCCAGAGAGGAGGGGATAGATTCTTACAACCCTAATTAACTTTCAGCCCCTCACCAGAATTTTAACTCGCACCCTTCTGAGTGCTCTAACCATACAACACCACTTGGCCAGATATTCGGGATCGTGAAAAGCCATGATGATAAGCACTTCATGATAATGCCTGAGTACGACCTCTTTCATTTGTTTATTTAATCGCCAATTTTATCCGATAAAAACTCATTCCGGGCTACTCTAGAGCATTCACGAATTATTGTCAGCCATGATCTATCATCTGTTGAACGAAGGCCTGCTGTACAGCATTATGGTTAATACAATAAACATCTGCATTCGCCTTTTCACATAAATATAAAACATTAGTCCATCAGCCGGTGAGATTTCTGACCATTGTCCAGCAGCCTTTGTTTAAGCAAGCAATCTCTGGAAATGTGTTGATCTTTTATGCATCATCATCATAAGCAGCAGTAGTCAGGTTTGGACATATATAGGCTCATGGTCTATACTACTTTGATGGAGAGACATATGGATATCTGTTTAGTTATTTGATTACCCATACTGCTCAACCGGAGTGCATAATGAACTTTGTATGCTGAACAGGGCACCATTGTGAAGGAGTGCTGTTGCCAATAACACCTGACAACCCATCAGTATTTAACAAACCTTACTATGCTGATGACATCCATAAGCTCAAACCAGGCCAGACTTTGCTTGCTTTAACAAATGCTGCTGTAAAATAATGGACTGGAAGCACATGGACTGATGGGATGAAACATGTTATCCCAAATATATTTTGTAAAATTCATGCCATAATATGACGATAATTATAGTCATCATAGCCTCATCATTTTCAGGGAATACCACAACGATTACGCCATATAATTTATCATTGAGTCACCTCCACTAAGATTATTTCTCATTCTACAGTACATCCCTTGTAATTTTTTTCCACTCAATGCAAAACATTTATTCCTCGGAGCTGGAATACTTTGAAGTAAGTGAAAATCACATTTTAATATGATGCTATTTGCGCAGTCATTAGTGACTGGGCTGTGGCTAGACTTGAGAAGTGATTGTATAGGATCTCCTCTGACCGGGCATGGACATTGTAAGCTTCCTGAAGTACCAATCAACCACACCACCTAACTTTTGACCTTACAATTCTATGATATGAAACAAATATTCTTTCTCAGTTATTTTTAAAAATGAAATATGGTATTCATTGTTTGAACAGCAAAATGCATTGATGCTTTACAAACCTTTGCCAATCCACTGCTGGGTGAAAGCTTTCCCGTACACACCAATCAATGTAGGTTGGTGAAAGCTGTGCCCAGGACTGGTTCAGATATCACTCGGTACTTTGCATTAGCTGTGACCATGATTCAAAGTCAGTTCGCCAGATTCATAGCGCAGTGTGCTAAGAACTGTTCCATCACTCAACCCCAAGTTGAACTATTATTGATGTTGATCGTCTGTCATTACTTTTAACCGTTCTTCTAAACGTATAATTGTAGTTCAACATTCCTCATGTCTTCCCTACCACGCTTCTCAACGTATGTTGTCATTTTTGTATTGAATGTGTATGTGTGTATACGTGTACATATATATATTAAAACATGCAGAAATCAAAGAAAAAGTCTTGCCGTGTCACTGAACACCGGAACAATGTGTGGAGCTTCGTGTGCAGGATGTCTGCGTGAGAGGTTCTGCTTTCATTCAATGTATCGCTCACTGACCCATTGCACACCCTGAGCCTTTCCTAGCTCTCATAACTCAAGGGTTGCCAGCACTATTACATGATGTTATCTTTTTTAATCTCCTTTGGTATATATATATAACATTTCTATTATGCTCCCACGAGGTTTACTTTGTGGTTCTGGTTTCATGGCATGAGAAAGTAAACTTAATTCTGGAGCTCCTGCAGTGGCATAACCAAGGAGTGGATTTTGAGTTGCACTCTATTCACGGGAAACGTTGTGTCACTGTGTTGTCCAGTTTATTGGTAGCCCACTACTGGTGTATGGAGCAACATCATACATTTGAAAGTAACGCGAGTAATATTATTTTATGGAGTTAAGTTTGTGAATGTTATGGTTACCTCACAATACGATTTTAATCAACTAAATCAAAGCTCGGTTTCTAACCAAACTTGCCCTATAAAATACTGGCGACTCATTTGTGTATAAGCAGATATTAAAAAATCCCTAATTTTGTTGTAAATATTTTTCACCTCGTATTGTGCCACTTTTATGTATTTTGCTAATAATGTTCATGAATTCACTATAAATCACATTATAAAGGACATTAATGTGGCCTTGCAACATTGTATTTATCTATCTTTACTCACTACAATGTTTAAACTTTAATACTGAAGTGGTATTTTTGACCAGGAGGTTGAGACAGAGCAATTAAGCAAACAAAAATCTCAGCCACACTGGCAGTGTTATGTCAGATTAGGATTATCCACCAGGTTACTCTGCTACATGAACAACTTTAGCATTAGATAAGTAATCTTGCTACACGCAAAGTTACAGGAAGGTAGGGTTGGTTAAACACGCAGGAATAGGGCCACAAATGTGTTTGATAATAGAGACTCTCGCACCTTCAAGGCAATGGGATGCGTGTAAAACAGTGGGGAAAACAGCCCCTATGCCTGCCGTGGTTAGCATGCTGCGCTATGAACCCATAGACCCAAGTTCAATTCCAGGCCATGGGTAACATCATTAACGAGTGGTATCTGAATCATTCCTGGGCCCTCCTCTGACTTCACTAGTCAGCATTGACTAAACAATCAACCTGCACCACCCAGCGTGGTATGATTTTTATACTTGTTATTTATAAATCCCACTCGAAACCATTAGACCCTGGTTCATCGCGATGTTGCAGCGCTTGATCTACAAGCGCTCAGAATTGGGAACCAAAGGAAAACGTGAGGATGGCATTTGTGGAGGGGCAGCAATCACGTGGGGGGGGGGCAGCGAGAGAGGAAAGCGAAGAGCCACGGTAGCGCGACCGCGCCGCGGTTGTAACGCGAACTGCAGAGGGGATGTTTACGTCCGGCGAAACACAATAGTACAAATAATATTGACAATCGCGTGTTCAAACGCGAGCGGCGGATTGAAGTAGGCACGATACCCCCCGCCGCCGCCACCGCCTCCCAACCTCCTTGTAGATCATGAGCATCGCAGCACCCCCCAACCGTGCCAGCGCTCACGGAACGGAAGCCACACTTTTGGTCACCACGCCGAGCGGAGAAACCCACGCGAAATTCCTTGCCCTGGGATGCAACAACACGTGCACACCGCACCACGGCGGGTGGTGCGGTTGCTGCCTGCAAGGTGGTTGGTGGTGGTGGCTGGTGGTGGGGTGGTGGTTGGTTAGTGGTGGTGGCAGCGGGCACCGTCCGTGCCCCTTTTCCCCTGTGAAGAACTTCCAAGCCAAATCTGGAGAGTGGACGCGCTCCATCGCGTGCGGTTCACGTGCCAAGATTCGGACGAGCGCGCTGCACTCGTTGTTTGGAGCGCCCTGTGACCGTGTTGCAGTATAATAATAATAAACTAATTTGTATTTGTATTTGTGTTGAACGTCTTTTGCACCGTAAGTAGCCAACCGTGCTCATCGGAGGTGCGGTGGGGGAGGACAACAAAGTAAACATGAAAGGCAGTTCCAAAGAAATGTATTTTCAATCTAGGTGATTTAAATGTGCACAGCTCCAGTGGTTTCCTAATATCGGAAGGAAGAGCATTCCAGACGTCCGTAGAAGCACATCTGAAAGTGCGCGATGCAGTGACCGTCTTTGTTCGATGGCTAGCCAAAAGCCGCTGTGAAGAGGACCGGAGTTCGCGTAATGGTTTATGCTTCTTGGCTGAGTCATAGGTTTATGTTTCAGGAGGGTCATGCTCCATTGGTTTTTATTTAATTCGATAGATGTTTTCAGCCCAATTAATGATAGGTGATTAAGTATATTCGTGGGAGTAAACCGCCAACACTCGACCCCATGCTGATGGAAACATGTGGCAATTAGTCCACTTTCTGTACCGCCATCTCCTGCAGAGCCAGGGTATGGCACCTCCTCAATGCCCACACAAAGTGAGTTTCACAACATTTGTGCAATCCACCAACTATCACCTCCACATTGATAGATTGCAGGCGTTTATATCCAGGCGTGGATTGTGTTTAGTTCGATTGGCGCTGTTTTACTACGTATGGTGCAAAACAATTTCAACATGCATGCATATGTAATGTAGTAACTCCACGGGAGACGACTTCACGGGTAACACACTCTTTATTTTATCAAACTTGGTTACAGGTGACTAACACCTACTTTGTATCTCGGGTGACAAACACCCACTTCGCTACTTGGCGACTAACGCCCACTGAGTTACTCGGATGACCAACATCCACTTAGTACTCGGGTGACAAACACCCACTTAGCTACTTGGCGACTAACGCCCACTGAGTTACTCGGATGACCAACATCCACTTAGTACTCGGGTGACAAACACCCACTTCGATACTTGGCGACTAACGCCCACTGAGCTACTCGGATGACCAACATCCTCTTAGCTACTTGGCGACTAACGCCACTGAGCTACTCGGATGACCAACATCCACTTAGTACTCGGGTGACAAACACCCACTTAGCTACTTGGCGACTAACGCCCACTGAGCTACTCGGATGACCAACATCCACTTAGCTACTCGGCGACTAACGCCACTGAGCTACTCGGATGACCAACATCCACTTAGCTACTCGGCGACTAACGCCACTGAGCTACTCGGCTTCACTAGGTCTTCAGCTCCGTCTTCGGGTCTTCAACTGGGTAACTCTCCCCGAGTGCTCTCGCGCGTCCCCCTTTATACCCCACCTGCGGACGTCGCTGCGAGCACCCACTTACTCGACCAATCGCCGGGCGCTGGCTACGATCCTCTTTTCCCACATCTCATCGTGCCTCACCACTCACTCCGCGCCGCCTCGTCATCTGTCACTCCCGGCGCGCGCGTCCACACCACGCCCACAACGCGTGCCCAACCCCGCACCCCGCGCCGCCCCGTGATCCATCACTGTCACAGTCGGCGCACGTCAATACCACCACTACATCACCCCCTACCACATAGCTCACAGCCGCCCCGGCTGCTACAAAAATATACAAACCCTCCCTGTGTGCCCCGTAACACAACACAACAACCAGAACAACAACTAAGCTAACAACACAACACGACGCGAACACCACCATCCGCAACCCTCAACCAATGCCACCGCGACAATAGAACAATATATACAAACCGGCGAGTGACAATAGCAATGTGTATACAAAAAAAAAAAAATGGAATTTTTTTTTTCTTTCGACTCGTGCAGTGTCCCCTTTTCTTCCGAGCGTCCCTACAACGGGACATTACCCCGGCAGAGGGGAACACCGGGCGAGCTCGGTGTAGAGCACAAAAAACCGTCTTCATGAAAATTGTTGAGACCTAGCCCGAGTCCGCCTTGCCGGTCCGTCGTACGGCACCAGACGCGGTTGAACGTCCGGTGGTGCCGGCGGTTCAGGAAGACATCGGCCAGGCATCGAGGACTCGTGCGTGCCCCGGGGTTCAGGCTCCCGACGGTCAGCAGCCGTCAAGCCCGAGGCACCTGGGGGTGGGTCAGGTGGAGACACGTGAGGAGCAGCCTGCGACACCTCCCTCCCCGAGTCGACGGTCACATCACACGCCCGGTCGTCACGGCACAGAACGGGGTCACACGGTGCCGCATAGGGCTTCAGTCGGGAGGGGTGCACATACCAACGGCGTTTCCCCCATTTAATCTGTATACTCTGGGGCCGTGCAACCCGCACAATTTCCACCGGTCCCCTCCAAGGTCTCAACAACTTGGGGGACGTAGCCAACGGTGCATGTGGACAATGCAGCCAGGCCTTATCGCCTGGTTTCCAATCATGCGTATGCACCCTCCGCTCATGCAATTTCTCGTTTGCAATTTGCCGCGACCGCGAATTCAACCTTGCCCCCTCCCGCGCTTCAGTCAATTTGGCGATATTAAATTTGATGTGGTCTGCCAATTTAGATTTTGCACGTGGCTGGGAAATCCCCAGTTGGACGTCCATGGCCGGATCGGCCTCCCGCCCATACATGAGAAAAAATGGGGAAAACCCCGTCGCCGCATGAGGGGCCATTCGATAGGCCGCGAGTACCCCCGGCACCTGTAAGTCCCAATCAACCTGATCGTCGCAGACCTGTTGGCACAACATAGACGTAATCGTCCTGTTCAGACGCTCAACCATCCCGTCAGTCTGCGGGTGGTAGGGGGAAGTACGCACTTTCTTTGTACCCAACAGGTCGCACACCTCGCGCAACAAAACGCTCGAAAAATTCTTCCCTTGATCCGTCAGCAAGCGTTCGGGGGCGCCCTTGTCCAACACATAACCCTGGACAAAGGCGTCCGCCACCGCCGCAGCCGACTGGTTGGCGAGCGGCCATGCCATAGGCCATCGGGTGAAGTATTCCACGCCAACCAGCAGGAACCTATTTCCCCTTGGTGTAACCGGAAAGGGCCCCAAGATGTCCAACGCTACCAATTCGTTTATACGCGAAACCTGAATGGATTGCAGCGGTGGATTAGCTGCCAATGGTGGCGGTTTCCTTTTGGCGCACCCTACGCATCCCTTAAGAATATTCGCCACGTCGTTACCCATCCCCGGCCAATAATAGTCTCGCTGGATTAGGGCGAGCGTTTTGTGAAAACCCAGATGCATGAGCCGTTCATGAGCTGCCAGAACAACCCTACCCCGCATAGCAACAGGCACAACGAGCACGTGACGCCGGGACATGTTGTCCCACCTCATCAAAAGGCCCTGTCTGCACACCCAGGAACCGACCCGCGCCTCCCCTTCTTCGGGAGCGCCAACTTTCCGACGCAGCGTAAGTAGGGAGCTGTCGGACATCTGGAGGCGGCCCCACTCAATGAGGGGCAACGACAACAGCGAATCCCTCCCCGTGGGGGCGTCCTCTCCCGGGGTGTCAGTGGCGGCGAGCGCAACTCCCGGGGTGCCGGCGACCGGGGGTTTGCACCGCGCTGATCCCAACAAACATGTGCAGTCCGTGCACGGCGGCAACCGCGACAAGGCGTCCGCGTTTGAGTGCTGCAACCCCTTTCGGTAAATCGTCGTGAATTGGTAGTCTTGAAGGACCTCCAACCATCGGGACAATTGGCCCGATGGCTGTGCCACGCGCATAGCGTATTGTAGAGCCGCATGGTCCGTCCGGACCGTAAAATGACGGCCGTAAAGATACGGCCTGAATTGCTGTGTAAAAACCACAATGGCTAACAATTCACGACGAGTTACGCAATAGCGTTGTTCTGCGGGGGAAAGAACCCTACTAACGTAGGCGACCACCCGTTCAACCCCCCCGACCACCTGTGAGAGCACCCCCCCGATACCCGTATTGCTGGCGTCTGTGTCAAGCAAAAACGGTTGTGTGAAATCGGGGTAACACAAGGGGGGAGCCTGCACCAAAGCGTCACGGAGGGAGCAGAACGCAGCCTCCTCTTCCGCCCCCCAGTGAAACCTCACACCCTTAGCCGTCAAAGCGTGCAGGGGCTTGGCTATGGTGGCAAATTGCTTGACAAAACGACGGTAATAGGAGGCAAAACCAATGAAACTACGAACCTCCGTGACCGAGGTTGGCGTTGGCCATGAGCTGACGCAATGCGTCTTAGCAGGGTCCGTCGAGATCCCTGAACGACTCACGATATGGCCCAAATACCTGACCGATTCCCGAAGCAGAAAACATTTAGCCGGTTTAAATTTAAGCTTAGCGGAACGCATCCTGAGGAACACCGCTCTCAGTCGCTGGAGGTGCTCCTCGAAAGTCCGACTAAAGACGATAATATCGTCAAGATAAATCAAACAGGTATCCCATTGGAGCCCCGACAAAACCAATTCCATGAGTCTCTGGAACGTGGCGGGAGCGGAATGTAAGCCCATGGGCAAACGGTTGAATTCAAATAGGCCCCCAGGTGTTCGGAAAGCAGTTTTAGGTTTAGACTCGTTATCGAGTGGCAATTGCTAAAACCCAGAAAGCAGATCGAGTGTGGAAAAAAACTGCGCTCCCGCCAAGGCATCCAGCGACTCATCCATCCTGGGGAGCGGATACGCATCCGCCATCGAGATTTTGTTTAAGCGGCGGAAATCGACACAAAACCGCAAGGACCCGTCCTGTTTCTTTACTAGGACAATAGGAGCACCCCACGGACTAGAAGAGGGCGAAATGATATCTGCCGCCAACATATCATTAACCGCCGATTGCACATGTTCCTTCTCGGCCGGGCTGAGCCGGAAGGGATTCTGACGAATAGGGGCCGCGTCCCCTGTAGCTATGTGCTGGCGCAACAGGTCAGTGCAGCCGATATCGTACTTATGTTTGCTGAACACGTCAGCAAACTCGATGAGCAAACCCCTCAATGCTCCCAATTGCACCCCGGACAAGTTATCAGAACCCGCACACAGCGAGTCCAACCACTCAGTCCCCTCATCACTTTGAGGATGCGACTCGACAGTAAAATCTGCTTGAGCCACGAGCCGTTCCTCAACGGGCAGCGGCGCGGCGTGAGCCAGCACCGTTCCCTGCGCAATTACGGCCGGCCGCGACCCCGTATTCAGGACCATTACGAACGGCTCACTGTCCCCTCTCACCACGGTTTGAGCAACCGCTAAGTCGAGGCCCTTACTGGCTCTGTTTGACGGCCCCAACAGCACCCCCTGTGCCTCCGCACCCACCTCGAGTGGCTTCCTGAACCGAAGGGGTACTAACATTTGCGATCCCGGGGGTACCCGTACAGTGTGAGTCGCCAGCGCCTGCACCGTCGCACAAACCGTGCGCACTTTGATAGGGCTCGACAAGAAGGCAACCCGCCGACCTGACGGAAGCTCTATGCAGGCCTGATCAATAAGAATTTTGATGGGCATCTTTGACAAAAAGTCCGTACCTAGCAAACAGGGAACGGCCAGCGATGATGATACAAAAATAGGGCCCGCTAATTTAATGTCACCAATACAAATAGTCGCCCGAATCTGGCCGATGATCCCCAGGGATCCCCCATTCGCCGCATAAAATGGCACGTCTACCGGCAGAAGGGGTCTACTTTGGACGGGAAGAATGTTATAAATAAGGTCCGAGATGATGGTGGCCGACGCACCCGTGTCAACAAGCACCCGGACCTCAACCCCGTCAATGAACCCCGTTACCACGGACGACCCGGCCGACGCAGCCACGATCCTGTGGGCCAATTCGGACCACTCGACTGCTTGCGGGCCGCGTACGGACCCCCCTCGCCGAATTGAACCCCCGGCACCCAGCCGCGAACCCCCCACCGCGAAGCGGCGACCCGAATGTGCCGTGTTTGTGGACCGAACGTGTGAGGTGCCGCGACTTGCCGGGTTTTGTTGGGGTGACTTGTGGCCCTGGTCGTCGTCCCGACGTGGTCCTGCGGCGCGCTGACGCGGGGCCCGGCACCCGGCTGCGACGTGACCCCGAAGGCCGCAGTTGTAGCAGACGACGGACGTCGTAGGTTTCGGTTGCTCCAGCTTGCGGGGCGAACGTGTGGGCGAACGACCTCCCGTTCTCCACTCCCCCGGACGCGATGCAGCGAAGGCCTGCTCCTGCACCGCAGCTGGCTGAGGTTCGGCGATCGTGGCGGCCAGTGCCGCGTTCCCCGGCCATTTGCAGACGACCCCCGGCTTGCGTTTGAGGACCTCGTACGCATGAATGCTCGTGGCGATCGCCAGGGAGCAGATCTCCATCTCGTCTGCCACGTTGATGGGGACCCCCAACTCGTGGGCCAACACCAGCAGCTGCTCCGTCACCATGGCGTCCTTCCCCTCCTTATCCATGCGGGGAAAAGCTGCGTCCGCCAAGGCGAGTAGTGCCGTGCGGTAGGCTAGCGTCGTTTCCCCAGCCACCTTCCGCCGATCGTAGAACTGGTGGCGACACGTGGAGGGCGGCCCGAACACCTTCGCCATCAGGTGTAGTGCGGCCTGGAGCGTAGAGCGGGACGACCTTGCAGCAGATGTGAAGGCTGCAAGCGCGTCGTCGTCAAGCATCGCTGGCAACGCACGCAGGGCAGTGGTGTCGGACCACCCCGACATCTCCTGATGAGCGAGGAACCTTCGTTGGAAGGCTCCCCAGTCGCCCCCATCCGCCTTGAACGCCGACAGCGCGGGCAATCTTTGCTGGAGGACCCGATCGTCGTCGACGTCGGAGAGATTTTCCCGCGCTCCGCTGGAGTTGTGTAAAATGTCGGCTCGGTTGTCAGGCGCAAAATGGAGGGCTCCGGCGCGCGCTGATGACGTGGGCTGCGCTGCGCGGAGGTGTCCGGCCACGTGGCGTCCGTCTTTCCCGCCAATCAATGGCGGCCCCTCAAAAACGGCGGGAACTTCCAGACTTTCGGCGCGAAGCGCCTTTTGGCGGGATCCCGCCAGCCTCGCTCCTTCCTCCAACCCCGCAGCCGTTTTCCCGCCCGCTGGAACGGAGATCTCGGCCAAGATTGCAGCGGCGGCGAGCAGCAACTCCGCCAACCGGGAGTGTGCGTCTTGGAGGCTGGTGTCGGAGGCAAGCAGAGCGTCGGCCATCACCGCGAGGTGCTGCATCGGCGGCCACTCCTCGTCCTCTCCTCCCGAGGTTGGTGTCCCCGGTACGCCGTCGTCATCCCGACCTCGCTCGTGGGTACGGGTAGTCTTCCTTGTGTCCATACTTCTTGAAGACAGGATTACTTCTGACGCCAGTTGTAATGTAGTAACTCCACGGGAGACGACTTCACGGGTAACACACTCTTTATTTTATCAAACTTGGTTACAGGTGACTAACACCTACTTTGTATCTCGGGTGACAAACACCCACTTCGCTACTTGGCGACTAACGCCCACTGAGTTACTCGGATGACCAACATCCACTTAGTACTCGGGTGACAAACACCCACTTAGCTACTTGGCGACTAACGCCCACTGAGTTACTCGGATGACCAACATCCACTTAGTACTCGGGTGACAAACACCCACTTCGATACTTGGCGACTAACGCCCACTGAGCTACTCGGATGACCAACATCCTCTTAGCTACTTGGCGACTAACGCCACTGAGCTACTCGGATGACCAACATCCACTTAGTACTCGGGTGACAAACACCCACTTAGCTACTTGGCGACTAACGCCCACTGAGCTACTCGGATGACCAACATCCACTTAGCTACTCGGCGACTAACGCCACTGAGCTACTCGGATGACCAACATCCACTTAGCTACTCGGCGACTAACGCCACTGAGCTACTCGGCTTCACTAGGTCTTCAGCTCCGTCTTCGGGTCTTCAACTGGGTAACTCTCCCCGAGTGCTCTCGCGCGTCCCCCTTTATACCCCACCTGCGGACGTCGCTGCGAGCACCCACTTACTCGACCAATCGCCGGGCGCTGGCTACGATCCTCTTTTCCCACATCTCATCGTGCCTCACCACTCACTCCGCGCCGCCTCGTCATCTGTCACTCCCGGCGCGCGCGTCCACACCACGCCCACAACGCGTGCCCAACCCCGCACCCCGCGCCGCCCCGTGATCCATCACTGTCACAGTCGGCGCACGTCAATACCACCACTACACATACATACACCATTGCCCAGTTTAGTTGTGCGAGTTAAAGTTTCTTCTCTGGGGGTGAGCAGCGGGTGAGCAATGACTGTGGCTATCACTGCTGAGCAACAACAAAAACCGGAAACTTACTATGGGAAGAAGAAAGGATAATTACATTTAACAGGCAAAAACCGGGAAGAGGTACATATTTACCAGGACACCCCCCACCCACCCCCAATAAAGAGAGCGATCCTGGGGAAACCAGGAGAGGTTAGAACTCGAACACTGACCTGGGCCTTGCTGTGTTGATGTCGATCAGGGGTGGTGAATCTTTAACACTTGGGCCGTCTCTGCCCCGTGACTTCGCAGCCACGCGAGGCCTACCACTTTGAAGCTGCTCAAGAACGACATTTATTTGTCACGACATGCATCTAAAGCACACCTAATTGGGTAATAGAGAGGCATATTTTGGACCTGCAAGCACTCTATTACTAATATTTATCATGCACAGTCCCTTATGTGGGTTGCACCGCCAAAGGCTATTTGAACATTTTTCGGCCCTCATGAAATTGGTTTCCCACCCCGAGTGTAGATGCTGAGTCAATGCACAGGTAAATGCGATGAGCACTGCGCGGGCAGTTGATAGTGGTCGTCCAATGAATAGACCAGCGCCATGGGAATGTGGAATCTCCAACACTGGTTCAGGGTCACCAATGAACACCATGCTCCTTGGTCATATCAACTGAGATAGACGGACGTTACACGTGTCTGTTACGACTGCACTGTATTGGTTATACTAATAGCATATTTAAGGTTCATTCTAGATTTGAAGTTTTCATGACTGCAATGATCCATACTCTTTGGTTCTTTCGGTAAAGTCAGGTAGGTGAAAAAATAAAATAAGAATAAAAATAAATAAATTAAATCACGACGTTTCGATTACAACACAATCAATCATCATCACCTACGTGACTTTACCGAAAGAACCAAAGAGTATATTTAAGTTTTGATTTAAAGCGTATTGTTTTATATTTATATTATTTTATTATTTCCCTTCTACGTGACTTTACCGAAAGAACCAAGAATATAGTATATTTAAGGTTGCAAAATTATACAGCATGAACGATGATGATCATCAGTTACAGTCTATCCACTGTTGGATGAGCGCATACCCACACCGCCGCTATCTCCCATGGTCCTGCATTGGCGTTGTCCATTTCACTGCAGCACGTGAGCTGACCTCATCACTCCATCTTTTCGGAAGCCGTTCTCTCAGGCATTGCCCTCCCTCTCTTGGCTGCCGTCATGGCACCAGTCTCATCCGTTGGCCATCGTGCCTTCTAGCGACGTGTCCTGCCAAAGCCCATGTACTTCTTTGAATGGTCAATATGTCCCTACATTTCATTTGTTCCCTCATTCCATTGATTCCTCTTCTGGTAGTGTAATTCGCCAAGCAGGTATGCTTGTGGACTTTTCAGCTTTTCCATTTTAATTTGTCAGTGTCCATGTTTATTTTTAGATATTTTTTCATTCAAATTGCGTTTTTTAAAGAACTCCACCTCTTTATTAATTGTTTAGATGCCTATGCACGATCCATAACTGCGCTATGTATACATATTCCCGCTTTTTTGTGTTACTCCATTAATGATTTAATCTTGTTTAGCAAACTTTGAAATGATTTTGTTTTTGCTCTGATTTATCTTGAACCCATTTCGATGCCCTCTGTGTTAATGTCCTTATTTCATCTTCTGCAGTTAATTTCCATTGGAAGTTATAGTGACTATGACATCACCAAAGCTGGAATAGTTAACCTTTTTTCTATCCATGTTCATGACTTAATTTTGGCCAATCCAATTTTGGACAATGTGATGTGGCTGCGAATAGCCATGGCCTTCTCATTAAAACGTTCGTCCTTTTTTCGTGCACTCTCAATGCATCTGTTCCATCATAAAAAAAAAATGTTTGGAACATGTCCTGAGTGCTTGGGTGACTCATCATTTATCCCTCAGTCGAATATACTTTGACGCAACCACTGCTCTTTTGCATTATGAGCAAAGGAAATATCTTGGACGAGATGGGAAAAAAACTGTGGACGTCATAAAGGAAGCGGGAGCAGCTGTTAAAACAAATGTAGCACCCCTCTATCACTTAGAAATGAAAATTAAGTCTTATGGAATAATTAATTAATCAGGAATGCAAAAAAAGAGGAAACTGTTTAGAAAAATTACAGAACCATCTGCGTCCTATATCACATGTATATTGATTGTTTACACAGATAGGGACCAATTAATGAATGATTTAAATATAAACCGAATTATGTGACAAAGCTGGATTTAGAAAAGTTTTTTCACCCATTGACAACATACATATTATATTTATCAGTCAGATTTTCTCACAAATGAATGTTAAATACCATTATGATTGGCTTTTGTAGATTATGAAAGCCATTTGAATTGCGATGCAATAATATGATTAATATTATGCTTGCTTGGATTCAACAATATTCATAATAATAAAAATAACCGATGAGGTTCATTAACTGGCTGCTCAAATTTGTTTACTTATGATTTTTCAAAAAATATATTTCCTGCAGTCCACCAAACACAGATGCATTTTCGTCCATATTAAGGGCTCGTTGGTGAGCCATGCCCAGCTACGTATGATCGTGTATAGTTACTAGTAAACCCAGCTAAGTATAAATGTGTATAGTTATGAGTAAGCGGCGATTCGTATGAAATGGGCACTGCCAATAGCTTGTTTAAGCATAGAAAACTGGACATTACTGTAGACTAGTAGCAGCTATACATTGCTGTACTAATAATAGTAACAATATAGTAACATATTTACACGAACATTCATTCCCATAGTAGATTAAACAGAAGAGATAAAAGCTAAGTTGAAAAATAAACTTCGGAATGTTTGCATTGGCTGACATACATGAGCAGTGCATTTTCTTAGAACAGGAATGCATGTTTGTGCTTAGCAGTTGCCCTAACCACCACACGCATGCAGAGCACCGAATGGATCTGCAACCAATTGTGTCGACATGCAGCCAGTAGTGAGTAGCTCGCTCAGTTCTGTACAAATAATACACGTGCAAAAAAGGTGATTTTTTCAGACAGAAACAGGGGCGGATAGTGATTATGATCTGATCTTGTAATCGGAAAGTCTTAAGTTTAAATCCAGGGTAGGAGTCAACAGTCCATAAATCCTCCGGATAATTGGTTATTTACCCTTCTATCTGGCAACAAAACTGACACCTTTTTACAAGGAGTCATGTTTGCATAGACCGCAATACCTGCAGTCATAATACAAACAAAAAGACATAACTCTGATAATGTGCACTGTTCTTGAAGGAAAGCTCTAAGGAAAGCTGTCTCGGGTGTGGACCAATCAACTTCAAGGACAGTGCACATTATCAGAGTTATGTCTTTTTGTTTGTATTATGACTGTAGGCATTGCGGTCTATGCAAACATGACTCCTTGTAAAAAGGTGTCAGTTTTGTTGCCAGACAGAAGGGTAAATAACCAATTATCATATTTTTACTGGCAAATGAGGTTCCCATAGTGGAAATCCTCCGGAGTCAATTTATAAGTACCACTTTGTGAGGCATCAACAGTTATTGTCTGATTGCGGAATTTGTTTCTGCTATAGAAATGTGGAATGTTTATTGCTGCCTCAGGACCGCTTACGGAGGTGATGCTGATTTGAATACGTGGACACTGACTCTATTCAATCTGAGAGTTAATTGTCCACACAGCTAGCCTGAAAATGCATGGTTCTACAAATAAAATAACAGAATAAGGAAAAGTTCTACACAGTTTATGCTTGGAAAAATATCATATATTGGCTTGTCTGCCTAATAACACTATAAACTATGCTGCTTAAAACCAAAACGAATCTGCCAGCATGTTTTTGTTATTTGACCCACTCGTTTTTTTTAAACGAAACTGTTATGCCAGTAAGCCATCAATCAAGTGTAGTGAGCATAATCGGTCAGATTACAGTGTTGGCAATTATTCTGGTATGAGTGGCAACTATTTGTTTACTGT
Organism: Lampetra planeri; assembly: GCF_965212315.1. Classification (NCBI taxonomy): domain Eukaryota; kingdom Metazoa; phylum Chordata; class Hyperoartia; order Petromyzontiformes; family Petromyzontidae; genus Lampetra; species Lampetra planeri. The sequence goes on along the minus strand of NC_136108.1, from coordinate 17,709,831 downwards.
TAGTATGTTGCTTAGCTATGATCATTTGGGTGTTGGCTATATATGATTCAGTCTATGTCTAGAGTGTGTAGCAATCCACTAGAGTGTGTAGCAATGCACAAGTCCAGATTTGGTGTCTCATACATGGAATGTGTTAAATTTACCACACTGCGCACAGTTCATTTTGCCATGATGCTGCTGTGTAAATGCTTTGTGGCATACATTTAACAATATAATTAATGACCCTGCTGGCTAAACTTTCCTTCTATAGGATGGCTCGCTTGGTGACTCTGCGGTGACAAGTTTAGATTTGATGCAACATCATTTAACGTAGGCATGGCTCCAGCGCTCTACCGCGACACTCCACTGCTGGACCACACAATCGAAAACCCAATGGGGGCTTCCGGACATTACTCGCAGAAGCCGAGACAAGCCACAGGGCACAAGGGTGGAGGGTCCATTATGGAGATGTCAGGAGGTCAGGAGGGGTTTTTGGGAGACCAGTTGGGAATGGGGTGCAGGGGTTATAGCTTTTTTTCTGTTGTTTTCCAGTGCCGGTAGACATCGCGTCAGTGGGTGTGTAGAAGGATGACAGCACTATTTTCTCCCTAATTTCACGCCTGTCAGCCTAGCTGACGGAATCCCATGTCCACAGAGGTAGGGACAGGACATGGAAGGGGGTGCAGTGAGAGGAGGGTCTGTCCCAGGGGGATGTTTGTGGAGGCGCTGATGTTGACGCTGTGCACGCCTGATGATGCGCCTATCTGCGTGAGCCATCCCTTTCACAGCTCTGTGCCGGTTCGATAACCGCGTTGCTTTATAGTTGTATTCTCCACACTCCTTTGTGAGTGAGAACCTCGCGACATGAACCCTCGCCTTGGCTTGCGCTTGCGAGCGCCGACGCGAGAGTGAGTTTTCACAGTCCGGCCAGAATGGTTGAAAGGTCGTCAAGCCTTTGTCTCGGAGTCTTAAGCTTGAGATGGCCTGAGGCATTCCCACAAATTCCTAAGACAAGAAAAGCACACAGAGTTCTATTCATTCATCGCACAGCTGAATTTGAACTCAGGACTCCAGATATGCCAAGAATTGCACCCTCTTGCCAGTAAAACAAGGGATTATCACACTCAGCCAATGGGTCATACAGCTCATCCCGTAACCTCCTATATCATATGACTGCTGCACCCCATTGGATTGCATGTAATAAAAAGACCGTCTGTGGGCAAAAAACATTGAGGAACCTCTGTCAGAGAGTGGATTATTTGCCTAATCATGAACTATTAAATGAAATGTTAATGGATATTTTAGTTGCGCTGCCTGCATCAGACTTTCAACACAATATGTTCGGTCCTCTACACTGCGGGATGCTGCTTGGCCACTGGACCACTCAGAGATCCCCCCGGTGCTGACAATGCCTCAGTTGGGCAGCTCACTCCACGTGTAACACCGCTGCCATTTGGGTGTTTACGTGAGTGTCCGTGTAGAGTGACCATGGGAAGTCACGATATCACGGTTGGCCCATCGTGCTGTGACCCATAGGTCAAACTGGAATACAATTAGTACCAACTATGTTAACGTGAGCACTAAGGAGACAAAGGTGGCTTGGATGTAGGGTGTGGGCCATACCATCCCCTTATGCATCATTCTGGGCTTAATAAGTGATTATAATAAATGGCACTTGAGGTAATAGTCAATGTTCTCTTTTTGATGACCACTGGGAAATGGGCTTGCCAGCCTGTCACCAGTCCAGCAACAGCGTCAGGGACCGGGTCTGTGTCGACATACACTCCATTGGCTATGCGACTGTCTGGGCTCAACCTGACTCGTGTTGGGTTTTCTACAGTCGAGCGGTTTTTAACAATCAAGTAAGGAGTGGTACTTGAAAGATGTTGCATGCATTTTGAAATACAAGTTGAACTCAACTTGCAATTATTTCAGGTGTTTGTGTTGTGAGGCATTGAAAACAACAGACCTTTTTACCGTGTGATTTTTTTGCCAGTATCAAGATGATAAAAAAATAATATAGGCCGTACCCTTTCTGGCAAGAATACATGCATTATGGTGTTCAAACACCAAATAGACACCCATCACAGGGCACCACGTCTTCATTAACCCCATATGCTTGTGGTAAAACATGCATTATCATTTAAACTGATTGGCCTACCCCAGAGACAAGCCTCTTTTATGGCCTTGTCTCACCAGTGTTAGACCAAAGAATGCCAAAAGGCAAACAGCACGAAGACAATGCAAATATAAAATCCTGAAAAGGTCAAGCTTATTCTTTTATATTGATCTTGATACTGGCAAAAAGGGTCCCATATATATAACTGCTCAACCTGTGGGTAGATCCAGACAAGGCATGATGTGCATAGTCAGATACAACTACCTGAAATAGCTTTTGTTGGGTGTTCTGGCGCTTGAGTGTTTCCCAATGCGTGTGTCAGTGTCACTGGTGCTACACTTAACATCGCTATGTTAAGCTACGTCTTGCTAAGTGTGACTTAATTTATCCCTCCGAGGCATTGCTCCTCAATTTTAAGAATCTTATGAATCATATGCACCAATGCGTGCGAGCACTGCACGAGTCCGGGGTACAGTGCGTGTACAAGTTTGAGTTTGTGCCTATACACGCTCCGGCACAAACACATGCACCAAACACGTGTCAAAACAATGACTGCATCAGCCCTTGCATCTTACTCTTCATAACAACGCAAGCGCATATTCTCACACATGTACAAGGTAATGTAAACTGTTGTCAAAAAGCTAACCCTCCCCGGAATCAAACAGTGCCCATCTTCGTCGATGGTCCCAAGCCAGTGAAGGATTTGACAACAGCTTTTGACTACTCGCAAAGCAGTACTTATTTTGACTCCAGCCGGATTTGCCAACGTTTGAATTCTCATCTTTGCGATCGCGAAACGAGTGACCTGACCACACCGCTCTATTCTCACGAAGTGTTTATTTTTTAACCACCTTTGTGGAATGATGCGTTGTTATTTGTACCTGTTAAAATCTACGATAGGTACCTAACAAAACGGTGGCAAAGGTTTACACTTTGGGGTCGTTTTAAACGCTATCTGCTAACGCAGCTCAACCGGGCATTGATGAGGGCATGTTATTTCCTGCCCACAGATGCTGTGTTTGCATGCCATGCTAACAGACCCCCGCTATCAATCATGGCGGTGGCTTCAGCAGCCAACCATCGGCTATTAATACCGAGCGTTTGCAGAAAACATAGAATTTGCTTTTAAAAGACCATTGGTCGCTGACGTTTCGGCTCGCCCTGTTCATGCCACTGCGAGTCGCCACATTTTGGCAGTAAAATCCATTAACATTAACACAACAGATTCGTCCTGGGATGTTTTCTTTAATAAATAAACGCTGGATAGCAGATCAAAGGGATTTATCCTTGAAAGAGTCCCATGCTTCCTTGAAACATTCCATGTGAATGAGAGAAAGAAAAAAAGTCCCTTTTCTTTTTAAAGGTCAGCAATTGGCATCTAATGCTGAGTGCATGGTACATCTCACATGAATAACACGCAGATATATCGGGCAGTACCTTCGGGACTAAACCATTAAAATTGCACTACATTTACAAAGGCATGGATGGCCAATATTTTTAGAGCTTTCATGTCACGGAATGTGGTGCTAATATTTATAGATGCTTCAGATGGCCAAGTTGGCCTCTGCCATGCAGTAACAATAATGCTGCTGTACTGCTCACTGAACGCGTGCTTTAAATGCTGTGGGTAGATCCAGACAAGACCGACGCATGTGTGTGGCGACCCTTCGAACTGCGAGATAATAAAAGGGTGAGCTTTATAACGTGTGCCCTGCTGAGATAGTGTCGGTTCCTCTTACGGATATTGGTGGCCCATGTGCGTTTTGCCGTCTCTGTGTTTAATGCTCCATGAGGGACATTCACCAGTTGCATCCCTCGAGTTGGGTTGGTAGGTGAGAGGTGAGGTGATTGGGGGGGGGGGGTGTAAAGGCTGCAGGAAATTGAGGGTATGGAATAAAATATTCGGGCGAGTGGCACCATCGGCAAAGAACAATATCAAGATGAGTACAAGGCCAAATCATAGTCGTGGGTTGATTCAGCCAATCATTTCTCTGGTTTCAGTCAATAATTTCCCGCATTAATTTAATGCGTAGGCTTTCACAATCAATATTATGATTTCTAATTAATATTTTTTCGGTTAGATTGTGTACATAATGTAATTTAGAACTCATACCCTCCACAACACGACACAGCCAAACAAATGAAATAAAACAGTCACCTTGGTCCAGGTGTCAACTTGATTTGTTTGTTGAGTGATGGAGGACTTTAGCTCTAATTTGCATTATACCTACATGATCTTAACAAACAAAATTATGCATATTTACTGTTTTGTTTTGAAGGTGATATAAATCAATCATCATTTGGAGAGACAGCCCATCTTCCATGGGAATGTGGAATTTCCTCCACTACTTGCTCAGGGATATCAGTGAAGATGAGCACCATCCCAATGCGTATTTGAGCATGATGATACTTTGGTTCAGATTTTTTTGTCATATGTAAATAAATTGAATTAAAGAGTACAATTCAGATGTGGTTAACAGTCACAACTATGATCTGAATAGCCTGCTTCTGTCCACTGCTGTTTTTATTCATATAGCTGCGTGGATAACATTAAGAACTGCAGATCAGAAGAACAGATTATAATTTGTTCAGAAATATGAAATTTCACACTGTGACATTTGCCCTTTATGTGCACAAATATATGAAAAAAAAGCGATGTCTAAGTATGTTATCATATGGAAATAAATGTTGGACAGAAGTAATATCTGTTAAAGTGTCTCAGATGTGTCTCTTTCCATTAAAATACTTCTGCCCTCCCACAAAGTGGTACTTCTTTTATCAACCCTGGAGAGATATGGGATGACTGATTCAACCCCAGGCCATCGATTTAATTCACAACTTTTATTTATGTGTCAGGTCCTCTTCCATAGTTCTATTCAGTTTATATATATAAAAAATACATCCACTAAAATAGTCACATCCAGACGTATAATTATTTTTACGTATCAATGTGACGCGCATTTTTGAGACGCCTCAAGGGCCGAAGCATTAAGCGGTTTTCCATTGTAACGTCTTAAAAGGCCACTGGCATAGTGTTTCCTGCTTCCTATATCCGATGGGTTTGCCCGCGTCATCAGCAGGTCCTTGAGCACGCCAGACATCCCAGCCTTTTCAGAAATCTAGCTGCACCATAGAGCCGTGCGAGACGAGACCACAAGCATCTTGACGCGACTATAAATACCAGCCCGGGGGCTGAGCAGTCGGTATGTGGAGAGCGCGACGCAGTGGGCGAGCCACCCTGGGAGGGACCATGCCCCGGTCAGTGCGGCTGAGGCCACGAGCCAACGCCACGCTCATGGTGGTGCCACAGTCGCAAGGAGATGTTAACTACCTCGGCTCGTATGCAGGACGTCGTGGGTTCGATGCTGATCCTGACGAATGTATATTTGGAATTTTCATGTTCTCCCCGTGGTCGCGTGCATTTTTCACCAGGTCTTCCAGTTTTCCCCTCCACATTTAGAATCAACATGTGTTTGGAGTATTTGGCTGCTATATATTTCGACAAGATAAGCCACTTCGCTGAGCTATCATTTGTGGCCAGGTCGCTTCTGAAAAAGCGCTATATAACCCGGTGGCCTTTACCTGCAAAATAAAAGCATAAATACAAAAAAATATTTAGCTAAGTAGAAGGCAAAGGTTAGCCATACTCAAGAGATAATCACTGCTGGTGGCCATGAGCCATTCGTGAAAATTCTACATTCTCATGGTGGGTCCATTATCATATTGGATGACCATAGTTGGCTTTCCACAAAGTGGTACTCGTATTCAAGAGCTTGTGTGGGCAAGCCAACTCTGACTGGGATTTGAACGCATCACCAACCTACAAAGTGTGAGCCAAGCCCTCTGACCTCAGCACCACACAGCAGTATTAGAATGGTATTAGGAATAGTTTTAATTAAAGGAGAACGATTTTCAATGCTCAAACATGCAATGGGCAATGTGACCTCTACTTTTTGGGGCCTCATCCAGCAGTGGATATTCCACATGCCTACGATGGGGTCCAAGTTATGAATAGCAAGTGTATCCAATGGGCAACCACTGGTTGTTGCAAAAAAACATTTGTAATCTAAAATTGTTTTCATAGTTGTATTGATCCTTCACGGATGGTGTATGGCTAATGCAAATGCGTATACAATTAATGCAGGTGCTAAACAATTGATCACTAATGAGATCCATAATCATGTTTTGTTTTCAGGACCAGATCCCATTATAATTTCTCTACTGTTGTCTTGCCATGAAGCCATGAAAAGAGCTCAGCCAATTGCAGGGCTGTTTGGCACATACACAAGGACACAACAAAGGCAATATCACATTATGACAAAACTAATGAGAGATTGCTGGCCAAACAAACTAAGTGAGCATTACACTCGAGTGGAATGCACTCTGGGATTTTAATGCACCCTCGGGGGGAGCAGTGGCACATTGGTGAGCAACATATGCGATGAACCTGGAAACCGGAGTTCAGTTTCTGGCCATGGCTGACATGACTGGTGAGTGATATATGAACCAGTCGTGGGACCAGTCTTCACCAACCTGCACTGACCAGCATGGTGAAGTATGGTCATATTACCTCATGACATAGATTCACACAGAGCTGTACTGAGCCAGTTAACTTAAATTGTTAGAACCATATTTTTACCAAGCGGCGTAATTCAATTAATGGAATAGTACAATTTAAATAGTTTACGATTCATTTCAGTTTATATTGTACAATTAGTTAAAGGTGGGTATTGCCCTGTTTTAGACCAAAATATAATCAGGTGTCTTTACAGTTTTTAAACAGGCATTGCATCGTATACTTTACAATACAATGGACTTTAATGTCTGTTTTTGTACTTTCTTCTCAATACCATATACATTCTGCTCTCAAGTTCAAGAAATGCTGCAAACAATATGTTTCTGTAACTTCATAAAGACAACAGAAGAATGGAGTTAGGTCACAATGATATATAAAAAACAGTTCTGGCAGGTTTTAATTTTGCATCTGTCTTTCAGGTGTCAGATTGCTATTGTTTCTAGTTATGTTTAAAAATGAACCTCGGTTCATAATATTTCACCGCACAGGACAAGTACCTACAATTTAGTGCAATAGGTAATTATAGGCACATGCTCTTTGGAACTGTCTACAGGTGTCTTGTTAACTGGTTAGTGCGAATCAGTAGCAAGTGCTGTCTGAAGCCATCATGGGACTTCCATAGGTCTACTCAGCCTTACTTGAATCCAGGCAGACCTCGTTGAGCACTCAAGACATGTTAATGTAGAAGGAGGCGCTAATAGAATCAGCGCTAAAAGGGGTCATTATACCATTGTATATATGGGGATGCGTTCTTTACAGCGTTATTTATTTCGTTTCAGCAATAGGAGGGCCTCATTTGGGGTATCAGAAATTGCGCTAATAATACAGATCGTAAACATGTTTTCATTAATACAAATTATAATTTATTATAACATCAGTAAGTAGTATGTACTGTACTCAGGAGTGCATTCTACTATACAGTACTCCTATAAGGCAGCAATAAGAGACGGAGTTGGAGCTGCTGTGCTCCAAATCTGGTCATTGTTAGAGAATAGCTCCTTTGTGATGCCTTCAATATGAATGTCTGTGGTGAGGTTTTTTTTAGGTGGAACCTGAGACTCTATCCTGGTCTCGTGAGTTGTCACCTGGCTAAAGAAATGAAGTTTCTTAAAAATGGAATCGAGACCACAAATCGTGACAATTGAGGGGGGTGGGGTGCGGTTGGCAGAGAGCGTGCGCCGCTCTCATTGGTTGAGCGAATGATGGGGGCGAGTACGTTTTCTCAGCCAACAATGCTGCGTGTTCACATTCATAGCTTGGTTTGATTTTCTTATTTTTTATGTTTTCCAGGACTAAGAGCGCTGTAACGAATCACCCTTTTATGGGATCGCGCTAAGCGAGGACTGCCTGCATCGTGGTCCAAATGTGGGTGTGTGAACATCAGCACTGGGAAGGGAAAAGTTAACAGCTATACGTGGTGCTGACCACACACCACCATCTTGCGCGCCGTGCCAGACTCAATGGCACCAAATCAGTCCAGACCAGGTGAATGTCTTCCCGCTCAACTGAGATTTGGGGCATTGCTCAGAACCTAATAAGACTAACATTCCACCAGGCACGGACTCAGAACTGTTAGAAAGAAGTGTGCAATAAAGTCTTGAAACAATTTATTATTGTGTAAAAGACAGTTATAAAATTATACATAAGTCAAGAAAGTAAAAGAAACCAGATTGGTTTGCTTGAAAACACACAATGGCGTTGGCAGGGGGAGGAGCAGGTGGAATACCGCCTGTTTGTATCCATGGTTTTAAATTACCAAAGCACGACTGTAACTAACTGTAGGCATGTTTTATTAAGCTCTGGCAGTGCGTACCTCTGTTGACAGCCCAAATACGTTGTTTAAATCCTACTTTCCTGCATAAATACACATACGCCAATTAATACACTGATATATATATACATTACACGAAGTATCTAGTTTTAATGTGAAACATGTGAACAGATTATGCTTCATTTTCATGGAATGTAAATATCTCAATGGTATTCTGTAACCATCCTCTAATTAGTGTCATTTTAAAATGTTATAGTTCAGTTTCCACTAAAGTGTATATTTTCAACAGAACGTACCCATCTGGTTATATTGAACACACATATGTATCTTCTTGGTTCTTTCGGTAAAGTCACGAAAAGGGAAATAATAAAAATAAAACATAATAAAATAACATTTTCACGACGTTTCGGCCACAACACAAGCAGCCGTCCTCAGGTTAAGAAACAGAGTTGTCAGAAAGGCAGCGCTCCAATGAACACTGCTAAGCTTGGCAGCGTATTTATGCTGGGTGTTTATTGGAGCGCTGTCTTTCCGACAGCTTTGTTTCTTCACCTGAGGACGGCTGCTTGTGTTGTGGCCGAAACGTCGTGAGAATTTTATTTTATTATGTAATTTTATTATTATTTTATTATTTCTCTTCTACGTGACTTTACCGAAAGAACCAAGAAGATTAATCCCTGCAGTCACGAAAGCGTTAAATCACACATATTTAGTTGTATTTACCAGTTGTTATTTCAATTTATCTAAATTTACATACAAATGAGGACATGCCAACTACAGTATTTCATTTAGAGCTGGGACACAGAGCGTTGTATGGGTACACAGCCATGAATATGAACACCCTGAGCCACCCAGCCACCTGAGCCCCATTTACACTTTGTATTTGAAAGTAAGCCATCAACCATCACATTTTGGTTCCAGCAAGTTAGTTTCCATCTATTACCCTGCTAATGTCAGTGTTAATTTCATTTGTTCAAGTCTGTACGCATCTGGCAGAATATAATGCATTGTGATTTTTCCTAATGCACCGTGGCAAATGTTCCTTGCCGTTTGTGTCTGTGACAGTATTAGCCGGACATCAGAAATGACTTTCTCCATTAATATCCACAAATGATACATAATGGCGCACAAATAAATATACCACAAAAGATACCAATATTACTTATATTGGGCTGCTTACAATGTTAACCAGCAGCGCATCAGATTATTCATTCTGAGATTCAGAATTAAAAGTCACGTTGAAAAGATAAGACATCAGAAATGTTCTCAGCACCCAGTTTTCTGGGAAGTGAGTTCTAAGTCTTAGGCCCAGTGTGCTAGGAAGCGTGCTCCTCACACGTTCTTTGCACTTGGGACGTTGTAGTCTTAGCTTGCCTGTAGAGTGAAGACAGGCCCGTGATATGAGGTTTGTTATGGGCGTAAGGGACAAGTGGACTGGGCATGTTTGTTTATTCAGATAGGAACAACAGTTCCACACTGCCCATCAGGGATTATTTGTCTGTCGTGCATAGCCCCTCCCAAACATGTACGCTCCCGGATTGGTTGAAGTGCGTCACGTGACCGTGAGCTTTCTGTCGTGCACGAATGCGCTGTCCAACCAAGTTCCTACCTGCCCACTCCGAAGGAACGTCTTCTAGACCATGTGCATATAACAGGTCCCTGCGGGGTGGGCTGGTAGGAACGAATAACCAAAGTATATCAGCATAATGTATTATTACACTTGTTTAGCCAGGAAAGCCTCACTGAGTGTAAAGGTTGTTGTAGGGTCCTGCCAAGTGTTTGCAGTAGGGGGCGATGTTGCTACACCTAATCGGACGATACGAAGGGAGAGTTTGAGGCCTAGTTCTAGGCTTTAGGCCTAGCTGTAGGCTTTAGGCCGCTGTGAGTTAATTTTTAATTTAAATGTTTTAATTATTAATGTAAAAGCTTTAAATGTAAATGTTTCTATTTAAAAACATCAGGGAATGTAACATTGTTAAACATTAACTCCCTTTCACACACGCGGGGGTACGATACGAAGGGAGAGTTTGAGGCCTAGTTCTAGGCTTTAGGCCTAGCTGTAGGCTTTAGGCCGCTGTGAGTTAATTTTTAATTTAAATGTTTTAATTAAAAACTATCTCAGGGAATTAAAAAACTATCTCAGGGAATTATAAGGGAATGTACATTTGTTTAGCCAGGAAAGCCTCACTGAGTGTAAAGGTTGTTGTAGGGTCCTGCCAAGTGTTTGCAGTAGGGGGCGATGTTGCTACACCTAATCGGACATCGGGCGGACGGACGGACGATATAATCTATTGTAGGCTGGTTCACTTCGTTCCTACCAGTAATAGGCAGAGTATCGACACTATCTGGAAGTTGCACTGGGAGCCAGTGCAACTCTAAACTTGAGTTGTGCACCAGTTGTGTGTGGCCAGCTGAGATAGTGGTGTATGGGCCTCACTGCGGGTGAAGCGAAGGATGAATTGCATGGTGTTGGTGGCCACACCACCTCTTTATTTTAACCACAATACCTTGCTGATCTCGTCAAGGAGCATAAAACCATCACGCGAACTCCAGTCATCCTCGCAGCAGCTTTTGGCTGCGAGCCATCGAACGAAGACGGTCACCGCATCGCGTGCTTTTGGGTGCGCTTCTGCGGCCATCTGGAACATTCTCTTCCTTCTGATATTAGGAAGCCACTGGCGTAATGCATTTTAAAATCTAGATTGAAAACTCATTTCTTCAGAACTGCTTTTGGTGTTTAGTTTGTTGTCCTTCCCCTGCACCTCCGAATAGCATTGTTGGCTATGTACGGTGCGAAAGAAGTTCAACATACATATGATATGGCAACCTTAATGGATGCTTGGTAACATCGCTTTCCTCTCTGGCCTCTAAACCAGGCATTTTTCGACTGTTTGTAATTTCACAAATGGCATCCCATTTATACCCGTGGAGTGGTAACGTGAGGTGAACAACTGTACTTGTGGAACTCGCCCAGCATAACACGCCTTTGTTGTTTGGTAATGGTTCTGGAAGACGATGTTACAATTCACAGAACTGCAGTGCTTCAGGAGTCACTTCAATTGGCCTCTCATCTCACACTGCACAGAGCTCATTCATGCTTCGCACAGAAGAGTTTTTTTTCGACCTGTCAATCGTTGAATGTATTTTTACAATTTAGCCCTCAGATCCTGGCTACACGGATTTTAATTAAGAACGAAAAGAACGAAATCAACCGGTATATATATATTATTAATATTGAAAAATGTAATCTGGTGACCAGACTGAGGCGACCAAACTTACTATTTAATAGATTCTTGGTGATCCGCTCCAATTCCATCAAATATCGAAACTAGTGCTGGCTCATTGCTCTTTTGTAGAAATTAAGAACCACCGTAGCCACTCAGTAAAGCACTGTCAATGTAATATTTAATCGATAATACTGTATAAATATTGGCCTTCAGCATCGCAATGTTTTCTATATTCACGGGATACAGCCATTAGGCCAATACACTCACAGTTAAGTAGATGCATCAATTGCTGCGCTCCGAGTGTTTTCCAAAACAAGAGTTGTGGAAGACGGCGATTGGGATTTACAGGTGACATGGGGCCGATTGAGTTCACTCAGTACCATCTCGCTCCCAGATCTACTCTCCCGTCGGGCCCCAGTGGGTAATTGTCTGTCTGTCCATCAACAGAGTTCTATCCCCTTCTATCCATTTTCTCGCACGCGACGAGCAGCGCTATCCAATCCTCATGATTACAGAGGTAACACGGGTTTAGGTGTGCGCTTTCTGGGCGCAATCCCAAGAGGCGCACTCTTTGCTTAGTTCATTTTATTAAACGTCCAAAAGTGTTTCGCTTGCTGGTTTCAGCAACCACCGACCGCCCCCCCCCTCACTGGCCCTGCCATTGCCCTGCGCACATCTCCACCCGTCAGCCGAGCCTCAGCGCGGTGTCTTCGCACTGCGAGTTGGTCTTTGACGCAGGTGCATTGTGTGCGGAAGTTAAACAACTGGAAGAATTTAAGGAAGTGAAGAGAGTAAGAGTGATTATAATAACCCTCACAACGGATTGTAGGAATAATGCAAAGGGTATATTTCCGTGAATTTGTGTCTTTTTATTACGTGGTGGAGAGGTTCATGTTTAGTATGTATTTTTACGTTTATCGAGTTGTATATATGTAACATGTATAATACACCACGCAAAAAATGTACCATAGCATAATATGCCTATATAACTGGGTAGTGCTGTTCTCAATTAGAAGGTTGTAAGTTCAAATCACTTTAAGGGTTGACCACCCAACCTTGTTCTGCTCTAGAATTTCCTAGCTTCTCTCTCTCTCCATTCAAATGATGTTTTTGTGAATTGACGTAACAAGCCACATCTCAAAACTTTCCAATCTTCCAAAGTCTTCCTTTCTCAGAGTACAAATTTCTGCTTTTCTGCTGCCTCGTAGGCATTCAGGTTTCCATCTCCTGGCTTGCCAGGGTGCTGTTCATACAGCAAGCCACCATCTGTATTCCATCTGTACGGAGAATGAATGTAACTCCCCTCCCCTGCACGCTTGCATTTTCTCTAGGTACTCCGGTTTCCTTCCACATGTATAAACAGTCATTATTGGAGTTGGTCGAACACGCCAATGTAGGTCAATTGTTGGCACCGGTCCTGGACACCTCCCCACTTGTCATGGACAGCAGCGTGGCACAGTGGTAATGTTTGTGCCTCACAGCACGAATGGCCTGGGCGCATTTCTGTATGGCGTTTGTACATTGTATCGCGTTTGTACATTTCCGTATGGCGTTTGTACAATGTGTGGCGTTTGTACATATCCGTATGGCGTTTGTACATTGTCCCCCTGTTCTGCATAGCTTTCCTCTGGGTTCGCCTGCATGTTTCCTCCCACAGCAAAAACACCCCCCAAATATACAATGTAACCAGAATTGGCCAAACGTCCACATTTTGGAAAATTACCTGAAAAATTACCCAATGAGGGTGACACAAAGCAATATCGACCTATACTGCGAGCACTTGGCAGGACCCACCCCTGAAAGAGTCATGCGACTCCGTGGGGCTTTCCGAGGTAAGCAAGCGTAATAATAAAATAATAAAATTGTCCGTGGTTTCCCGTGCCTCTGAATCATTCTCTCTTTCTCTCTGAGAGTGAACGAAAACCGCTCGGTACAAATTCTCAATTATTATTACCACAGCGTGGCAGCAACGGCCAAGCACGTACCTGCACACGCGCGTGGCGGTTCGTACAGAGCGACTGACAGACAGACAGCCGCGTGTCATGTTAATCCAGGGAAGAATCGTGGAAGCAATCGGGCTCCGTAATGAGTTTTGTGTTGCAAAGACACAGGAGCCTTATCAACATGACAGGCCACTGCCAAACTATTTCCAGTTAAATGCATTCGGTCTGCAATAAGTCCTGGTTCAATGTGCTCTGTATACACATACACACGCGATTCTCGCTCTGCACTCCTAATTGAGTCTAACGGAAGCTTGGAATCTTTAAAGCACCTGTGATCCCAATGCAGCAGTGGATTTTAAATTAAGTCTCCATTGCACATCAATCTTATTAGGATTATGAAAAAATTGCGTGGTGTTCTGGACTTGAATTCAGAGGTCTGGTGTTTCATGTGCAATATTATTATTTTGAAGGGTTATTCATACTGCATAATGCAAATCCATGATCAATTTAACAACCATGAACCACAACAATTGCATATGCGCTGTATATTATATTTCAGGGCTTTTACAAGTGTCGTGGTGGTTAATGTAGATGGGTAACATTTGTTGGTATGCAATTTAGACGTGTACTCGTACTGCTATGGATCTAACGAGGCAAGTTATTTTGTTAACGTCCTCCAGATCTTATACACAAATGTAAAGCAATCATGCACATATCGCCAACATCCCTACGTACAGATTGTTTACGGAAAATAGCGTGAAAAAAAAAACATGTTACTTTCATAATAAACATTCCAGTCATGGAAAATCGCCTCCCTGCTCAAAAAAAGACATGGGGCAGGGAAAATCTCTAGTTGCGATCCTGAGCCAGTGATGGAAATTCCACATTTATACGATGGGCCAGACTTTCAATTGAACACTGCATTCTTCCCACAATGTGGTCGGTATTATTTGTATTACTCTTTAATTATTTCGGTAAAGTCACGTAGAAAGAAAATTAATTAAATAATAGAATGCGACGTTTCGATTGCAACACAAGCAATCGTCATCAGGTAGAAAACACACCTAGTGAACTTAGAAATGCAATCCAACACAGATAATCGGCTAACACAACAGTCAGCACCTTACCTGGTTGATTACGTTCTTCCAAAGATTGCTAAATTTGAGAGAGAGACAAAACACAGACACGGGGACACACAGACAGACACAAGCAGAGAGAGACAGCACAGAGACACACAAAGAGAGACACACAACATAGACACACAGAGACCCAACGCATCTGTGCCAAGGCCTTAATATAGAGGGGGAGGGGGCAGAGAGAGAGGTGGGTCTGCTCTAATGGGGCAAAGAAAATAGCATGTCAATGAGAGAGCTGTGTGGAATTTCTACCACGCGGCGCACGAGGGAGAGAAAGATCCAACAAGCATGGTACATTTTAGAGAGAGTTGTGTGGAAATCCACCCCGAAGCAGCCAGGGGAGAGAAAGAGCGAATGGACCGATGAGAGCCTGGTAAATTTTAGAGAGAGAAATAGGCAGTTTCAGAAAAAAAACTTAGCAAAGTTTTGGAAATGTAATGCAATGCAACACAGAGAGTCGGCTAACACAGTTAACGCATAGCCTGGTTGATTACATTCTCCAAAGATGAGAAGTGTGAAATTTGACGGACAGAAAATATGGCATCTGTACAGGACCGCCCTTTCCTGAAACCGCATTGGGGCTCCGCAAGCCTCTCATCAGCGTGCTTAGCAAGGCGATATTGAATAATCCTTTCCAGGATCTTTCGCAGCACACTGAGGAGTGAGATGCCCCTGTAGTTGTTACAGTATGTGCGGTCCCCCTTCTTAAAGAGGGCAGTGACGTGCGGTGAGGTCAATGGCTGGGGAGACATTGGCGAGTGTCAGAGCCAGATTCACACACTGAGGGGGCGTGTCTTCACTGAGGGGGCGTGTCCTCACTGAGGGGGGCGTGTCCTGACTGAGAGGGGCGTGTTAGACACGCCCCCCTCAGTGAGGCAGATGTGATAGCTGCCTCCCCTGGTGCTTTTTCATTGCAATTTCATGACGCGACCAGCGAGCCTAAATATCTTTAAACACACGTGAAATAAGTTACCTGGAGTATGGAAGGCGAGGACATGAAATTAGGGGGTCGACAAACATTACATTGGTGACATACTGAGATAGTAACAGGCACGCGCTTATTGCCCGCGCTCCATCCAGTTACTGAGGGGTTGCACAATCAGAGGGGAGGCTGAGTTCGTCACTTCCTCACCTCTCGTCTCTTCCTGTATTTGCAGCGGAGCTCCGCAAATTTAGTGATTTTGACTTTAAAAATTATTGGACATTTATAACGCAGATCAGTAGAAAAATCTTAATATTTTTTTTTTCGTGACAGCTATTTTCATGGGAGTATGACAGGTGAGGCTCTGCCTCCCCTGCCCCCCAGACCGCACGTCCCTGAAAGAGGGGGACCACCAGGGCATCCTTCCAATCCTGCAGAACCCGTCCAGTGGTCCAGACTGTTATTATGAGGTCATGTAGGGCAGTCTGTGCACAAACGCCACCCTCCCTCAGCATTTCGCTTGGGAGATCATGTCTGCCCGGTGCCTTTCCTGGTTTCAGACTCCGGATTGCCTTCAGCACTTCCTCAACAGATGGCACCTCAGCCAGCCACTCACTTCTTCTTCCAATATTTGAGGCACCGCAGCCTCAGCAGGGTCATCACCAGAGGTGTGGACTCGAGTCATGTGACTTGGACTCGAGTCAGACTCGAGTCATGAATTTGATGACTTGCGACTCGACTTGGACTTGCATAACAATGACTTTGTCCCACCTATGAGATGTGGACTCGAGTCATGTGACTTGGACTCGAGTCAGACTCGAGTCATGAATTTGATGACTTGCGACTCGACTTGGACTTGCATAACAATGACTTTGTCCCACCTCTGGTCATCACCACTTTGTCCCACGTTGTTTTCCAGGCTGAGGGATTTCCCCTCCCTCAGGACCTCAGAAATACTCAGCAAATCTGCAAACCTGTTCCTGGGGGTCGGAGATTGGATCACCTTTCTTTCCCCTAATGATGGTAATCGGTATGGCGCTGCAGATAACTTTTTTGATGGAGTTAAAGAGCGATTTGTGATTGCGGGCCATTGAGGCAGACTCCATCTCCTCAGCAACCCGTGACCACCACCCATCCTTGCAGCGCCTCACGGCTCTCCGAACCTCCAAGCCTCCTCATTCTCCGACGTGGGATGCTGTAGCCGATGAGAGTGGGCCTGTTGCTTTTTTTCAGCCAGCCTGAACACCTCCTCTGTCAGCCAGGGTCTCTGGGGAGGTCTTGACCGTGTACCCAAAGCAGCCATTGCAGCTGCATGAGCCACAGTCCTCAATCGCACCCATTTTCCCTCGACATCAGGAGGAGTGGGGGGCGATGCCAACCCCAGTCGCAAGCGATGATAAAATTCTCGCTTGCAACTTTCATCAGCTAGCTGAGACCATGCCACTATGGGTTTGAATGGGGTCCTGGGTGTACACCCACCACCGGTGTGGAATAATGGCAGGCACGTTTTACAGATGACAAGTCGATGCTCAGTGGGCAGATCAGCTCCATGGTAGGTCCTGGTGTCAAGGACATGGGCCCGCATCCGCTGTTCCATCACTATGTAGTTCAGCAGATGTTCTTGCTTGGACCCGGCATGCATCCATGATCTGTGGATGCGCCGGTGCCGGAACAGCGTGTTGGTAATTATAACTCCATGGGCTGAACAAACATCTAGCAGCCTGCTACCATTGTTATTGAGCTGATCTGGCCCATGCCTTCCAATCACTCCAGACGAGGTGCGAGCATCATGACCAACTCGGGCACTGAAGTCACCCAATAAGATGACTCTATCCCGAGGGGCCACTTTAGCTAGCACCTGTGACAGGAGGTCATAGAAGGCATCTGACTCATTGGCCTTGTCTGCATCCCTCCACGGATGTTCGTCTTCGGTGGGTGCATAAGTAACCACGACCACCACTCCTTACCTCTGGTTGATGGGAAGGCGAGCCCAAAGTAGCCCGGGGCTTACAGCTTCCCACACCTCACAGCCACGCTCCCACGCCCCCTTCATTCTTTTGTTTAGAAGAAGAGCCACTCCCTGTTGTTCGGCAGTCTCCTGCCCCGAATAGAGGACTGTCCACCCCTCACGGTGGCAGGAGCTAGAACCGGTCCACCAGACTTCCTGAATACCACAAAGATCCAGGCAGTACCGGTCCAGCTCCCGACAGAGGAGTGGCAGCCTCTCCTCCACAGTGAGCATTGGATTATTCGACATGGCCACCCATAGTGGTTTTTTGTTGTTTCTGGAGGAGCCCCGAGGGTAAGGATTCAGTCTCCTGGCTCCGCCAAATGGGGTTTGGCCAGGAGACGTCATTGACGCCTGTCCCCCCGGGGCCTCCGGCACAAGCTTATTAATTACATTTTTCAGTCATGGTTTTGTGGTAATTAATTGAAGGTGGAGGGGTTACCAGCCCCTCGCGCCTGTCTAGAGCCCCCATTTTTCCGCTGTTGGTGGTTACAATAGCCATTAAAGGAATGGCCAATTTAAATAGGCCCTCCCCCCATGGCACTGCCCACCACAGCTTTGCCGTCCGGCACCAACGAGGAGGTAGGGGGTTGTTTTTGCCGGACAGCTATAACTCACCACTAACGTTAACCATCACTGAGCATTCAACATAGGTTGCGGGGTTCATAGTGTGGTGTGCAAATCGTTGATCCACTACTCCACCCTTAGTCCAGTATATATGTTAATAAAGCACTGCCAGATTTAGCTTTCTCCTACATTAACATTAGCTGCCCCGCCCATCTCTAAACCTTTATAAACAGCTCTTTGATTGGTGTAGTCCTACTGCCGGTGTCGGAGCTTTCTCCTACATTAACATTAGCTGCCCCGCCCATCTCTAAACCTTTATAAACAGCTTGCCCTCAGAGGCTAACCTTCCTGTTCCTGATGACGACTTAGTGTTGCGATCGAAACGTCGTGATATTTTTATTCACTTTATTTGTATTATCTTATTGTTATTTTTCTATGTACGTGACTTTACCGAAAGCATCGCAGAATACTGAAGTCTATATAATAATTTCAATGTTTTAAGGTTGTAAAAAATACCGTATCGATTAAGGATTATTGTGTGGCTATAAGTTCATTGCAGGATTGTATACAGTTTCTAAAATATCCTAGCACTTAATATGTCAACTCAACAGCCAGATCGGGCATCAACTAAGCCTATCATTCCTCTGGGACCGATAAAGTGGGTACCACGTTGGAGGAAATAAACAAGGGTTGTCCAGATGGATAATCTGGCCTTCGCTTGAGGATCGTGGAATTTCCACCATTGGCTCAAGGGCACGAAAATGCTCAAGCGAACAGCGAGACACTGACCAACCTCAATTCATCTCGCGAGGCTTTTCACGTGTTTCGACAGAGATTGCGACAGTCAATCGCCTATTCGTGCAAGCACACTACAGCCATTAAGCAAGCATAGGCAGAGATTTGACTCACATTAGGAATCGCGGTTTCATATTATTAATTTCGTAATTTAGTATCTTAATTGTAAATTACTGAAAATCTAACCTATATAATTCATTTTTTGTCTGTCTGTCTATCTGTCTGTCCGTCCGTCTGCGTACGCTCCCTTGCGGGGGATGTAGCTCTCGGACCGTGGGGTTCGCCGAGATTAAATTTTGCAGGTGGGCTCGCCCCCGGCCCCGCGGTAAACTTAGGCATTTCCGATTTTTCGTCTCTAAACTTTAAATCGGCCCGATTATCGAGTTAGTGCGATTAATCTTTATTTATTTATATAAGTCTTTATTTATTTATTTAATATCGCCGACCGGAGCGGACCACGGCGGTTGCCCCTGGCAACGGGTAGCAACAACTTCGCTGCGGGGTGGACGCCATTTTTAATTCCCGTTAAAAATATGCGCACGCATTAACACGCGACTCTGAGGTAAATTCATCAAAGTTTCACGTCCTCTTTACTCACCCCCCACCCCAATGTGTGCAATTACTATTATAGGGTCGGTAGATAATAAAATTATAGCGATTAGACAGTATTATTGTAGCGTGGGGGGGGGGGGGGGTTAACGGCCCCAGTACCCAGCCTCAGCCGGATGGGCAATCTAGGTGAGGCCGGAGGCTCTGCACGGTACTAGGCCTCGACACGCAACTCTGTCAGGCGACGACTTTGTGGTATAAACTCGATATACCCAGCGTTGCCCGGGGGAAAAATACATTTAAAATCTTCTGAAAACTTTAAAACATAACATCCCAATGAAAATACAACTGTGTAATTAAAACTCTAAACCCGACCGCGCGAAGAATCGATTCTCTGAATCGCGAAAAGGAATCGAAGGTTGTAGATTCATTTAGAATCGCCTTATTTCCGTTTAATATAAGTTGTTTATAGAGTTGATATAAACTGCTACGAATGGGAAATATCCGGCGTTGACCGGGGCTAAAATATAATTAAAAACTCCTGAAAACTTTAAAACATAACATACGAATGAAAATAAAACTCTGTAATTAAAAATGGAAACCTCCTATGCGCCAGGAATCGATTCTTTGAATCGCGCAAAGGAATCATCGAAGGTTGTAGATTCCTTTAGGATCGCCCTTAACATGTGGTGAGGGGGAGAGTGGTGAGGGCGAGAGTGGTGAGGGGGAGAGTGGTGAGGGGGAGAGTGGTGAGGGGGAGAGTGGTGAGGGGGAGAGTGGTGAGGGGGAGAGTGGTGGTGGTGTGGGTGAGTGGTGAGGGTGAGGTTGAGTGGTGAGGGTGAGGTTGAGTGGTGAGGGTGAGTGGTGATTGGTGAGGGTGAGTGGGGAGGGTGAGTGGCGGTTGTTAGTGGTGATTAGTGAGGGGTGAGTGGTGAGGGTTAGTGGTGAGCATGAGTGGTGAGGGTGAGTTTTGAGCGTGAGTGGTGAGGGTGAGTGGTGATTGTTGAGGGTGTGATTGGTGAGGATGAGTGGTGAGTAGTGAGGGTGAGTGGTGAGGGTGAGTGGTGAGTGGTGAGGGTGAGTGGCGGTTGTGAGTGGTGATTAGTGAGGGGTGAGTGGTGAGGGTGAGCGTGAGTGGTTAGGGTGAGTGGTGAGGGTGAGCAGTGAGGGTGAGCAGTGAGGGTGAGTGGTGATTGGTGAGGGTGTGATTGGTGAGGATGAGTGGTGAGTGGTCAGGGTGAGTGGTGAGGGTGAGTGGTGAGCGGTGAGGGTGAGTGTTAAGGGTTAGTGGTGAGTGGTTAGGGTGAGTAGTGAGGGTGAGTGGTGAGCGTGAGTAGTGAGTGGTGAGCGTGACTGGTGAGGGAGAGTGGTGAGGGAGAGTGGTGAGGGAGAGTGGTGAGGGAGAGTGGTGAGGGTGAATAGTGAGTGGTGAGGGTGAGTGTTGATTGGTGAGGGTGAGTGGTGAGGGTGAGTGGGGAGGGTGAGTGGCGGTTGTTAGTGGTGATTAGTGAGGGGTGAGTGGTGAGGGTGAGCGTGAGTGGTGAGGTTGAGTTGTGAGCAGTGAGGGTGAGTGGTGATTGGTGAGGGTGTGATTGGTGAGGATGAGTGGTGAGGGTGAGTAGTGAGGGTGAGTGGTTGTTGTGAGGGTGAGTGGTTGTTGTTAGGGTGCGTGGTGAGGGTGAGTGGTAAGAGTGAGTGGTGAGGGTGAGTGATGGTTGTGAGAGGTGATTAGTGAGTGGTGAGGGTGAGTGGTGAGGGTTAGTGGTGAGGGTGAGTGGCGGTTGTGAGTGGTGATTAGTGAGGGGTGAGTGGTGAGGGTGAGCGTGAGTGGTGAGGGTGAGTGGTGAGGGTGAGCGGTGAGGGTGAGCAGTGAGGGTTAGTGGTGATTGGTGAGGATGTGATTGGTGAGGATGAGTGGTGAGTGGTCAGGGTGAGTGGTGAGCGGTGAGGGTGAGTGTTGAGGGTGAGTGGTGAGCGGTGAGGGTGAGTGTTGAGGGTGAGTGGTGAGTAGTGAGGGTGAGTGGTGAGCGTGACTGGTGAGTGGTAAGGGTGATTGGTGAGGGAGAGTGGTGAGGGAAAGTGGTGAGGGTGAATGGTGAGGGTGAGTGGTGAGGGTGAATGGTGAGGGTGAGTGGTGAGTGGTGATTGGTGAGGGTGAGTGGGGAGGGTGAGTGGCAGTTGTGAGTGGTGATTAGTGAGAGGTGAGTGGTGAGGGTGAGCGTGAGTGGTGAGGGTGAGGTTGAGTGGTGAGCGGTGAGGGTGAGCAGTGAGGGTGAGTGGTGATTGGTGAGGGTGCGATTGGTGAGGATGAGTAGTGAGGGTGAGTGGTTGTTGTGAGGGTGAGTGGTGAGGGTGAGTGATGAGGGTGAGTGGTAAGAGTGAGTGGTGAGGGTGAGTGACGGTTGTGAGAGGTGATTAGTGAGTGGTGAGGGTGAGTGGTGAGGGTTAGTGGTGAGCATGAGTGGTGAGGGTGAGTGTTGAGCGTGAGTGGTGAGGGTGAGTGGTGATTGTTGAGGGTGTGATTGGTGAGGATGAGTGGTAAGTGGTCAGGGTGAGTGGTGAGGGTGAGTGGTGAGGGTGAGTGGTGAGAGGTGAGGGTGAGTGTTGAGGGTGAGTGGTGAGTAGTGAGGGTGAGTGGTGAGCGTGACTGGTGAGTGGTGAGGGAGAGTGGTAAGGGAGAGTGGTGAGGGTGGATGGTGAGGGTGAGTGGTGAGTGGTGAGGGTGAGTGGCAAGTGGTGAGGGTGAGTGGTGATTGGTGAGGGTGTGATTGGTGAGGATTAGTGGTGAGTGGTGAGGGTGAGTAGTGAGGGTGAGTGCTGAGCGGTGAGGGTGAGTGGTTGTTGTGAGGGTGAGTGGTGAGTGGTGAGAGTGAGTGGTGAGGGTGAGTTGTGATGGTGAGTGGTGATTGTTGAGGGTGTGATTGGTGAGGATGAGTGGTGAGTAGTGAGGGTGAGTGGTGACGGTGAGTGGTGAGGGTGAGTGTTGAGGGTAAGTGGTGAGTGGTGAGGGTGAGTGGCGGTTATGAGTGGTGATTAGTGAGGGGTGAGTGGTGAGGGTGAGCGTGAGTGGTGAGGGTGAGCAGTGCGGGTGAGTGGTGATTGGTGAGGGTGTGATTGGTGAGGATGAGTGGTGAGTGGTCAGGGTGAGTGGTGAGGGTGAGTGGTTGTTATGAGGGTGAGTGGTGAGGATGAGTGGTGAGGGTGAGTGGCGGTTGTGAGTGGTGATGGGTGAGTGGTGAGCGGTGAGGGGTGAGTGGTGAGGGTGAGTGGTGAGGGTGAGTGGTGAGGGTGAGTGCTGAGTGGTGAGGGTGAGTGGTGAGAGAGTGGTTAGTTTTGAGGGTGAGTGGTGAGGGTGAGTGGTGAGGGTTAGTGGAGAGTGGTGAGTGGTGATTGGTCAGTGGTGATTGGTGAGGATGAATGGTGAGTAGTGAGGGTGAAGTTGAGTGGTGAGGGTGAGTGGTGGTTGTGATGGTGAGTGGTGAGGGTGAGTGGTGAGGGTGAGTGGTGAGGCTGAATGGTGAGGGTGAATGGTGAGAGTGAGTGGTGAGTGGTGAGGGAGAGTGGTGAGTGAGAGTGGTGAGGGTTAGTGGTGAGGGTTAGTGGTGAGAGTGAGTGGTGAGGGTGAGTGGTGATTGGTGAGTGGTGAGGGTGAGTGGTGAGGGTGAGTGGTGAGGGTGAGTGGTGAGGGAGATTGGTGAGGGAGGTTGGTGAGTGGTGAGTTGTGAGGGTAAATGGTGAATAGTGAGTGGGAGTGGTGAGTGGTGAGGATGAATGGTAAGGGTGAGTTGTGAGTGGTGAATGGTGAGGGTGAATGATGAGTACAGTCAATATGCACTGCTGTTATCATACCAGGTACCACCACCACAATATGTACTCCTCTCATCATAGCAGGTTCCACCACAATATGCACTGCTGTCATCATAACAGGTACCAACACAGCAGTATGCACTGCTGTAGTGATAGCATGTACGACCTCAGTCGGTATACACTGCTGTAGCGATAGTAGATACTGCTATCGAGTTGGTAGATACCGCTATAGTAAATACTAAAACAGTCAGTATATACCGCTACAGTCAGTCAATACTGCTACAGTCAGTATATACTACTATACAGTCAGTACATACTACCACGGTGAGTAGCTACTAGAGTCAGTGGATACAACTATAGAGTCAGCAGATACTATACAGTTAGTCGTTACGAGTATATAGTCGGTAGACTCTACTGTAGGCCCAGTAAATACTACTATGGTCAGTTATTACAGTCACTAAATACTACTACACAGTTAGTAGCTACTACTGGCTCAGTAGATACTACGGTACAGTCAGTAGATACTACTACAGAGTCAATAGATACCACTTCCTCTGTTGTATGTAAGGTGTTGTTAGTATATATACCTACGAGGGGTAAAGATATTTTTTGAGGGGGGGGGGGGAGACCGCAATTTTCGGAAACATTTTGACATCAACTATTTACCCCACACTTTCTACAACTTTTTGGACTTGTGAAAGCCTCTTATATATTTGTTGGTGGAGAAATGTACAAACAGCCCACCGGGCTTTGACAATACCTTAGTATCTGTGTATATATATGTAAGGTTTTTAAGAAATATATTTTTCACCCGGGCAAAGCCGGGTACTTCTGCTAGTAAATTAATAAAGGTCTCCAGTTTTGGAGTGGCGTTGCCATACCTGTCAACCCCTTATCAGCTCCTACATTATTGCAGACCAATTCAAACCTTCTTGGTCACCCCGTGCCCTTATAAAGCTCAACGTTTATCCTGCAAAGTCCCATCCGAAACGAGAAACACAAACAAATAGACGAATTACAAAACCTCAATTTCCCTGTACAAAAATACGTGCCCAGCAATCTCTACCCATGTCAGTTGCACGGCCGACTGTGGTGATGGCTGCGCTGTCATTCTACTGCTGGATGAAGGGACGCGGTGCTTCTTTGTCCAAAACGTCTCGTGCTATATCACTCGACGACTCTTAGGGAACTGCAATAGTTGGTGCTATAAACTCTTGCACGGTGGCTGAGTGGTGGTGGTGAACGCAGTCGCCACTCTGCTTACCGAGTCATTGAAAGGAGAGCGCGAGTCCACGTTTGCAATTTGTGGAATTTGAACGCGACTCTAAATCTAACAACGTCTGCACCCCCACCCAACCACCCCTTCTCTCCTCTTTCTCCCAGAGTTGAGACGCATTGCAAACGTGCCCTCGCCATTAGGGGGCGACACTCGCACGTGCTGAGAGATGACAATTTGGAGATAGAGCGGCGGTGGGGGGGGTCCTGCAGGTTTCATCACTCGAAAAATATTCCGCGCTGTTTAAATGCAGTTCGGTCGCCCACAATGGCCGTGCTTATTTCGCCAACACACAGCAGCACTGTGTATCTGTGTGGAATTATGCCACCGGGCATGTTATGTACAACTTTTTTTTGTTAATTTGTTTAAAGCAGGCTCGAGGAACGTTTATATAATATATGCGTATTTGGATCATTAATAAATGTTGTTGTTCAAGTATAATTTTTTTAAATATGCGAACAAATGTTCTTGGACATACAGTACATACTTTTAATACAACACTTAAGCGATCTTTCAAGGTAATGCTCTGCTTATAGTGCTTGAAAGAAGTGTTTTAGTAGAATCAGAAGGTTTCTTAACTCTATTTGGGGTGTCAAATGGCGAGCGGTTCCGCTCTCATTACTTTTGTGTAGAGCTTTGCGGTACATCTTCTTGGTTTTTTCGGTAAAGTCACGTAGAATGGAAATAATAAAATAATAAAAATAAAACATAATAAAATAATTCTCACGACGTTTCGGCCACAACGCAAGCAGTCGTCCTCAGGTGGAGAACAGGTCTGTCGAGAAGACAGAGTCTGAATGCCACACCCCAGGCTACGTGACACACCCCAGACTACGTGACTTTACCGAAAGAACCAAGAAGATGAATCCCTGCAGTCACGAAAGCTTTAAATCAAAAATCTTTGCGGTACAAATCAAGAAGGCAGCCCCGATTCATATTACGAGTGTATTAACAATAATGCACGCTCCGTCTGGCTCACAGTGAATGTTAAAGATCCCGTGGTGTAAATTCAAGAAGAGTATGCCATCTTGTTCCATGCTTCAAATTTTCCAAATTTGAAAAACGACTCGCAAGTTACTCGATTGGGATGCCACGTAGCAATCATCAGCCTGTACGTTGCAAAACTCAGCAGGAGTCTTAAGATTCAATGAGACTTTCCTGCATTAACGAGCGCAATAATAATAGCAAATATAATCCTAATCGGTGGTCAACTCATCCTATCTTTCGATCAGGGAGGATAAAATAAATATTACGCAGCACAATGTCAACAGTATTTGCGCTTTGGAGAGAAAGGCCTGCCAATGCTCAATTGACGCTTCAACGAATCAAGCTGCTTAGCGGTTGTTTCTCAACTTTTGCATTCAGTTACGTAATTGGTACTCTTATTCTTAGGTTTTTTCGGTAAAGTCACGTAGGTAAAACATCAAAATTAATGAAAATAAAATAAAATAAAAACAAAAATCACGACGTTTCGGAGGCAACGTCGTGATTTTTGTTTTTATTTTATTTTCATTAATTTTGATGTTTTACCTACGTGACTTTACCGAAAAAACCTAAGAATATGATTCCTTGCAGTCACGAAAGCTTCAAATCTAGAATTGGTACTCTGTTTTTATATCTATCCAGTGCAAGTGTAGAGGAGTACTGTGAGTAGCCAATGAGGGATGAGCGGAGAAGGACGAGAGGCTATGGATTACGTAATGCCACGGGTTACGGAGAGGGGCTTCGGGTAGCATCTTCGGGAAGGTGGGCGTGGCCGAGCTAAAGGGAGGAGCCACGGGAGGGGTACCGAAGGTGGACCACGTGAGGGACACGTGGTCGTTGTGGGGAGCCAGAGTAAGGAGCGGCTGGAGAAAGGTCTCTCTCCTCATGGCGGGACGGTGCTGGCTGATCCCCTGTCCGGCGACGGGGAACGGAAGAGCCTGGGGGCAGCAAAGTAGTCCCGACGAAAATAGTTATCCCGGGTCCGGAAAGGAAGATAGGTTGGAGCCCAGAGAGAGGAGTGATTCCAGGTCCAAGTGAAGGACAGAGAATAGCGGGCACCTCCACTGGTGTGAGTGTAAGATGCAGTGTGAGAGCGCGTGTTAATACACGGCTACGAGCCTTGATAGAATTCCTCGGCTCCGCGTGGTTGGACTGCACTACACAAGCATTAGCTAACAAGCGCCTCATAATGACGCAGAGACAAATATCCCCAAATCCCTTCTTTAACGCCACTAAAGCCTCTACACTGAACAATTGTTACTGCTATACGGAGCACACAGTGAGCAGCAGTTGGAATGCTGCTGTTATATCTGGGATGGAGTTCCCACTTCGCTGTACTTGATATAATTTAATGTTAAAGCATTCACGTGAATTGACGATCAGCACTCACTGATTCACTCAAGTCACTCTCTCAGCAGGGGATTGTCGCCTCCTTATCACTCTTCTATTGCTGCTACGTCTATGGTTCCCGTGAACTTCATTCGTTGCTTCATATATATTGAGGATGCGGTCTACCAGATTGTTTTGTATCATCCATACGGTCTACAACCACCCCACTGCAGGTCAAATCACCTCTCTCTGCTTCTTCTCTTGCACTATTCACATTTGGAATTCTCTACCATCGTCTCCTTTCCCAAGCTCTTTTCACCTTGTTCAATTCAATCAACGGTAAACTCTTGTCTGTTACAATGTTAAGTGGGACGCTTGTTGCTGGCCGCTTGCATTTTCGGTCTTGGGGCCTGTGCCCAGTGATCGTGATGAAACAGGCTTTACTATTTTAATAGACCCTCCCCCTCCTTGCCTCGAATCACTGCACCAGATTGAATTGAATTAAATGATGACGTCACCCTGCTGAGGCCGCTCTATTTAAGACCGGAAGCAACAGGAGAGCTTCACCATTCTTGCCCGATTAAGCTGATTGTAATTATCAGCGAAACGTCGTACTCACATTTTTTTATGCTGTTGATTCTCTCTTCAGCACACCGGTAGGCTAAAGAAGTCAATTAATTTGTCCATTTATAAATAACGCGATCTGACCCAAAAAAAACTATATTATGATTAATATTGGTCGCGAAAGCCTACGTCTTAAAATGGGTTATCATAGTTAGCACCTACACGAGGCTGACACTACACGTGAGTGAGTGGTGTGGCCAGCACCTCGCCCGGCAGCCTATGGGGCAGCCACGGTGGCGAGATGTTAACTACCTCGCCTGGTCCCGACCATGACGTCTGAATATTTTGAGCTTGCATGTTCTCCCCAAGGCGCGTGGTCCTCTGGTTTTTTCCCTCCACATTTAGAAACACGCGTTTAGAGTATTTGGCCGCTATAAATGTCCACATAAGCCACTTCGTTGAGCTATCATTTGTGGCCAGGTCGATTCTGAAAAAGAGCTCTACAGCTCAGTAGGCCTTACCTGGTAAAATAAAAATTGTTTATAGTTTTTTTTGTTTAATGTCTAGTAGTGTTGCTGTTTACACTGCACGAGGTACACGTTGAAGGCTAAGCCAATCTGAAGGCGATCTGGGACCAGTTCGGATTGCATGTTTCACTGATGTTAGCCATAGCACAGAATCAAATTCGTGTCACTGGGTTTGTAGCATAGCGTGCGAACCACTGTTCCACACGATACAAACTGTTGGCGCAAGTGCTGTTAGCGTGCATCTATGAAGGCTGGCACGACAAATGAGGGGGTGGGTGGCCAACACCACGCCCGGCCGCTTTTGTCTCCCTGTTGGCGATGTTAACTCACCACACCAGGTGCTCATTTGAGGCAGAGCCAACTTAGGGGAGGCCCAGGACCGGTTCAGATAATCCTCACCGGTGTTGACCATGAGCGGGAATCGAACTCAGGTCGCCGGGTTCGTAGCGCAGCGCCCTAACGCTAACATACCGCCCCCCACTCGACACACAAACACTCACACTCACTCAGGTAACAGCCATGGTTGGTTGGTTGCTAGTAGATCTTATAACTAGAAGGACGATTTTTTTCCCATCACATTCACCGATTGTTGCCCATTAACATATACATACTTTAATTAAAGCCGATTACGTGCCGCTCTCTATCACCTAGACGTTAGTTTTAATGCTCAGTCATTATATCACTGCAGCTGCGATCCACGAGACAAATCGCTGTGAATGTAATAATTATGAAGCCGAGACACATGGGAAATTAACAAACAATAGATCCTTAAGTGTCCCCCCAGCCGATCCCATAATAAGATATCGATTACACTGTGATGATTGAGTGTGACATTATGGGACTGGCTGTTAGGCTGCTACCTGAAACCTGGTGTTTCCGGTGCCTGTTAATGACCGCCAATCACAGACGCTGCTGCGGTATTGGCATGAGATACTGATTTTAATAGCACGACTGATTTACACAGCAACGTGTGGAGGATACCAGCCCAGTGATTCTTAGTCCAGCACAACCTTTGCAAAGACATGCAGGGTATAATGTGGATACATGGCCTTTGGATTTATGATGTATAACTCGAACTTAATTTATAATAAAGGTTTTTGGGTCAGATCGCGTTATTTATATATGTGTCGTAACCCTCCACCACCCGACACGGCCAAACAGTAAAAAATGTGTCACGTTTTTCAAAGGACAAAATAATTCACTTCTTTAGCCCACCGGTGTGTTGAAGAGAGAATCAAGTGTCGGGTGGTGGAGGGTTACGACACATTTATAAATAACGCAATCTGACCCAAAAACCTATATTATGAATAATATTGGTCGCGAATGCCTACGTGTTAAATCGGACTTAATTGATTAATTCAGGCATTACCACGATAGCATCGTATGATAACAGTCCTATATTATGAATGTACCTATATGCCTATAAGCTATATGAGGAAAAAACTAATACCATGAACACAAAAGAGCCAAGATAGATATGTAATTCCAACATAATTCCCGGAACAGGATTCCGGACTGTTCCAACTGAAATGAAGCACTGCATATAGCCTTCTACGGAATCTCTCTCACACGGCAACACAGATGCCTTATTTAACTATTAAGTGCCGTTAGTAATCACCTATTAGGGTCGGTATGACATGCATATGAGTGGCGTGACCCGACAACACCATTCCCGGCCACCTTTGCCTCACCACGTGTCGAGTTAACCTACGGAAGGCCAGGTACCACTTGCCACTGGTGTCATCCGTGGCCAGCAATAAAATCCAGGTCACTGGGTATGTCGTGCAGTGCACGAGCCACTATGTGGCATGTATAACTAAGTGAAAAACATCCTTGTTTTCAATTATTATCCTCACCATCATCCTGATTGCAACCATTAGCTTGCAGCACTTTGACATGTAGACACCGCTTCCAGTGCAGCAAAGGGGCCTCCTCTTTCTCAACAGCATAGAATGGATGATCTAGCAGCTTGATAATTATGGATAATTCTCCACTTTTAGCCATGACCCCAGCACACGATGGCCTAATTTCTAAACAATACATCATGAGCTCATTTTACGGTGACATGAATTAGCAGATGTCCAACAATTGACAATTGATGATGCCCCCAGCTAGATTCAAACTGGTGAACCCTGGACCCGGGGCAACCTCGAGGTCATCAAGCATCTTGAGACAAGCACAAAAAGGGCATTCAGGTGGCCGTTGGGACTTCTCTTGGAGGAGAGGCTTAAAGCCAGGCATGTGATGCTTCACCCTCACTGTGATTGAGTGATTTCAAATTATTGTCAAGATTCAATTGGAGAATACATTCTTTTTCGTCTCATTTTTTTGTTTCTCTTGGACAGTTTGGTCGGCTCATTTCGGCTAAATGTAGCACTAGTATATAACTTGATTGTGTTTCTCATAAACCATACACGATTTTCACTCGCCCAATTTGATGTTTGTATTGTGACCGCAGGAATCGATTTTAATGGATGAATCCATGCATCATGTGTATGTGTGTTGAACTTAGTTCGCGCCATACATAGCCAACCGTGCTAATCGGGGGTGCCTACTTAAGACCAAGCATTCATCGAAGAATTTTCATACACACAGCATTGCTGTCAGTCTGTATAATGAGAAAAAAAAATCGAAGTGTATTTCTGTTCCAAAGACCAATGGGCAACTCGTGTTGTCTTCTTACAAAGTGCTGCTGATGATATTCAATTGACAAAAGTGTGACAAGTGTTTTTTAAAATTATGTTATTCCACAGAGTATTGCTGGGATTGAACTGACCACCATACACTTGTGAGTCGAACTCTTTTCCACTGCACCACCCGAGTGAATCGACAGTAAATTCCACACCGCATGAAAATACGACGATGAAACCAGTGTGAACCAGCGGAGCGGTCCATATAAATTAGTGACTACGCGGACGAAATCCTCAACAAGGATATCATTTGTTGCCGTCGCAGAGAGAGTGCGGAGGTGGTACTGCTTTAAACAAGAAAGTCTCCATTGAGACTTGAAGAATTCTAAAACTGCTGGGAATATCCTTGGGAATGGCAGATGTGCCGCCGTGTTGGAAGCTGCGGAGGGAGCGGAATTCCTGGCTCGCGCTGCTGTCCCAGGGAAAGAACGGCATTAGGGCCGATAGGCTCGTCCAGGGGAATAGAGGAATCCTGGCAATGCGGTGCGCTCTCTTTCCAATTGCACCCCACCCCTCGTGCACCGCATTCCCACTTGGACGTTTTATGCAGTCGGCTATTTCCATGATGGTGATGGGTGGGATGAGGTTGTCGGTGAGGATGTTGAATTGTTGATAATGATGGCGATGATAAAGATTCAGGTCATTGGTGATTGTGTTGATGAATCAGTTTTGTAAATATTGCCAGCTGAGAGGTCATAGAGATGTAACTTGCAACACCACCGATGTTAGCCATGGCTGGGAATAAAATTCATAATTTAGGAGCTTTCGTGACTGCAGGAATTATTCTTTGGTTCTTTTCGGTTAAGTCACGTCTAAAAATAAAATAATAAATTAAAAAACGTCGTAATATGTTATTTTAATTTATTATTTTATTTTTAGACGTGACTTAACCGAAAAGAACCAAAGAATAAAATTCATGTTGCGAGGGTCACAGTGCAGTCCACTAACCACTACACCACCGTTCTCCCCTATATATACAAATATACAAAACATCGCTTTGAATATCTCATTTCGAATGCTGGGTATCTGAATGCTTTGCTTATTTATAATAATTTGAAAATTGTACACTCGTGACGGTAGTAGTGGTGGTAAAGTAATACAATGATAGTAGGTTTTTACCCTTTTAACTGGTACAAAACTGACATCTTTATTCAAGGCATCATGTTTGCAATGACCACAACACTTGTGTTGTGGTCATTGCAAACATGATGCCTTGTGTTGTGGTCATTGCAAACATGATGCCTTGAATAAAGGTGTCAGTTTTGTACCAGTTAAAAGGGTAAAAACCTACTATCATATTTTGCCACTGGTAAAAGAGATCTCATAGTGTAAAGTAATACAATTTATTTAACTAATATACTAGCGACAGTCAAAATGTGTAAAAACCACACAGCCTTTGTGCAAAATCCATCATTTCCTGAAGAAGTGCATTGTGGTCCTCTTGTTTTAGGTCACCATCAAAGTGAGAAATTAGGACCAATTGACATGTGGACCGTTTCAATTCTTATTAGGACTCATCAGCACAGTATAGTAACCAATGGTCACTGGTGCAGAGTTTCCACACTATGAGGGCCCATTAGCTTGCCATATATCAATAATAATATTCAAAGCTGTTATTGACATAGTCACTCTATTAATCTATTAGGGTTAGTTTTTCTCAGAATTCACAGATTTAATTCAAACCAAAAATTATGCAATGCTACGTTTTTGGTGGAAATTCCACATTCCCATAATGGGTGCTAGTGTCTCCATGGAATAACCATTGTTTCCCTCTTACAAAGTGATACTCATTTTATTGATATCAGAGAAATTATAACTATGGGTTCAACCCTGACTGATATTTTTGCTTAAAAATCTATTTATTTAATACACCTGGCTGAATAATGATTAAGGTGGATTACTGTGGCCTGCAGTGTTCCGAGGTGTGTGAAATCCCAAACATCATGATAACCATGAATAGGAATTACAATCAACATAGACTAAAATATTCCTCTACATTGTATTCCTCAGAAAAGCCTTATTAGTCTCAATACTTTTAGGAGGATCCTACTTTAAATATTTAGACAATTCATTAGGATCATCTCTCCATATATGTAGAGAATGAGGCACTAGAGCAAAGAAAATACAAAAATACCAGGGGGGATAATGCAAACTCCAGATGGACAAGCTGTAAACCTACTTGCTCTACTGCATTCTGCTGACACCTCATTGTTTTGCATGTGGCCAGCTTACGCATTTGATGTTTTGTTAAAACAAAAATCTGCCTGATACACCAACCCCACTTCCAAGTCTCTAGATTGAAGGTGTGCACCATCATGCCTGGCCATGTTGGAATTAAAATATTTGCTGCCGCTTTTCAATACCTTGCCAGACGAGGACCTCCCCATGCCATGTCTGTCATCGAGGTCGTTGGACCATCTTTCACACTGATCAGTGCAGGTTGGTGAATGGGCGCCCTGGACCGGTTTAAGACATCACAAGCAATTGATGGTAGCAGGAGAGGAGGTAAGTAAATATTACCTCCCCCGTATATGTTTCCTCTGGGGAATGAATATTTGTTGCCACCACTGAAAAAGTGTTTCCCCCTCGGGTTAAGGGTAAGGGTCAGGGGTAGGTGCTAAATTCGTCAGGGTAAAGTTAGTACCAAAGTTAGTACCAAACAGACGGTATGAAAAAATAAAACTGTCCAAAAATAAATTGAGCAAGTGTTCACAAATAGGATTGGAAAGAGGTATGAAGTATTTAGTTGAAAATTAAGGTTTTAGTTGAAATCGCAGGGATATGGACTTATTTGCAAAGAAATATAACTTTGTTAATCAGAGATTACAAGCATTTAGAACGGGGGAACCAATTTTCCGGAATATCTGTTTCTACCGTCAATGAACATTCGATATGGTACGAACACAATATTCTAGGGCGAACATTTGTTCGATGACTCCGGGAGTCAAACTCTGGTCTACAGCTTCACCAGTGCAGTGCACAACCCCAGGCCACCACCGCTCCACCTCAAACGAGCGGTGGGCACCCGCGTTTAAAAAACAAAAATCTTGCCTCCGTTTGCAACGAGGCAATAATTTACTCCGCCTTATTCGCCCTCGGACGTTAAATGTCTCACAGAGCTGTGCCCAATCGGCGGTCCCCAACAGCATCCCAGCCGTCGCTGCCCCAAAGTTTATCTGCTCACAAGCGGGGCGAGCGAGGACCCCCCCCCCACCCCCCGCTGCCGCCTCCGACCGTTGAAGAGGCGCTCTCAAAGCAAGTGCTCTAGAGGCAAGCGTGAACCCAGCGGCTCAGCACCGCGAGCGTGCCCCAATCGCATGTGAAACAGCACCCTCGGCGTCGCATTTGAATGTACACTCAATAGCGGTTTGTTAAGAGTGCTCGCCTGGACCTGAGGAGCGCTCTCAGTGGGGAATGGAGAGAGTGGCGGCCTGGAGGCTGTGCGAGGGGGGGGGGAGCGCGTGTGGATGGCAGGGGAGGGGGGGGTTGTTGGTCGGGGCAGACAAATGAATGCATGAGAACTGCCGAATTGATCTTGCTCTGTCTATCGCAGGAGTGCAACGGCGTGTGCTGTATCACATCGCTCCGCTGGAAGAAAAAAAGGGTGTAAACAAATGATGCTGACTAATGTTTCTCAAGAGTCGCAAATCACAATGGAGGTGTTGAAAAATAAAATATTATTCAAGTTATTTTTAACCTGGGAAAAATCTCGCAGTCGATGGACACATTTTTCAGGAGGGCCTTGCACTTGGGATCTTTGGCTCTTGACATTGTTAGGATTTTGTTGTGTGTGAGTAAGCTGGAGTGCCCAGAGAAAGCCAACACATGAGGGGTGGGACACCTAAACCCTGCGCCTATTCATGATAGTATGCTTGTTGGACTGCAAGTGGTGATGTCACGCACACTATGTGTGTGCGATTAATCAGGCCTGCATCAAAGCTATGGGATTACAAGCTTGCACCACCTGCTAACAATAATATATATTATTCCCAAGGTCTATAAATAAGTAAATTAATTAAATTATAATCTGTTGAGTAGGTTATGAATTATACTGTAAAGTGCTTTTAACGGACGTTTTATAATTTAATTTACGATCTTGACAAAGTAAGATGTTTCCTTTTTATGCAAAAATAATTAGGCGTAAATATAATAAGTACAAGTAACTAATTGTACGTGAAAACGTTAATATCAAAGCAAAACAGATATAATTTTCATACATTTTAACTGAATTTTTTTTAAATAGTTAATGACACTCACAGTGAATGAAACATTACTTTGATTCATAAATCATTTTGTATGACGGAGCATTTGAAATTAACCTTTATACTTTAAAATAAGAACTTTGGTTTTGCAGGATATAGCATTAATTATTTAAATGACACGACACAATTAAGATGCATGTGAACGGTCGCTAAGTCAGTACGTCGTTTTGCAATTACGTCGTCGCTTTATTAATACCGCTACCCGATTTTCGTCGCCTCAACCCCACACTTACGTCGCTGACAGCATCGTCCGTTCTATCTGGTATCCGTCGGCACGGCCTTTGCCTCCACCTACCCTGTAAATCGCGTTGATTGACGTCATTTCGATATTCGTCGTCGCACCATTCGGGAACGCATCCCCGCTGTAAACCGGGGTATTACTGCATACAACATCATTGCCCATTGAATGATACTATCAAAAGTAGCATTACATTGTGATCGAATAAGGTAACAGTGCGTATTGTCAGATATAACACATAGATCGGAAACATAGACACTGATACTACATGGAACAAATAATAAAAGTGTGGAAAGATGCACGGAGGAACAGTGGCACATGGATTAGGGAACAAATACAAATCAGACATCATGCTGACTGTTAAGCAGCATCGGGGTTCTTGGGCAGGATACATTGCTAGACAGACGATGGTCAAGGGACAAGACTGGTGAAAATAGCAGCCAAAGGAGCGCATGCACCTGTGAAAATGGAACAATAAGATCAGCTCGTGCAGAAGTGATGTTTATTGTGATATCAGAGAACCCTGTGGGATAGCGATGGCATTATGAGTCCTTTATCTAGCAGTGGATAGGCAATGGCGGATGTTGATGATGTTTATTGTACGATCTTTCATATAAACTTCCATCAAAACATACTGTGACCATAAATATTCTCTTAGAATATGCACTCTAACTTTTATACATTTTTTTATGTCATGTTAAAGCAATCACAGAGTTGACTGCGCATCAAAGTCTTTTTGGCTTCAGTTGAAAGAGAGAGACTGGCAGGTTGGAACATTCAGTGAAGTGTCTCCACAGCTGTGTCTGTCGGCTGAGTGCCCTATCAAAGACCTGTGCTGGCACTCCTGTGGTTCTAATTCGATTCTGGCTTGGGAGGCTGTTTCATAACTTATCTTGCTCTAGTAGCCGCTGAATGGTATCTATCCTAGTGCTGGGAACTACCGATCCCAGCGCTAAGAAGTCAGTCTATCCGGATGGCTTGGAGTCGAGTGCATCGGACGCAAAACACGGAGCCAGCACCGCTGAAATCGTAGGGTTCAGTTTGGTGGTGACCACAATGATCATGTCCAAGACAAGGTCTCTCCTTGGTCAAATGAGTAATTTGATGGTGCTCATATGTTGTGGTGGAAAAATACAATCCAATGGCAGGGCCCAGTTTGTCCATAGCACATCCCCTGTTGACGTCCTACAAAGTGGTGCTCATGTCATTGACCATAGAGGGAAGATCAGAGAGATAGGCTGAGTCCATCCCAGAATGGGATTTTAACTGAGAACATTTCATCGTGAGCCAAGTGCTCTAAACTTAGCATCACCTGGTCGGATTTAAGTGTTATTGTCCAGCAGTACTTATCAACATTTGAAATCCCACGGCACACTTTCGAGCTTGCTCGATCTCTGCTGTGGAGCGCCGGATATGGCAACTAACACTCAATAATCCATGCAAATAGCTCGGCAATCAACTTGCTTTGCTGTCATTTCGGGGCCACCTTGCAGTCCTGAATATTGGGAGTTTCATCAACATGATAAAATGTGCAGGATTCACCAACCACACCACACAATTTATGGCTTACGTGCTTGTGCATTGCTTAGTTGTCATGTTTTGTAGATTTGGCTGTCTCAGGCCTATCACCACTGACCGAACACAGAAATTATCTGAAAGAAATGGTTCAACACTAAATCTGGTTGAGAGCTTTTTTGTCATGTTGGCCTGCAGCAAAAACACTCACTGGTGTGCACAACCTAGAAGAACAAGGTGTAATCCGTAGTGGATGTGTGAGACGGCAATAGATCTCGTTGTGTTCCTGATAAGTAATGTATTAAGGTGGCCCTGTGGGCTGAAATGTGCAACTCATGCTATGAAATTGGCAAGTTCAAATCTTGGCCAGGAACTAACTCGGCCTTCTGGTGTCAATAATATGACTACCATTTTACAGGAATACAATGAATGGCACCATTCTATGGAGAGTGTGGTCCCTGCTTTGGGAAAATGGAATTTCTACCAATGGCTCAGGGTTGGCAAGAGAGATAAACAATGTCGTCAGTTCGTTTGAGCTGGGAGATACTTTCACTCTCTCTGTGGCATAGTTGACAAATCTCCCTGATGTATACACGGCTGCCTATGACCAAATTACTGACCTCGTCAGATCTCGGAAGATGAGCAGATTTGAGCCTGGATAGTGCTTGGATGGGCTACAACACCTGCACACCGCACGGCCATAGGTGGCTGAGAGAGGCTGTGATATGTTGTGGGTAGCAACCTGCAAGTGCGGCTAATCCATTGTTGCACTGTGTTTCTATGGTCCCAACATGGACGCTATCGGCCTTCATCAAATCAGGGCCAGTGCTACGGGGTGCTGGAGTGGGCCCTTGCACCACCAAAATGTCCCTGTGGCCCACCCAATTTTAGTCTCCTTCGTGGTACATCGCTGTAATGGTGTCCCCCCACCCCAACCACACAACAGCTCCACTGGCCCCCCTATCCGAGTAGAGTTGGAGCCGGGCCCGTGAGCAAGCCACACTGGTCAGCGTGGCAAAGTATGGTCAAATAATCCCCAGGACCTACATGGTGTGGGGACCGCCTCATCCATAAGGGCTGTACGGCCAGCTGATGAGAACTCTCATTGGGCTCAAGAGGATGGAAACGGGTGAGTTGTTTCAGTTTGTTGCAGGTACAAGGAAAAACAGAGTGCAAATGGCAGCGTGAAAATCCCCCTGGATGTCCTCAACCAAGTCACTCGTGGGATTGTTAGTCAACAAAACAAGAGTGTTTCCAAAGTGAGGCAATGAATCTTAATCCTGTCGTTTCAACATTTAACAATGTGCACATTCGCACATAATTTGAAAATTGCACCACCCCCCCCCGTAACATGAAAAAGACACAGGGCCAATGGTGCAGCTGTGGCTCATTGCTTTTGACATCAGCAGTGACATCATCCAAAGATTTTGCGTATCTCCGTGGGCTAAACGCAGTGTTCCAAGGGATAATTTTGAAGAGTAATCACTCTCTGATTACTGACTACATGAAACTTTCAAAGTAACATAATTGTATTTGGGGTTTGAAAAGCAGCGCAATTTTGATACTCGATTACATTTAGTATTTCTTTTTCCCCAAACATGCATTTGGTTGATGTTACCCTTGAAATTATGGCATTGTATCATTATTTATATAAATTCTCTGCCATTCTCCTCACTTGTGCCTATTCTACTGACAGGATCATTAATATTTTTCATCGCTTTTATAATTATTTCCAAAAATGAATATAATAAAATCGAAAAATAATTAACTGCTAAATAATAAGAGGAGGTGGAGCAGTGTGCAGTTATTAGCATACTGCGACATGAGCCACGTGATCTGAGCTCGATTCTCGGCCATGGGTAACATCAGTGGTGTTGCCCATGGCCGACACGACACAGGGTCTTCATCTAGCAGTGGATTGGCAATTCATGGAAATACTTGGCAGATCATGGCAGTGAGCTGAGCCTGGGTGCATTGTTCATGTCAGGGAGACCTCTGTTTGCCAATGTTCATTAACATTGCTCAGCGAGAGCTTTTCCATGGGTCCTGTTGCCTTGACAGTATATAACTTAAGCCATAAGCTGCAATCTGTTTCCAAATGAGAGGTGACGAGTTCATGTAAAACATTGGCAAACTGGAGTATCAATATGAAGTGCATTTTTTTTACATCATTTGCAATGCCTAATGTCTCCTGGATCAAATTGAATTTGGGTCGTACTCGTGTCTATTTATGGCACTGAACCACCGACAGACAACAGTGTATGATTTTCAACTAAGTAGTACTGATTTTATCATCGTAGAAGGATTATTGGCTGAAAACACTAGAAACTTGGATTTTAAGTGACTTTCGACTACCTAATAGTGGGTTAATCACCAGGGTATACATATATATCTGATGGTATAACTTTAACATGTTCTTATATATTTAGTGATCGACTAAAATAATGTTTTATTCGTAAGGTTTTTTAATCGGAAACATGATCACATTTGTTTGTGAACCTGGCTGGCACAGGAGCTTCGTGAGAAGACACACAAATGCACCACATAAAAACAGATGACGACGATGATGGTGGCGGTGGTGGTTGAGCCGTTGTTGAATATGCGGCAGTAAAGGAATGTGTCTACGCTGGCGAACATAGAGGAAAAAATAATACAGATTTCAGTAATCCAAGTTGTTAAACATCGTAGACTTCTTGCCATATGATGTTTTTAAACAAATCAGATGATAGTCTCCCTAAGCTGCCAAGAAAACGGGCCAATGTTGCACAAGAAGGGCAGTGAAAGTAAAAAAAGTTTTCTGTAGTTTACGTTTCATGCTAAGTGCAACTGTGTGAAAGTATTCAAAGTGCCGCCCATTTATGGCTCACCGGGCAATTTACTGACGGAAACGGCACATGTGTGCCGTGAGCTATGCATTTGCTATTGCTCGCGAGTGTTTTTCTGCTCTCCCTGGATGTGTGATTGAGGGTGAGAAAAAGTCTGCCAAGCAGAGGACTAATGCGGCAAGCAAGAGGTGCCCTTTGTGGTTCGAGACGTCGTCTGCAGGTGCGTGCTGATGTTTAATGCATTGTGTTGGCAGTTTTGGGAAGTAACGCAACAAACAGATTACCAAATACAGGTACTGGTTATCCCTTATTCCTACGATTTCAATGTGTCATCTGGCTTGTGGCTACTGTATGGGACGATAACTTGACACACTCGTGCTCATTCAGTATGCATTTTGGTGTAAGCACCTGAGCACCATGAATTATTGCGCACAGGCATTCGTCTCAATGTCAATAGTCAAGTGCATCCCTATACTCGTAGGACGATTTGTTGCACTTCAACTCAATTGGCTCCCTGTGTAGCAATGCCAAAACTTGATAAACGTCTTCATCATTTTAGGTAAAGATGGAGTAGAGGCACAGTGGTTTTTCACAGTATGCTATGAACCAAACCACTCGAGTTTGATTGCCGGCTACAGCTAACATCGGTGACGAATGGTAACTGAACCCATCCTGACCGCACCTCCACAAACACCAACCCACGCCGACCAGTATGGTGAAGTATGATCAAACAAGCCCCATGGCCGACATGGCTTGGGGAGGACTTTATCCAGCATTGGACTGACGATGAGTAGTAAATAGATATTTTTTTTATTAAATTAATCAAGTTAAAGGACTCGATAAATGTATAGTTTGTTTCACTAACTTTTAACCATCGTACAGTCCATGCTGCCTTCTTTGGAACGTTCTGCAATTATGGTTTGAGTAGCGATGGAATCGAAAGCATGTGAATTGGCTGAAATTCCATCATTTTCTATGAAAATTGTCATTATGCTGCTCATTCCCATTGGTGAACCTAACCCAGTCTGGGAATTCCACATTCCCAAGTCAGGGGCAAGTAAATAATTTGCTGAATTCCCACAAAGTCTTCCTCACTTCATTAACTTCAAGAACGTCTTCGTCAAGCCCAAAACATAATTTGAACTCACATCCTTCAGGTTGTGAGATGCACAGAGCAAAACAAAACTCACCACTCGCATTATTAGCACTGCCTTACAGCAGAAACAAAGTGTATGGACGGTTAACTTGTTGGCCAATGACTTTTTTCAGTCTAACTAACTCACAGACAGACGCTGAACTTTACAATGTGGTGCCTTGAAAACACTGGAAAATGTTTATCGTGAGCTATGTGTTCCGGCACAGCACCGCAACGCGCCGTCCGGTTGCGTTTAATTTATATGCCTTGGGTCAGACACACTGGTCTGGCTTTATTGCACGGAACATTGTTATCAGTCGTCTGGTTGGATGTTATTTGATGAGCTAGTGGGGCCCCAAATTACACGTATTGAGCAGTTTCTGTGAGCTATAAATAATTTGCATTAGGGCAAGGCTTCCTTCGGGGCACAGTCTCGGTTGGTGGCATGCTATATGGTATGTTGTATCTCTGTTGCGCTAAGCTTGAGAGATGGTAACACATGCAAAAAATTATCCCTGCCACAGTTATAAATACGGGGTAAAAGCAATTATAAATAAGACGGTCTCTCTGGGTGGCGCTTATGGTTAGAGCGCTTGGCTCACAATCAGGTCGCCAGTTCAAATCCTAGAGAGAGGTTAATTCAACCTACCATTCCTCCAGGGCGAATAAAGAGTGCCTATTATAGTTGTCTTATGGGGAGAATAGCCTCCATCATTGGAATGTGGACTATCCAACACAGGCGTCCAGCCGAAGATGAAGATTAGCAACACCCGATGCTCGTGTAATTATGAACATTTAGACTGTTGGATTATAATGCATGTATGTACGGTCCTTTGTCAATCCACTATTGGACGAGAGTTTCCCCATGCTATGTTAGCCATGGGCAATGTATGACCATACTTCACCACTCTGGTCAATGTGGGGTGGTGAAGAGGGGGTCCAAAACCGGTTCAGATATTGCTTACCAACGCTGTGAGCCTTGGCAGGGAATTAAACTCAGGTTGACAAGTTGATACCGTAGCGTGCTATCCACTGCCCCACCATTCCACCATGCGATTATAAAACAATAATTATTGGACACTACTTGCACACAGGTCCCCATTGAAAGAGAACCAGTGGCACTATCGACCTGGTAATATTGTGGTTTTTACTTAACCCAAAGAGGGCCCATAAAATATACAGTATTTATCTTTCAGATCACACCTGGGTACCTGTAATTATATAGGAACACCATTTGTTGTTTAAATTGGGGCAAATGTTGCAGTGGATCACTCTAACACACAAGAGAAACTGATAAAAGGGATGCCACAGAATCTTAATCATTAACACGAAAGTGGTAAATTCCAGGCATGCGCTCACTTCAGCCACCCTAGATGAGAAGAAATGGAACAATACCCGATGTGAGGAAGTGATGTGTTCAAACTATTTTGTCCAATCGTCACGTAGTTTTGCAACTCTGATTGCAGAAACAGCTTGCATACTGTGAGCAAAAACAGCATGGAAAAAAATGCCCCACTACTTTTGTTGACATCAGTGTCATTATAAAGTCACGCAAGGTAGTCATTATCTAATGATACACAGCTTCGGCATCTTAATATGCAAATCCAAATTGGCTGGTTTTACCGCAGGCTAATAGCTTTGCTACTGCATCTCACTTTATACTTCACCATTTTAAGATACATTTTCTAGATGGCCTTGTTAATTGGGCATTACAGACCCTACACTACAGCATGTTAACAGTACAGATCTCAATAGAGATGGAAACCTGGTGGGATGAAGGGGGGGGGGGGAAACAGACAACTAAATAATTAAACGCAATAGTCTGCGACAGGGATTGGGGTCATCCCAGTGAGTCCTGTGTTTTTTTGTGGTTCCACGCGTGGAGTCATGGGATGGAGCTGCTTGTACGCAGGTTTCTATTGGGGCCATGGAAGTTGTGCTTTGGAGTGCCCATGCAAGTTTACACGGGCACTTCGCAAGCAAGCTCACGGTAACTGGGTCTCTTTTTCCTTACCCCCCATGCACCTTTGTTTGCCTCGTTATATTCGGACAGCAAACCTGGTCTCAGCGAACAAAATTCAGCAGTCTCAAATCAGTGTCACGAGTGTACCCCATTGTCGAACACGCTTTAAACTCACCGTTTTAAAGCTGGCATTTATCCCCTAATTCTGGCTGAATACCCCGGTTCTTCATAATAAAGGTTTTCACACATATGGCGGATTGAAATCTACGGATGAAATGCGATTTATAAATGTAATTTATTATTGTGCGGCATTGATGGTCGTCGGCTGTCCTCACTCAGGGATGGACATTCCACACTCCTTTTGCTGGCAGCAGTCTATATATAGAACAAACCATTGTTGACTTCCCATGAAGATTGACTTACTTTATCCAGCCCAGAAGAATGATGAACTGAGTCAAGCCCCAAACTGGGATTTGCATTCACAACTTTGCTTTGCACACAAAGTGCTTGCCTCAAATGAACCAGAGTACCTTTATGATCTCGTTAAGGAGCATACACAATCACGTGAACTCCGGTCATCTTCACAGCAGCTTTTGGCAAGCCATCGAATAAAGACGGTCATTGCATCTGGTGCTTTCAGATGCGCTTTTGCGGCTGTGTGGAACGCTCTTACTTCCAATATTTAGAAGCCACTTTTAAATCTAGATTGAAAACTCATTTCTTTAAAACTGCTTTTTGTGTTTAGTTTGTTGTCCTTCCCCCAGTACCTCCGATTAGCGCGGTTGGCTACGTACGGTGCAAAAGAAGTTCAACTTACTCA
Organism: Lampetra planeri; assembly: GCF_965212315.1. NCBI lineage: Eukaryota > Metazoa > Chordata > Hyperoartia > Petromyzontiformes > Petromyzontidae > Lampetra > Lampetra planeri. The sequence continues at coordinate 17,666,304 of NC_136108.1, read as the reverse complement.
CGTTAGCCAAGTCTCCTAACCACATCGCCCTCTGGACAGCATACGAAATACGAATTTGCCTGTTTCTTGCTTGGAGAAAACAAGTTTTAATTATTTGTATAACTCATATTATATATCATTATTAATGGGAGTTATATAATGGTGAGGTGTTTAGAGCACTGTGAATCAGGCAACGTGAGTTTGACTCCCAGCCATGGTTAATATCAGCGGTGAGTTATATCTGAACCAGACCTGAGCACCAACCTCCCCTTCACTATCCCACGCTGACCAACATGGTGAAGTATGGTCAAAGAAGCCCAATTGACTGATGTAGCGTGGACAACTCTTTCATCTAGTGCTGCACCGAGAAAGGGCTGTACATCTTAATAATTATAATATGCATTACTTTCATCATGTATAAAAGAGTAGTAACGATATGAATATAACTGTTTATCTCAAAATTGAAAATAATTATTACGAGTTGTCTTTACACACCTTCCAATAATAGAATAACAAAATAATGTAATGCTCGTCGACGTTTTTTGGCAAAGTGACTATTTCTTGTTTAATTGCAATAATTAACTTTACGCTTTTGTAAAAATACAATATTCCTTGTTATTCTCCCATCACGCCCCCCACCCCTCCCCGCACCCCCACGCCATCATAGTTTTGTTCACATGACACAACAACAGCCTTGTGCGCGCGTGTTCGCAGCGTGAGATGCAGCGTTGGTTAGACCCGACGAGTTCCTTCCTTGTGATGCAAAATAAAATGAAAGCCCTCGCTGCTCTTGACCCATTAAGCACCGACGATAGAGCAGTGCGGCCAAAAAAAAAACTGTCTCAACGCGACACCCCCCCCCCCCTGCACGCAGCTTCCCTCCACTGCCCGGTCTGCTGGTTCGCCGCAAACAAAATGATCCGTGCCTGCAAGAGGCTTTGACACAAAGCGCGTCTCAAGTTCCCCACAATTAGCGCTGTTTTGCTTACGCTAGCGCCAGTCAGTCTGGAGGCTCGGGCACAACTGTTTCCTTCTGGAGGGGCCTGCTTGTTGTTTGCTGCGTGGGTGCGTGCGCGCCGCAACTGGCCCGATAGGACACACGGGGGTCTCTACCTGCAGGGCGCTCTCAGTGATGCGCGCGTGCGACGTGACCAAAGCGAGCTGGTGTTGACCTGAATGAGTACTGAATGAAAACGTGGCTGGGTGGCGCTTTGCCTGGAGTGACTGGCTTCGCAGCGTACAAAGGGTTGACTTATTCAGATCTCGGTCAGAAGTTGACAAGGCCCATCTTCCTCCCTCTTGTGTCAATACAATGAGCAAACTCGGTGTGGAGTCGACAGTGGTTGTCCTGGCGTAAGGCCATAATCAGAGATGAGTGCTTCACACCCCAATGATTGCTCATTAGAGCAGTGAGACTTTGCTTTTAAAATTAGACGCGGTGATTTTGATAATGCACACAGCTAACATTGTAACACTGTCACGGTGATTTTTTTTTTAATTCAAGATGTTTTTTTTTCATGCTGTGATGTTGATCAAATGAAAAAAAAAACTCCCATGCCAAGTAATGACACGTTCAGCTCAGGTGAACGTGATGGTCATATGCAACGGAAGGGGTGAAAGTAACATGCACTTGATCTCAATGCAAGCCATCTACGGCAGACTCAACACATCCATTTATTCTGTTAACCGAGTGGTGTCAATGTGTAATGAATCATCTTGTCTCTGATTTTAACTGTGGTGAATGACGCACGTCCGTAACCCGGCAAATTGAAAGCAGGACTGTTGATCACGCTACCGATGGAGACATCACGCGTCGCTACACCCGCTGTCAAAAGGGCAGTGACGTGGTGCCTGTAGTAAGCAGTACAGAAAGTAGGATTTTGATGTATATATATACACACTATTTTCTTGGTTCTTTCGGTAAAGTCACGTGACTTTACCGAAAGAACCAAGAATATGAATTCCTGCAGTCATGAAAGTTTAAAGTATTTTTTTATATACTGTTGAGTGCTATCCTATTGTAACCATGCCTTCCAGGTATGTGGGTTTCCTCCCACATGCAATAATATAAAAAAAAGTTTTAAGGGAATAGGGAAAACATCTCATGCAGGAATCTCGTGGATAAGTCTTAAGACTCGGTGAGGTTTTCATCGGTAAATGGAAATAATAGTAGCAATAAAATATAGTTACCCTAAGTGGGAATTGAAACTGGGATAAATTGTAGCTGTGACTACAGTGGACCAGGCAATCTACCATCGCACCTCCAACTACGTACATATTAGCAAGTGGCATATTGCCTAACATTCTAATCTCAGGGCGATATCTTTCGTATCAGCACATACACACTCGTTCATCAGTAATGCATCAGCCAGCCCATGTTGGCCAGCGCCGAGTGTGCATTTGGACTGCCAGAGTGACTTCGTGCTCCTTGGGGTTCAGCCAAATCCTGATCGAGAAATAAGCTCGTGCCCATGGCAACTGTTTCTCTGCGTGAACATGTGGCTCATCGTACTCAATGGAAATGTTCTTTGTGACATCGAGAAAGTGAATTGTGAACCCTGGAAAAAGATCAGCCAAAGGAGGACACGCAGCTTCGTATTGTTTGGCTCAGTGCAGTGATGCCGTTTCCTGTAAAACAGCAGGGATTTGGCTACTTTTGCCTGCTTTTCTGCAGAGATACAATGTCACGTGTGGCTTTGCGCCTTGTGCCTGTCTGTCATCATCATTATTATCATCAGCCATGATCTATCCACCGGTGGATAATGGCCTCCCCAAGTAATCACCATCCCTCACAATCGCATGATGCACTGAACATCCTAAAAAGTTTTTTACCAGGTAAGGCCTGCTTAGCTACGTAGCTCTTTTTTTCCGAAGTAACCTGGCCACAAATGATAGCTCAACGAAGTGGCTTACCACGTGGAAATGTATAGCAGCCAAATACTCTAAACGCAGGTTGATAAATGTGGAGGGAAAAACCGGGGAACCTGGAAAAAAATCCACACGACCACGAGGAGAGAGACACGCAAACTCCAAATATACAGCAGGCATCAGGGTCGGGATCGAACCCACGACCTCGTGTATACCAGGCGAGGTAGTTAACATCTCACCACCATGTCACTTCGTCTCATACACACTCGTTCTACGAAGTAGCGTATCAGGTGCAACATTTACAGCAGCCAAATACTCTAAACGCATGTTTCTATTGCTCCATCTCCGTGGTGGTCACACTCTCGCGGAGCCTTCTTTGGCTGCCATTCCTTCGTCAGTCACGAACATCAGCCATTGTCCCGTCCAATGATGTTTCCTGAGTGGAGGAAAGAGGAACATGACATGAGAGATATTGTATCAGCTGTTCAGAAAAGGCGGTTTGGGCAAGACCCAATCTTGGTGATGGCTGATGATAATGATGACAGTGCGAACGATGTTAAAGAACACGACTGCTGTAAAGTATCGTAGAGTTGTGGTTTCAAAGGAAACACATCAAAGCGTTCTGTTCAAATGAGTAGTGGGAGGATAATCAACTCTGTTGGTTGGCTATGAGAGAGTTGTACAAATTCCACAATTCTATGATTGGGAAAAGTCTGTCAGTAAGATGACCATTGTTAAATTCACACAAAGTGTTACTTATTTTATCCACCCATGAAGGACCATTAGCTGTTTCTTGACAAGGATGTGAACTGGCAACCTTCTAATGTGAATACAGGCTCTTAAAACAGCACCATTTGGTCAGAATTTTATGAACAAGTACAGTATAAACACATTTGTTATTATTATTAGTATTATATTCCTTCACCACAATATCTGGAACATTAACAAAGCTTACAACTCAATTCTCCATGCTTAGTGTGAGAGTACTACAAACCTCCAATTGGATTTTAAGATCTTAGGGTTCGTGTGTTGACATTTTTTGAGCGACTGAATTCTTAGATAATTGAGCGAGAACTTTAAAAGAAACAGCTGCTGGGTTTTAGAAATATGGGTTGGAGCATTACACACCAGGGACTATAGTGTGAGCTTTAAGTGCAGGGGTTGGGGAGGTATGCAGCTTTCCATATTCGAAGGCCAATACAGATGATGTGTGACAATGTTTACTTAATTTTGAATTAGTGTGTATGATAACGCAAGTACATGCACTCATGTTACTTTTTAGGTAGTCAAGACTTTATATTCCAGCTTACTTGAACTCATTATATTTGGCCAGAGTAAACATTCAAAAGCCAATTTTACATGTTGTGAGGTGGTAAGTATCTGTTTGTGATTGATGCTAGTCTCTTCCAGAGAATACACGTAAACACTGCTAACTTCCTTCAGAGTCGTCCTGAAAGGGCTTAATTTCTCATCGAAAATATGTCTGATTGCTGCTAGACTTGGGCAGCCACAGCTACAAGTACACGTGATGCGGTGTGCCGGGTGCAGAATCATTTCCGGGTCGCTCTCTAACCTGGAAAGACCCATTCGCAATTATGGCCTGCTCATAAACCTTAAAGGATTATGAGCAAGACTGCAAATTGCACCCTTCTAATTGTGAGTTCTGGTCTGACTGTAGAGCCACTTGTCCATATTTACATTGCATCCGAAATATACGCACATGCACATTAGTCACGGCATGTATTATGCGTTGTGTTGCACGTTTAACAGTTGGGGAATTGGTGGCAACAGCGCCCTGCGCTACGAACCCGGCGACCCGAGCTCGAATCCCACTCACGACCAATAACAGTGACAAATATCTGAACTTACTGGTCCTGGGCCTCCCCTAGGTCAACTCACCCTCAAATGAGTACCTGATGCGGTGTGTAAACATCAATGCTGGGGAGACAAAGGCAGCCGGCCATTGTGATGGCCACCCACCCCCTCGTGTGGCGTGTTGGCCTTCATAGGTATTTACTAACAGCCCTTGCCCCAACTCTCTGCTAAAGGCTATACGGAGAATATTTGTCTTAACAGTACTGTACTATATATACATTGCATTTGTTTTCACGTAAAGTATTACCCGTAATCAAGGTTTTATTTCGGGCTACATTTAAAACATTACGTTGATGAGTTGTGCACACTTGAGAGAGAGATCCTCTGAAGGCCCTTAATTAGCACACACTCTCTATATTCGCACAGCACTGGAGTCTGCTGCGATGGCAAAACCACGCGTGGCCGTGCGCTTAACCACGTGCTGCGAGACCCGTCAGCGATGGAGCCACAGAGAGATCAGGGGCAGAGAGAGAGAGAGCTGAGAGCCAGAGGAGGGCTGCAGGTGTTCATGTCCCCAGGAGCGCAGCCACCTAACAAATGTGCCTCGGTGGACGAGAAAACAATTACGTTTTATGGGTCACGGGTGACGTGTTGTCAAATTCAAGAGGAAAAATAGGAAACGTTTATGTTTTCCTTGTTACCGCGCTTGACAGGTTCCATTTGACGTCTTGCGGCACACCTGTGGCCGAGTGCTGAGTAACAATGTCCAGCCTACCTGGTGGCCGTGCCAATCACAGCCATCAGCCGGACGCGGCCATGCATTTTTTTTTTCGAGCTACGATTTTTCTCTCGTAGGCAAACTTGACACTCTTGCTGCTTGATGTCAGCTTTGCTCGCAGTATACGAACTTGCATTTCGGGCGCAAGCCTCTCCGTGCGTAATTAACGCTGGAGGAATGTGCAAGGCTATGTTCTGCCAAGGTGCAACTAATGGCGCGGCACATCACGGAGTGGACCGCATTGACGCTGGCCCCCAGGAGTGCCGGGTGATTGTTTTAGTCAACACAGCGAAGGTCCTCGCTGTGATTCCCTCAAGAGTGCAAAGGCAAGAAGCTAACCCGGGTCACTGACAGCCAGGGCATTTCTGTGGTGCGGTGTGTTGTTTGCTTATTCTTAACGATGTTTATCTGGTCAAGTCGAGCCGTGGCAAGAACTTGTATCCAGAATGGAAAGGTTTTGAGTTCAAATCGCAATCGGGGGTAAATCAACAAATTCTTTTCCTGCGGTGGATTTAATGGGTACTGCATTGAGAAAAGGCAACAGTAGTCATCCGATGGAGAGACTGTCCTTAGGATGCGAATGTGGAATTGCAATGGGCGACCAACAAATGTGAAGAACACTTTGATGTATAATGTATAATTATCAGAGGAGTTTGGAAACCCAGGGTGGCACAGATTAAAGATCATTTTATTACACGCTTTTATTTAACTCACTCTGTCTGATGTCGTTGTCGTATCCTCAAATTGTGTAACTCAATTTTAACTCACTTCCCAATGTGATATCGACTGCAAACTTCATATACTTATGTCTTACTGATGACAATACAATATTCTATCATAAGAAATATTTTTTTTTACACAATCTTTTTACACGCTTTCTATAAACTCACTCTGTCTGTTGTTGTTGTCGTATCCTCAAATCTTGTAAGTCAATTTTAATCCACTTCCCAATATGGTATCGACTGCAAACTTGGTATACTTATGTCTTACTGATGACAATACTATATTCTATCATTAAACATTATTTTTACACTACGTTATGGCAAGCTTTGCGGCCACTTCCTTGGAGTCGCGGAGTTCTGCCATTACGAGTATGGTACATTTCATTAAAGCGTGTTTTTTTGAAAAGTATTCTAAAATGTTACTTATTAGGACATTAATTTGTTTGTGAAAGATGTTCCACGATACATTTCTGTTTTGGATGTAGAACACAAACGATAATTTAATAATAATGCTCGGCTCTTTGTCCATCCACTGCTGGATGTAGGTCTCCCCACGCTACGTCCATCATTATGGGTAGTTTGATGAGACTTCCCTCCTGCTGGCCAGTGCAGGTTGGTGAAGGAGGGTCCCCGGGACGGGTTCCGGTATCACTCGACACTGATGTTAGGCGTGGTCAGGAAGTGAACTCAGGTCGCCAGGTTTATAATGCGGTGGTGCACTAACCCCACTGCTTGACCGCTGAACCCCCTTGCCGTTCCTTCAACCACCCCACCGCTCACGACCCCCCCTTACCACCACCACCACCAATGTTATATGTATGTTATGTAAATATGAGTGCTCGTTTACCTTATGGTCTCTCACCAATGCATTTGATTGTTATGTTCATTCCTGATACTTTAATACCCACTGTTAAATTACAAACGCGCAATCCGATATCTGTGTAATTCCCTCACAGGGTGGCGAACGACATTCAAGCTCAAAAGCAATCTTTTTCTTTTTTTAACAGAGAACCAAATTAGTGCACGGACACGAGCGCGTGGAGAAATAACATATGCAACCACGTGTTATTTATAATTATGTCATTTTTATGTAACCATTGTAGCCCACATGGAGCTGCCAACAACTCTGTGACATCACCACGGATTGCTCTCTCCGTGAGACACATTTCCTCCGCAGTTAGGTGGAGTAATTATCTGCAAAATAATGAACACATACATTATCCAGCAGTCGCGTTTCGTAACCAGGCGAGGTCCCTTTCATGATCTTCTAAAGGGACCCCTGTACAACAAATCTCCCCACCTCTGTCCACCCAGCAGTATAAAATGGGTACTCCAAACTTAGTCGATTGGCCATTTGCATGAGGTGGGGCAAAGTGTGGGTACTCCAACCTCGTCCAAGTTGTCCGGCAAACTTTGAAGAGTCGCCAACGTAGCCTCAAGAGGGGGGCCTCTCCGGGTTTTTTTTCGTTATTTTCTAATTTCAAATTAAACCCCCGTCTGCATATGATGAGAACAGAGGCATCGATAATCTCCCCCCATCGCCCGCGTGCCCCCGCATCGCACTCTGCGCGCTCTCCCTCGACCTGCGAGTGTTTTGAGAAGCTTGCCGTGCTTCACCGCATCTGCCCAGCAGCAAGGGCCCTTACCTGTCAGAGGCGATGTGGAGAGGTCACCTGTCTCGCGAGGAGCACTGAGAGCCCTCCACGCTGCGACAGTGTCGCTAGGCCCCCGAGTCGCGGGGAAGCTGACGGAGCAGCCAGAGAGAGCGAGGAGGGTGCCCGCCCGGCCACCTGCATCCTCTTACCTTGATCCACAAGGAGCCCATCCAGGACGACACACAAAGACTTGTGTTTGATAAATGTGTGTTTGAACAATGGTATTGATTTAGTTGCAGGTACAGAAGCGGTTTTTTTGATGCTGGCAATCGCACTCGGGCGGCTGTCGTGCCTGCTGGCTGACGAGTTGCTGTGGTAATGCAACGCGCTGCGAGCTTGAGTTTGTGCTATAGAGTTTACGTATTGATCATTGCACAATTATTGCGATCACCGGGTGGGCTTTATCAAGTTGCTTTGGAGGACGCGGCTGCATTACTTAGGTGGCAATGCCCGTGTCAAAATGCTGTGCCAACGCTGCTGAGGTCCTGGGTTTGAATCCTGATGTCGCACACTCGAAATGAAGGACGTGGGCAGGTGCTCCAAATCGAGGGCAAACACATTTATTGTGGCCAATCTGTGAAATGCAACAACACGTGTGTCACACACGGCAATCCTCAACCCAGTCGCCATTAACCACGTGACTGGTGTACACGTCAGGTTAATCAGTTTCTCTTAAACCCAATTCTACTACTGATAAACCATCTCTTTGTCTTTGACAATAAACTTTGCACTTCACTATTCGAATATTACTTATCCTAAGCTGTATGTCTATCTATACCATCCACTTATATCGGTATCTTACACTCGTTATCTGTACTGTATGTGTACAGTATATGTACTGTACTTGTCACCATTGTACAACTTACTACTGTAAATGTGGTATATTCTCAATAGCATTGCAAGTAGTCATTATCTGGGTGCATGGACATAATTATAAAATAAACAGTATTAGGGTTAGAATTACAGTGCACAGTGCTAAAACCCCTCCTATTGAATATATCACAAATTAACAGCCAAGCTTGAAGTCTAGAACAAGTCGAGAACATTTCTATAACGATCAAAAACAACCTTGAGGTCCTTTACCTGTAAAATGCAAAAGCACGTGTGTCACACACAGCAATTCTCAACCGAGTCGCCATTAACATCGTGACTGGTGTACATGTCCAGTTAATCAATAACCCTGCCAGCCACCCACATGCCCAACTCAGTTATCGTATGCTGGTGTACACACGTGCATTGATGTACTGCACAGCACACAAGGACTTTCACAAAACCACACTTTACTCCCTTGCTGCACGAGGACATAATTTAAAGAGTGGTCAATTCCTAATGTGCCACACTGGTCAGAAATCTGGGAGTAAACCAGGTTTTACAATCTAGAACAACAAAAACAATGATATATATCGTATCTTCAGAATCAGAAACTTTATTTATCCTGGAGAAATCCGATGAGCTATGAAGCTCTTTTACACAGGTGTAGTGTTGTACTCACACGGACACTCTTAACTTTTCACCTGTTTCACTTTATTTACCTTGCATCCAGTGTAGATGCTCCTCACTTTACACTTCCCCTTACTCACCTCCGTGCAACCCGTGCACGGTAACCACTCTATTTCTCCTGCTATACTCTGCTATCCTCTCTCACTATCTTAACTCCCCTCGCCTGCCCTGCTTCCCTCACACCTCCGCTCCCGTCCCTGTCCCAGCAGGGGATCAGCCAACACTGTTGGGGAGGACAAGGTGGGGAAGGCGAGGTCCCAGGCATCTTCTCCCCAACTCTTGTCTTCTTCATCCCTGGATCACCAACCCCGTGCTGTTCCGCACACTCCCTTATATATCCCTCTTCATTTGGAGTCCTCACTTACCCCCATTAAGCTACCGCCTCTACGGCGCCTCCGGCACGCGCTATCCCCCAATTATCGCTTCCATCTCCCGCCTCCCCGGCGTCTACCCCGTGTCCTGACACTCACACCTGCTCGTCCCCAAATGCACCCACTCAATCTATGCTTCTCTCCCTAATTGCTGCCGCCTCTCCGGCGACTAATCAATGTCCCCGCGCTTACACCTGCGCGACCTCAGTTTCATTTTCTCCATCCATGCTTCGCCCCCTAATTGCTGCCACGCCACACCAGTGTCACCTCACATCACCCTTCACTAACCCCGCATGTTACGCCACTACATTGCCCCCCCCCCCCCCGTGATGAAAAACCCAGCCTTCCCAGCTGACCTCACATACAACTTTAGTAATGCGCGAATCCATGACACAGGTAACAACAAGAACCATGAATAAAAAAAAAACACAACAGTAGAACAATAATAACAGTTTGTGGGGGTGTAAGAGTGCAGTTTGTTCCGCTGAGGATAGAACAGCGCAGCGGTCCGTGGCGTCGTTGATCCCACAATCCTCAGCAGAACATAACTCTCCGGGAGCGGGTTCCTGCAGCCGGCCCGTCTCCACAAACCGGGTCCAGCACGGCCGGAGGAGGAGAAAGGCCAGAACTGGACGAGGAGCGGTGTCCCTTCCATGACGAACGGTGTGCCGACGGTGGGTCACGTGGGAACGTAACTGTCGTAACTCTTGGGTTGAACGTAATCCTCCAGGAGCGGGTTCCTGCAACCGGACCGTCTCCATGAACATGTTTCTTTAATGACGAACGGCGTGCTCGCGGCGGGTCCTTCGGCCCGGACCCAGGCGGTGGCCCAGTTGTCTTGTCCTGGGGTGTCAGTCGTCACGATCCTGTGGGCGGAAGAGGATAATACTCCCGACACGTAGCCCCTTGGTGTGGTGTGTTCAGCTCGTTGGACGCATCCAACACAGGCCGTTTCGGGATGGGGATGACGCATCGAGACGTGGCGGTACAAATCTTTTGAGGCATGACAGGTGCACGAACCAACGACGTCGCCCAACTTGAATGTGAACACACTGGGTCGTCCAACATCTATGACCTCAACGGGACCCTGCCACGGGCGATGTAGCTTGGGCGACGTGCCCACGGGCACCTGAGGGCAATGAAGCCACGCCCTGTTTCCTACCCGCCATGGGTCACGTAGCGGTTGTGTACCTTGCAGCCGCTCGTTAGCAGCCTGCCACTGGGCTGAGTTATTTATGGCGGCCTCTCGAGCCTCTCTCAGCCTGTCGAGGGTCACCTGCATGGGAACCGGCACAGTGGATGCCTTGCCCGGTGGACGCACCTGCATGGGGGGTTCGGGTTCCCTACTATACATGAAATAAAAGGGCGAAAACCCCGTCGAGGCATGGGGGGCCAGCCTATAGGCAGAAAGGAAATCCAGGATGTGCAAGTCCCAATCGGACTGAGCCGCGTTTACCTGCTGACCAGTGGCGGCTGGTGATATTTATTTTTGGGGGGGGCGCATTTGTTTTATTTTATTGAGGGGGGCAAATAAATATAAAGCAGTACCAAAAACCATTTTGACTACTTGAATATAAATTTTGATGATCTTTATTTACATTTCAGACCAAAAGAAGTACCAAAAAGCATGTTTCCTACTTGAACATAAATGTTTCTCTTTTATATACATTTCAGACCAAAGTACCAAAAAGCATGTTTCCTACTTGAACATAAATGTTTCTCTTTTATATACATTTCAGACCAAAGTACCAAAAAGCATGTTTCCTACTTGAACATAAAAACGTTAGTTTCATGCTATTATCAATATGGCTGCGGCTACTTTCATGACGTTTGCATTTGTCAGAGAGATGTTTGAGGTCTCTTACCCCCGTCGTTGTCCACAAAACTTCAGTGCCGACACTTTGAAATAAAAGACAGGGAAAACAAAAAAGAGAATTGCTAACATCACATCCAGCCAGCCACCTCCGTTTCTCATAACAAGCGCGGGTGAAGCTTCGTGTGTAGCTTCGTCCTCTGTCACTGGCCTGCTGCTGGATTTGTAAATCGGGTTGGTCCAGTCCAAGATCCTTTATCTTTTTTATTTCTTCCAGCGAAAGCCTTGTGAAAGGGTTTTTGTTGTAAATAAATTACAGAATTTGGATGAACTGCTGCCATTGTTTACACAAAAAATTTGATCAGCCTAGCAAGTGTCGAAGTGGTGTCGCCTGCGCACTCGCAGTAGTGGCCCAGAGCGTAAATTTGAATGACAGGTGACGAGAACCAATCAGATTGGATAAAATAACATGTATCCAATTCTGATTGGCCAGGGACGCAACGACTTGCGCCCCGAGGAGAATCTTTAAGAAACCAATTAGAGACCAGCTTCAGGTCACATGCTGTCCGAAAATTTAAAGTCTCACATAGACATCCATTTGTCCGGCGCCCCGCATGAAACACATTGAAAAACATAGAAAATAGTTGACCGATTAAAGCCAGTTTTTATTAAATGCTGATGCTTTTCTTACTACCAGCCGGCACATCGTATGAAAAAAATATTTTATTTATGTATTTTTATATAATTTTTGTATATGTATATTCTTGAATCTTGATGGGGGCGGCGCCCCTGCGCCCTCTATTGACGAGCCGCCACTGCTGCTGACACAACATGGATGTCAAGGTCCGGTGCAATCGCTAAACCATTCTGTCTGTTTTTGGGTGGTAGGGGGAAGTCCGAATCTTTTTAGTGCCCAGGGAGTCACACACCTCCTTCAGTAGTTTGGAGGAAAAATGTTTACCCTGGTCAGTGAGCAGATTTTCCGGGGCACCTTTATCAAGCACATACCCCTGCAGAAAGGCCTCAGTTATGGACGCAGCCGACTGATCAGACAAAGGCCATGCCATTGGCCCATGGGTGCGATGCTCAATTCCGACCAGCAAATATTTGTGACCCCTCTGGGTACGGGAAGCGGTCCCAAAATGTCCAATGCCACCAATTCGTTCACGCGAGACACCGTTATGGACTGCAGTCGCACACTGTGCGGTTGTGCAGGTGACTTCCGATGTGTGCACTCAAAACAAGTCTTAACGAACAGATACACATCATTGACCTTCCCTGGCCAATAGAAATCCATCTTTAAGGTTGAGAGCATTTTCTTGACACCCAAATGTATTAATTTTTCATGCAGCGCGTGCGTAAGTCTGCCTCGTGGGCTCGTGGGCACCACTAAACAAAATCGTTGGAGCTCTACGTCCCATCGATGGAGGTGCCCCTCACCGAGCTGCAGAAAGGGGCGCCCCGCATCACTCGGTTGTCGGGAGGCACATCGTCGCAATTTCAGCAGGGAGGCATCCACAACCTGGAGCCGTCCCCACTCGCTGTGGTTCAGGCCTAATATGCGGTCGGCCAGTGCTTGCGCACCTGTGTCGATAAACAAACGGACCTGCACCTCCTGGATAAGGCCCATTACATCCGACGATCCCGCCGCGACACCGATCACTCGATAGGCCAACGTACACCACTGCTCAATGTCCCGTGGTCCTGCATCCAATGACCCAACACGGTGAGCTTCTGACGCGATGGGATGAACAGCAACAGGGTGAACGGACGCGAGGTGCTATGTGGATGAGTGATGGGAGAAAGACGACCATGTGTATGGTGAATCGCGACTCGCCTGTGGGCCTTGGGATGAGGAGGTGCTGACGCTGGAGATTGAAGGGGGCCTGGGCGAACGACCGAAGCGCAGATGGTAATTCCCGTGCCCCAACGCTCACACCTGCTCGTCCCCAAATGCACCCACTCAATCTATGCTTCTCCCCCGAATTGCTGCCGCCTCTCCGGCGCCTAATCCACGTCCCCGCGCTTATACCTCCGTGACCTCAGTTACACTCTCTCTATCCATACTTCGCCCCCTAATTGTTGCCACACCAGTGTCACCTCACATCACCCCTCACTAACCCCGCGCGTTACGCCACTACACAGGTTTCTAGTCGGGGCGGGTTAGAACGTTACAACAACAAACGATACAAAAAACAATACGAGTGCAAAGTATAGGAAAGGTAATCAATTCACTCAAAATAAATTCGTAAATAATAAGAAGTACACATTGCTAAAGTATTGAAATTACTGCCAATTTTTCAACAATTAAATACATCTCAAGACACTTTACAAAAGTGAGGGAATGCATTATGGAATAGGAAGAAAGGGTATGGGCATGGAAGCATGGGAGAGAGCGATGAGCAATGGTGCTGCTTGGTCCAGCAAGAAGCAACTGGGCTGTTGTGTCAATGATGCCCACCCAGAGACAACTGGCTCAGCCAGGGGAGAGCCATCAACCTCACGGCTGGCTCAGGGGGCCCTGGACCCATCACCAACAAATCCCAAGCAGCTGCATGGAGTCCAGGGCAACTGGGGCAGCATCAATGAGTCTCAGGGCAGACTCGGTGGCAGATAAGGCCCAGGGTAGAGAAAGGAATTGGTGGCGCTGAGGAGTGAGGATGTGGAGGAGAGAAATTTGATGTTCATATCGCCTTACAAAAGGCAAACACACCCACAAAACATACATACATAGATACACACAACACTGGACTGAATTTGGGCTACTCTGGCTATGAAGGCTAAATTTGTATCTTGTTAGCACAAAGGCACACGGCAAAGTATGTATCCATTTACACAGTGAAATATAACACTGTCTAATGCTTGTGCATGAGAGACTCTCAAACGATGTCAGGCCTATGATGTCACTCACTGGTTGTGCCACGAATTGACATGTGGCTCTGTGAAATAGGAATAACTTGTTCTGTGCCTAGATGTTCCATTTGTGTGGGTTTTCTCCAAGTGTTCTGGTATTCTTCCACACACAAAGATATGCATTGGCAATTAGTTAAACATCCCAAGCATAACACTCCTGAAAAATGGTCTTGAAACTCAGTGGCATTGATTGTAATACAACATATATTATTATTGTTTATCAAGTTAGAGTGTTCTAACAAGGATTTACATTGCTTATGTCCTGAGCCAGTGATGGATATTCCACATTTTTCTGGCCGGTGCCAGATTACTCATAGGTTAGTTTACTTTTTTGTTCACTATGCAGGGATGATGGGCTTAGTTGACTTCTAACCGGGATGCAAACACATCGTTGTTAGGGAATCTGTTATTATTATAGCAGAGTACAACATTGCATCTCCAACTCGATGGGGGACTGCGCTATAGGTGGATATGTGAACATCTCAAATATGAAAGCATCGATAGAAAATAACCAGTTATACCACCTTGCACAAATAGGTTGCTGGAACAAAAACAAAGCACATTCAATCCACTTCAACCGTGGACAAATTCTGCACAGTGCTTTATAAGTAAGCGAATGTGTGCGAGATTAATAACGCTGTTACTGTACGTGAAAAGGTCGTTATTGTGAACATCTATACTAAACTAAATGCATAAACTATGTTTTATTTTACCAGGTATAGCCCACTGAGCTATTTAGCTCTTTTTGAGACGTGACCTGGCCACAAATGAAAGCTCAATGAAGTGGCTCTCCAATTGAAACCAGCCAAATACTCTAAACGCATGTTTCTAAATGTGGAGGGAAAAACAGGATCCGGAGAAAAATCCACGTGACCACAGTGAGGACGTGCAAACTCCAAAGATACAGGCGTCAGGATTGGGATCGAACCCACAATCTCCTGCATACTAGACGAGGCAGTTCACACCTCGCCACCAACACGCTGCGCGGTTAATTGGTGAGAGTGGATATGTGATGGTCTGAAACACGACATTGCACTCTAAATGCCAACAGTACGATGGGCACGTAGCTGGAATATAAAAATGAAGTGTCAAATGTGTGCAAACGAAAAACTGCGTGCGATTACAATGGTGCGACCTGCGTTGCTGTGCCGCGAGTTGTTGCCAGCGGGGTTGCTGCGGTGGCAATATGTTGTCTGCCTCGCCTGGTATGAAGTAGGTCGTGGGTCTGATCCTGACCCTGACGCCTGTATATTTGAAGTTTGTATGGTCTCTCCGTGGTTGCGTGGATTGTTTTTCCCCGAGTCCTCCGGTTTTTCCCCTCCACATCTCGAGTGAACATGCGAATAGATTATTTGGCTGATATACATTTCTACATGATAAGCCACTTCGTTGAGCTATCATTTGTGGCCTGGTCGCCTCTGAAAAAAAACCCAGCTATATAGCTCAGGGTGGCTTTACCTGGAAAAATAAAAACAGTTTTTAGTTGAGTTTATTGGATGGCCCACGTCCTGTTTGCGCACCGCTTTACCTGTGTGAAGGCCGCGTGAGGACTCGCACCTGCTCGCACGAGTGGGTACGAGGGCCCCTCCACCTCTCCACTGTTCACGGAAAACCTCTGAGACCTCTCCAGAGTTGGGCACAAAAATAAAAATAAAATAAAAGGCGAGAAAAAAATAGGACGAATCAATAATGTACACCTGCAGCTTGAAGAGCACGCTCTCGCTGAGGTAGCGAGCCACAACTGTTACATGTTTCTGAATTTAATTAATTGCAATACTCGCCACGTTTATATTTTGTGATTTTTGTGCGAAATAGTGAAACAGATTGTTTGTTTTATAGATTTTTTTTAAATCCATTAGCAATTGAGATTTGTTCTCCTTCCTGTCTCAATTCTTTCTCAAATCTCCTTTGTCTTACAGTAGGCTCTTCCCTGATGAAATCAAGATAGCTATCTATATAGCGTAACTATATATATATCTAAAAGGCCTTGCTCCATGTATAATTATCGAATAGGGGGCCATTATAACTGTTGAGTGTGGGACAACTGAAACAGCGATTCACCGCTAAGCGGAGTGAACATGGGTGGGCCAAAGGGGACGTTTTATGGTACAACGCTGATCCCACCGCTTCCCTAGCACACTTCCTGCCATGTACCTCTTGTGTTAAACACATCCAGGTATTTTAATTATTTAGAAGCTGTACAAACATCGTTAATTTCTAGATTACGTGCTTCCCTTGCTACTTGTAACAGTTCAATCATCGTTGAACAGTTCAATCCTCACTCATTACACACACAGTGCTAGCCACAAATTAACCACCATACCATGCTCATCTCGTCAAGGAGCATAAACGATCAAGCGAATTCCGGTCATCCTCGCAGCAGCGACTTTTGGCTAGCCATCCAACAAAGATGGTCACTGCATCGCGCGCTTTCAGTGCGCTTCTGTGGCCGTCTGGAACGTTTTTCCTTCCGATATTAGGAAGCCACTGGAGCCATGCACTTTTAAATCTAGATTGCAAACTCATTTCTGTAGAACTGCTCTTTGTATTTAGTTTGTTGTACTTCCTCCCACACCTCTGATGAGCACGGTCAGCTTCGTACGGTGCGAAAGAAGTTTCAACTGTCATCTATAAAATCCATAGTGATATCAACTAAAATTGTATCACCTGTGTGTGTGCATTCAATTATAGTGGAGTGAGTACCGTGGCTGTGGGATTAAGGTTCATTATTGTTTTTCTTCATATTTTGTTGCGAGATGGCAAGACATATGCGTGATCAAATGAATAGCAGCGACTTCTATCTACTTTTTTTGTCCTCTGAGAGTGCAAATATGAGTATAATTGATCAAATACAGCGTGTCCTCGAAATAACGTGTGCAGATAAACTGAACAATGTGCTCTCTGTAATGGGGATTTTTGGAGGGAGGGACTGTGTAGAGTAAGAACTTTCCACTGGATTGAAGAGTTTCCACTATATTGAAAACTAATTTCTTTCGAACTGCTTTTTGTGTTTAGTTTTTGTTGTCCCCCCCGCACCTCCGATTAGCACGGTTGGCTACATTTGGTGCGAAAGAAGTTCACCAAACATACATAAAACCAATCCCGCTCCCAAAACTAAAAAAACTGGATATCATGCAATCAAAGCAATGCTTTGTTAGCTGCATCTTTACATTGCCAAGAAATGTCACAAACAGCAGAGCAGTCCCCATTTCTTACAACACTTCTCTGCCAGACCTCCCACGCCAAGTAAGTTCTTAAAATATTTTCCAAGTTATTTGACACCTTACAACTGTATACTATTTGTTTAATAATATACGCGTAATTATGATTTGTTAAACACTTACAAATATCAATAAATATAAGCTGTAAATGTAGAAAAATGTGGTCTTCATGAAAACAATGATGTGGGAACTACTATCCTCACTTCCCTACACTCTAGTTGAAGGATATTTAATCATCTTATTAGGTACAGAGGTGAATTATTATTTTTCCCTCCTCGTATTATTCTTTAATTTACTTCAATTAAATGACCGGCATGGTGAAGAGGAGTCATTATCAGGCTGCCCACGGGGCACTGGGAGGAGGAAAAACTGAAAATGTGCCCCAGGCCCCACAGAGAGGGCCCCACAATGGGCCGTGTTTTTTGTCACTAATGAACAAGTCGGTTCCCACGTGGCATTCTGCCCCAGACCTCTAGCTCTGGGCCTCCAGGCACCTCTGGGCAGCCCTGCTCATTGTAGCTTGTTGCGTGGCAGAACTTGCAGAAGTTTCGGTTGCCATGTCAACGCTTCTTTACCTCAGGTTCACGAAAATGTGCTCAAAGTGTCTCTCCTTTAATGTCAATGTTACCTTCTATTTCCACCTGCGTGTGTTGCATCATGGGGGAGTGGTGGGGTAGGGGGTTCATGCACTTCAATATCCACCCATCACATGTGAAGTGAGCGTATCTCCCCCCCCCCCTCCTTCCCTAGGCGATGAAACATGTCTGGAAGGACTAATTTCTTTGAAACAAAACCTTCTGGATTTCAACTAAATTCGGGAATCATAAGGTGACGAGGAGCCGTGCGTGTCTACATGCATTGAACATTTTGCATGGAAGTACATTTTAGCTTTGACAACGAATAGAACGGCTGTTGCTGTTGTCCAGCATGCATCACCACTTTCCACAACGTATACCACGGCCCTAGTTGTAGTTTTTTCACTTAATAAAATCACATTATATTCAATATTAAATACAATTAAAACATATATAAATTGTCATGTATGTTGCGGTGGTAAGCACACTCCACTGAGTTTGATTCCTGGCCACGGCTATCGCTAGCGGTGAGCGATAGCTGGACTGGTCTTGGCACCCCCTGTTAACAACCTATGTAATGCGAGCGTAAACGGCCTCGCGGATATGACGTAACAGATGGGAGGAGTTGGGTCACGTGGGGAGAGGGAGAGCTTTTAAGGGCAGGAACCGGAAGGGCTGGAGGAGAGTGTTGGAATAAAGACAGGAGGAGGCCACACAGGGCAGAAGGAGGAAACTGGCGTGATCGCCACAGGTCCAGACTCGGCACCGTTGGCCAGCGGTGTCCGGGCACGGAGGAGACGGAGAGCCAGCAGCGGGGCTGCACAGAGAGCAGCCGTGGGGCTGCAGGTCGGGGACAGAGAGGCTGAGTGAAGAGCCAGCAGCGGGGCTGCATAGTGAGCCAGCAGCAAGTCTGCAGGAGCGACGGCAGCAGTGGGGCTGTCGAGCGGGAGATGGAGGAGACTCTGAGCGAAACGCCGTGCGGGCAAAGTTGTACGAACCACAATAAAGGACAACGGAGACAGACCCAGTGCAAGAGTCCTTTATTACACCTACATGATTCAGCACAGTGAAGTATGGTCAAAACAACGTCTCGCAAGTGTTTATCTCGTTTTCCTTCCCCCTGCACCCCCGATTAGGGTGGTTGGCTACGTATGGTGCAAAAGAAGTTCAACATACTGTGCATACATACGTGGCATGGGGAAGGTTTCATCAGGCATTGGGCTTTAACTATTGACGACGTCCGTAGGCTCATTTGTCAGTCGTGTGTTCTTCGACTGGTCTCAATCTCTCAATTCACGTTGATACACTCACCCACCTGTTTTCTGCATGCATATCTGCCCGTCTTCCTGTCATCCTGCCTCTCTGTCTTTGCCTGTGTGTGCGTCTGTTTTCACCGTACATTCATTGACCTGCGTCAATTTACCATGTGCTCCCCTGTATTACGGGATGTACGTCGCACCCTGATATTCTTTGACTGTCGCATGACCCAGCCTCAAAGTTTCCTAGCCTCATCGTTTGTTGCAGACTGATGTCCACCAGCAAGTAGGCCGATACGATCAATCTGAGCTCACTTAAAGCCCAATCTCCAGTCTCCATCACAGCAGAAAGTGTTCACATGTGGCTTTGTGACAGGGCCATTCCTAGACTCCACGTACATCCAGCTGAGTGATCTATTTTAAGTTTTTAACTTCCCGAAAAAAAAAAGTTATTGCCTTTGGAGTTACTGTGGGGCATGCCGCACATGAATGAAACATTCAGCTGGGCCACAACTGGCTTAAGTAAACCACATAATCCAAATTCAGAAGCTAGAAAATCTACCAGCATTTGTACAGAAGCCGCATAAGGACCACGTGGCGTCAAATCAGCTTAATGCACACCGATGATGCTATCCTTAACACGATGAGGTGCCAAAATATACCGCACTGGAATAAATAATTATTAATAATCAATTATCCTTTACTTAACAAGACTACAGCATAAAACTTAGATTTAAAGCTTTCGTGACTGCAGGGATTCGTATTCTTGGTTCTTTCGGTAAAGTCACGTAGAAGGGAAATAATAAAATAATAAAAATATAAAATTCTCACGACGTTTCGATTGCAACCAGAGGTGTGGACTCGAGTCATGTGACTTGGACTCGAGTCAGACTCGAGTCATGAATTTGATGACTTGCGACTCGACTTGGACTTGCATAACAATGACTTTGTCCCACCTCTGAGATGTGGACTCGAGTCATGTGACTTGGACTCGAGTCAGACTCGAGTCATGAATTTGATGACTTGCGACTCGACTTGGACTTGCATAACAATGACTTTGTCCCACCTCTGATTGCAACACAAGCAATCAACACGTCGTGAAAATGGTATTGTTGTATTTGTATTATTTTATTATTTCCCTTCTCCATGACTTTACCGAAAGAACCAAGAATAAGACTGCAGCATCTTAAAATTCGTGATCTCTATTGAAAGAAGACCATGAATTTAGTTGTTTTCATTTTTTTTTTACCTACGTGACTTTACCGAAAGAACCAAAGAGTAAAGACCATGAAAAGCAAAGTAACTTTGTGGAAAGTCAACAATAGTAATCCTATTGGGAGACTGGTCCTTGCCATAGGAACAAGTAATTTCCACATTTGGTTTAGCGCCTCCAATACAGATGAGAATCGTGCCATATTTATGTGAGTTGAGATCCACTTGTTTTATAACTTGTATTAATTGTTGTTACAACTAGCAGCTGGTTGATGTGTAGGTAAGAGTCGCACTGACTGATGCACGTGATGATTACTGTCCACTTCAACTTGTCGAAGGGCCTTTCATTACACGCCACAGGTTACCTGCACTTGCGATTGGAATCGCTGCAGCTAAATACAAACCACGTGCGTGACCCCATGTGAAGAGTTGGACATTCTTGTATTTATTAGAATACTGTGAACATTAGTCACCGTGTAGTTTATATTGTCGAAGAGTTAAGTGTTTTAGTTTGTTTTTTGCTGTTGCCACTGCGGTAGTGGTCACGCGCAGAATATATCTGACGAGCACTGATGCTAAATAGATCGCTTTGTAATGTGGGACGACGGGGAAGGTGCGTTGCCATGATTGTTAAGCCAGTCAAAGGGGTCGGATGGCAATTTATAAATTTGTCAACATTTGCATGGCTTTAAATGAATGGGCCCCCGGCACGACCCGGTTATTTATCGGACGTGCTTAATAGGAATGCTTCCCACTGTGAGCTATGGCTACAACACAGTAATAGGTCATACAGTATAATGAGACATTCTGCAGGGGGGTTGGCAGCGATGGCCATTTTAATTAAGAGCGAGGCTCAACGTTGGGTGAAAATAAAAGAGAAATTACACAGACAAAACCGAGCCAAAGATATTAACAAAAGTCTTGAACGGTGTAAATATATCATTTCGAAATTACTATTATTAACTTGAGGGATAGCGAGAGAAAAAGGGGTGACCCCCACCCCACCCACCCCACCCACCCGCACTCCTGCTGTTGATGTATAAATTGTACAAGAGTTCCTGCCTCGCCGAGTGTTCGTCGTTACACACTGCAGCGTTAGAGAGCGCTACGCCGGGCAGCAGCGACTGCCGCTTAGGAAGGGTAATGACAGCATCTGCTAGCGGCCCGAGAAACGCTCTCGTTCTCGGCAAGAGCGTCGCCGTTTGGCACAGGGCCAGAGCGTGGGGGGCTTTTCAGAGTGGCTTTCCCTCCCCCCCCGCCCCTCGGCCAGGAATCAGATCAAACGCAAGCCCGAGCCAAGACGCCGGGGAACAAGTGTGAGCTATAATGTGTGCCGGCGTAGAAAATATTTCATAATTAGCCCCTGCAAGTGACGGAACACACCTGCCCTGTGCCTGGGCGGTGTTTGGATTTGAGTGTGGAAACAAGAATCTCAGCTGCTGACCTTTGTGTGTAATGTCACGTGTACACGCCGTCTGATGTTTGGGTTTCAGTTTTATTTTACTTATTGTAGAAACGAATATAATTGCAAAATTTGGTTGTGAGTATTTATTTCTCAAGTTTACCAGTGAGCTGAAGCAATGATACTTGTCGTCTTAAATGCTTATTTACGTGATAATCTAATTTTTTGGCTGTCAGATGGTGGTGGGCGATATTAACAACACACACTTGGCCAGCCTAAGCTAAAAATCCACGTTCTTAGGTTTTTTCGGTAAAGTCACGTAGGTAAAACATTAAAATTTAATGAAAGTAAAATAAAACAAAAATCACGACGTTTCGGAGGCAACACACGTCTCCGTCATCAGGTGGGACCGTCACAGCCAGATTTTTATCCTCTTGATGCAGCAAATCTGGCTGTGACGGTCCCACCTGATGACGGAGACTTGTGTTGCCTCCGAAACGTCGTGATTTTTGTTTTATTTTACTTTCATTAATTTTAATGTTTTACCTACGTGACTTTACCGAAAAAACCTAAGAATATGAATCCTTGCAGTCACGAAAGCTTCAAATCTAGAATAAAAATCCACGTACGAATCATAATATTGGGTGGGAAAATCTTGGTGGTCTGATGGGTTGAGTTGAGTTTAACTCTATAACAAATCTTAGCCATTAGGTTATACATGTGTAGTTTGAATCAGAGGCTAAGTCAATGACATGGTTTAGTTGTCTAATTGAAGCAAAAGTAAAATATTCAAAGCAATGGACATCCTAAGTGGCATAATAGACTATAACGGCATATTCTGTTAACGATAACCTATTAAACCTATTGAACACACCCCCTTGTTTTGATTTTTATCCTAAACGATCCCTGTCTTTGCCTTCCCAGCGATGATGTTCACACGCTGTACCAGCTTTTCATTTTTGAAAGCTGAGTTTTCCGAGAGAATACCTAATGCAGGTTTCAAATACCACTTGTCACTGACAATCATGGCCAGAAATTGACCCTCTCCCCCATCCCTTTGCTACCCTTTCCTACAAATACAAATATCCCCTGTATAGCCTTAACAGACTGTTGGGGCAAGTGCTGTTAGCGAGCACCTACAAAGGTCGGCACAGCACACAAGGGGGTGGATGGCCAGCACCACACCCGGTCGCCTTGGTCTCCCTAGTGGCAATGTTTTAACATGTCGCACTAAATACTCATTTGAGGTCGAGTCGACCTAGGGGAGTCCTTGGAAAGATTTAGATAATCGTCACTGGTGTTGGCCGTGAGCGGGAATCGAACTCAGGTTGCCAGGTATAGTCGCGCACAGCACTAATTGCTACACTCCCTTTCCTACACACCCACACTGGCACATAGAATCGCCTATTTATCCTGCCCAATGCATTGTCTATACTCTTGATGTAACTCTGGAACAAAAAGCTGTCACACACATTTCAACATTAAGGAAACATCAAGCCTCCTAAATGCTTGGATCTGAGGCGTAGGAGGGGCCAGGGTGAATGTGGAGGAATATTTGAGCCCTTAGATGATTTTCCCATCCTGTTGCCTGTTGATAGATTGCCAAAGCCGCACCAGTATCCATGTTAAACACCCGTCACACCTTTTAATACTGAACGTGGCAAATCACAACCATGGCGCTAGCCCTCCATCATGTTTGGCGGCACAAACATATCCGTGGCAATATCTGGGATGTGGTCTGTGTAGTGATGAGCAACATGTATGTAGCCATTGACGAATAATGCTGTTTCTTTTTTGCTCGCATGCTTTATGGGAGGTCAGTTTACCATTGTCAGTGTCAAAAATAGAAAACTGAGGCTGGAAATGTTTAACTTTGCTCTCATCATCATCATCACCATCATCCAAATTACCTTGCAACAATTTGGCATAATCATCATTATCATGGTATGTAAGAATATTTTTGCAAAGGGCCTCTAACTATAATCACAAACAATATCTTTAGATTAGATTTGATATAAATGTTAAGATAGAGGTATTAAATTGTTTCAAAATAACACAAACAAGTCCTCAAACATGAGCATAACATCACGTGTTTGTTACATTGTACCCACTAATGTTAAAGCACATATACGCTTATTTGAAAAACTGTTCCTAAATCAATGCAACATATTTACTAATCTCTCTAACGAGCAAATGTTTCAGTTGTGCTGCAAACATTGCCGATCGTCCTCGTAGATTGAGGTCATTAATTCCACAGTGCCAGTACGTGTTATACATACCGAACAGCTGTTGTTAAAGAGATGTCTAGCCTAATAAGTGCAACAATATCACTACTTTTCAATGGCCCGAGGACTTTCGTGTGTTTCCCAGAGATTGAAGTATTCACTGCTGAGGTGTATTTATACCTCCAAAGAACAAGCCAGTCACCTGCAGTGTGGTCAGTTTGTTTGCCCTCCTGTTTTCAAATCGAGAAACGGTTAAATAAGTAATCTTCTTCTTGGTTCTTTCGGTAAAGTCACGTAGAAGGGAAATAATAAAATAATAAAAATAAAACATAATAAAATACAAATTCTCACGACGTTTCAGCCTCAACACAAGCAGCCGTCATCAGGTGAAGAAACAGAGCTGTCGGAAATAACTTTTTTTTAAAGATAAAAAGTACATTTAAAATCTGCATTTCTTTTCATGATGATGTACACATACTCAACTGGTATGGTATAACTTGCAGATTTAAATTTTGACTTAAAACTTTCGTAACAGCAGGAATTCATATTCTTTGGTACTTTCGGTAAAGTCACGTAGATAGAAAAATTATAATTATTATTGTAGATTTAATTTGAATTTGGTGATGTCATTAATACCATTCAAAACACAATGGTTTTCCTTCATTGTATTTCACTTGCAGTGTGTGGGTTGCAGAGAGAAGTGGAGGAAACTAGGAATTAAAACGATGCATTGTGTTGGTGTGGCGTGTGTCGATGACCTCGTGGTTACCACACCAGCCTCTTGTCGTGGCAAATGGGAGGGACTTTATTGTTCTCATCCTATCTCGGCCTGGCAAAATCTGTGTACTGTGAATTGGATACTAGACAAAGGCACAATGTACACCATTGGAACCTCATTTGCCAGTAAAAAAATATGATAATTGTTTTTTTACCCTTCTATCTGGCAACAAAACTAACACCTTTTTTTACAAGGAGTCATGTTTGCATAGACCACAATACCTGCAGTCATAATGCAAACAATCTGGTCAAACTCATGTGAGACTAGGCTCTAAGGAAAGCTGTCTCGGGTGTGGACCAATCAACTACTTCAAGGACAGTGCATACATTATCAGAGTAATGTGTTTTGTTTGCATTATGACTGCAGGTATTGTGGTCTATGCAAACATGACTCCTTGTAAAAAAGGTGTCAGTTTTGTTGCCAGATAGAAGGGTAAAAACCAATTATCAAAGGCACAATTTGTCTAGCAAATAAGTACTTAGACTCTGCATTCTGGGCTATGGGACACGTGCTTGAAGCTTCATAATAACACCAAGAGGTATATGTGATGAATATGAATCACAGGTGTGAATTCATACATCAAGAGATTGTTTATTCCAGCAAAGGCCCACCACATATGGCTGAGGTAAATGCTACATATACACTGGACGGACATGATAATAAATGAAGGAGGCCCATTTATGATCAAATTGGACATTGATCACGTCGGCCGTGAAAGAGCACCACCTGAACTGGCTGGACCATGGACAATGCACGGCATTGGTGAGAAGGGCTTGGCTGACCATCGGACAGCGACAGTCACCGCATCGCGTGCTTTCAGATGCGCTACTCCGACCATCTGGAGCGCTCTTCCTTCCGATATTAGGAAGCCACTGGAGCTACGCACTTCCAAATCATCTAGGATGAAACCTAATTTCCTCAGAACTGCTTTCGTGTTTAGTTTGTTGTCCTTCCCCCTGCACCTCCGATTAGCTCGGTTGGCTACGTACGTTGAATGTACATACATGCGTAAGTTAGGCCTACTCGTGTCACCTACGCAATGGGGAATCAAGGTGAGGCTGAGTGCTGATGACTTGTACACGCGCAGTGCAGAAGGATGTAGCATAGACAGGCGTCGCGTGGAACAAGCTCCCAGTGATGACACAAGACCGTGAGAAATGGAGGCATTTGGTTGCCAAATGTATCAGTGACACTGGATGGACTGCGTAACAAGTGATTGTTGTTTCCACCTGGAGCTATCCTGAAGACGTGCAATGCAAACTATTTTATGACAAAATAGTTTTTGACTCAGGAAAGCCTCACACTGAGTCGTAACGCGCTTCTTCAAGAGGGCCTCACTTGGGACGTTGATCTAATATCGTGAGCACTTGGACTTGTGGGAGGAGACCAGTGTATCCGGACAAACACAACGCATTGAGGGGGTAACATTTTTCGCAATGTGTAAACTGATCCACAGTCAACTGATATTTAAAATGCCCATTTACTTTGAACGTACAAAGCAATGAGTGGCATTTTCAATGTGTGCGCATTGGAATGCCACCTGGTGTATGTACTGCGAGAGGGCACCGGCCGAGTGCCGCTGTCCCTGGCATTTCAACGGGCCTGCCTTCCCTAGTCCTAAGTGCTGTGTAGTAATCGTTCAGCGTGACAGGTTGATGGATGGCGTGAATCTCCCATATTTTTAAAGCAAAAAGCTCCCGTTCTTTTTGTCCCCTCTGGCTCGCCATCCGTCTCGCCCGCCCACATCCGTCCTGCCTCGTTTAGGGCGCCCGCCCATTAATAACAACACAAAGCAAACTGCGGCACAGGGCCTCATTTTATAACGGGAATCGACCGGCTTCCAACCTGGGAGGGGGATCGCTCGGATTGTGGGCGCCTCAGCACAGGGAGGAGTTTAATGCGAATCATCGCCAAGCTGGCATTGAAAACGTGGAAGTTTAAATTCCCCGTACGACCATGGTGGCACTTGACCAGATTTATCTGAAGGCAATGCTTATGGTAAGAGATGACCGGGTGGACCTGTGGACAAAGCATTAGGCTCAAAATGATAAGTTTTAAAGTTCACATATCTGCCATGGGGACAATTAAATTTTCGATTTAAAGCTTTCGTGACTGCAGGGATTCATATTCTTGGATCTTTCGGTAAAGTCACGTAGAAGGGAAATTGAACGCTGTCTTTCCAACAGCTCTGTTCTTCACCTGAGGATGGCTGTTTGTGTTGTGGCCGAAACATCGTGAGAATTGTATTGTTTTATTTTTATTATTTTATTATTTCCCTTCTACGTGACTTTATCGAAAGATCCAAGAATATGACAATTAAATGAATACTGCCTTGTGGTAAGTCAACAATAGTTTATCAATAGACTGGCCCCTACCATGGAATTGTGGATATTTTGCCATTAGTACAGACCATGCACATTTGAGCCAGGAGACCAACAGGCAGATCTGGCCGGGTGCGGTAGAGCGCATCTATAATCAAGCAACTCACAGTGGTCATGGATCTCCTCAAGCAGGATGCTAACCGTGCGTGTAAACTCAACACAAAGAATTTCACAACTAATTTTACGACACAATGATTCTGACTTTCTGTATTGTTACTCTGACTTTTTTGGATCTTGTCTTCAAGATGTTTGATGTAGTTTCAAATGGAACGTTGTATCCAATTGCTGAGTTTTGCTGTGAGGATTGTTATTTGACTTACCAGGGAGCCGACACAATAATTTCTTGTGCACGTGAAAATGTCATTTGTTTGGAGATTTCCCGATGACAGAGATTTTGTCAAAGCATTACGTGGTCTAATCTAAAAATATATTTGGAATTATGAGTTCAACGTTTTGAGTGTTTTCTCCCGTTACTTCCGTTTCCTCATTTGTACAGAAATAACTTTGACAAAGGTAGCAAGTAGGACTATCCTGAAAAATAGTCAGAAAATATTGAATGCACAACACCGACGCTGAATTACAGTACAGTTTAATCTAACTCACTTATCATTTCCATAAAACAGAGGAGATTCTTACCCTGAATCCTCGGCTCACTAGAGTCTGGTTCCAGGAGGTTTTAATGTTTCCACATGGTACTGTGTAGACTGTATTTACGTTCGATGTAGACATTTTGCCTGTAACAAAACGAGCCCGAATGCACCCGATCTCACCAGATGTCATACGCTAAGCGGGATTGAGTGTGGACATTAGTTTGGATGGGCGACGTTCATCGTGAGCAGTAGAGGACAGTGAAGAAAAGTTTGTTGTTGTACGATACTTATATGCTCCATGCCTTGACCAGCACACGCTGACCAGCGTTTTGAAGTATTGTAAAATAATCTCCATATTGGGTGGGGAGGTCTTCATCCATCAGTTGTTTGGCAATGGGCTGTCCATGCATGAACGTATATTATATACAAGCTGATTGTAATTATCAGCGAAACGTCGTACTCAAATTTAAAATGCTGTTGATCCTCTCTTCAGCACACCGGTGGGCTAAAGAAGTGAATTTTTTTGTCCTTTGAAAACGTGACACATTTTTTACTGTTTGGCCGTGTCAGGTGGTGGAGGGGTACGACACATTTATAAATAACGCGATCTGACCCAAAAACCTATATTATGAATAATATTGGTCGCGAAAGCCTACGTGTTAAATTTATATACATTGTGTACAGATGAGTATTAATTAATTTATACACCGTGTATATAAAACCATTGCGAAGAAGGTCAACCAGCCAAAATGGACGGAGATATATTATCCCCTCCTGTATGTATCTTTGTTTGAGTACACTAGTTTTCTCACAATTGCCAAAATACTAAAAATGAGATTGGCCAAGCACCCCAAACAGGACCTCTTCTTGAAAATGTATATAGACTCAGTGAGCATTTGCTGGTAATTTTTTTTTATATATATAATTTTTTTACCTCCACATTCATCTCGCCAACAGGCGAAGTCATGCTTTGCTTTTAGCTGCGCATAGGTCAATGCAATCGTGTAATTGGATGATTTGTAGTGTTGCATGAGAATTGTATTTGTAGTAACTCAATGAGCCACCCCAGTGAGTGCTCTGCAAATCCTGGATAGGCCCTTCCTGCAGATGGCCCTGGAGTTGGGTTTGACCTCTGCTGTCAATGTCTTGTCCGAGCCAGTAGCTGGGCAACTGCACTCAGTCTTCAGATGCACAGGGGCCCCCCTCAAAGGCAGGTGTCCTTGGGGAATTTTGCAGTCCTATTATTTTCACTTAAATCTTGTTTGGTATCATTCACTGTTAAGACAAAAGCAAAGTGTTCAATTGTTAGGCTGCACAGCACGAGCAGGCCCCGTGCATGATTCTTTTGCACCTCCGATTAGCATGGTTGGCTATGTACGGTGCGAACGAGTTTCAACATACATGCATGTTAGAAATCCCATGCAACAAAAAAATGTATGACCGTAAAATCACGTACGTTGTATAAATGCGTAAAACGAGCATTTATTTGCACGTCAAATTTCTACACAGTGTATTACTGACCCAGAGGGATAACTGGCTGAGTCAACTCCTGGTCAGGATTTTAATTTACAACATTCCGATTGTAAGTCAAGCGTTCTAACCACTGTGCCACCTGGTCAGACAAGTTACGTTGAAAAGGTACATTGCACGTGTATGAAGGCACATATGCAACATACACATATATAACTTACAGTATTGTGGCTATACAAATTATGGTGCTGATGATGAGAACAAAGACAATACTTATATAGAATTATAACGTATAGAGTAGCTGTCTTGGTGGTTCTGTAGTAGAATTCAAGATGCACAATTAGAAGTGGATTGTAATCGAAACCCAATCTAATGGTAAACTCGGATCATCATCCCGCTGGGGTCAATAAAATAGGTACAGCATTGCAGCATTGAGGAATACATTGACAGTGCTTGTATTATAATCATGTGATAATGAATGATAATTATCATAAAGTCCCGACCACTGTTCGTGTGGATGTGAAAGTTCCACCACGGTCACCGACTGAAATCGGAGATGACAACCGTCCCAGGATCATTGGCGAGATACTTTTTGGCTATGACCTTTTGACCTGTAGGGTAAATG
The DNA here is from genome assembly GCF_965212315.1 of Lampetra planeri. Lineage (NCBI taxonomy): Eukaryota > Metazoa > Chordata > Hyperoartia > Petromyzontiformes > Petromyzontidae > Lampetra > Lampetra planeri. The sequence continues at coordinate 17,636,155 of NC_136108.1, read as the reverse complement.
TGTGTTTTTTTACACAATACGGTTAAAACACTTACAAGTTGACTCAGTCACAGTTTATTGCTCTTACTTTCATAGGCCAACTGTGGGGGGCCTCGCACACAAAGCTATGCACCTCCCAGGGGTCCAGTAGCGAGAGCACTTGGTTCCATGCAGGAGGATTTGCGATAAGCACCGGGAAGCGAGAGTCAGGGTTCAGGATCAGGTGTGGTGTGCGTGTGTGTGTCCGCATGCCTCTGAGGCTGCACCCAGCATTGCAGTTCATTCCATCTAATCCGCTTGCCCGTGCCCTGCAGCTAACAAGCGATTATGGATTACCGGCAAAACACCCAAGCAAAGAGAAATAAAGAGGGGGAGGGTGGAGGAGGGGAGGTGAAAAACGAACATTACTTATTACTTTAATACCCTGACAAAGCACACGCAGTGAGCCCCCTATCAACAGGCCCGCCCAGGGTTAAGATCGTCTGACAGTCGAAATCCGTCATTGTCGCTGAGGCAGGGGTGCAAGTGAGTTGGGGGAGTAGGTGGTGGGGTGGGGGAGCAGGGCCGAGTTGTATGGCTATGAAATGAGGGCTGTTGGTGGATCCATAACCGCGAGTGCCCCTTTTATTTAAAGGAAATGGTGGGGAGATAATGCCAGTGGCATCTCCAATGAAGTTTGTGTTGAGGCACGTGTATTTCATTTGTTTTTTTGGGCACGGTTTTCAGAAGGAGTGTTTTTTTTGTTTCTTTCTCAGATGGCGTGGGTTGCGGTACGAGAACATGTGCCATACACCTGGGTGTGGTCTATCGCCTTGTGGCACTTGAGTCATGTGCTGGGTTGGCATGCCGAGTGTCGTTCTGAATGTGGATAGGCGAGAAAGGCATCAGCACTTCGCCTACTGATTGTCCCACTTACCCACCAAAATACTGCAAAAACTAATTTTTGATTTACAAAAAATATATATACGTTAAGTTAACGTGGCACGAACATAAATGCGAGACGTGTAATGTAAAAAAACACGCCTAAAATCGCTATTGTGCTTTTGTGGTGGGGTGGGGTGGATCACGTGCTGAAACTCCTGATCCAATGGGCTGCGACGTAGCCAGGAGACAGCAGCTTACAATTTTGTACGCGAAACGCAGGAACATCCATACTAGGGGAATTTCCACCGTGGAGATGGAGTAATGAAATCACCTTGCTTTTCAGGAACTAGATGGATTCTTGTCATCGACAAAAAAAATGGCCACATTTGTAAAATGAATACTCAAAGCGTGAACAATTACGAATGTCAAGCCAAATCATTCTGTATTCAAGCATCGCCGTTGCATTTCATCTGAATGCAAAGACTGCGTGGAGACGGTGGACTGCGAGTGATTCAACTCTCAGAAAGCGGTCACAAAAGAGGCCTCAAAGCCCCACAATCATCGCGTACACCTGCACACCCCGAAGCAGCAGCAGCGGCAACCCCTTATGCACTCGTGCCATACACCGAGGCACATGATTGTAATTAGCCACGGAGAGAGCCATATTTTGTTGCGGTTTGTTGATGTTAGGTCCTCTACTATTCCTCCCTGCGGACCAACAAATACGGCCGAGTGGCATGTTGTTCAGAATTCATGAATACATGTCGTAACTCATAGCCTATCATAAATGTATGTTTTTTTTGTATGTTGAAATTCTCTCGCACCTGTACGTAGAAATTCACTTTTGGATGGAGGTCTCCCCAGGGCTGAGTTGGTCATGCGGGTTGTTTGACCATACTTCACCGCTCTGGTCAATTTTTGTTGGTGATGGGGGCACCAGAGATCATTTCAGATATCACTCCCCATTAGTTTGTTGATTGTGTTTAGTTTTTTGTCCTTCCCCGCACCTTCGATTAGCATGGTTGGCTATGTACCGTACGAAAGACGTTCAACATTTATACATACAATAATTATAATAGCAAACACAATTTAAAACGTGCACATATTGCGTGAATTGGAGGCATTGTTCGATCAAGAACTCAGAAACGTGAAGCCAAAGTTCAACGTTCCTCGTAAGCCAGCCTGAACTGCTGCTTGTATGTACGCATGTTGAATTTTTTTCGCATCGTACGTGGCCAACCGTAGTAATCGGAGGTGCTTGAAGGTGGATGGTGCCTGGATCCTGTTGCATATGTGCAGTCGGAGAGAGTTCAAAGGGACCGGTGCAGCTATGGAGACGTGTCATTCAGCCAGGAGAGTGCTGGTTCTGGGTACGATGAGTAACGTTATTGGACGTGCTCCATAGAATGCGGTGGTTTGCCATGGTCCGTGGAGTGAGAAGGGTAGAGAGCCATTATGGAAGACCTTGAACTAGAGCTTGGTGGCACAGGATAGTCATTTGTTCTGTATCCTTGATTTTAGGGGGAGCTAGTGCAAAGTTTTTAGCAAAGCCATCGAAGTCATACGGCCAGGCCTAATGCCAAGGACAGTGCACAACAGGTTGGTTTGATGCTGCTCAAGCTTGTTGAGGTTTTTTCCCGGTCTGATGTTCGAGTGAAGATGGCTTTGCAATAATGGAGGCGAGTGCTGGCAATGCTACGAGCCAGAGTGTTTTCAGCCAGTGCCGTCATCATTGGCCGGATGTGCCATGAGGCCCTGTGATGCCTTTTGTGTTTAGTTTGTTGACCTTCCCCCGCACCTCCAATTAGCAATGTCGGTTACGTACGGTGCGAAAGAAGTTCAACAAGCATGCAATTTTTTATTAGGTTAACGATGTGGTCGTCGAGTGATACCGGGGATATTCTAATGATTTGAGAGAGTGATTGACCAAGCGATGTGACGGTCTTGACGGAGTGACACCATGGTGTGCCGCTGCCTGGTGTCTAGAAACAAAAAGTGCTTCGGATTTTTTTTTATTTATTACGAGGTGGTTTCGCCCAAAGCAGTGATGCAAGGTTGAGGTACAATTTTGAAGGTAAACTGCGACTTGAGTGTAGGTTAAGGTGGAGTGTAATTGAGGCTCATCACCCGAGGTGCAATAGTTAACGGCTGTGACGATTGATGAGGTGACACACTGGGGAAGAGATGTAGACTGAAAGCAGTAGAGGACGCAGGACGGATTCCCCGAAGGACACCGATCACAGACAGCCTTGCGTTCCTTTAAAGTTTCTCATGCACGTCCTTAAAGTGTTCCAGAAACCATTCGCATGCACGATTTGTATTCCTTCCTTGAATAATGTATGTTTAAACGTGTACATAATTGTAAGTCAGTATATCCATGCTCAAGCCCTCATTCAGATTGAAACATGTATAGGGGAGGGCCCTGTTGTGAGGTAATACTATTGAGAAAGTTAGTTTGTCTCTAAACGCTGTTCAATGTCCTATGTTCAATGTTGTGGAAAGTATCTGCAGTGATGCATGCTGAGACAAATGGAATTGTGCGACAGTAGAAATTGCTATACGCTGTGAGTGCTGCTGATCTTCAAGCAAAAACACTTCATTTTATAAGCGAAAATGGACCAAATGCAAAATGTGCAATGCAGGTAGACACGCAGGGCTCATCGTCACCTTATTTCCCAGAATTGAGTTGAAATCCACAGAGGTTTTTCTGTAAAGATATGATCCCTTCCAGGCATTTCTCATGGCCTTGGGCAACAGAGAGATATGCTCACTTCACATTTTTTATGGGAATTAGTGAACCCTTTCTGCAAGTTTGAGTCTCGTGACGAATATTTATTTATTAACGTGTTTATTTATTTATTTATTTATTGCACCTCATGCGGTGTTTATAAAGTGTTGATTGATTGGTATAACTGGGTTTCCAATTAGACAGGAGGCATTATTTTGATATCCCAATTGGACAATGCTTCATGCCAAGACAGAGGCCATATACCCAGCCGTAACCCTCATCCGTCTTACCTAAATCAATACAATATTTCTTGAGCATTGATTTCCCACAGTCTCTCCTATTATGGCTGGGTTAGAGAGGTAGTCTGAGCACACATCCCTGTAGGTTATAAAATAATTAAAGGGTCAAATTGCGATTTAAACCTGAGTGCCGTGTTCAAAATTTATCTACGATCTTTCATATTTACTGGTTTATTTACAATGCAAACTTCACTCGGAGGAAATATTGAAAAAAAATGTGTAATTAGAACAATAACACAAATTTCTCTTCGTTCTCCTTGAATGCAGCGATGACAAAATAGCATTGGCCAGGTCAAGCTTACTTGTTTGCGCTGGTCCGGTTGAGTAATTTGCAAATGCACTGCCTTGTACACCTGAGTGCTGCCATGGTACACTGGTGAGAACACTTTACTTTGTTGCTGTTTCGATGGGAAAGTTTATTTGTTTCCCTCCCCCCCCGTACTCCACCCCCAACTTCCGTCCATCCAGCAGAATCAACGGGTGATGAGTAGGTCACGTGTGGTGAGGTGAAAGTTGTGGGTATTTCCACCTCTTCTAAGATATCTGGCCCGCGTGGAAGAGCAGGCCAAAACACCCTCGAGAGCAGTGTTCTTCATTGCAAGGCCCCGTGGAGCCCCCCCGGTGGACTTTAGTGCGGCCTCTGACGTGCTGGCCGCTGACCTTACACGAATGTGAAAACACCCCCAATGTGCTTTCAAGCCCAATGGTTTCAAATGGTGTGGCGGCCCTCACTCACACTGACGTCTTAGCGTGGTGTTCTAGAGGGGTTCTAGAGCTCCCTATGGTGGAGGCTCTTACACCCGCAAGTGCCATAAGCGAGCAATTGCAGGGGGAAGAACTGAATTCAACTTGTTGTTGAATCGTATACCAACGCCCTTTAATCAGTACTGGGCTCAGTTAACAAACGTAATGATGGCACATGTGAAATAGTTGAAAGAACACCATACGGGCAGGAACAACCCACGCAACCTGCAAGAGAACATTCAGTGACACGAACACGTTGCTTCCATCTTCACCTGCTCCGGCTCAGCTGCATCGTTTCCTGGCTGTGGGTGTGAGGCTAAGTGATTCAGGCTTCTGAACCCATCCTGAGGAAGTGGTCAGGATGTGTTCGTGGGCGTGCGAGCCTCAACGAGGAGCGCAAACCGAGGCCAGCAACGATCGCGGCCGTGAGTCCACTCTCAAGCGAGCGTGGGATTTAGCAAAAAAAAAAGAACACACGGTTACAAAAAAAAAAGTCCATAATAATAATAAAACTGAGCTTGTATGAATCTTTTTATAGCTTTGTTGGAAGGTGGCCGGTGCCTAACAGGTAACATATGTGCAAGCCATGCTTGGGCCAACAAAAACACCCGCTTTGCAAGAATCGGACGTAACGCGTTAAACCACCGAGGCTCGGCGATGCCAGGTACCTGGTGAGGACTGGAGGAGGTGGTTTTTGGAAATGTATTCCACAGGATTTGGGGCATGTTTATACTTCATCACGGGCAGTTGTTTTAGACGAGATTCATTTTCTCCAACTTTTGATTCCTGCCAAAGTAACTACAGCACTATACAGCAGTGTGTAGGATATTGGGAACAAATTACTATGTTGTAAAAGTCGCATGAGCTCATGCTAACCATGGGAGGCTGTTGCACATAAAAGCAGGGCCACTCGAAGCAAAGATGGGTGCCCTTTGTAGAATATACTTTAGTTGGATGGATTAGTCAAAAATCAATTAAAGAATTTCTATTTAATTTGCGAATATGATCAAACAGCTGAAATTAAATCCACTATGCACATGTACACGTGAACTGTAATATATGTAAGCAAACAGATGACTAATTTACAGGCCGTTGTCAATCCACTGCTGGATGAAGTCCCTCTCCATATCATGTCAGTGGGGGATGTTTGACCATACTTGGTCAATGTGGGTTGCGAAGTGGGGTGGTGGGGGGGGGGGTCCCAGGACTGGTTCAGATATCGCACACCACTGATGTTTGCCTTGGCTTAGAATCAGATTCAGGTCACCGGGTTCATGAGCAAAAATAAAGTATTATATATGTGGAGGTAATCATATCTGGCAAGGTGGCTCTGTGGTCAGCGTGCTCGACTCGCAAGTATAAAGTTTCAAGTTCAAATCCCAGGTGGAAATAAACTTGACTAATCATCCCTCCGGGGTTGATTGAATGAATACCATTACAGCACGTGAGAGGTGAACAGCGGTCATGTTATAATTATATTGGTCTCCCCACCATGGGAACATGGAATTACCACCACTTGTGGTCACCAATGGAAACGACTGTCAACTCCACGGTGACAGCGTGACTTTGATTGTGTGTGTAATTGTCCCAATGGGGTCAATATTGTACCACTTTTTGGGACGTTAATTAGATATCCTAAAGAGTGACTGGCCTCTGGCCATGACAATGTGGAATTTGCACCACTGACTCAGGGCCATCAACATCGACAAGCACAACGTGACCATAACGTGAGTATGAAGACAATTTTAGACTTTGCATGCCCGTGTGTACAGCATTTTTAGCCAGCGGAGGATAGTGGTGGGTCGTGCAAAGATTGTCTGCAAGGCACCAGGCTGCAGGCCAGCAGATGCCAGTAGCTGGGGCACAGCAACTAGGATGTGCGCCTGGCACTCCAGTTTAATGCCGCATGTAAAATTGTCAGTATTCAACATATAGGAGCAAGAGCCTCCGAAAGGAGAGTGTTGAGACTCGATGAGGCTTTCCTGGGTAAACAATCTCCATCATTACTGTTTCTATATATGCAACAACGTGTGGTTCCATTATTGAATCATGATGCCCCCCCCCCGCCCACTCGAGAAACTCAGGGAAGATCAACTTTTGTTTGAAGAGGCAAGACCCTGTGCGATGCTAAAGAATTTTGTATTTGTTGTCCCTCGTACGTAAATTGCGTCAAAGAAATACATCGCACGGGAAAATAAAAAAAGTCAAGAGCTGGCGATTTGAACAGCGTTGAACTAAAATCCTGACACCCGACAGCATCCACGGACGCTCTCCTGGCAGTGTCACCGTTCCCGTGGCCTCACTTTTTCCACGCGAATGTTTTAATCCAAAATAAACGTGCTGTTTGTACGGCGCATAACTGGAAAGGCAGATAATGCAAATAAAGGCTCCGGCTCCCTGCCACGTCCCTCTCATCTCATTACGCAGTCATTTTTTAACTGGCTTTGGATGAAAGGCCCTCGCTGGGCAAAGACCGGGACTTTGGTTAAAGCTCCCAAGTGTTTCTTGGATGTCCAACTGAACAACATGTGACGTGTAGCGCTCGCAGATAAAAAAAAAACCCTCTGCTTTGTTGTCTTTGCACTTTCATAAACGTGCCCTGGAGGTGGCTACTACTACGTGTGTGTGTGTTGGTGTGTGGGGAGCGGTGGTGTAGCGGTTCGTGTGCCGCGCTACGGGACCCGAGTTCGATTCCCGCTCACGACTAATACCGGTGACGACTGCCTGAACCGGTCCCTGGGCCTCCCCTAGGTCGACTCAGTCTCAAACGAGTACCTGGTGCGGTGTGTAAGCATCGCCACTGGGGAGACAAAGGCGGCCGGGCGTAGTGCTGGTCATCCACTCCCTTCGTGTGCCGTGTCAGCCTCCATAGGTGCTCGCGAATAGCACTTGCCCCAATAGTCTGTTGAGGCTACACGGGGGATCTTTGTGGTTGTGAGGAGTAGTGGCCTCATGGTCAGCGCACCACGCTAAAATCCCAGTGACCTGGGTGCATACGCTGACAATCGCACACGAACGTGGCCTGCACTTTTGCCCGTCTCAACTGGTAGCCTTGAGTCAATGTCTACCTGGTGCGGTGCTTAAACATCCGCACCGGTGAGACTAAGGCAGCTGAGCATAGTGCTTCATGCACCAACTTCCCTCGTGCAATGTCAGCCTTCATAGATTTTCACGAGCTCCACTTGCCCACGAGTCGATAAGGGTAAAATATGATATTTGTATGTGTGTTTTTTGTCCCACTTGGCTTACACGATTTAATAATGGAAGTAAGGTATTTCGTTTTAACATTGTTCTTTTTTGGCATTTTCATACGAATTCTCAGTCTAATGGATGTTTTTTTTATGGTGATATCAACGATACCATTTGGTGGAAAGTTAGAGGCTGTTGTTATTGTTACAATGTCCCTGTTGTTATTGTTACAATGCCCCTATTGTTATTGTTACAATGTCCCTGTTGTTATTGTTACAATGCCCCTGTTGTTATCGTTACAATGCCCCTGTTGTTATTGTTATTGTAACAATGCCCCTGTTGATATTGTTACAATGCCCCTGTTGTTATCGTTACACTGCCCCTAAACGTTGTCACAGCCGTCATCTTAATTTGTTAAATACAGATAATAATACTCATTGAAATGCCAGCTACTGTAAACTTTTAAACTTTCCACTCTCTCGCAAGCAAAAATGGTCAATTACTTAAACAAAAATTCCATTTGGTACCTCTCTCTACAATGCAAAGTTTTATAATTATCGAGCCCTGCAATGCCTACAACCCCTTGTGTGATTTCTACTCAAAGTCATGATGGAACACTGAACAAGGAAAAGGATGCACTTAGAGTTGGCCAGGTTGTTAAGAGGTCAGAGAGCTGAGCTGGCACCACTGAAATTGTGAGTATGAATCTGGCCAGCTTTCCATGATTAAATTGGGTTCTAAAGTCTGCTAAGTCGATGGTCTCATGCCATTCACAAATGACCCACAAAAAACATCACATTAAGTTGAGTTTTGCACTTCATCTCAGAGCTGACGTTTATTTCAGCTCTGAGATTTAAAAATATTCGTTTGCCCGTCATGGAACGAACTTTATACTCCAGCAGGATGCGTGGGAGAGTGCCACACGCCGAGTGTGTGGATCAGAAGCCGCTTGAAGGGGTCTCAGAAGTAGTTCTATGATATGTGCTTCCATGAACACAGGGTGTCGCACTCTTCTGCGGGGGTCTGTCTTGTAACATGATGCCAAAAGCACAAGTGGGACAAAGTTGTGGAAAGAAAAATAGAAATTCGTATTCCTGCACTAGAAGAGCATGTATAAGCCTCAGCTTACAACAAGAAATACATAAATAATACTTGACTTAAAACTTTCGTGACTGCAGGAATTCATACTCTTTGGGTCTTTCGGTAAAGTCACGTAGAAAGAAGCCATCCAGATATATAAACACAGACACAATTTCAACCGAGAAGATGGGAACAAACTGAGCAATCATTGGAAGGATGTTATTAACCAGGTAAAGTCATAACTGGCTGTGATTCTTCCTGCCTACCTGCCTATGTTAGCTGTTATTTCCAACTCTCTGAGTTACATTACCTTGTTAAAGGTCTTTACATTAACAGGCTAAATGTCTCACTAACATAGCCGCTGCTTCCCTTTTCCTCGATGCGGCGGTGGCGCTCGTTGTTTATTAGGCTGAATGTCTCTCATTAACAGAGCCGCTGCTGCGGGAGCCGTCTCACATTGACATGCTAATCTCTAATCTCTAGAAATACAGTGGCTTCTTCAACACCGTAACCGTGGGGTTACATTAACAAATTGACATGCTAATCTCTAGCAACACAATGGCCGAGGTATGCCTAGCTCTGCGATCTTACATTGACGTGCAAATTCCATCTCTAGCCCCGCCCACTTACCCTAGGGCTGTACCCATCTCAAACCTTTATAACCTCTGTCTGCAGTAGCTCTCTCGCTATATTTCTTCCTGCCTCAGCAGTCCGCCTGCTGTATTTTTTCACCTGAAGACGATTGCTTGTGTTGCGATCGAAACGTCGTGATTTTATTATTTTATTATTTTTCTTTCTATGTGACTTTACCGAAAGGCCCCAAAGAGTATAAAATAATACATCAAGAAAACTAAACTTAAAAAATAATCCATAACCCATTTTCCATACGCAGTGTGCATGCCATAATCTCTGAGGTTTAAGAGTCCTCAATCTCGTTTGATAAAGCGAAATACCCCAGATCTTTGCAAGAGCCTGCACATGGTGCAGAGCAAATATAAAATGTTGGCGTCCCTCATGTGGTGTGCATTTGTTATAAATGGCAAGCTCAGATGTGGGGCTGAATTCCAGCAGCATTGTCGCTCTGGTGGAGCCACTGTGCCCCTCTCTCACCAGAGGCAGTTGCAAGAGCCCCCACCGGCACCCCTGCCCTTTCGAAGCGCACAGCAGCAATGCTCGGGTGCATCCAGTGGTGGTCGGGGCGCGAGTGATGCATGCTTGAAATCCAGCGCTTCGGATGTGGTGGCTTGTCCAAAGATTTTTCGATTTAAAGCTTTCGTGACTGCAGGGATTCATCTTCTTGGTTATTTCGGTAAAGTCACGTAGAATGGAAATAATAAAATAAAGCATAAACAAATAATTAAAATGTTCTATTTTATTATTATGGTTTATTTTATTATTTTATTATTTCCATTCTACGTGACTTTACCGAAAGAACCAAGAAGATGTCCAAAGATTGTTCCATGCAGCCCCCTAAGCCTTGCTGAGCCGTTAGGTCACCACATTCGTCAATAACGTGGTGCTCTCGGCAAATGTGTGTGGAGTTGTTTATTACCTGTGCTAATGCAGCACTCGCAATGCAGTTTAAAAAAACAATTGCCGTGAAGTAATCGAGAGATGGCAATGCTTCGAACGTGTTATTCACCTTCCTGTACAGAGTGTTGAGTGATAATTGCTGGTTTGTGTTATTGGTGTTGTTTGGGAACTCCAGTTTTCCCCCTAGTAAAAAAGTGATGAAGACATTTCCGAAAAATTCTCAACAGGGCAACTCCTGTATTTTTATTTTTTTACCATTTAATAATACAGTTGATCAAAAACTTTCATGTTTTCCGAGTAAGAATAAAGTATTCCCCTTACCAGTAAATGTGATTGTTTGTCTGCCATATTGTACATACTTGCATCGGCATATAGGGTGATATTTACTACAATTGTGGTTAACAATGCCTTTTCAAAACGAATCTGTTGTACATTGAGCAGGAAAGTGCAACTCTTTAAACTGGTAGCGACGTAATTATTATATACTCAATTTGTAAGGGAGTTTGTTGATTATTATTATTATGCAATAAACAGATTCATTACTTTAAATACAATAAAAAAAAACTGCTCACGGTTCACGCATTCAATCGATTATTTAAAATGCATGAAATTTATATTCAGATTATACATTTACGCTATTGTTATTAACAACATAGCACAAAACATAAATATGAGAAACAATACAAATGAGATTATTAAAACACAAACAAATTGCTTCATAAAAATCTGCAACCCTAAATTGTAACAAATAATGGCATCTTTTTTGCCTCAATGTGGTTTCTGAAATTATATTTGAAGCTAATTCTTGGATTTATACACGGTACATACAGTTCTATTTTCAATATACGCGCACATGTATTCATAATTAAATACACATATGCACTAATACATACATTAGTGACTAACAGTTTTTTTATTGGAAATTGAACACATTTTTATCGATTTCATTGCGTCAATAATTAATTTTTCTTTTAAGATGATAAATTATCGGTTGTCAGGGGATAATTTGTGGGCCGGCTTCCAAGTGTGATTACAAAGCCACCCGTGGGATGTTTTACTTATGAACAGTTGGATGTGAGCAAGACGGAAAACGGTGAAAATTATTGCAATTGAGGAATAGAAAAAGCTGATAACCCCCAAAAGCTCAACGTCTGCAAACTCGGCTTTCTTTTTGAGCAAGCGGATTACACGCTTGAAGTGAGTGAATTACTAAGTTCATTGTAAGGCCATCTGTGGGGAGATTATACAATTAAACCTATCAAAAAAGTCGATTGTCATATTTTTCAAAGATGCCAGGGTGGGTTGTCCAAAAAACACGTGGGTTATCTAAACAAAAATGGGTTATCATTGTGTTTCTTTTAAAGGACCCTATCCTGAAGAATCAGCACGGCGGCGAGATGTTAACTACCTCGCCTGGTGTACAGGAGATCGTGGGTTCGATCCCGACGCTTGTATATTTGGCGTTTGCGCATTTTCCCCGTGGTCGTGTGGGTTATTCTCCGGGTCCTTTGGTTTTTCCCTTCACATCTAGAAACATGCGTTTAGAGTATTTGGCTGCTGCAAATGTCCGCATGATAAGCCACTTCGTTGAGCAATCATTTGTGGCCAGGCCAAGAGATATACAGCTCAGTGGGCCTTACCTAGTAAAACAATGCTTTTAGTAATAATGATGCTACTCGGATCACATTTTATCGTGCGTTTTCATTTGTGCAACAGCCACACAGATGTCCTGACCGTGTGTTTAGGGCCAAGTCGATTTGACACAAGAGCGACTGCAAATATAAGTCTAAAAATAAGGCAAGAATTGGGATACATGGACAAAGAAGAGTGAGACAGGAAAGACGTAGAGCTGAGAAGGAAGGAGATGAGAGGAGGAATCAACAGCTTCAGTTAAGGACACTTGAGACCATGACACCCAAGCGCAAGAGATCGCTAGTTTAGCTCTGCAGTCCAGATACTAGAAATCCAATTGAGGTAAGATTCGTGAGAAGCAAACAAAGACAGATCGGTGTGAATGTGCTCATTGACAGGAGATGGTTGCAGGAGCAGCGGAGATGATTGCAGGCTGGGGCTGCTGCAGGTGAGTGTGCGATACGGCTGGGATCCTGTAGGAAGTTTATTTGAAATATGTGAGCATAAACAATTAAGGGACATCAATCTGGTGCCTTGGTCTTTCATTGCCAATTACATCCATAGCAGTGATGGTCACATGTGCAAAGATGTCCATTGCAGACACCTCCCACTGGCATTGGAACGTCATCTTCAAAGGAAACGATTGAGGAGAAGTCTGCGGATGCTGCCATGGTACAGGCTCAGCGTCTATCTGCTGGACGTTTATTACCCAGATATGCGGACAGTGCTCTGTTTTGTTCTGTTGTTGAGGAAAGATTGAGGGCAAATTCCTTCCACGACATGTTGATTTCGAACGGTTGTCGTTGACAATCAACATGTAATATCTTTGGGCGATTTCCTGAGATCTGAACGAAATCATCTCACATGCGTCGCCTCGGTGATTTGACGCGGGCATTGGTGAGTCAACTACACCTGCCAATCCTCTTTTTTATGATTGTTTCTTACAGTCAGGGTAAACGCAGTAATTGTGCAGCTACTTTGAGTAAGGCTATAAAAACACGCTACGTATTTAAAATCTGGAGAAAAACAATATATCGATTCAAATAATTGTCATTAATTGCTAATAGATGATGAAAGGTTATCTACCGTTTGAAATTGCCATTTCTATTGTACAAATAGTGACTGCAATTGAAGGCAATAGTGGTAATTTATTGCCTGAGGATTACTAACGTTGCTACGATTATGATATAATGTCTGAAGCCAAAAGCCGAGGGCATTATTGCACAATCGAGGTGACTTTTCCTACCCGAAGGCAATAATTTATCACTATTGCATGACAATATGGTGACCATTTGTTTTATAATGGCGGTAAAAAAAAACAGGGAGCGGTTGGAAGTTAATTCTTGGCTGTGGAAGCCCATTTCAATCATGTGAGTGCCCTGTTTGGCTGTTGAGAACCAACTTTGCATGCACAGACGTGCTGTCGATGATGGATATGGGTCTATTGCCAACGAAAAATGGTCTACATCACAAAATATAAATGGTCACATCAACTGCTGTGAATACATCATCTGACGAAACAACATTTGTTATACACTGCGTTTAGCCAGGTGACATCGGCTGATAATCCAACGATTTGGTGGATCCACAGCACAAGCAAATCACGTAGACACGTGGTTATTCACGGGCACTGCAAGTGTGAAAGCAACTACGCAGAACTAACAACACGTGCGAACCAAGACCATTCCGCAAAATAGTCTGGAGAATGTTACGTGTTTAAATTGTTGACCTCTTTTATAACCATTCCTGTACTATGCCTTGTTTAGAAAACATACAAGGTAACATTGTTCGTTACTGTCATCACCGTCACCATCATCATCTTTGGGCCCCGTTACAAAAAATATGGCTATTTTTTGAAGTGATGAACTACAATTCATTTTCCTTTCAGTTCCTCTACTTTTTTGCCCAAGTCTCACAGTTTACAGTGATCCGCTTCTAATAGCTCTTTGAGGCAAACAGGAACATGTGACATTGTGACAGATGACTGCGCAAAAAAAAAGAAAATCAGGGTGAACTTTAGTCAGAATGAGTAAACTTTTGACTCTAATCCCCACTAAAGCCATTAACCTGTGCTTTTACTCATGTTGCTGAAGGACATCCTTTTCCCAGAAAACCGCTGCTGGCAGCTGCCTCGAGCTTTTAGTTCGGGATAGGAAAAAGTTAAAAAAGGGACATTTTTGTGTCCGTTTTAATCGTCGCGAGGCACCGTGGTAATTGGCCGTCGCAGACATCGAGGCAGAAGCGGAGGGCTGTTTGCCGCCGCATTTGTCCCAGGGCAGCCTCTGCCCGGGCGCGGAGGAGTCGTCACATGACCTCGGCAAAAACAGCGGCGTGGCTTGTGTCAGATCCGGGATCATAAACGGCCGCAACTGTCACACATCCATGCCAAATGGATTGTGCCAGGGCACACACGGGGTGTCAGGTGGTAGCATTGCAAATAAAGCCCACAATTAAAAGTGCACAAATATTGTAAACATCTAGAACACATCTTTTTTTTTTAGAAAGCAATGCTTTGCGTGTTTTTGGTTGCTTTGCTTACGACTTGGATATCTTCCATGCACATATTCAGTATTAATTTGTTGTTGTGTATATTTTTTTCAGTATTTGGATTTCCCAGACGATGTTTATATTTACCCTGCTGGAGGCACTATCATGAAGTGAATATCTGCAGCACGTTTTTGTCAACACAGAATTGCATGGTATCAGGGACAGTACGTGAGAGATGATACCGTTAAACTATTTCTTTGGGTTGCTTCAAAAGTTAACTTTTCACGAAATTGTTACCTTTTTTTCTAAATTCAGCCTCGGTCCAGTTAACGAAATGAAACACCAAAAAGGTAAAATAATCACCCTGAAACTCTGCCACGTATATTTCACCAAAGCCAAACAAGTGATTACACAGAGTTCTAAATACAAGTTGGCTCCTGTGCTTCAAGGCTGGTTAACTAAGATGTATTTGGTTGCTGAAATGGGGCATCTAAATTGTATGATAGAGGAAACACGTAGAATATGGCCCCATTTTCTCGGGGTTAAGTTTTCATTCACTGGCAAATACATCAAATTAATCTCACAGAGGGAAATTCTCAATAATAATCTAAAAGACAAACTCTCTTCGAGAGACTTTCGAGGGGTGGCAAAGTGAAAATGGGAGCGATAGAAGGGCAGGCATACGGAGATGTGTCACGGCAACAGCTATCATTGGTGTTCTTGACATGACATTGATTTGACATCCATATTTAGCATGGCAAAACTATATGGGGCGATTATGTTTCATAACTCATACATGCCTACTTGACTTCAGTGTGAACGTGTGGCTTGTACTTGCTTGCTCTTGTATGTGTTGAAAGATAAAACACTTAGAAACACAGTATATGTCAAGTATATCTGTGACTGACCGAGAATGAAACAGTAAATATTGTAGAACCTGGTTTAATCATCGCTCGCTCCCTGAATTTAAATCCAGGAACTTCGCAGTCTCGGCTCAAAGCTCTGAGAGGTATTATAATGTATTATAAGCCCTCTTATAGCTCTATAGATACGTGATAAACCACACAATGATTTATGTTTGATCCATGCTCCCCCCACTTCCAAAGCAATGGATTATATGTGTGTGCCATGATGCCCGGCATTTGTTACACAAGTCACCCAGTTGTATAAAACTCACATCCAATTTAAATCCACAAAAGTGGCTCAAAACCTAGCTTCATGATATAGTGTTGCGATGCAGGACTGCGATTCAATTCAATAATCGATTTGTCTTGTTTTTACCGTCTCGCTTGTATTGTTTCTAATGTGTTCATAAATATACCAGAATATAATTAGCATTTTATTAATTTGCATAGCATGAGTCTTATGAATCAATACTAATTGATGAAGTGACGCTTTATTGTACCCTAGTTGATGGAGCACTTGACCCGCATTAAAAATGTGCGAGTTCAAATCCTGCCCCGGGGGGCTGACTTGGCTTATAGTCCGTCTGAGATTGATCCTCTGGGACGATCGGCTGCTTCAGGGCAGCCGGTGGAGATGAAGATCACCCCAGTGCTCGTCATGCTCTTGGGACTACAGATGTCTCGTCCTGGATGGATTTCCAGCGCCACTGAGTATGCCACACCGCAGCACTGGCACCTCAGTTCCAACACTGCATAAAGGCCCAAGACACCTGCCTATGGCCATCCGCAGATGGGTACCTTGCGGAGCGTGGCAGGCGAGGGAGAACAGGAGATGCACTCGACTCTCCCGCATCCGTCCTCGTTGGCTGCGGTGCGGCTGTGCATCTGCTGCCGATTATGAGCTTCCTGTCAGGTTGGGAGAAGGTGCCCCACACCCGCCAAAGCCAGCTCCCTCCTTCACGCCCCCCCCCCCTCAGCGTGGGCAGCCTGATGAAGCGACACATGGGGTTTTTTTGGCATGACGATTTTTCCCCTTCTTTTTTCCCTCCCTTTTTCTGATCGTGTGACGTCTCACCTGACCACAAAACGGCCCCTGCGGTTTACGCTGAAAGAGAAAATGTGGTCTTTTTTGGGGACCATGCAGGTTGCAGATCGTTGCATCTGCAAATCAAATGGAAGCCAAAGTATTTGACTTCACCACATTAAAGCGTAATTGTGTTTAGGAACAATAAGAAAAATATTTGTGGCCGATGCAGTTAAATTGGAATTTAGGCATGGAGGTTCAAATTTATTTTAGAAACGGACACGGTTTGTGCATATTACTTTGAACTGGACTTTCTCAAACTGGCCAAGTAATAATAATAATAATTGTGAGCTGTGATTTTACAAATCTGGTATTCACACAAACAAAGCAGAGTCAAGCTGCTTATTTCTCGAAAGAAAGTTAAGCTTTGCGAACTGATTTTCATAAAACCATGCGATCACAATACAAACGTATTAAACTAAAAGCTGTTAATAAATGATTCCATATGCCATGCAAACATCGTAATCACGTATTTGGGATTCTCAAAAACACATGACATCAGAGTTGACATTCATATGAATGTACCTAAAAGTTGCACACAATACGAAATGGGTAGTCACGTAAAGTTTGCTTGCTGTATAGCATAATTAACCATATATTAAATATATGCCGAAGAATGGCTGTATATTTTGAATATCTTTGTACCTGTATCCTGGTATTTGACGATATAAATATGAAATTAACTACATTAAATATGCTTTTCAAAGCATACAATATTTTATAAAACGCCATATCAGATTACCACACATTTAAACGCTATCGAAAATCAATTTTACTTTCACATACACAGGCATGTGGCACTGGAAACAGATCAAGTCACTTGTATTTGGTAGACCATGAGGAGATCATGGATACCGCTTTTCCTCCTGAAATATAAGAGTGCGTTGCCTTTAATGGCCCCTTTCTTCTGCTTTATTTAACTTTCAAAACCGCAGCAATCTTAAAATCGGCTTTGAATGAAACAATGGAATTTATTCGTAAGAGCGCTGCATGGAAGATTGCACAGAAGGCGAATGCCACATGGTCACGCGCGCGCACACCCACGCACGTGACACACACACACGTGCACACACACACAAACGCACGTGCGCACGCACACACGCACACGCACGCGAGACTCGATTTAGTCGCGCACATGGACCAACTCGCACGCATGTGGCCTGGCATGCACGCACGACCAAGGAAGGAAACAAAACGTTATTTTAAAAAATAATAATTTAATCCGATTCATATCGTTTGAATGTATTGTGTGTTACCGTTATTTTGACGGTCACCCGTTGTTTGAATGCCCGAAAGGTGGTGCTGCGATGAGATCGCTTGAGTTACTATTGGCAGGTATGAAGTTAAATTGCAGTCAGAGGTTTTTTCTGCTCATCACTACTACAAAATAAGCCCCACTTATTTAGAAAGTTAAAGGTAATCGACATAAGGGCAAACTGGGCCCTACCACGGGAATGTGTAATTGACACAACTTGCTGCGATTTGCCAGCAGATATGTGTGTAATCGCAGGGAAAATTTTCTCTAGAATGGTATTGCTTTTTCAGGTCTCGTCAAAGCTATGGAAATGTTGAAATTTGCATATTTTTGTATTAAATGTTACACAATATGTTTTTTTACAAGATTAGCATTTTTTCTGTCATATTTTACATCCAAAGATGTGCAAATGGTTGAAAATTAAAATACTCGCACAAGTGTGCTGCCCATTACACAATCATCTATATTTGATTTCCATGTTTCTAGCTTTATAACGTATAATATTTGGTATTTGATGGTCGCCAATCAGATACCCTCACCACGACTCTGGTGTTCCACAAGGGCGTGTTTTCCCTCCAACATTATTTTATTCTCTTTATTAATGACTCAATCACAATGGGATTCACCCCTTTGCAGATGACAGTGCACATCACGCATCATACTCACGTAAAACGTCGAGCTGAATACTGTAGGCATTTAGCTGCCCAACGAGCAGCAGATCTTTCACTGTCGATCACCGCTGGCTTGAACAAAGTTTTTGATTGCGGGGCGACAACAACGTTGTCACGTTAAACTAAAAACAACCCCCAGATGCAACGATGATATCACACAAGAGCGCTGCTTGTTGCTGGCCTTTTGGCCTGTGCTCAGCAACTGTGTAAAATAAAAAAAAAACTATGGACACATTTTTTCTTAAAATCCTGTGCACACACATGCATGTCCAGTACATGTATATGATAACACACACCGCGATCCACACACTCTTTTAAAACAAACACAATGATCCTACATATAGTCTACATAGACTGTTGGGGCCAGTGCTGTTTGGGAATGTGGAATTGACACAACTGGCTGTGGGTCACCAGCAGAGATGTGGCGAGATGTTAACTACCTTGCCTGATATACAGGAGGTCGTGGGTTCAAACCCGACCCTCACACCTGTGTATTTTGAGTTTACATGTTCTCTCTCTCTCCCTGTAGTCACGTGGATTTTTGTCCGGGTCCTCCGGTTTTTCCCTCCACATTTAGAATTAACATGCGTTCAGAGTAGTTGGCTGCTATACATTTCCACGTGATAAGCCACTTCATGGAGCTATCATTTGTGGCCATATCTCTATTGAGTAAGGGCTATATAGCTCAGTGGCCCCTACCTCGTAAGACATATACTTTTTTTGACTGGGACAGTTGTGCTCAGTGGGCCCTACATGGTAATAAAAAAAAGTGTTTAAATAGTTTGTAAGCACCTATTAATGCTGGAACGGCACGCAAACGAGGGGGGTGGTGTGGCCATCGCGACAGTTGTGGCCATCTTTGTCTCCCGAGTACTGATTTTTACATACCATGCCCAGTCCTCAGTAAAAAATAATTTCGACTTATAACACGCACAGAATTCGTTCACTCTCGAAGAGGGAAAACGATTCAGAGGAGCAAACGAACCACGACCAAACAAGCGCGAAAGGCAGCCACATGGTGAGCCGGTACCATACTCTGCGGTCCTCCATATTGTTCGGTGGTATTGGCCAATTACTGAGTGTTTACATGTGGGAGGAATCTTGATTTGACGCTTTCGTGACTGCAGGAATCCTTTGGTTCTTTCGGTAAAGTCACGTAGGTATAAATTAAATAGATCATGACGTTTCGGGCGCGACATAAGCGTCCGTCATCATGTGGGAAAGCATGGTGACGGACGCTTGTGTTGCGCCCGAAACGTCGTGATATATTTTTATTTTATACCGACGTGACTTTACCAAAAGAACCAAAGAGTATCTGGGAGGAAACCAGAGCACCCGGACACAATCCACGCGTGTGAGGGGGCAACACTCTATTCCATACAGACGAAACAGATGGAGTCCACATTTTCTATATCGCCTTATCCTGGAAAACCAGCGTATGGCATCTTCTCGACGCTCACAGCAAGTGAGTTTCACAACATTTGTATGTGGTCCACTAACCCTCGCCTCCACAGGCCCGGATTACCACTGCCCGGCAAAGGCTCATCGAAGGCTACGTCAACCTAGAGGAGGCCCAGAAATGGTTCAGATATCACTTACCACTAATGCTAGCCATGGCCGGAATTTGAGCTTAGATCGTCGCCAGGTTTGTAGCGCGGTTCAGCGGCATTACGCCATCGCTCGCCACTTCCACACGCACATTTTAGCACGTGCTTGCGTATTGCACGCGCGCAGGCACTCTCACATGCACTCACATGCACGTGTGTGGCTTCATCATATGCATGTGCTTGCATTCGCTATCCCGGGCTGGGTGACGTTTACGCGTGTTCAAAGTCTTTCGCACCGTACGTAGCCAACCATGCTAAACGGAGGTGCGGGGTTAAGGACAACAAACTCAACACAAAGAAGCAGTTCTAAAGTAATGCGTTTCCAATCTAGATTTGTGACGGCGGCAACACAGGGAAATTTTTGTTACAGCACGCTCAGCTGCTGGGTGCTCGTCGCACCGTGACCTATGTGCTGAAAGCTGCGCACACAGCACCACACTGGTGCTGTGTGCGTCTGCACCGCCACCTTCACTGCACACCGACGCACAATAACAACATACTCTCGCTTCCTGAGTATGGTGGTTCACACCAGCATTTCATCAACTTGGAGGCAGGGTCGATGGGTTTTACAGTTTTCATCTTTTGTCAAACCCCAATACACTGCAGCCCTTGAGCCGGGCTGCAATGTGGACAAGAGATGGCTTAACAACAAATGGGATCCTGACCCGTCTGTGCTGATATTTGATTGTGGTTTCCTCATTATGCATTGGGGTTCTTTGGGTCCTGCAGTTTCCTCCGACGTGAAAAGTAAAAACAATAATTCCAAAGGAGGATCCTCCCGGGAAAATGTTGGCACTCAGGAAGGTTTTTTTTTATCTTTGACAAATAAAGAAGCACTACTACTCACAGCATTGCTCTCATTCCCACCACTAAGTGGCAGTAATTTTAGACAATTCCTGCACCAGGCTAGGTTCACTGCAGGCCACATAAAGTAGCCGAGGCACGTTGACAGGAGGTGACGGGACAGACCCAGATGTTGTTCGTATACGGACTGTAGCGGCTGGCACCTGTGCTGAGCTCACTGCCGCCGACTCTACTTGCCATGCTTGAGCTGCCCAATGCCATGCTCCTCCGCCTGCTGTTGTTGTTGGAGGGCAGCCACTGCCAGCTGTCCAGCAACGTCATTCACCGGTCATCTCCAAAGAGGCTGGGTCTAACTCTGGCAGTACCGGCCAGAGGCAAACATGCACTCATCCCCAGCTCAACCAGCTTCTTAAGGCTGGGAATAAAGTGTGTATCTGTGTTTATTTGGACAAGCGACAGCTGCCTTCGTTTACGTGGCTAACCTTGTGGCACATCTAGAATATCTTTTATGGAAATGTATTAAATTAGATTGCAGAATATTCTCATCGCTGATTAATGCCGCCTCAATTCATTACGATCCCAAATCAATATATACATATTAAATATTGAGCGATCAATAATTTTGACTTAATGTACCCGATCAATGCACCACCGATCAAAATTTTTTTTTAAACTATCGTTAAAAAAGATTATAATAATGTAAAGCCTTTTTTCGATTCATTGGTAGATGTACTCATCCCCATGCCATATCGGTCATCACAGTAGTGTGACTATACTTCACCACACTGGTCGCTGCTGTTCTTAAAAGGGGATGAGGGGCGGGAGTGATCGAAGGCTGGTTCAGAAATCACTTGCCGCCGATGTTATCTGTGGTGGGAAATGAAACTCAGGTGCAGCGCGTAACTGACTGTGACACTGCTCCCCGTAAACAATGTTAAAAACGTATACATAAACTGAAACTAATATGATAGCAAAAAGACAAAAAAATCTGCACTTCCACAACCTCATTTTACAAGGCCAAATGCGAGGCCGAGATAAAATAGTTTCCAGGTTTACAAATCCTCATATGGGGCAGTGAATTCAGGGCTCTCAAGGTTAGGCGCTGCCAGAATTCCTCAACTGGGTCAGCTCTGAGCAAAGACACGTCAAACCTCCATTTCTTGGGGAAGCAATTTCACCAGAGTGCTCTGCGAGATCCGTGACATCAGCCGTAACCTTCTGTGGCTGCCTGTTCTCCTTTTCTGCCAGGTACGTCGTCATCAGGTCAACGTCTGGTTGTATTGTATTTAGAGCCAGGTGACAGTGCATTTAGATGCGATGTCCCTTGCACGTGTAAGATATGAGAGGTAGAAGGATTTGAACAGATGACCTGCCTGCGACCAACCCATCCGCGGAGAAAGCAATATTCACCTAAATGTACATGTTGTCATAAAGGTATACACGGCAGAGACATTTATTAGAAACTTTTGGCAGAAAAGCAAACAACTTTTCAGTAAATTTGGCTTTTTGCCACTAAATGTAGTTTTTTTCAACCAATAAAATAAAAATTTAATATTACAGCTCAAATCCAACATTTTTAAATCTAATTCACCTCCTACTCATGTGTACTAATTGTGATTGACATGCCTCATGGGTACCACGCACATCTTGGCTGGAGGGTTGTTTACAACTGTTTTTGATGGGAATTAGTGTCTCGTGGCCATTTCTGCTGACACTTCCCACCAAAACACAAGTCACCTCATTCACACAAGTGGCTGATAATTCCTCGTCGACGTTGCAAGCGGCACTCCTGCAGAAGCGGGTGCGGATAGGACGACGCGAGAGTTTGCACGACCGACCGATTCATCACGCTTCCGCCGCCACCCCCCTCCATGCATGTGCAAAGTCCTGCCAGCTCTGGCATTAAGTCGTGATGGCCGGGCACAGGAGGGTGGCACATGTGTTGCGGCCATTCCACGTGCGTCCCACAAACACACAGCCTCCCCGTTGAGCTGCCTGCCTGACTCCCATTCAGCCTGCTTCCTGTACTCCTGGTCCTTCCCCCGCACCTCCGATTAGCATGGTTGTCCACGTACGGTGCGTAAAAATGTCAACATATGTTACAACAAATGCTGTTGTTGCTACCACCAGGCCTGACGAGAAGGTGAGGAAAGGGGGTACAGCTTCACTGGGGCTCCACACCATCACGGGTGCTCCCAAACTTTACAAGAAAATACACGTTTGGTGAAAAATAACACGACACACAAATATCAACTGCTTTATTCGGTAGTTTTGTTCATGTCGAAATCGAACCGATTCCTATGATAAATACGAAATGTAGGATACATTGACAATGCCATTTTGTGATTAATATCTCGGCCACATATTTATTTTATGAAAAAAAGATATCGCTCTGGTCTCTGTCCCAAATTACAGGGAGGAATAAAAGCGTGTGCTCAGTAAATATCAAGCTTATTTGTTTATCCAGGTAAGAACCTACAAAATTAGAGACCAGCATAGAGTCTCATTTGCAAGGTCCACTTGAAATCTAACACTGGGTACAATTTAGGCCTCTGGCAACGGCGACGAAGAGATAAGGAGAGAAGGAAGCTCCCCAAACCAACGCAGTGCACGGGGTGGGGGGGGTGCCTCATTTCTCTGGCTGGCACTCTCGGTGGGCTGTGAGGTGTAGATCCTGCAGCAACAGCGATAATTACTGCCAGCGGGGGGCGCCGGGGAGCAAAGGAGGTGTGCAACGTGTGGCTGGAAATCAATGCTCCGGAAAGCCCCCACCCCCACCCACGCGTTCGCCGCGGCCAATCATAAGCAGGTCTGGGGCCTGACATCATCTCTTTGAAGGATGCACGTGTCCGGCTCCATCTCCTGCGTGCGATTGGCTCACGGGTAATTTAGTGAGGTGTGCAAAGTGTTTCCTGGCCGTTGCATTCCGTGAACGAGTAAGTTTGGTGGTCTTCCACGACTATAACCAGTGTGTGTAGTCCGGAGGCATCACATTTTTTTGGCCAGGTTTATCGGAAGAGATATGAATCACAACTATTGAATCGTGTTGGGTTTATATCTTATCTTAAATGAATTTATAGAGCGCCTTATTAAAGGCGCTTTACACGTAATTAACAATAGTACACATGGATGTTAATGGTGGAGATGAGGTGCATGGAATAGATGAAAGGAAGCAATGGGTGGCAAATCTGTGATGCGTGAATTCGGTGAAAGAGAAATTGATGGCGGTAAATTATGATGAATGGATTGAATGGAGAATGAGTGATAGCCATACAATGAGAATATGAAGGGGGAAAAATAACGGTATAGCGGTTATGAGGCGGAGATTAAGGGGTCGTAGGGTAAGTGAGTTTTGAGTGTGGAGCGGACACGCGTGAGCGAAGGTGACTGCTTAATGTGGAGGGGGAAGTTTGTTCCAGTGAAGGTGGGCGAGAAGAGAAACAGCGAAAGCGTGGATTAAGCGCAAGGAGAAGGAGGAACAGAGACAGCAAAGATTGAGAACGTGAGCCAGCCAAAGCATAATGCCCATCTGTATAAGTGGCCTCGAATCAGAGGTGGTAATTTCATATCCCTATCGCAAAGGCCAGTCTCTTCTGCACAAACTTTCCAATATTATAAATTTGTACTGTGGTTCTGGACATTTTTTAAACGTCTGTGGGCAAATTTGCTGAAGGACAGTTAATTCGGATTAAGTTTCATGGTCTAAACATCATGGTTATGAAGGAGAGTGTGACACAGTGGTTTGCACACTGCATAATTATTAACCTGGCCACCAGAGTTTGATTGTCGGCCACAGCCACCATCAGTGGCGAGTGATATCTTGAACGTGCTCTGGACCACCCCCCTCCCCCCTTCGACAAACGCGCACTGACCAGCACGGTGAAGCTTGATCGATCAACCCTTAACAACCGACATGGCGTGTGGAGACCATCCAGTAGATGATAAAGGGCTCTAAATTATGATCATGGCTATATTTGTACGTATGCAAAGTATCACAGCGGGTGGAAACATTGCTACTTTCCAATGAGGCTTCTATTTAACATGGAAAGCACTTTCCTTGAAACAGCAGACAAGCTCTCTGCACCTCTCCAAAGCTAACATGTTAACAGTCGATAAAAAGGGCACTTGCACGTGCTTTAAAGCAGGGGTCCCCAACCCCCGGGCCGCGGACCGGTACCGGTCTGTGGCCTGTTAGGAACCGGGCCGCACAGCAGGAGGTGAGCGGTGAGTCCGCGCGTGGCCCGCCCATTATTTTATTATTTACCACTTCCGTCCGCGCCTCTTTCCCCGCACTGCGCACTTGTTTTAGTAACAGTTTTGGTGAGCCCACAAGTTCTATCCCTAGCCAAAATCAGTAAAACACAAACGTCGCTGGAGAGCTTCTTTGAAAAGGGGGAAAGACCCAATGATGATCCCCTCCCCTCCGGTCCGTGAAAAAATTGTCTTCCACGAAACCGGTCCCTGGTGCCAAAAAGGTTGAGGACCGCGGCTTTAAAATACTGAGGGCTTCAAAAAAATGTTAACACTTACATTGGACTATAGTTTTTTTCATGGAAAAATAACGCATAATACACTGTAATGTGATAAATGTATATTAATAGCTTCAAAAAAGTAAAAGAGTCTCCACATGTTCGCCATCATTATCAACAAATGCCTGGAATCTTCTCCAGGTGGTCTCCAGAGCCCAGAGGCACATTTCTTGTGGTATTGTTGCAAATTCTCAGAAGTGTTAATATTTTTTTGGAGCAACCTGTATAATGAATGGTGGCAGTTTCGCAGTGTCGGGGATTAGTGGCTAGCAATCTGGAACAGTAGCTAAGCGTCCTTTAATTACAAAACTAGTTTTGATATGAATTGGGAGACCAGTTTGAATAGTTTGTACAAGTCTTGGGCATGGTTTGAAGCTACGTTGAAGACTATTTGCCAGGGCTCTCTCCCGAGAGGAGTGCCCACTGAATACAAGCAGGTACCCTGTAGTGTTGGCCTGTGTGGTCCCACTGTGGAACGCTTAAATAGAGCTAATATAATGTGTCACGCTTGGGCATTCCCCTAAGCAATTCCACACAGATGTACTCAACTCTGAGACCTACCAGAGTCCGTGTGGACCAGAAACTTTTAAACTTGGCTCTTCACTTGCAACCGTGTATTGTCCCCAGTAAGTTTATTCCAGGCCTAGAATGGCTATTGTGTGGATGCCAGTGGGATGTTGGAGAATTGGTTTAGCACATAGCTATCAAAGTTGGCCGGGTTTAGGATGAAGAGACACCGGATAGGCTGATTGTGTTTTGGTGTATTGCGAGGGGTTGCGGGACTTTTTAAAGCATCACAATGACCTTAAACAATGAAGCGGTGGCAACGTGAAAATGCCATCGGCATTTAATGTGAATATTAGCAAAGGTAAGAGAACTATTACCTCAACTTAATATGAAATTATCCTCCTGCAAATGCTTCGTGCAATTATTTGGTTATTGGAAATTGAAGAAGGAATATTAAACTGAAACTGAAAATTAACCAAAATTGCAACTGAGATAGAAAATGAAAACACTGAATATGTACTGGAAAATAACATGAAAGTGCTTTTTGAAATAATAAACCAAAAAATTATCCCTTCAATAGCTTTCATTTTGTGCTTAGTCCAAACAAAATGATTACGTAGTGTACAGTATAACAAACATGCTATGCGTTTTTATATTTTATGAACTCGAGTTATTTTAGTCATTATTGAAGCCTGGTTATGTTGCAATGCCAGGCTCACACCAAATACCTGTTTTTGTTTTATCTACCCTGGAACGCCCCACATTCAGATATTCGTCACCGATGTTGGTCGTGAGTGGGAATCAAACTCAGGTCAAGTCAAGTCAAATATATTTTTTAGTTAACATACACGTGGCATCTTTATCGCACCAAATTTACCATTCAAAAGCACCACATCATCGGCGTTACAACTCAACGTAAAATTGTAACATTCTAAATTCTAAAACAACAGGCAAGTTGTGTGGCTGTGAGTTAGTTGTTGTATGCAAGTGCAAATAGATGTGTTTTTGAGTTGTGACTGGAGTCAAGTGTGCGGATTGCTTTGCGAGAGGTTGTTCCAGAGGTGTGGTGCTGCAAATGAGAAACATCTCCCCCCCCCACCCCCCATGGTTTGCAACTGTGCTTTTTTGGTGGTTGGAAGAGTGTTTGGTTTGAGGATCGAAGTGATTTGTTGTTTTTATTGACCTGTACGAGGTCTCTGATGTCAGGCGGAGCTTGGTCGTGTGTTGCTTTGTATGTTAATAGAATGACTTTGAAGTGTTTTCTGGATTTTTTTAAAATTGGAGTTTGTGTGATGTGGGAAGATTTCTGGAGGTTGAAAATTAGTCTAGCAACTTTATTGTGGATGATTTAAAGGCGTTGTAGCTGTGTTTGAGGTAAGCCGAAAAGTAGTGAAAGTTGCAATAATAAAGCAGACAGGCTTTGAAAGATGTGTATAACGGATGACCTGTTTGACAGAGATGTATGGAGCTATGCATGTGATGTTGTGTAGATGGTAGTTTGTGTTTTTTTTCCATTTGAAATATGTATTCTGGAGAATTTTCATCTGGTGTCTAATTTGAGCTGTTTACTGTATTGGTTGTATTGACGAG